>NC_083226.1:152324556-152965390 GCF_032191835.1 Heteronotia binoei | reverse complement strand
AGGGCCAGGGTTGGACTGCTCTTAGCCCTCAGAGGGGAAAAAAGATTATTACACCTATATTCTTCTCTTCTGCCCTGACCTGGATGTGAGGGCGATCTGGCTGCGGCATCTGGCACTCCATTGATCACCAGGGTTGATTCGATTGACCTGGCTGGCTAGGCGGGTGTCCCCTACCTCGCTCACTGCTCCATGTGCGTCCCCCCAAAGCTGCACGCTCAGTGGAAGAAGATGACCATCCCAGATAGAAGGAGTGTAGCATTCTTCGGTCAAGGGTAACCCAAAGTAGCCCAGTGTCATCATATCCTGGAAGCTGAACAGGGTCAGCCCTGGTCAGTATTGGCATGGGAGACCACCAAGGAATACCAGGGTTATTCAAAGGCAGGCAATAGCAGACCACCTCTGAATGCCTCTTGCCTCAGAAACCCTACAGGGTTGCCATAAGTTGGCTGCAACTTGAAGCCCCCCTCCCCCCCAAAAAAAAGTTCTTCTCTTCTAAGTCTCTTAGCAGCTTGAGAGGGAGAGTTTCTATCAGAGAAGGAGTACAGAAGGAATGTATTGCAGGCCCATTCCGAGTAGGGTCCCTTCTGGCTACTCCTTTTCACAATAAGGAGGTCTGGCCTTGTTGAATGTCCCACACAATGTGTTGTTTTACCTGAAGGCAGGGCTTTTTTTTTTGTAGCAGAAACTCCTTTGCATATTAGGCCACACACCCCTGATGTAGCCAATCCTGTACTAAGAGCCCTGTAAGCTCTTGGAGGATTGGCTACATCAGGGGTGTGTGGCCTAATATGCAAAGGAGCTCCTGCTACAAGAAAAGCCCTGCCTGAAGATTCCTACTGGTATCTAGAGAAGGGTGCTTGGACTTTTGGAAGCTTATGCTCTGGAAATCTTATTGGTCTTTAAGGTGGTACTGAACTTTAAACTTCTACTGTTGTCCAATGCCTACTCATGTGGAGCTATCTTCACATGAAGCTTGACCATCAAACCTAATGTTCAGGATGTGAATGCTGTCCAGTTGCTCCCCGAAGTCCCTCTCAGCTGTTAATTCTCATGTAGTTAGAAGCTTGTGGGGAAAATTACAATAAAGGGATAGTGATTGTGATCATACCTGGTTTGTTAACTTCCTGCAGACATCTGTGTGTGTAGTCGTTACTGGAAATAAAATGACAAAGGGAGCAGCAGACTCCATGGCATAATTTTTTAAGACCCAAAGAGCAGTGTATTTCAGCCTCTTCATCTAACTACATGAGAGCTAGTTTGGTATAGTGGCTAAGAGCGGCAGACTCCAATCTGGTTTGATTCTCCACTCTTCTACAAGCAGCTGCTGATGGGACCTTGGGTCAGTTACAAGTTCTCGGCAGAGCTGTCTCTCAAGAACAGTTCTGTCAGAGCTCTCTCAGTCCCACCTACCTCACAGGGTGTCTGTTGTGGGCAGAGGAAGAGACTCATATTGTGGTAACGTTCCAAGTCCTGATTTGCTAGTTGGGTCAACACGTGCCTCTGTTGTCTATCCGTCTTCCTAAATTACACTGTCTTCACTCTGGGTGTCTGATCTTGGACATTGATTGGGACCATTAATGTTAATTTTTCTCCCTCAACTCTTACACTTTCCCCTCAGTCAGTGGTGTCTCACTCTGCCTTGCAGGCTTCATAATGTGTTTTCAAGCCCTTGACTGTGGGAGTTAATAAGATTGTCAGCCATAGAATAGGAAATAAATGAGTTGTTCATTGTTTCTTCTTCTCTTGCTGCTAGAGAAAATGTTGCTTTCATTCATTTAAGACTGAGTTTTTAAAAGGTCAGTGCAACATCTCCGCTTGCAGGTCTCAATCATCTCACTGAACTTTTGTGATTGTTTCCACTGAGTCATTTGTAACCAGTTCTGTTCTTGAACATTTAGGCTTCTGATGAGAAGTCCTTTTTGGCAGTCTCGTAGCCACCGATGTTGTACTGACTTCTGAATGATTTGACCTGTGGAAGAAGAAGATGATATTGGATTTATATCCCACCCTCCACTCTGAATCTCAGAGTGGTTTACAATCTCCTTTACCTTTCTCCCCCACAACAAGCACCCTGTGAGGTAGGTGGGGCTGAGAGAGCTCTCCCAGAAGCTGCCCGTTCAAGGACAACTCTTGCAAGATCTATGGCTGACCCAAGGCCATTTCAGCAGGTGCAAGTGGAGGAGTGGGGAATCAAACCTGGTTCTTTCAGATAAGAGTCTGCGCACTTAACCACTACACCAAACTGGCTCTTAAAGGTTTCTCCAAGGTTCAACCACTTGTGCTGAGCACGTGCACCAGTGGTTACTTCTCCCTGAATTTTGTGTAACAGAATTAGCTAAGCTCCTGATGCCATCAGGCTGGGAGAGCTTTGTTTGAAAGTTAACTCTAATAAAGAACTTGGGAAATCCCAGCCTATCTCAGCTGTGTTACAATTACATATTCCTACCTTCAAGAAGTCCTTACTACATTGACTTACTTGACATTGAAGCCAGTGGTGTTGTAAAAAAAAAATAATCCAGGGCATAGTCCAGGTAACCCATGGATTGGGACCTGCAGGTAAGTCACAGAGTCCCCCTTGCTAGATCAGCAAGCCCCTGTTGAGATGCCTTTTTTGCTGCTTCTTGCACACCTCCTACCTCTCTCAGCATACCTGCTGAGAATACCAAGGCAAGATTATTCAATAGTAAAGATGGCCCATTCTGCACTTGAGCAGTCAGGGAAGCAGGTACAGGGTCTCAGATAGACTGCCAAGATGGAGCTGTCCACCAGTTCAAGGTCAAGGACTTGGGCAGGGCCTACAGAGCTGAAGCCCTTGGTGGGTAGTTGTCCAGGCTGACACCCAAGTTGGCTTGTAGGAGATGTTGAACCAGCAAAAGTTAGAGCCCAGATGAGGGGTCATATTGGGAAGGGATAACCTAAATGGGATATCTGTAGCCTGAGTGGAACATCTGATCCTAACAGTAGGACATCTGATCCTATCCTGCCAAACTATAGAGTGAAACTGGAATATAGCGATCTTTGAGTTGCCAGATATACTCTTTTGCCTGCCCCAGGCGTTCATGGTAGGTCTCCATCTTCTTTGTTCCTGGAGGAAGACTCTGTGGGTACTGGAAGTAGGTGGGTCCACTCAGGGTGTTCCTGATTTGCCTGTCCCTCAGGAACTTGAATTGGGGCCTGAATATGTAGAGAGATCAGGAAGTCTCCAGAGTGCATAGGGTCTCCTCTCCTATGTAGTGGGAACTATAGAGAGCGCCTCATAAGAAGATCCTTGCTGGATCAGACCAGTGGTCCATCTATTCCAGCATTCTGTCTAACATGGTGGCCAGCCAGTTACTGGATTCTCTTCCCTGGAGGAGCGGTCTTCTCACACTAAGACTGGGCCAAGGCCACTCCTAACAGGAGAAGGATTCTGTTAAAGCAGGCAGATTCAGAGTCCTTCAGCTCTCCTTGACTTCTCTCCTCTGCCACTCAGTACAGACTGTGGGGTACCTCCCATTCCCACAAGTTGGCTTTTCTTTTGTGCAAAGCCCCCTCCCCGCCACTGGAGACCACTGCTGTTTGTATCACACTCCTCTAATGGTACGTGACTATGATGTCATGTGACTTCCTGCCACTTGCCTTGCTGAGTATATACAGGGGGCTTAAAAACAGGTTCCAGATCTGGAAAGGTTGATGACCACTGGTCTAAGATGAATAGTCATTTTACTCTTGCCCAGCACTGTCCAAGTCTAGTGGACACTAGTCTTGTCTTACAAAAACAGAAGCACACTCTAAAACACATCCCACCCTCTCCTCTGGGTACCTATTGCATGAGTGATGGAAAAGCTAGCCTTTCCTGCCCATCTTCACATTGAGAGACCTCTGAATTTATTGGCATCATACTGTTATTTTTCCTATCAGTGAAAAAGCACTGGGGGAGAGAAGCAAGATAAGAAATCCACTAAACAAAACAAATCAATTCCAGCTGTTCCGTTTCCAAACCACTGCCTTACTCTTGAAACATTCTTGTGGGATACGTCTGCAGCCTTCAAATGCCCAAGGAAGTTGATTCTGCAGCTAACATTTTCCCTGAGAACAACTGTTACATGTTTCTTGTGGCAGCCTTTAATAGAAGCTGCCTGCTGATACGGTAACAGAGAGGCATTTTGCTGAAGCTGGCTTCAGCAGCCTCTGGCCCATACAATCAAACTCAGCATTGCCACGTACGCCAGTCCAACAGGGGTTTGCTAACCCTCTTGGTTTGCTTCTGAGGCCAGAAAAAAGAAAGGAAGGCTGTCAAACATTTGGCTGGTAGACTGCATTTTGATGAGTCACAAGTCAGTTTGCTCACTGGGTGATAGCAGATCAATTAAGAAATTATGTAGAAGAAAGAATCAAAAACGGACATTGTGGCATAATTATACTGAACGCTGTTCACAATAGCAAGGGCTAAAGTCCTAAAGACATGGCAGAGACTGATCAAGAGAGAGATTTTGGGGTCGTGGTAGATAACTCACTGAAAATGTCAAGACAGTGTGTGATTGCAATAAAAAAGGCCAACGCCATGCTGGGAATTATTAGGAAGGGAACTGAAAACAAATCAGCCAGTATCATAATGCCCCTGTATAAATCGATGGTGTGGTCTCATTTGGAATACTGTGTACAATTCTGGTCACCACACCTCAAAAAGGATATTATAGCATTGGGAAAAGTGCAGAAAAGGGCAACTAGAATGATTAAAGGTTTGGAACACTTTCCCTAGGAAGAAAGGTTGAAATGCTTGGGACTCTTTAGCTTGGAGAAACGTCGACTGCGGGGTGACATGATAGAGGTTTACAAGATTATGCATGGGATGGAGAAGGTAGAGAAAGAAGTGCTTTTCTCCCTTTCTCACAATACAAGAACTTGTGGACATTCAAGGAAATTGCTGAGCAGTCGGGTTAGAACGGATAAAAGGAGGTATTTCTTCACCCAAAGGGTGATTAACATGTGGAATTCACTGCCACAGGAGGTGGTGGCGGCTACAAGCATAGCTAGCTTCAAGAGGGGGTTAGATAAAAATATGGAGCAGAGGTCCATCAGTGGCTATTAGCCACAGTGTGTGTGTGTATACACATATATACAAAAAAATTTTGGCCACTGTGTGATACAGAGTGTTGGACTGGATGGGCCATTGGCCTGATCCAACATGGCTTCTCTTATGTTCTTACTGAAGTACAAAACTAAAATTAAGGATCAGAAATCCACTATAAGGACTTTGGGGGGACACAGGTTGTCTGGCAGATTTTCCCTTATGCCTTTTTGCAGGATTTTCAGAATATGGGAACAACAATCCTGACCTACCTTATAGAGCTATTGTAAGGATTACTGAGGTGGCAAATAAGAAATTCTTTGATCAGCTGTGGTCCATGCTGTGGTTCCTCTGGTGAACTATCAGTTTCTATTGCTGAGCACCACTGAACAGGGGAGGGGAATGCCGTGGGCCCCTTCTTCAGCACCATGCAGGCAAACAGCTCCAGAAGTGATAGCAGGACCCAGTTTAGGTGATAACATCACTGGCCTGTGCCAGTCGTTGCTATCCACTCCTCATCCATGCGCCTGCACAGTGTGAGAGAAGAAGAAGATATTGGATTTATATCCCACCCTTCACTCTGAATCTCAGAGCGGCTCACAATCTCCTTTATCTTCCTCCCCCACAACAGACACCCTGTGAGGTAGGTGGGGTTGAGAGAGCTCTCACAAAAGCTGCCCTTTCAAGGACAGTTCTGCGAGAGCTATGGCTGACCCAAGTCCATTCTAGCAGCTGCAAGTAGAGGAGTGGGGAATCAAACCCAGTTCTCTCAGATAAGAGTCTGCATTTAATCACTACACCAGACTGGAGAGCAGTCCCTCCTCCTGCTGATACCCTCTGGGAGCTGTGCTGCCAGATCCTGTGTTCAGTGGGGCTCACTAGCAGATGTCAACAGAAGTCCACAGATGAATCACTGCATGCGTGACCACTGCTGTAGATCATTCCAAACCACAACAGAAATGCTAAATGCATTATCTATCTCTCAGCAATAGCAGAAGCATCATCTAACTCTCAGCAAAAGCCCTTTGTGTACAATGACCTGTTACCCATCACTTTCCAAACAGATGCTCAGGAGTACTGGGAATGTTTGGGTTAGGATGTCAAATGTTAAAAGCCCTGCGTTTCCTCCTCTGTAATTTCACTGTGGCCTTTGCCCAAAGCATGTTTGCACATTTGGAAATCTGACTTGGCTGTGCCCTCTCCTGAGATTACTTTGTTCTGCTTTGTTTTTCCTGGCACTGCCTGGTTTATTATTCCTACATGAAAAACACAATTTAGTTTGCTTCTGTTTCAGACAACTGAAATGGTGCTTTAAGAACAATAACAGAGACCTTTTAAAAGTTTGGCTGGATTATCAATATAAGGTATTCCCCATCCAATAACCCCCCGCTTCTGTAAACAGTGGCTTCCCATTCCGTCTCATAAGTGAGTTGGGAGCAATTTGGGAAAGAGCAACAATTTGCTGCAGGTGGTTTCGAAAGCAGTGTGTATCCGGCCAACTCTCACGCTGCAAAACCGCTGTCAAGGTGCCATAAAGCACACTTGAGGAGCACTCTACACCAGCAGTTTCCCGCGTTCTCTGGTTAAGAACGTAAGAGCCCTGCTGGATCAGACCAACAGACCATCTAGCCCAGCATTCTTTCTCACACAGTGACCAAGCAGTTCCTCTGGATGGCCAGTGATAGGGCAGAGAAGCCAAGGGTCTAGGATTCAGAGACTTAGTGACTCTGAATGTGGAGGTTTCCCACAGTCACCGTGGCTAATAGCCACTGACAGACTTGTCCTCCATGAATCTATATAATCCCACTTTAAAGCTGTTCATTCCTGTGGCCATCATAGAATCATAGAGTTGGAAGGGACCTCCAGGGTCATCTTGCACAATGCAGGAAATTCACAAATACCTCACCCTAAATTCACAGGACCAGCATTGCTGATAGATGGCCATCTAGCCTCTGTTTTAAAACCTCCAAGGAAGGAGGTTCCTTCCTCCCAAGGAAGCCTCTTCCACTGAGGAACCGCTCTAACAGTCAGGAAGTTCTTCCTAATGTTGAGCCGGAAACTCTTTTGATTTAATTTCAACCCACTGGTTCTGGTCCTACCTTCTGGGGCCACAGAAAACAATTCTACACCATCCTCTATATGACAGCCCTTCAAGTACTTGAAGATGGTGATCATATCATATCACCTCTCAGCCGCCTCCTCCCCGCACTAAACATGCCCAGCTCCTTCAACCTTTTTTCACAGGACTTGATCTCTAGACCCCTCACTATATCCTCAGACAGCAAATTCCACAATTTATTAATCATTCTCTGTGTAAAGTAGTATTTCCTTTTGTCAACTCTGAGCCTGCTGCCGATTAACTTCATTGGATGCCCTCAGGTTCTAGTATTTTGAGAGAGGGAGAAAGAGTTCTCTTGATGAACTCTCTCTACCCCATGTGTAATTTTATAAACCTCTATTATGTTCCCCCCCCTTAGTTGTCTCTTTTTAAAACTGAAAAGTCCCAGGTTCTTCAGCCTTTCTTCATAGGGAAGGTCAGGACTTTTTTTTTGAGCGGGAACGCACAGGAACACAGTTTCATCTGGCTGGCGTCAGGAGGGGTGACCTGATATGCAAATGAGCTCCTATTGGGCTTTTCTACAAAAAAAGCCCTGTGTGAAACTATGGTGATATCAGGGGTGTGGTCTAATATGCAAATGAGACCCTGCTGGGCTTTTTCTACAAAAAAAGCCCTGGGGGGAGGTTCTCCAACCCCCTAATCATCTTGCTTGCCCTCAAATAATCTTGCTTCCCCAAATTCTGCCCTTGGAAGGCTTCTCCTCCAAAATCTCCAGGTGTATTCCAACTCTGTGCTGATAACGCTTTCACAGCAAACTCTGGGCTGGGAAATTCCTGGAGATTTGGGGCAGACCCAGAGGAGGGCAAGCATTTGGGATACTTAGGTTATAATGCTGTAGAGTCCACCCTCCGAAGCAGACTTCATAGATTGTGATTTTGAGTAAAAGAGCAGGTGGAGCTGGTAAGCCATATTTTCTGCTCAAAATTGGCCGTCCTGGCTGTTTTCCCCACTGCAGAGTTTGGGGTGCATTGTTACATAGTAATTTGCAAGTAACTAATTATTTTGCTTCTGAGTGGTCTTGATACACTGTGCCTGTGGTATTAAAACTTTTGACTCTACCCCTGTGGGTGGCTGAAATATAAGGCTGCAAACTAAATTGTTTTAATCATTAGGGAAAACAAGGTAAGTGATGACTTAGAGTGCAGCCCTATGCAGAATTAGTACAGTCTAACCCATTCTCTTCAGTAGACTTCTGTTGGTGTAACTCTACATAGCACTGCTCCATTAATCTCCCTGGGCTAATTTAAATAGGTGTGGGGCAATATTCCCTTTAAGCTGCAGAGTCTTGTGAGCAAAAATTCTACTTTGTGAGTTACTGGCATTAAAACTGGGAGCTACTGGCATTAAAGCTGGGAGCTACTGCATAAATTATTGTGCTCTGGGGTCATCCTTCCTGGAGAGCCAGTTTGGTGTAGTTGTTAAGTGCATGGACTCTTATCTGGGAGAACCGGGTTTGATTCCCCACTCCACCACTTGCACCTGCTGGAATGACCTGGGTTAGCCATAGCTCTGGCAGAGGTTGTCCTTGAAAGGGCAGCTGCTGTGAGAACCCTCTCAGCCCCACCCACCTCACAGGGTGTCTGTTGTGGGGGGAGAAGATATAGGAGATTGTAAACTGCTCTGAGTCTCTGATTCAGAGAGAAGGGCAGGGTATAAATCTGCAATTCATCTTCTAAAACAAAAATATGTGAGCTGGAGACTAAAAATCTGTGAGCTAGCTCACGCTAACTCAGCTTAGAGGAAACACTGCTGTGGGGATAAGTTTTAAAAGCTTTTTTGGTTCTGTTACTGTAATGGCAGATGAAAAAGAAGATATTAGGCTGATTACAGACCAGCACTTTGGGTTGACTCAGAGACGCCTCTGAAGTTGACCCAAAAAACCCAGTCAAATGGCAACATCAACCCCTGTCCCGCACTTACCCCGTCCTGAAAGACACTCCAGCCGCCTCAAAAAGGAACCACTTGGAAAGTGGTCCCTTTTCACTGGGGCGGCTCTGAGGCGGCGCCCGGCCATCTGGAAAGCCAGAGAGCGCCTTACAAGCACCCGGGGAGCAGCAAGCGGGACGCATGAGCATTCCAGACACTCCCCGGCCACCCAAGACCCGCCCCTTCCTCCAGTGCCGTCCGGAAGCTCCGGGGCGCTCTTCTTCTGGGCGGCTTTCTTCAGGGCAGCTGCAAGCCGCCCTGAACTGACCATCTGTTATCAGCCTTAAAGACTTTATTTGCCTTTAAGAGGGCAGAATATTTTCATTTATTGACCTCTACATTGCCTTTACACTTCCTTCAATAACTAAAAAGTCATTTATAATGAGGCTATGGTAACATTTGTTTCAATTGAATCGATCAATTAATTAGAAACAAGGCAGATGATTAGTCTACGAACAACGTAATTCCAGGTCCAGACAGGAAAATTCCTGGAGATTTGGGTGCAGAGCCTGGGGAGGGCAGAGTTTAAGGAGGAGAGGGAGCTCAGTGAAAATGCAATGCCACAGAGCCCATCCTCCAAAGGAGCCATTTTCTGCAGGGGAACTGGTCTTATGTCATCTGGAGATAGGCCTGACAGCTTCCAGGTGGTGGCTGGAAATTTCCTGGGATTACAACTAATCTCCAGGTGACAGAGATCAGTTCAGCTGGAGAAAAGGGCTGCTTTGGAAGTTGGACTCTATGACGTTATACCCTCCCTCCCCTCACCAGGCTCTACCTCCCCCCAAATCTCCAAGAATTTCCAACACTATCGTGAGATGAGTTATAATGTGAAATGAGTTATAATAGGTGATTCTGGATGATTTCCAGGCACCACCTGGAGGTTAGCAACTCTATCACAAAGATACTTTCCAGAGTAAATTTGGTGTAGTGGTTAAGTGTGCAGACTCTTATTTAGGAGAACTGGATTTGATTCCCCACTCCTCTACTTTCAGCTACTGAAATGGCCTTGGGTCAGGCTTTTTTGTAGCAGGAACTTCTTTGCATATTAGGCTACACCCCCCCCCCCCCCGATGTAGCCAAACCTCCAAGAGCTCGCACGGCTCTTCTTACAGGGCCTACTGTAAGCTCTTGGAGGACTGGCTACATGAAGGGTGTGTTGCCTAATATACAAAGAAGTTCCTACTACAAAAAAAGCCCTGTCAGCCATGGCTCTCGCAGAGCTATCCTTGAAAGGGCAGCTTCTGTGAGCTCTCTCAGCCCCACCTACCTCACGGGGTGTCTATTGTGGAGGAAGAAGGTAAAGGAGATTGTGAGCCACTCTGAGACTCAGAGTGAATATAAATCCAATATGATCATCTTCTTCCTGTTGGTAAGCCCCTCTGAATAACAGGTGGCTTACTTCTGAGTAGACCCGCCTAAGCTTGCTTCTTAAATATTCTTTATCAGCTGGCAATGCCTACTTTTTAGATGCTTTGACAAACCTGCAGCTCTCGAGTCAAAGTGGACGCAGCACAGGCTGTGTGACCTACCACGCCAAATGCAGTTTAGCAGGCATATATCAAGGTCTGCAGCTGCTGACAGCCTGTGGCCCCCTCCATTCTGGCAAGCCAAACAAGCATTAATAAGGAGCCAGGCAGCCAAGTTCGACAAGATGCTGTGGAGATCCATAAGCAGATCCAGTGTTGCTGCAGACCAGTGGAGGTTTTCTTCTCCATCAGCAGGAGGGGGGACACAGAGGGGTTGGCAACCCTTGGGAGACATAGAGGAGGGGTTCAAGAGCTCAATACGGCTCACAGGCCACAGTTTGGCCACCCCTGCTACAGACCAAGGACGTAGCACAGGGAAGAAGGGATTTAAAAAGGGGATAAAGTGTATGCAGCCACCTTCCCTGGATGTGGTTGTGAGAACCATAGTTAAGGCTTGAAACTGCATTTTGAACATTGCAAGGCTTAAGTGATTTGTTACACAGTGACCAGATAGTATTATAGAGGTTTTATGCAATTTCGGAAAGAGTGCCTTTTATAAATTATAGCTTTGACTTTTAGAAGAGTATTTATTTGTTTTTGATTAGTATGGACTTTAAAAACAAAAATGAACCCAAAAATTAAGAGAAAATTGGACTCTTTAAAAAAATGAATGAAAATTAAGAGGAAATTGCCAGTGATTATCTTACTTGATATCTTCTCTAAAGGTTGTGCGATGCCACATCTTGGAACTGTTACACGCTAAACAGATAGAATAAATATTCATCTTGCAAAGCCAATGTTCCTTTTTGGGAAGTAAGAGGGGGTTTTCCGTGTTGCTGTTATTTTGTCAGCTCGGATTATTACAGCATAAAGATCCAAACAGAATGTTCTCCTCAATGTCTTTTGCACCAACCTTGGGAACAAGAAGGATTATTTAAATTACATGTTACCATTTTCAGAATGTAAGATCTTCTTCTTCCCTATCAAAATAGTTTGCAAGCTTTTGAGTTCTGTGGAGCTCTTCATCACCCTGGAAATTCAGAACTACCCATCCCCTTTGCTTAGACTTCCATTTTGAAATCCACATAATTCTAATTGGTTGCTGTGACAATTAAAATGGATGTGTGTGGAGCAAAGCAGCGCATTTAGACAACCAGAGGAGCATAATCTAAGACATTTAGTCCTATAGTACACATGAACTGCCTAATTATTTCTGCTTACAAATGGTTTCCTTTTAGCTCCTTATACAAATGCAAGAATACCAAGCAAGATTGCTGTCTTGAAGCTTAACAGTACATACAGTTTCTAGTGGAGTTCACCCTTCATTTAAGTCCATTTAAATCAGTGGGCTCCGAAGGGTGTAACTCTGCTTAGGAATGTGCTGCGGATGACCCAGCTGTGGCATTGATGTATATATTTAAAGTATTTTGTATCTTTTTCTCTCTCTGTAAAAACATCTTAAAAGCAGTGTATAAAAGAACATAATGTAAGAGATTCCTTGCTGGGTCAGACCAGTGGTCCATCTAGTCCGGCATTCTGTTTCAAAGATCGCCAACCAGTTAAGCATAAAAGCCAAGGCCTTCCGCGGATGTTGCCTCCCAGCATTCGCATTCAGAAGTGTACTTGCCTGTGGATGCTGAAGTTCCCTTTAGTCACTGTGGCTAGTAACCAAGGCTTTTTTTTTTCTGGAGGAACATGGCAGAATGGAGTTCTGGAACCTCTTTGTGGAGAAATTCTCAATAAATGTTTAAAAGTTCATGAGGGGCACCCATGTGTTTCTCCTTCATTTTCATCTTGAGAGTTCCAGCACCATTTTTTTTCCAGGGTGTGTTGTTACGTAGTAATTTGCATATAACTAATTGTGTGATATGCAGAACTGCCCTGGAGAAAGTTACATCATTCTAAGTCCATTGAAGTCACTGGGTTGGATCCAGCCAAGTTTTCTGCTGCCCCCTAAAGAAGGCTATGCTGAGGACCATGGGGTCTGCATGTACAACAGCCATATGGGATGGGGACTGTAGTATGGAGGTGGTTTGAATGGAAAAAAGTTGGCTGGATGCAACCCAGTGGGTGCAGAATTGAATTGAGGGTGCACTCAGGGTGCCGTGTTTGAAATAAGACAGTTTTTAAATGAGATATGACAAGGGGCACATTTCAAGTTTCTGCTGCTGAGTCCAGAGATGCGACATTTGGGCCCTGGGAGGATCATAGGAAATTGCTCATAGTGTCATTTACAGTGTTTAGTTAATGAAGAAGAGCAAATATGACTAAGTTGGAATGGAATAGGTTTGCAAGCAGTGAATTGGTCACGACCTTGGAAATGAATGCTTTGTTTCCTCATACTTTTAGGCTGCAAAAAAAATACATGTTTAAGAAATACTGAGGCTCGGTTGACATTGGGGGAAAACAAAATGTAAACCTCTCTCAAAAGCCCTGTCTGTCTTACATGCCAACGTAAAGACAAGTTGCATTTTTCCACAGCTGTTGACATTGGCTTGAAACAGATGGAGATGTTTACAGCAATTGAAGCAGGCACTGGCAGAACCATTCAGGGGGAGAGGGGGGGAGTCGTGCCACCAAGTTGCTGAGGTTAATGAGACCACACTAGGATTCCTGCAGGCCAAGGGTCAGTTCCCATGAAGTACCACAAATTGTTCCATTTTGATATTTGTCCTCACAAATGTGATGTGCTGAGGCAGGCTCACTTCTTTTCCCTTGTGACTAAGATGGAGCGGCTCTTTTTCTGTGGTGCATCAAGCAAGTGTGCATGACCCTCGTCCGCATTAAATGCGCAAGGTACCCTGTGCTCTGTGCATAAGCCCTGCATTCTGTAGTGCTGTCTTCTGCAGGCCCAATCTGTGCATGTTTCCCTTGTTAATAGTGGAGGGAGATTGTGTGAATTAAGTTTGCATATCTGTGATCTGGGAGGATATAGTCAGGGGAAAGAGCCCCAGCCCCCTCCAAAAAAGGGGGAAAACGTGTGCTCTTGCCTGTCCCACACCCAGGGCTTTTTTTGTAGCAGGAACTCCTTTGTATATTAGGCCACACACCCGTGATGTAGCTAATCCTCCAAAAGCTTACAGGGCTCTTAGGACAGAGCCTATTGTAAGCTCTTGGAGGATTGGCTACATCAGGGGTGTGTGGCCTAATATGCAAAGGAGTTCCTGCTACAAAAAAAGCCCTGCCCACACCACACTTTTTTTGCCAGGTATCTCCCATGTGGAGCTCAGCTAGAGACCTCCTTCCACACGCCATGCATCTTCTTCCCTGCCTGGCACAGGGTTAGGCTGAGCCATACACCTCCTTCCTCATCTGGCACAGGGCAAGGGCCACCCCTTACTTGGGCTGGGGTTATCCTAGTGCGGTTGGCTCCTTAGTCTGTTGGCCCACCAGGACTTCCTGGGGGCCTTAACAGCCAGCCCATCCAGAGTAGGGTTTTGCCCCAAATACCAGAATATCACTGTGCAACATCCCTGGCGTGATTATGCCACTTTGATGTGATGTCATCACATTTGGGATGTCATGCCAGGTCATGGCAGTTGGGGGCGGGCCTCCCTGCCAACCAGTTGGCCGATGGTGGGCAGGAGCCTGCAAAATCACTGCCACCTGGGGACTGGCAACCCTAATTCCTGGGCTCACTGGATCCACAAAACTCTTGTGGGCAGGGAGGGAGGATGCATTGAAGAGGGGGAAGGGGGGAAATTACCTTCCTGAGCATGGCTTGAGTATTAAATGATTGTTTTCATGACAAACCCTACCTTGCTACTGTGTCATGGTTTGGAGAGAAGGGAACAAGTCATAGTTTGATCCTCAGGGGAAAGCAGAAGTGGATCCTCAGGGGAAAGCAGAAGGAGAGCCAGTTTGGTGTAGTGGTTAAGTGGTTATCTGGGAGAACTGGGTTTGATTCCCCACTCTTCCACTTGCACCTGCTAGCATGGCCTTGGGTCAGCCATAGCTCTGGCAGAGGTTGTCCTTGAAAGGGCAGCTGTTGTGAGAGCCCTCTCCAGCCCCACCCACCTCACAGGGTGTCTGTTGTGGGGGAGGAAGGTAAAGGAGATTGTGAGCTGCTCTGAGACTCTTCAGAGTGGAGGGCGGGATATAAATCCAATATCTTCTTCTTCTTCAGGGTCCTTCACACCACGCACATCAAATGCAATGCTGAATACTCTTAGTAGCATTGATGGGAACCAATAAACCAAGTAAAATTGGACCAGATGTGTTTCAGCCATGAAGGCTTCAGTAGTCCCAGTTTAATACCACATACACAGTGTATGAAGGGGTCTGTATGGCAGTTCACCATAAAAGGCAGGGGTGGCCAGACTTGCTTAACGTAAGAGCCACATAGATTAAACGTCAGATGTTGGAGGGAGGGAGGAAGGAAAATAGATGGAGGAGGAAGGAGGGAAAGAGAGATGGAAAGAAAGCAACTTTAAATGCATCCTCCAAGCTACCGGCTGGCTTGGCTTGGACAAGTGGTTTAAAGAGAGAAATGCCTTCTCCAAGCCCCCTGATGGGATGGTGGGGGCATTGAGAGTCACACAATATGTATGAAAGAGCGACACGTGGCTCCTGAGCTGCGGTTTGGCCACCCCGATATAAGGTATTGTGGGGGCATTCCAAAATATATTGGTTGTATCTGTTGAGGCATTGAGCAGCTGCTCTGAAAATTTTAGATGTATTTTAATCTGTAAACATGCTTTTAATGTTGTAATCTACGATGGGACCCACCCTGAGCCTGCTTGCAGGAAGGATGAGATAAAAATCCAAATCTCTCTCGGCTTGGCTTCGCGAACGAAGATTTAAGAAGGGTGCAATAGTCCACGTTTGCTGCAGGCTCGCTGGTGGCTGACAAGACCAATGTGGGACAGGCAGGTCCGGCCACAGCGGCTGCAGGGAAAAGTCTGATTTAGGGTTGGTCCTGTAGCAGTGCGATTCTTCCTCAATCTCCTTTTGTCCTCAAGACCAGCTATGCGTGCGTTCTCAAAGGAAGAGACAGCCTGGTGGATGGTGTGCCTCCATGCTTTGCGATCTGAGGCTAGGTCAGACCAGTGGTGATGGTTGATGTGACAGGTGCTAAGGGATTTCTTCAAGGAGTCCTTGTACCTCTTCTTTGGTGCCCCTCTATTTCGATGGCCGGTGGAGAGTTCGCCATACAGGGCAATCTTGGGAAGGCGGTGGTTTTCCATCCTAGAAATATGCCCTGCCCAGCGCAGCTGCGTCTTCAACAGCAGTGCCTCAATGCTGGTAACCTCCGCCCGCTTGAGGACTTCAGTGTTGGTCACAAAGTCACTCCAGTGGATGTTGAGGATGGTGCGAAGGCAGCGCTGATGAAAGCGCTCAAGGAGTCGCAGGTGATGACGGTATAAAACCCACGATTCGGAGCCGTAGATGAGGGTTGTCATCACAACCGCTTTGTAAACATTGATCTTTGTGCCTTTTTTCAGATGCTTGTTGCTCCACACTCTTTTGTGCAGTCGGCCAAATGCACGGTTTGCCTTTGCCAGCCTGTTGTCAATCTCCTTGTCGATCTTGGCATCTGAGGAGATGATGCACCCCAGGTAGCTGAACTGCTGGACTGTCTTCAGAACTGATTCACCCACAGTGATGCAGGGGGGGTGATAATCTTCCTGGGGTGCAGGCTGGTGGAGAACTTCTGTCTTCTTCAGACTAACTTCTAGGCCGAATAGCTTGGCAGCCTCTGCAAAGCAGGACGTCATATGCTGCAGAGCTGATACCGAGTGGGAGACGAGTGCAGCATCATCAGCAAACAGTAGCTCTCGGATGAGTTTTTCCATTGTATTGGAGTGTGCCTTTAGTCGCCTCAGGTTGAACAGGCTGCCATCGGTGCGATAGCGGATGTATACACCATCGTCATCATCTAGATCTACTGCGGCTCTTTGAAGCATCATGCTAAAGAAGATCGTAAAGAGAGTTGGCGCGAGAACGCAGCCTTGCTTTACACCTGTGCCTATTGGGAAGGGCTCCGAGAGGTCGTTGCAGTGTCTGACTTGGCCTCGCTGGTCTTCGTGTAGCTGGATGATCATGCTGAGGAACCTCGGGGGACATCCTAAACGTTCCAAGATTTGCCACAGGCCTTTCCTGCTAACGGTATCGAAAGCTTTGGTAAGGTCGACAAAAGTCACATACAGAGCCTTGTTCTGTTCCCTGCATTTCTCTTGGAGCTGCCTGAGAACAAATACCATGTCAGTGGTGCTCCTGTTAGCTCTGAAGCCGCACTGGCTCTCTGGGAGGAGTTCTTCTGCAATGGCGGGCACCAGTCTGTTCAGGAGTATTCTGGCAAGGATTTTGCCTGCGATGGAGAGCAGGGTTATCCCCCGGTAGTTGGAGCAGTCTGATTTTTCCCCTTTGTTCTTGTATAGGGTGATGATGATTGCATCGCGAAAGTCCTGTGGTAATTTGCCTTGTTCCCAGCAGGTGACAAGTACTTTGTGAAGTGAGCTATGTAGTACTGTGCCCCCATGCTTCCAGATCTCTGGTGGAATTCCATCAACTCCCGCTGCCTTGCCACTTTTCAGTTGCTTGATGGCTTTAACAGTCTCTTCTAGGGTGGGGATCTCATCCAACTCTGTTTTCACCGGTTGAAGTGAGGTGAGGTGGATTGCTGAATCTTGAACTACGCGGTTGGCACTGAAGAGAACCTGAAAATACTCCAACCACCGGTTCAGTATGGATGCCTTGTCTGTGAGGAGCACTTGGCCGTCTGCACTATGCAAGGGACTCTGAGCCTGATATGATGGACCATATACTGCCTTCAGGGCTTCGTAGAACCCTCTTAAATCACCAGTGTCTGCACACAGCTGGGTTCTCTCTGCAAGCTTGGTCCACCACTCGTTCTGAATGTCTCGAAGCTTGCGCTGGAGGTTGCTACATGCAGCGCGAAAGGTTGCTTTTTTCCCAGGACAGAAGGGCTGAGCAAGATGTGCTTGGTAGGCAGATCTCTTTTTTGCCAGTAATTCTTGGATCTCTTGATTGTTCTCATCAAACCAGTCCTTGTTCTTCCTTGTGGAGAACCCGAGGACTTCTTCAGAGATCTGCAGGACGGTAGTTTTTAGGTGTTCCCAGAGTGCTTCTGGAGAAGGGTCTGTGGGGCAACTGGGGTCCTCAGTTCTTGACTGGAGTTTTGCCTGGAAGGCAGCTTTAACTTCGGCTGACTGGAGGCTGCCAACCTGAAACTTCCTCCGAGGGATACCTCCTCTCCTGGGTGTGGGTTTAAAGTGAAGACGGAGATTGCAGCGTACAAGACGATGATCCGTATGACATTCTGCGCTGGGCATTACTCGGGTGTGTAAGACATCTCGAAGGTCTCTCTGGCGCACCAGAATGTAGTCGATAAGGTGCCACTGCTTGGACCGTGGGTGCATCCAGGTTGTCTTCAGACTGTTCTTCTGCTGGAAGATAGTGTTGGTGATGGTGAGCTGGTGCTCCATGCAGAATTCTAGTAGGAGGCGCCCGTTGTCATTGCAGTTGCCAATGCCGTGTTTGCCAAGTACTCCTTTCCAAGCTTCCGAGTCTTTACCTACTCTGGCATTGAAGTCGCCAAGGATGATCACCTTGTCCTCTGTAGGGGTCTTCCGTACGAGGTTGCGTAGATCAGCATAGAACTTGTTCTTTTCTGCAGGATCTGCTTGAAGAATCCAAATAAATTGAAAAATCCAAATAAATATATTAAATAAATATATAAATGAATCTATACTGTGGCACAAAAATACTCTGTGGCGGGAGTATTACATGTATCTCCTGATGTTTACAGCCACCCCCAAAAGAATGAGAAATGGTATAATCGTACTGAATACAGCAGTTCCTTCTCCCGCAGTGTGTGTGTGTGTGCTGCAACCGTAAATTAAGAGATCCTAGTTCAGTAGTCCAATCGCAACACCCTGCTTGCTCCTTGGCCTTCTTGGTCTCCTTACAAGGCTTTCAACTCTTTCAGAGCTACACAACAGGCTGTATTTCAACAGGTGAAGTTTCCCCCAGCTGTGATGGAGGGAAATGTTTTACCTGTTGATTTTCTATTTGTTGTGCAGTTGTAAATAGTCCTAATAGGCACAGAGATAAAAGATTATCTAAACTGATGCTAAGAAACCTCATGTTCCCATGCTTCCAGAAGTCACTCTGAGCAATCAAGAAAAACCGTAGTCAAGAAGCAGAGCCAATTGAATAAAGCTTCCGCTTCAGGAAGTGAATGCAATATCTGCAAAATCAACCTAAATAAATACTGTCGCCTTGCCAAACATAATTTTCATTCCCTGCAGTATAAAATGGCCCTTAAGCTTTAAGTGTAAACAAGCTGTGACCATTCAAGGGATTCTGGCTATAAATAAGATTCTCCTGAGACAATATGAAACCATAACCCTTGAGCCATTGAGTAGATTGACCCGATTGGCAACAGATCAGATGCATTTCCTTTCCTGTAAAGGTAATCTGAGAGGCACAGTTTTTCAGTCCTTCTTTGTCCCTGGCTCCAAACAGGAGTTCTTAAACTGCTGTTTTGTTGTTTTGTTTTGTTTTTTGACCAAACACGCTTTATAGGTCAAGACATTCCCCACCACTACCACCAAGGGCTTTTCCTTTTATAGAAACCGATCACTCTCAAAGGTCTCGGGCACAGAGACTGGATATGGCTGAGATTGAAAAGGTAAAAGTAGTCCTCTGTGCAAGCACCAGGTCGTTACCGTTACCATCACAATGTTTTATTGGCAGACTTTTTACAGGGTGGTTTGTCATTGTTTTCCCCAGTCATCTACACTTTCCCCCCAGCAAGCTGGGTACTCATTTTATCGACTTTGGAAGGATGGAAGGTTGAGTCAACCTTGATCTGGCTACCTGAACCCAGCTTCCACTGGGATTGAACTCAGGTCATGAGCAGAGCTTGGGCTGCAGGACTGCAGTTTACCACTCTGTGCCATGGGGCTCTTCAGCTGGGATTGAACTTGTAGAAAGAGGTGGTAAGAAAGCAACTTTAACTTTAAATGCATTCTCAAAGCTGCTGGCTGGCTTGGCTTGGAGAAGTGATTTAAAAAGAAAAATGCCTTCTCCAAGCTGGTCTGTGGGGCAGTGGGGGCTTCAAAGCAATACACAATATGTGTGAAAGAGCCACATGTGGCTCCTGTGCCACAGTTTGGCCACCCCTGACTTAGAGGGAGCACATATAGCCATTTGTGGCTAATGAGTCCAAGACTGACATTTCACAAGCAAGGAGTCTTTTTTTTATCTGATACAGCAGAGCAGTTGTTATGGACTAAGCCAAGATTTTGTGCAAAGTGGCGATCTATTCAACAGGCTGTCTCCAAGTTTATGGGCAGTCCTGGGGATTGTTAATCCACATATGCAGTTAATTGCACAATAAAGGTATATCCTGTTTACTCTGCACTGAGCACAGTGTCCCTTTTCGTTTACACAGAAATCAAGCAGGCCATTACATTTAATTTAAGTCTTCTAAAAGATGATGCCTTAAGCAAAGGTTATGTGTCCTGAAGGCTATATAGCCAAAGAGAAGAGAGAAGCTATTTAAAGAGAACATTATAAAGCCAGCTGAGGATTCTCTGGTGCAAATGATGGGAGGGGGTGAGTGACAACAGAAATGAGTTAGATCCAGGTGGGCAGCCATGTTGGTCTGAAGCAGTAGAACAAAGCAGGAGAAAATGGCTGCTTTGAAGGGTTGGCTCTATGGCATTGTACCATCCTGAGGCCCCTCCCTTCCCCAAACCTTCCCTCTCCTGGATCCACCCCCAAAGTCTCCTGGTATTTCCAACCCAGATCTGGCAACCCTACGGACTGCTGTACTTCAGATTACAGGCTGAAGGCCCAAATTTATTCATTTAAAGTCTTATGTTCCTTTTGTCCCGATTGTTTTACAGCAGCTAACAATGAACCCCTAGTTAAAATGCAGTCGATCAATTCATAAAATGAAATTTAAAAACATTTTAACAAAACAGCTAAAATAGAACAAGAAGAGTAGCCACATGCAAAAACAACTGAAAGATGTTTACAGTCAGAGACTTGGCCACCAGGAGAAAACCCCCCAGCTTTGCTCTATTCAGCTGAAAACTCTATGGCCGTTTTCGCACTCACGTTTTACTGGCGCCACGACCCTCCTGACGCCGGCGAATCTGCATGGATTTCGCAACAGAAGCGCCGGCGCTCCCAGAAGCGCCGGCGCTTTCCGTCGCTAAGCCAGCGCAAACGGAAATCGCAAAGATGCAGGAAAACGTTTGCGCTGGCTTAGCGACGGAAAGCGCCGGCGCTTCTGGGAGCGCCGGCGCTTCTGTTGCGAAATCCATGCAGATTCGCCGGCGTCAGGAGGGTCGTGGCGCCAGTAAAACGTGAGTGCGAAAACACCCTATGAAAAAGACATGCTTGGAAAGCTCTCCGGAGAGGCAAACTGAACCATCTCTGAAAATGGCTGCTTTGGAAACTGGACTCTATGGCGTTATATCCTGCTGGGGATCCCTCCCCTCTCCAAACCCTGCCCTCCTCAGGCTCCACCCCCACAATCTCCAGGTATTTCCCAACCTAGAGCTTCCCCCCCCCCTTTGATACAACTTGGGGGCCACAACTGTAAAGACCGACCTCTCCATTAGGAGTTGATGGTAAGATGGATGGGGTTGCCAGCTCTGTATTGTGTATGACAGTAGAATGTTGCAGTCAATGAGATTCACAGGTTGTTTCTCATTGCCTAACTCAGCCCTGTGTGGCCCTGATATTCCGTGGTGGTCTCCCATCCAGATACTAACCAAATGTGACCCTGCTTAGCTTCTGAAGCCAAACGAGATCAAATTAGCCTGGGCCAGCCAGGTCAGGGCCCCATAGCACATAAAGCTATGTATTATCCAAAGTGGTCTAAGCTGAATCAGCTATGCTTGTAGCAAGCCATTTGAACCAAAATTTCCTTCTGTCAGTCATCGATCCAGAGGCGTTAGCTTTGTTAATCTGTTGCTGCAAAACAGTAGACTCCAGTAGCACCTTTAAGACTAATAAATTTTATTGTTGCATAAGCTTTTGAGAAACACAGCTCTCTTTGTCAGATGCATCTGACGAAGAGAGCTGTTTTTCTCAAAAGCTTATGCAAGAAAATTTGTTAGTCTTAAAGGTGCTGCTGGACTCTACTTCTTTCCTAAACTCTCCTGAAGCTGCTTCAGAATGTGCTCAGCACTTCTCTTTCACCCTCTCTAAGAGTGATCGTCTAAAGTGGTTGTTGATAACACAGAATATGCTCTGGGTTTAGTGGCTGCAGAAAAGGACACTAGAATCTTTAATCTGAAGATATAACTTTGGTGGTAGATTTTGGAAGCTGCCAATGAAAAAAGGGGACTTTCATTCAAGGTGCTTTTTTCTCTGTTCAGCTGAAAAGGGGAAACTGTCTTCTTTGTAGACCAAAAGGATTGCAACCCATTTTAAGAAATTAAATGCTCACAAGCTCTTCCCTGGTGTTTCTTTATCAGGGTTTAGCAAAAGTGACTTTAGTTCATGTGATGGCTTCTAAAAGTGACAGCACGTTATCAGATCATGTGCGAGTTCAGCCAGGGCATGTTATTAAAGCTGGGACATCTGCAGAGCCTGCTTCTTCTTGGAAAGAGCAGCTCTAATTTCAGGGTCGTGTTCAATAAGATTGAAAGTTCACTTAAGTGTATGATAGGAATTTTGTACTTCATGGAAAATATCACCCTGTCCGAGGTCAACTTTGGCCATTATGCACACACATCTTACTGCAAATTTTCAGAACACTAAGCCTTTAATCTTGAATTTAGATTCTGTGCCTGCCTTCTGCACCATTCTTTTTTCCTCAGGTGTACTTATTCTGCAGCTGCAATTTTGAAAAGCACTTTTCTAAATCTGGCTGAAACATTGTTTGTGATGTATGGGGGCTTGTGTCCAAAAGTGTTTTGGTTTTTTAATTTATGCAATTGCCCTGTTGCAGCCGTGCAGTAGCATCTAGCAAGCACTTTCCATTTAAATCTCCATGGTTCAGGTTTTGTGCATGCATTTTAGCATTATTTTTTTTTAATGAACAGGAAGAGAAAGGCAGGCAGGCAAAAGGGGGGGGGTGTAACTCAATGTTGAAACTGACCAGATTTCTTCCAAAACTGACAAGCAGCTGCAAAGCCCCCCATTTTCTATATTGCCAAGCACTAGGGGATACTCTGCTGTATTATTGGCCATTGTGAAAAATGGAAGAGAGTCACACAGTGTCATAATATGGGGAAAGATGCTGAATGTACAGAATTCATAGTAGAACCCACTGCCACTGGCACTGCAAGCTGTTTTTTTCTGGCAATGTGTGTGTGTGCGTGCACATGCCTATACAAAGTCAGCAACAACTCCACCATGCTTGGCACAGGGTTGCAATTTGTATGAGGGAGGAGTTCTCTGGCAGAAGCTTTAGTTTTGTGCCACTAAATTGAAAAAAAAGGGGGTGTTTCTGCTGATCCTCTAGCACAACTGCATACTAATGCTAATTGCCTGCTCTTCCTTGCAAATTTGCATGGTTTTATCTTTATGATTCTCTAAATTGATCCTGCAGACTGGTTGTGATCTTGGCAGTTTTTTTAAAGCCTGTCCTATGCTAATTGCACTCTTCTGCCAAATGGATTGATCCCAAGCAATTCTTAGGGTTGGCAGTTCACAGAAAGTCCATGTGGCTCAGCCACCATTTTAATGTTACTTTTCCAGAGACTGCCAAAATGGTTCCCCTCCCCCCCCAAAAAAAACTTTATTCACTAAAGCATGAAAGGGAAAAATGTTTTCCAAGCTTTAGTCGTCCCATCCTAGTGTCTCTCGCTTTCTACATCTCATATCAATTTCATTCCACACTGATGATCCCCCCCTTTATTTTGTTTACATGCTGCACTAAAATCCTTTTTTTCCCCCACTGGGGATGCAGTGATTTGGCTCCTCTCCAATTCCTCCCTCAAGTCAATACCAGCAAGGAACTAAACCTTGTGCAGAGTGGATGGAACAACTTCAGTGTGGGTGAGAAGTGACCCTTGAGGGGCAGCAAAAGGACAGGAGGAAATCTAAGGGAATCTGCACGCCTTTGAATTACCTTCAGCTTGGAAGTGAAATAAGGGAAAGATCAGCACAAAAGCATCCTCAGAAAACTCAGGTAAATAGGAACCAGAGAGTTGAAGGGAGGAAAATCAGTGCAAACAAATAAAACCCAGTGGACATGCATGGTGAAAGCAAGGGAAAATACTCATGTGTAATAGGCCTTTGATGGGTTTTGCTTAAAGATTTTAAAGGGTTTTTTAAAATGGTCTTTTATTTGCCTCCCTGGTGACCTGCTGTTCCCTATAGGACTTCTGAGAGCATGCTAAGTTAGGCCTACACCGCAGATGGCCAAATTTCTCTGGAAACTCACAAAATGATGAAGAGGGTCTTCTGCTGTTTGCTCATCAAAAATAGGGAAATCTATGGGATTGCTATGTGATACTGAGAGGTATACTAATCCTGAGCATGGAGGATCAAAATTGCTCTCATAGCCTTTAATCTTACATTAATTTGCCTAATTGATTTATTTAGATTACTGGACTCAAAGTTATAAACAATATAAAGTCACAGCACAGTCACCCTGAATGTAAATATATCCATTGCCCTTGCACCTGTTGTTCCTTAACTCAAACTGACCCCAGTCCCTTCTTGATACCACTCAGTGATATCCAGGGATGACACCCAGTGATATCACTCAGACCTCAAAAGCGACAATTGCAAAAAAAGCTTGCAGTCAGTTTTTGGGGGTAATAGTGCACCATCGCAAGGAAAATGCTACTCCAATGCTCAAGAAAAAAGCCTGGGGTGGGGGGAATGAAATACCTCAACCCCAGCCAAGATACACGTTTTGGAGGCAGCAGCAATGCAAAGCACTGGGAAGGCAGATGACAAAAACTGTACCCCAGGTAGATTCTTGTGGCCATCACTTCCAGGATTCTGCTGCAGGAAGTCAAAGATTGCAGTCCAGGTAAGGTCACCTGTGCCATCCAGGTCAGGGCAAGGCTCACCATAGAAGCTGGCAGTCTTCAGGCCAGCAGAGTTTTTTTTGTTTTGGTTAAGAAAAAAAAGGAGTACATCTAGTGACAGTACAGGACTTTTTTTGTAGAAAAAGTCCAGCAGGAGCTCATTTGCACTTTAAGGCACACCCCCTGGTGTCACCATTGTCTCACTAGCAGGAATAATTTGCATATTAGACCACACCTCCTGAGACCAAGCCAGCCAGAACTGCATTCCTGCTCAAAAGAAGCTGTGTGCCAGTGCATTCTATAAATGATTTCTGGCTGTAAGAAGAACTGCTAAAATCAGTCTGGATTCATGGTGCTTCAGTGTGTAATTCCTAGGTTTATAGAGGGATCCCTATAATAGAGGAAGGGTGAAATATCTTTCTATGCTGGCCCAAATTCTGTAAATGGCTACCATGTTGTGTCTTAGCTGCCAGGTTCCTTTTTTATTCACAAAGAAAAGAGGAACACGGAACTCCTGCAGAAAGAAGTGTTATGACCTCAGCCTAAACCGAAACTACCCCTCAACACCTTGCAATTCAGTCAGGAAAGCAATTTTACTTAGATACTACTACTGCAACAGTAGGACTGTTCACAGCTTTTGGTTAGGCTAGTCACTGAACTGTAACAATCTTGCAAGCTTTCTCTTTGATGTGTCATACTAATGTGGGCATAATGCCTGGGATCAGTGTTTATAGCCCATCAGGAGTGTAGCGGATCAGGAGATCAGAAGATGATCGTTTTCAGAATGCTCTTTAGACCTGCATAAAGGCAGCAACGGCTCCTGGTGTCTGCTCCGTGGAGGAGTCTATTGATAGCTTAATTTGTTAATAATAAAGGTCTTGGCGGGGTGGGGAGAGGACAGTCTGTCTGGTGCACAGGTAAATTATTAATTTTCCATTAACCTAAAGGAACGCATTGACTATGAAATCCAGGGCTTTTTTTTTTTTTTAGCAGGAATGCAGTTCCAGCTGGCTTGGTGACAGGGGGTGTGACCTAATACGCAAATGAGTTTTTGCTGGACTTTTTCTACAGAAGCCCTGTGTGAAGCAATGGTGATGTCAGGGGTGTGTGGCTTAATATGTAAATGAGTTCCTGCTGGGCTTTTTCTACTAAAAAAAGCCCTGATGAAATCTAAATATGTATGGGGGTATCAAACAACACAATATCTTGTGGCACCTTTAAGGCTAATAAAACAAACTGTGACATGAACTTTCAGGATCCAAAGATCACTCCACCAGATGCTGGAAGAATAAGATATGCAGCTTTGACACTGGTGGTCTCCATAAAGTTTGGCGAGTGGCTCACTTACTGAAGAAATGAACTGCCCCTTCTGTAAAAAAAATTTTTATGCACTATGTTCAACTTTTCCAGTTCAGCAGTTGCAAGTGGTCCACAAAGATCTTTCGTTAGACCCTCTTTTGACTAACTCTTGTTTTGATTTGTGTTCAGTAAAGTAATCATCAAGGGCTAAGGCACATGTTGGGTTTGCAGGAGAAATATTTTTTTAAAGTTGTAAAACTGGGCGGGAGGGGCAGTATATTTATTTATTTGATTTGATTTGTATCCTGCCCTCCCCGCCAAAGCAGACTCAGGGCGGCTCACAGCATAAAACCTCACAGAATTAAGACAATACATATTATAAAATAGTACATTCTATAAAATTATATATTTAGAAATTAAAACAACGTATCATTTAGTGCTCAGATCTAGATGTTAGATTTTACAGTGTGACAGTATTCCATCTATGATGAAGGCTCTGTATCAATTAAAGGCCAGCTGGAAGAGGATAGTTTTGCAGGCCCTGCGGAACTGACCAAGATTCCACAAGGCCCACATATCCCCTGCTGTTGCCATTTTTCATGTGAAATGTCGGTGTGTGGAAATTGCAGGTGTCTATTGAACAACTTCTTCCTCCTAACATCTGCACCAGTTTATATCCTCCTGTTTTTGATTGACTGAAGTTTTTTCTTCTGTAGATACTTTTACTGGAACAGCCACTTATTCAGCACTGTTTTCTGTAAAAAAACAAACAACTGGTAAAGAACAGCAAAATATTCCTCTTCAGTTGCAATCACACACACTGAATAATGCACTTTCAAGGCGCTTTCCAACTGGATTTTATTTATTTATTTTATTTATTTAGAATTTATATCCCGCCCTTCCCACGAGTGGCTCATTTTACTGCATGGACTGGCAAAATCCAGTTGGAAAGTGTATTAAAAGTGCATTATTTAGACTGCATGATCACAGTCTTCTTATTTGTGATCCTGCCATTTTGTGAATCTTTTTGTGCTTTTCTTGTTTCTTTGATGGCTGTCCCCCCCACCCTTAATGTACCAGGCTCGTGCTGTTCTAGTCATCCAACTTTGAAATTGGGGTCAAGCCTTCCTTTCCAACTGCTGTAGCATTTCATGAATATTATTTATCTTTGCTATAGAGATAGAATTCTCTGGTTATTCTTTTTAGGATTTATCCAACTGTGAACATTTCTTTTGTAATTTAAGGCTTCTTAGAGACAAAGTTTTAGCGCTAGTTCTGCAGTGTTTACCAGGAGCCGCTGACAACCAGCTCATTGATCCCAGTGCTATGATCAAAGTGATCTTTCTTTGTACCTCCTTTTTACTTCCCACTAAGATCCAATTGACATTAAGTCTTTTGTCCAATCTTTTTGCATTGCTTTAAAATCACCTGGTTTGTTAGGCTATTTGCTGTGTTTAGGATTACCAGGTTCAGCTGTGGAAATATGTAGGGACTTTGGGGGTGAAGCCAGGAGACTTTTGGGGCAGAGCCAGGAGCAAGGTTGTGACAAGTACAATTGAACTCCAAAGGGAGTTCTTGCCATTGCATTTAAAGGGACCACACTCCTTTTAAACGCCTTCTCTTTATTGGAAATAATAGAGGATGGGGGTGCCTTTTTGGGACTCTCATAATTCAACCCCCTGGCCCAGTCTTTTTGAAACTTGGGGGGAGGGTTTCAGGAGAGGTACTGGATACTATGCTGAAAATTTGGTGCCTCTGTCTCAAAAAACAGCCCCCCAACCCCAGATCCTCATGGATTAATTCTCCATTATACTCTATGAAGATTGGTCTCAAGAGAGTAGGGTTTCCAAGTCCTCTTCAAGTCCTGGCAGGGGACTTTTGTGCATGTGCTTTGCGCATGCACGCGACTAAATGACATCACCTGGAAGTGACGTCATCAAAATGGTGGTACATATGCAGGCCGCTCTAGGCGTTTCCGGGGAAACTATGGTTTTCCTGGACGCTCTAGCCATTTGGGAGGTTAAAACTCTATGGTACCTATTGTACCATAGAGTTTTACCCTCCCAAATGGCTAGAGCATCCGGGAAAATCATAGCTTTTTCCCGGAAACACCTAGAGCGGCCTGCGTGCATGCTGCCATTTTGATGATGCCGCTTCCGGGGTGACGTCATTGTGCCAGTGACGCAGGGGGAGATTCCCCCCACTGGCCCAATGTGGGACGGCGGTTTGGGAACCTCCCGGGCGGGAGATTCCCCGCCCGGACTGAGGGCTTGGCAGCCCTACCAGAGGGTATGATGGAGTACCCAGCAGACATTCAAACACACACACCCTTTCTGATAACCCTGAACTGGGGTAGGGGCCTCCAAACCAGGGGATCCCCTGCCCCAACCTGGGATGAGCAACCCTAGCTGTGCTTGAAAATACGTAGCTGCTCATGGAGAAGAAAGAGAGACAGTACCTTTATTATCAAGACAAATTGGTATGAGGATTACGAATCATGTCAGGGGAAGCAAAGTTGTCAGATATTTCAGCATCAACACTAGGCAGACAGGCCTTGGCCAGCTCATGACATCTATGAATAGAATCTATAAATAGGATGATAAAACAATATCACACGCGAGCCTCCTCTAGAACTATGAGAGCTAAGACAGTATAGTAGTTAAAGTGCTGGATTAGGATTGGAGAGGCCTTTGGTTAAAGCTGCTGCTTGCTATGAAACTCGCTTTGTCATTCTGTGTCAATCTAATTTATCTCACAAAACTGAAGTGTCTCTTGGAGGAAGGGTGGCATCTTGCCCAAAACTCTGTCCAGAGGCAGAATCAGTTAGCCATCCATCCCCATAAATTTACCCGCACTAGAGACACATAACTGGAGGCGCTCAGAGGCACAGTGTGGCCATAGAAATTCCTATTTGGCCTTTAGCATGACTCGGAGAACACACAAACACTTTCACAAGTATATGCATATCAACTGCTTTCTCCCATTGGCTAGTGGAAGAAAGGAGGAAAGCACTCTATGGGATTATATTTGTAAAACACCTTGTTTGGACTGAAAGGGTTTTTCACCATTCACGGACTGTAACTTTACCAATATTGTCTTAGTTCTACGTTATAATAGACTTAAATATATGCAGGGCTTTTTTTGTAGCAGGAACTACTTTGCATACTAGGCCACACACCCTTGATGTAGCCAGTCTTTCAAGAATTTACAGGGCTCTTCTTACAGGACCTACTGTAAGCTCTTGGAGGATTGGCTGCATCAGGGGTGTGTGACCTAGTATGCAAAGGAGTTCCTGCTACAAAAAACCCTCTGCATATGTTTGTTGTGAATTGCATGGTCTTTTCATTGGTTTTGTCTAGTTTAGAGACCATGGTGCTTTGCGTTTTGTGAGTTTCGCCCACATTGAAGCACAAGCAAAGAGCCCTTTAAGCACTCGTCCTCCCCATTTTGTATAGTATCAGAAGTTATGCAGCTTGGAGGATTTTGTCAAGGCAGTCTGGCTGTTGGGGTAGTAATGCATTCCTGTATCACACATGAAATACAATTTGTGGCAAAGTCATAATGTTTCCGGAGAGAGGAAAGAGAATAAGGCAGAACAGCGAGGAGACTGGAGCTCCCACAATAGTCGGAAGTCAACTGCCAACCATCCCTGGAATAGCTTGAGCCTACCCCTAGTCTTGTGCCCCCTGTCTGCCTATTGGCCTGCCTGCTTAGCATCCATAGTGGCCTTGGGCCAGTCACACACTCTTAGCCTATCTTACCTCATGGGATTGCTGTGAGGATAAAATGGAGAAGGAGAGAACATTAAGGTTGCCAGGTCTGGGTTGGAAAATACCTGGCGACTTTATAGGTGGATCAGGGAAATGGTGGGGTTTGGGGAGGAGAAAGGCCTCAGCATGGTCCAGTGCTATAGAGTCCATCCTTCAAAGCAGCCATTTACTCCAGGGGAACTGATCTCTGTCAGCTGGAGATCAGTTGCAAAAGTGGGAGATCTCCAGGCCACACCTGGAGGCTGGCAACCCTAGCAATGCTGTAAACCACTTTGGGTCCCTGTTAGGAGAAAAGTGGGGTATAAATGAGGAAATTAACAAACAGAGAAAGAGGCTCCATTCACCTAGCCAGTAACAGTAACGCTGACACACCTAACCCACTGACAGCTGCCTTATGAGGACCAGCTGATAAAGGTCTGAATCTCTTATAGAAAAACATGTGAGATGTGTTTGGCTTTCCCACTTGCTTCATCGCAGAGGGAGTCTTTCTGTGTTTTTTAATATTGTGCTTAATTCCTTGACCATTTCTTGCTTAAGTGTGACTTGAATTGACTCTGTGGCCTGGCTCACTTTCTTTATCTTCTCTTTATCTTTATCTACAACAGTTTGGTGTAGTGGTTAAGTGTGCGGACTCTTATCTGGGAGAACCGGGTTTGATTCCCCACTCCTCCACTTGCACCTGCTGGAATGGCCTTGGGTCAGCCATAGCTCTGGCAGAGGTTGTCCTTGAAAGGGCAGCTGCTGTGAGAGCCCTCTCAGCCCCACCCACCTCACAGGGTGTCTGTTGTGGGGGAGGAAGGTAAAGGAGATTGTGAGCCGCTCTGAGACTCTTCGGAGTGGAGGGCGGGATATAAATCCAATATCTTCTTCTTCTTTTTTGTGTAGGCTATGTTGTGTTTTCTGACTTGTCGCACATTTCTATTCTGGATTGTGTTGTAATCTGTGAGGATCCAATGTAATTTATGAACAACATGCTTGGTAATAGGGGAACCTGAAAAATATACGCACTGACTGTACACTTCGGATAAACAGAATTTCCTGTGATCTCTGGCCCAGGCGTTCCGAAAGTCCGAGAGTTGGGAATTCTACATTGGCTTGTTATCTCCAAAGTAGACTTAACTGTGCCTGGCTAAAGCCCATCCCAGGCATGTTGCCAATAAGCAGCTACAGCTGTTGTGGCCTAGCCAATGCTTGGAGACACCTCGAGTGCTAATAAACCCTTCCCTGTCAGTCCCAACAAAGGCTGTGGCCTCTTAGTTCCATTGCTCACTTCCCTATTTAATTCCTTTAACTAAAAATGCCAGCCTCCAGGTGGGGTTTGGGGATCTCCCAGAATTACAGCTAATCTCCAGACTATAGAGATCAGTTCCCTTGGAGAAAATGGATGCTTTGGAGGTGGACTCTGTGCAGGGCCGTCCTTGCCACTAGGCAAACTAGGTGATTGTCTAGGGCACCGGCATGGGTGTTCCCATGTGACTTGGTGATATCATCAGGGGAGGTGGCAGAAGTTAGCCTTGCCTAGGGTATAGGTTGCCAAGTCCAATTCAAGCAATATCTGGGGACTTTGGGGGTGGAGCCAGGAGCAGGGTTGTGACAAGCATAATTGAACTCCGAAGGGAGTTCTGGCCATCACATTTAAAGGGATCGCACACCTTTTAAATGCCTTCCCTCCATTGGAAATAATGGATAGGGGCATCTTCTTTTGAAGCTCATAGAACTAGACCCCCTGGTGCAATCTTTTTGAAACTTGGGGAGGTGTTTTGAGGAGAGGCACTGGATGCTATGCTGCAACTTTGGTGCCTCTACCTCCAAAAACAGCCCCCCAGAGCCCCTGATACCCATGGATCTATTCTCCATCATACTCTATGGGAAGTGGTCTCCCGGGAATAATGGAGAACCCAGCAGACTCCCCCCCCCCCGGGCTTTCTAATGATCCTGGAGTGGGGGAAGGGCCTCCAAACCAAAGGATCCCCTGCCCCCACCTGGGGATTGGCAACCCTACTAGGTTGTCAGATGATCTAGGGTGAGCCCTGACTCTGTGACACTGTATCCCACTGATTCCATTCCCCAGACTCCATTCTCAAATCTGCAGGAGTTTTCCAACCTGAAGCTGGTAACCCTCTGCCCGCCCACCCCCATCCCCTGCTAGCGGCCAGGGAAGATCTGGCAACCTTACATTTAACATGTTGAAAAATTAAAAGAGAGCCTTTTCCAGGAATCAGGCTGATCTAAAAACCATGAATTAGCATGAAGGTGTTTTTTTAAAAAAAATAGTGAGGCTTATTTACTTGCACCATTTTTTAAAATGAAGGTAATTGTCTGAGGAGTTTTCCCCCCCATCACCTCTAGTAGTGAGTCTAAAGGCAGAACTGCAAATGCTGAGGGCAAATATGTATTCTTAAGTGCATGTTTGTTCAGACATGAATATGAGGCTAGGGCCACCAACCTTCACATGGGGTTGGGAGATCACCCAGAATTAACTGATTAACTAGGCAATGGTGAGACGATGGCTGCTTTGGAGGGTGGACTCCATAGCATTATACCATTATATTATATTATACAGATTTGTCCTCTCCAGGATTCCCCTCCAAATCTCCAGGAATCTCCTACATGGGTTGGCAATACCAGGTTTTTGTTGTTGTTGTTGTTGTTGTTGTTTTTAGCAGGAACGCGCAGGAACACAGTTCCGGCTGGCTTGGCATCAGGGGATGTGGCCTAATATGTAAATAAGTTCCTGCTGGGCTTTTTTCTACCAAAAAAGCCCTGGACAACACTATTCCTGTCACTTTCCCCTTCCCCTGCTTCTTCTACCCACCAGGGTGTGTGTAGCTTGTGGAATATAATTTGGAACAGGCAAAGGGCAAGGAAGTCCAACAGCTCCTTTGGTGTAGTGGTTAAGTGTGCGGACTCTTATCTGGGAGAACCGGGTTTGATTCCCCACTCCTCCACTTGCACCTCCTGGAATAGCCTTGGGTCAGCCATAGAGGTTGTCCTTGAAAGGGCAGCTACTGGGAGAGCCCTCTCAGTCACATCCACCTCACAGGGTGACTGTTGTGGGGGAGGAAGATAAAGGAGATTGTGAGCCGCTCTGAGATTCGGAGTGGAGGGGAGGATATAAATCCAATGTTGTCTTCTTCTTCTTCTTCTTCTTCTTCTTCTTCTTCTTCTTCTTCTTCTTCTTCTTCTTCTTCTTCTTCTTCTTCTTCTTCTTCTTCTTCTTCTTCTTCTTCTTCTTCTTCTTCTTCTTCTTCTTCTTCTTCTTCTTCTTCTTCTCCTCTCCTTTGCAACTCTCTCCCCACCCCAAACCCCAACAAATTGTTTGAGGAAAGAAATAGGCAACTACATGCAACATGAAATTTGACCCTATATCAATTTGCTCCTGGGTACAGCACTTGTCAGTAAAAAAGGCAAGATGGCAAGGGCAGTGAACTTTTCGCCAGATGGGAATTGTGACATTAGGTGAACTAAGCATCTGGCTGGTCGTCTTTCAGCCTGCTAAAAAAAGGGGGGGGCAGCCTATTTATAATGCAGGAAGGTCGGTGCCACTGTCCTGAGTAACAGTATCAGCAAGAGATATCTCACAAGAATATCATTTAGTTTCTAAAAATAACAGTGGGATAGGCTTGCTAATGCACTGATCTTTGCCGTTGTGCCAGTCTTGAATACACTCCCTTTGGCCCTCAACAGTTGGGTTGCAGGGACTGCACCAGATTGGAGATAGCTGTTTTTGTAGACTGGAGTAGCAGAATCCATCCAATAACTCACAAGCCATTCTGAGTAGTTTCTGTGCTACATCACTTTGAGGGATTTTGTCACCAAAGGAGGGTTTCCTGTCACCTCTGATTGGACTGGTGGTGATAGGCAGCAAGCAGAGTAGATGTGGCATAAGAGTACTTCCTTACTGTTTGGCCCCAAGGAGCCACTTGACGGTGGTGGTGATGATGATGATATTGCATTTATACCCCGCCATTCACTCTGCATCTCAGAGTCTCAGAGCGGTTTACTATCTCCTTTACCTTCCCCCCCCCAACAGACACTTTGTGGGATAGGTGGGGCTGAGAGAGCTCTCACAGATGCTGCCCTTTCAAGGACAGCTCTGAGAGCTATGGCTGACCCAAGGCCATTCCAGCAGCTGCAAGTGGAGGAGTGGGGAATCAAACCCAGTTCTCCCAGATAAGAGTCCATGCACTTAACCTCTACACCAAACTGGCTTGCATAGCTTAGACAGAGAACTGGCTGGGGTGTCAAGCATGGAATTTCAAAATAACGAGTCCTTGGATTTTGAAACAAAGTTAGGTTTGCACCTGCTGGAATGGCCTCGGGTCAGCCATAGCTCTGGCAGAGGTTGTCCTTGAAAGGGCAGCTGCTGTGAGAGCCCTCTCCAGCCCCACCCACCTCACAGGGTGTCTGTTGAGAGGGGAGAAGACATAGGAGATTGTAAGCCACTCTGAGTCTCTGATTCAGGGAGAAGGGCGGGATATAAATCTGCAATTCTTATTATTATTATTATTATTATTGATAATCCATGTGGCTCATTTGAGCTGAAGATTGGGACTGATACTTTGTAGCACTAGAATACATGCTTTAAACTGGCACATCAAAGGTTCTATAAACAATTCTACATTCACGTGTGAAATTCACACTCTGGGTTCCTTATCTATATTGCGACTAGCACATCCTGGGTTCAGGCCTGGCTGGGCCTGGGAACAAGTCCCAGGAGGTCTTATCTTCAAAGAGGGCATCCCTGCATCTGTTAGTAAAGCGAAAGAAGAAAGGTGGGGGCTGCTACTTTGATGTGCTCACATTTTAATTTTGGGTTAGTAACAACTCTACAATCTGAATTCTATAATATAAAAGTAACAATTCTAAAATCTGGCTTCTGTAATATAGATAGGGTTGCCAAGTCCAATTCAAGAAATATCTGGGGACTTTGGGGGTGGAGCCAAGAGACTTTGGGGGTGGAGCCAGGAGACATTAGGGGTGGAGCCAAGATCAAGGCTGTGACAAGCATAATTGAACTCCAAAGGGAGTTCTGGCCATCACATTTAAAGGGATGGCACACCTTTTCAATTCCTTCCTTCCATAGGAAATAATGGATAGGGGCACCTTCTTTTGGGACTCATAGAATTGGACCCCCTTTCAATCTTTTTGATATTTGGGGGGGAGGCACTAGATGCTGTACTGAAAATTTGGTGCCTCTACCCCAAAAAACAGCCCCCCCCCCCCAGAGCCCCAGATACCCGTGGATTAATTCACCATGATTTTCTATGGGAATAAATCTCCATAGGGAATAATAGAGTTCCCAGCAGACATTTCCCTCCCCTCCCCCCGCTTTCCGACGACCCTGAAGCGGGGGGAGGGCCTCCAAACCGGGGGATCCCCTGCCCCCACCTGGGGATTGCCACCCCTAAATATAGAATGGGTATACAGTGCTTGGCATGGGGTTCTGCTAAATGCTATAAAAGCTGTTTATCACATTCATGTTGCCCCAAGAAATATTTTGTGCTGTCACACTTTTTTCTCTATTTCAGCTAGCAGGTGTGTATACAGATTCCATACCTGCCTCTACTAGTTAGTTTGTTTTACATGTCTTTAATGTTGTGCATTTTCTGGCATTTCAGATGTGTTAGAAGACAAATACACAGAGCCTAATTCAGTTTGTTTGATGCATTGTTTGCATCTCTTTTCCTGGTCCAATAACCAGCCCTGCACCAAATTGGAGAGTATCCAAACAGTCTACTTAATCCAGGAATGCTTGAAGTTGTCCAGCCACCAGCTGTTGATGCACCAATAAGCAGTTGCATTAGTCCCTTGGTAACTATTAGCATCCTTCCTAAGAACATAAGTAGAGCCTGCTGGATGAGATTAGTGGTCTATCAAGTCCAGTTTATTGTTTCACACAGTAGCCAACCCATTGTCCCAAAGCAGGGCACACATTAACCCACCTGACATAATTTAGCCCTAAATCAATTTGCTCCTAGGTACAACTTTTGTACCAAATCGACATTACCCACATGAGCATGTATAAAAGCTGCGTAAAAATAACCTCAGAGCCCCTGATACCCATGGATCTATTCTCCATCATACTCTATGGGAAGTGGTCTCCTGGGAATAATGGAGAACCCAGCAGACTCCCCCCCCCCCCGTGGATCAATTCTCCATTATTTTCTATGGGAATAAATCTCCATAGGAAATACTAGAGTTCCCAGCAGATATTGCCCTCCCCTCCCCTCGCTTTCTAATGATCCTGAAGCAGGGGGAGGGCCTCCAAACCGGGGGATCCCCTGCCCCCACCTGGGGATTGGCAACCCTAGGGCGAGCGGAGGGGGGCTTTAGAGAGCTGGAATGTGGCAGTAGAGCTGGTTCCAGCGTTGAAACCAGGTGGTGTAGGGAAGGGTTGGGAGGGAGGAGGTGTTGGCAGGGAGGGGGGGAGGCACGGGGGGGGGAGCATGGAGCCACGGGGAGGGACGCCAGGCAGCGAGTCTGCCTAGGGCGCCATGGGGCGTCGGGTCACCCCTGTCCACGGTAACAGAATATGGCCCTTTTCAGACAGCCTATGTATTCTGTTTCAGTAACTGCTTGCTAACTAATCATTCTTGCTGTTTCAGACAGATCCGTTTTAGTAACTGGCTGCTAACGGAATATATTTACCTATTCACACAATTCCGCTTGTGTCCCGTTAGCAGGGCATGGCTGAGCCGTTATTAATGAAAAACAGTTTGTTCTGCTATCAAACCCTGCCTTGTGCTTCTGAATTGCTATGCTGACCTGTGTGAAATGGCTGTATACATCTTGAGGCTTAAAGTGTCTGGTATCCTTGGCTGCAATGCAGCTCTCTTGGAGCTAATGGGTCTTGTTCTACTGGGAGGGCATCGCAATTTTAGCTTTTGGTGCAACTTTTAAAAGATTCACATCATGCACCCATTGCATAACTTTCTATAACTGACATTGATTCTAGCTGTGAAATAATTCCCACCCGTATCCTCAAACAGTATTTAATATAGCTTTAAAGGGTGTAACTTGTTTTTTTAAAAAAATATGCATATGTTTCTAAAATGCACAGTTGTGACTAACAGCTGAAATCCAGAGCTTTTTTTTTTTTTTTTTGGGAGCAAGAACGCACAGGAATGCAGTTCTGGCTGGCTTGGCATCAGGGGTGTGGCCTAATATGCAAATGAGTTCCTGCTGGGCTTTTTCTATAAAAAGAGCCCTCCTGAAATCTATTTAGACCTGTGTCAAGATAATGACTGCTTCAGTGTTTTTCTCTGCCTTGACTTAAAACTTTTCAGTCATTGGCAGAGTGGGCTTGACTGTACTTTGATATCTGTGCCTTGGTATCTCTCATTTTAGAAACTGTGCATTATGTGACTGGAACAACTATCTGAGAGAATGGCCAAGAGTTATGCTGTGTTGTGTGAGGTCCTGGTGGCTTTAGTTTTGAACATTGTGTTGCGAATCTGGACTAAGTGCATCAGCAGCAGCATTGAGGATAATTCTTTCATAGATGGCACCATGCCCTTTGCCATTGGTTAGACAAGTTGGCCTCAGCTGTCAGCTGTGAGAAAGGAATGGCTGTGGGGCCAGAGTCCTTTTCCAACGGTGGTGGTTTGCGGAGGGATTTAATTTGTTCCAGCTGGCCAGCGACTCTGTCTCTCTGCCATTGGATGATGGAAGGGAAGCTTTCAAAGCCAGCCCTGTTGCGTGGAAGTCTGTGTGCATTTCATTATTGGAGGACAGAACTCAAACTCCCTCCCCCCTCTTTTTTTTTCTTTCGGTTTCAAGTCTTGCCATGAAGTAGTTTGAGAGGAATGCATAAATATATTTGCAAGGGTAGCAGAAAAGGCAGAACACTGCAAATGGAACTGTAGTTAACCCTCTACTGTCTACTCAGTCTTTTCATTTCAGAAACTCTGATAAAGAGTGTACAAATACCCTTTTTGTATGTTGACACTGTAAACGTTTTACACTTTGACTGTCGTTGGTGCTGTTTTATACCACTTTGATGCCATTTTGAGCCATTTCTCCTTTAACTTTAATCCAAACCAAAATAACATTAAGAATGACACAAAGTTAATGGAGTTGGGGGGAAGGGTGAAGAGGAAAGAAATCGAAAAATGGTAGGAAAATATATTGCAGTCTTGATTTGTACAAGGGAGGAGCAAATTCAGAACAGGAGGATTTTCAAATGAAGATCAAATGAGATCAATTCCCAAATGAAGTAGCCTTCCTAGTTATGGAGGCCTATGAAAATCCGCAGATGTGTTAGGAATACATTTTCTGAATTGGTTCCCCATGGCAAGCAGGAAGCTGATTTTTCATCTGGCCATTCAGATAGCTCATGAACAGCTTGAGCCTGTGGATCAGCTTGCTTTCTATGCATACAGACCGTCATACACAGTTCACATTAATCCCCCCATCGAAGGCTGCCGTCTTGCCACTGGTAGAGTACTTGCTTTGCAAACTCTGGTTTGTAACTATTTTTACCCCTGAGTTTTGCCCTAAAAATAGAGCATCTCCCCAATGTCACTGGCGCAGTGACGTCAGTTCTGGAAGTGACAACAGATATCCCTGGAGTGCTCTCTAAATCCCCTCGCCGGCAGGCAAAAGACATCCTGCAATCCTATAAGGTGCAGGCTGTGATCTTGGATAGATACATTGCTGCCTAATCTGATTGGTAGGAGCACAATGGATAGATTCTGATGCCAACCTCCAGTTGACTTTACTTATGGATTTCTGTATCGTATAGTTGATTAATATTGAGAGTGAAAATTAGGATGAAGAGAAATCTTTATTATAACATTGGTCCATCCTTACCATCCAGATTGTGAAAAGGAAAATATAAGATGGTGCCAACAAATGCCAAATGGGTTAGTTTAAAGGGGTGGGAGGGTAGTCTTTGGTACAGAAAAATACATAAAACAAACGAAGCTCTTGTAAGGGAAGAACTTGCCTCACTAACCTGTTACATTTCTTTGAGGGGGTGAACAAACATATGGACAAAGGAGACCCGATAGATATTGTTTACCTTGACTTCCAGAAAGCTTTTGATAAAGTTCCTCATCAAAGGCTCCTTAGTAAGCTTGAGAGTCGTGGAGTAAAAGGACAGGTCCTGTTGTGGATCAAAAACTGGCTAATTAATAGGCAGCAGAGAGTGAGTATAAATGGGCAGTCTTCGCAATGGAGGACAGTAAGCAGTGGAGTGCCGCAGGGCTCAGTACTGGGTCCCATGCTCTTTAACTTGTTCATAAATGATTCGGAGTTGAGAGTAAGCAGTGAAGTGGCCAAGTTTGTGGATGACACTAAATTGTTCAGGGTGGTGAGAACCAGAGAGGATTGTGAGGAACTCCAAAGGGATCTGTTGAGGCTGGGTGAGTGAGTGTTAACGTGGCAGATGAGGTTCATTGTGGCCAAGTGCAAAGTAATGCACATTGGGGCCAAAAATCCCAGCTACAAATACAAGTTAATGGGGTGTGAACTGGCAGAGACTGACCTAGAGAGAGATTTTGGGGTCATGGTAGATAACTCACTGAAAATGTCAAGACAGTGTGCGATTACAATAAAAAAGGCCAACGCCATGCTGGTAATTATTAGGAAGGGAACTGAAAACAAATCAGCCAGTATCATAATGCCCCTGAATAAATCAATGGTGCGGTCTCATTTAAAATACTGTGTGCAATTCTGGTCACCGCACCTCAAAAAAGGATATTATAGCATTGGAAAAAATCCAGAGAAGGGCAACTAGAATGATTAAAGGGCTGGAGCACTTTCCCTATGAAGAAAGGTTGAAACGCTTGGGACTCTTTAGCTTGGAGAAACGTCGACTGCGGGGTGACATGATAGAGGTTTACAAGATAATGCATGGGATGGAGAAAGTAGAGAAAGAAGTACTTTTCTCCCTTTCTCACAATACAAGAACTCGTGGGCATTCGATGAAATTGCTGAGCAGACAGGTTAAAACAGATAAAAGGAAGTACTTCTTCACCCAAAGGGTGATTAACATGTGGAATTCACTTCCACAGGAGGTGGTGGCGGCCACAAGTATAGCCAGCTTCAAGAGGGGGTTAGATAAAAATATGGAGCAGAGGTCCATCAGTGGCTATTAGCCATATATATATATATAAGTAAATTTTTGGCCACTGTGTGACACAGAGTGTTGGACTGGATGGGCCATTGGCCTGATCCAACATGGCTTCTCTTATGTTCTTATGAACAAACAAACAAATAAATAAAATGATTGTATCACCTTTTCACCTTCATAAGTGGTCCCAAGATTTCTCTCATTAAATACCATATTGAAATTTCTCCTTCCCGTCCTGGAGCTCAGAGCAGTACAGCTGGCTGGGAGGTTTCCTGCTTTATCCTCACAGAACTGCTGTGAGGAAACTTCAGCTGAGGGAGAACAAGTTGTCCCAATGCCACATGTTGAAAAGATTTGAAATCAGGCCTCCCTAGCCATTCCCAGCACTCTAACTACTATGCCACACACAGCTTGTCAGTGAAGTAAAGGATAAACCCGGGGGTGGGGGGGTGGGGTGGGCAGGGAAAAATGTTTTTTCTTTTCACTGAGGAACCAGAGAGCTGCAATATATTTCTGTTTATTCATTTGTTTTACAGTGAAATGATTGGGTTAAGAAAACAGACTGATGACAATGCAGTAATATTTAAACTATGTTATGGTCTGTTGGCATCAAAAGGAGAGATTTAAGAACTGAAATAAATGGGTTTTTTACAAGCACTCCCATTTTTGTTAAATTGATGGATTATGAGTCTGATGGAGGGTGAAGACTGTGAACTTACCTACTCTGGGTAGCTGAATAAACTGTCATTCTGTTTCCTCAAGGAATCCTGGGAAATCTTGCCAGAAGTGGCATCTAATCCTCCCCAAACTCCACCCTCCTCAGGCAACCTCATTTGCTGAGATGGTGCTGGCGACCCTAGCTGGGGATCACAAGGCCTTCATGGACAAAAGGCGTGTTGAATCGTGAACTGGAAGAGGCAGTAGAAAAATTGGCAGGATCCCACCTCATATATGCCCTGAAAAATCTTCAGTCTCCAAGCCTAGGATTTCCTGCCTCTTACACTGCTGATATATTGTAGACATTTACAAGGCAATAACATTTATTATAATCTGCTTCCTTCATAAACCTTGGCCAAACTCCATCCAGAAATCCAATAAACTAGCAGACAGGTGAATCAACATTTACATGTTTAAAAGACTTTACTATAAAGAGCCTAATGCAGTTGTCTCTTTTTACAGTTGTGGAATCCAGAAGTATGGATCTTTGGCCATTGCTGTTTACTTTGGCACTGGTGTCTGCAAACAAATCTCTTTCCGCAAGTGTGGGTGAGTATTACAAGGAAATGCCTTTCAGGCATTGATACTAAGCCCTATTTGATGTACTTAGCATGAGAGATTTACACTGTAACCCTATACACATTTACTCCAATCTAAGACCATTGAAATCAAAGGGTTTAAACTGGAGTAACTCTATGTAGGATTGCAGCGTGAGTCACTGTGGAATGTATATTATGACTGTTTATGGTAGCTATCAAAAGCCGACCTACATAAATGTTGTTTCTTTTCTTGCAAGCTTGATTTAGCATTAAATCAGACTCTAAAGATCACCCGTCCCTACATAACCTTTTGAGATCATCATCAAGGTGTCCAGTTTGTGTTTCTTTGCCGTAGGTATTGTAGGCATCTGTAGCAAAGAGCAGGGCCTTTTCAGTAGTGGCTCCATGATGGTGAACTGACTTCCTTCAAGTGATGCAATTGAGTATCTCCTTCTTGAGCTGTTTTTTTGCTCTGCTTTAGCTTCCTTACAAGAGTGCAACTTTGAGATACTCAAAGTGACATGGTCCTCTTGTTTGCCATGTTTGTCATGTTTCTGCTGTTCCCTACTGCTTTGCTGCAATAGTTACCAAAGCCATTTGGGAAAGATCACTGTTGAAGCACACTGGAAGGTGTACATTTTTAGAAGTTTTCACATGGTACCATGTGAAGAAACTAGACATCAGTGATAGATTCTAGGTCAGTCTTCTCACTGCTATAGGAATGTGTTTCTGTAGAGGTTTTTTATTGTATGTAGGAATGTGTTTCTGTAGAGGTTTTTAAAGTTTGGAAGTATTTGTGGGATTTTATCCACAAGCTGGCAAATGTCAATCAAATATACCTTACTGCTCTAATATCTCGCACTGGTTAATTCTCCAGATAATGTATTTCTTGTCAGGCAGAATGTTTTTTCTTTTTTGCTAATGTTTAGATCTGTTTTAATTTCATTTAATTTGGAATTCAGTCATGGTTTGTTTATTTATTGCATTTTTGAATCACCTAATCCCCACAGTTTTTTGCTCTGAGAAACCCCACAAGATGAAGTTTTAAGATGAAGTGGTGACATTTGCAGTTCCTTCCCATTACCAGCCTGTGGGTGCCTCGAGGATATTTTATTCTGGTTTGGGCTGCTAATTTAGCCAATCTGTTCTGGTTGGTTGTAATATGTTGTTTTATTCTGCATGTCTTCAGCATGCTTGTAGAAGGAGGGAAAACAGCTCTTCCAATGTAGACTTGCCAGCTCCCAGGTCCCAGCGGGGGATTCCCCAGTTTTGCAGGCTCCTCCCCACTGCCAGACAGTTAGCTGGTGGGGAAAAGCCCCACCCCAACAGCTACCATGTGCCTTTAAATCTATGCAGGCTTAAAAGAAGCCTGCAAACTGCCTGTGACCGAAGAGTATCACATCATAGAGCTCCCTTCCTCTGCTGAGACACACACACCCCTCCCAATCTCCAGGAATTTCCCAAGCCAGAGTTGGCAACTCTAGGAGTCTTCACTTCCATCATGTCAGGATCCAGCATCCCAGCAAACATATGTATTTAATTTTAATTGTTGTTTATATTAGTTTTTGACTCTGAGTCACTTTAGAAGCTAAGTTTGGCGGATGTGCAGGACAAATAATGTAATAAATCAGATGCAAGACCCAATTCTGTCAGTGCTTAAACTGCATGTTACTGATGTTGCAAGAAGACATGCCATGTTCTAGAAAATGCACTGTCTATACAAGGGTGGCACTAATATGATATTTTGAACATGATTCACAGCAGATGGTGCAACAACTGCCCTGCCCACTACTCTCTTTGCACCATTTACATAATGTTCAAGATTTGATTGCACGCATTGACTTGTGAGATGGAAGAGGACATTCACAGTGACTTGGAACAAGGCTAAAAGTTTCCTCTGTGATTCATGCACATGTTGTACTGGTAATGTATGCACATGGCGTGTTCCAAGGTTCCCCAGTTTGGTACCTGTGGATACCATGGCACCTGTGAGCAGGTTTTCTGGCACCTACCACATGTTTTCATAAAGTGGACATGGCCACGTGGTTGTTTTATCCAATGGGATTTCTGATTGGCCACTGGAGCTCTCATTGGTTGTGCAGATTTTTTAAAAGTTGCTTTGGCGACAGCTGCTGCTGCGTCTGCTACCATAGCACAAGGATCTTCACTGTAAGACTGAAAATCAGCTGTGTGCAGGGGTGGAATTCTAGCAGGAGCTTATTTGCATATTAGGCCATACACCCCTGATGTAGCCAATCCTCCAAGAGTTTACACGGCTCTTTTTTGTAAGCTATTGGAGGATTGGCTACATCGGGGGAGGGGAGGTGGCCTAATATGCAAAGAAGCTCCTGCTAGAATTCCACCCCATCTGTGTGTTTGCCATGGATGCAGATATATATATTTTGCACTTCAGAAGCTTATATGTCAAGGAATGTCTTCCTTATTTATATTAACAGCATCAGTAATGTCTGTCTGCAGAATTCCAAAATCACAATACCCTAATGGTGATTACATGAAGCACCAAAAAATGCTGAAATAATGCATCCAGTTTGAAGAATAAACCAGTACGTGTCAAGCGAAGGGCAGCAGAACAGAAGCTTAGGAATGTGCCCTGGCTCATGGAACAACACATCATGAGTAAATTTAGGCATTTTCAAAACATGATCTCTCCTCTGTGAAAAAGGCTGGACACATCCTGTTTTGTTTTGATTCTGGGATAAAATTTGATCCAGTTTGAACTTCTGTTGTAATAGTTCCATTTATGATACTAATAATTCAGTACCCTACAAGAAAAAAAAAGTATATAAAGAGCATATGATAAAAGAAAAAAAAACCAGTGTTTGGACAGTGTGTCTTCACAAACATTGATTTGAGTGTTAGAAATCTTCACAGTGAAAAGCAGCTGTTTTCTTATGCTGCAGAGTTGAATTTGCTGAAGGAAGTGTTGATCTCATGATTCACATGTAACAAAAACATGGTTTTGTTGCATAACATGCTGACTGCCCCAAATTAATTCTTTAAATATAAGGCCCCAAGGTGAAAACAACTGATTAAAACACAAAGCCAAGCTGGAAAGGGCTTTAAACATAAAACACCAACATCTTGCATGGAACATAGAAACAAATGACCATCTAATGCAGCAATTGCAATATCTGTTTTGTGTGATCACAACACCTAGTAACCACTTGGCAGCACATTCTGAACTAATGGAAGTATCTGGGTTCTTTTGACAGAGTGCTATACAACTTTTTAAAAGTTTAGAAGTGCTATACAAACAACTGAAGGACTGTGAAGGGTTAATTCTGAAACAGATAGCCTTGAGTGACAGGCTGCTCCGGTTAGCATCTGTTGAGCAGAGAAAGACTTGAGAGCTGCATGCTGAGGAGAGAGTCAGTCAGATCTCTGACTTGACATAGTTGCATCTGATTTCAGCCCTAGCTGAGAAAAGTCAAGTACTGACAGTTTCAGAATTCAGCCCTGACTGAGAATAGTCTAACACAGACAGAAACGGTTGCCAAGTCTTATCTGGCAGCTGTCGGGGGGATCCTTGGTCTTCTCTGGGATTTTTTTTGCACACACAGTGCATTGGTGTCACACAGAAGTGCTGTCATCACATCATCCACATAGTGCTCATGCTTTAGTTGTTGGGCAAAATATATGGTGATGTCAGTTGAGGGTGGAATTTGGCCAGCAGCAGGTAAAAGCACTCCACAAAAGCAGGGATTCTCCCACCCCCAGTGGGGGTCTGGCTACCCTACGGACAGGAGAATTGGGGAAAATTTGGCATGGAAGTTTGGGAAGTAGGTGAAGACTCCCATTTGGGCTAAAGAAAGGGGATAGATCTTCTAGCAAAAGGAGAATTTCCCTCCACGTCAAACGTAGAGTTAGCTCTCAGGAGTGCAGAGATCCCTGGACTGGTGTGGTTAGAAACTGCCTTTGAAGACCTTAAGAGTCAATTAAAAATCCAATATAAGTACTGATGTTTCAAGAGAAGGGATATGGGAACTGGAAAGAGTATAACAGCCTTCTGGAAGCCAAATGAATCAGAGAATACTCAAAGAAAGTGTACTGGAGTGTTTGGGAAAGCACTGGAATAAAAGCGTCTCAATATAAAGATTTTAAGTAACTCTGAATAGCTTAAGAAACTCTCATTAGCCTGAAATATAAGAACTAAAGTCTGTGCATGTACTGATTTTACCTTAGAGTTATCTGTATTGAGTTACCTCAGAAATTTTCAGCCTCTGATTTCACCTGACCTTTTTCCCTCTATGTTGAATAAAATATTTGTTAATTTGGAATATAAAAACATCTCAAGTGCCATTAAAGTAAAAGGGGGCTCCCAATCCTTCCCTCAGATTCCTGAGCTGAGCAAACAACCAAAATATTATGCTTTGACAGAGTGGGTCAGCCAGAGTTCTTAGAGAAAGAAGAAAACAAATTACTAGAGTAGCTCAGACAGAGAGGGGGAAAATGGAGGGAAAATCTTGCCTCTTAGAGGGAGGGAGGTGGATATGAGCATCATTGTTTTCTTAAAGGGCAGCCTGTCAAGCATGCGGTTTCAATGATGAGTCAGGTTTGATACAAAACTACGTTTATTGATAGACCGATACTTTCAGTGTAACAGATTCTTGAGAGTGATGCTAAAGATACATTGATACAATACTTTTAAGGCATACTTCAAAAGGATTCCAAAAGGTGGGGGCGAGGGATGCGCTCTCACACATAAACTATCATAAATGTCTACATTCTCATGGTGTTATCAGGACTCTGTCCTTGCTTTCCCCAGATGTGCCACACTCCCTAACAGGAATGTATGGGAAGGTGCTGATTACTCTTTCTCAAGTTAGTTTCGTTTCTCTCTACTTCTACTTTGCAAGCAATAAAGTAAGAAGGGGGAGGGGGAAAGAATAACAGAGTCAACAGACCTTGGTCCTCCATGATATTTCACAGGCCAGCTTTATGGAGGACCCTAAAACAATCAATTACCAATGGAATTCTACCATGCTTGACACAGCCCCACATAGAAGTTGTTACAGTTGTTAATTCTCTAGTTCACACAAATTTGGTTCAACATGCCCAGTCAAGCTGAGTTGAAGAAAGGGGCAGTTCATAAGCCAAATACCATTGAAAGAACAAACTCAGAAAATTTGGGTCTTCCTTCCCTGCTTCTTTCTCTTCCATGTTCCATTCCATGTATTTGTGTAGAGTCCCTTCCCTGAGATGAGTTTGATGCAGACTTGGAATAGAACCTTTATCTATTATCCATTATCTCTAGAATCCATTATCCATCACAATCTGTCTTCATTGTTTTCTTATGTTACCCCTGGATATCTATGAAATGTTTTAATGTAGACAGGCATTTCATATTATCAGTTTTATTGGCAGTCCCATTTTAGATTAATAGTTTTATTGGATGATTTCTGGCATCTTTTTGTGGGTTTTATTGCAACACTGATAGGTGTTGCTGGTGTAGGAAGAAAGATGACAAAGAAACTCTCTCTAACAATATGTAACTGTTTCCCCTGCACGGAACTTGGGGACTAGTGGACCTTTTACCATTGGTTGAGTGATTCCAGGGAAGATACCAGAAGGGTTGGAGATGCAGAAAAGGCAGCTGCTATTGTGTACAAAACCTGCTTTTGAGATGTGAAAAAGCCCAGGCTGAAAATGTAAGCTAAAATTGGCTGCCTATCTAGTGCTGCAAAGGTCTTACAGAGGTGCAGCATAGCAAAAGTAAAAGGCACTTAATGATTAAAGTTTGTCCTGTTTCTTCTTCCATTATATTAAAAAAAACCTCTTATCTTGCAGCTGTTTGGGGGGGGGGGGTCAGTGAAGACAATAGAAAATTGGCAACCATATTGAATTGCCTTGTTGCTTCCTTGCTAGTAAGATGCCTAAGCAGTAGGGATGCGACTGTGCCATTTGTGAGAGGATTGTTTTGTATACTGTCATTGTGAGCCTTCCATTTTGCTTGTTTTTGTTGTTCTGTTTTCAGTTGGTTTCTTTTATAGCAGTTTGAAGCCCCTTTATAATCAATAACCGGAAATGTTAAACTTACATAAATTTGAGGGGGGAAGGGAAGCAAGACCAAACAGAAAACATGAAAATCAGTACTTAAAGGTTCAGTTTACACACTGGAAAATGAAGTTTGAGTCCAAAGTTAAAATTCAGCAGCATCCCTACTGAGCCTGTACAGAGTATCTCACTAGATTCAGCTCCAGATCAAAAGATTCCTTATTTAAGCCTCAGAATCCATGACAAAGCCTTGTTAAAAAGGCATAACTGCTTGCTTTCCACACTTACTGGAAATTCTGACCATAGAGTTCCTGGTGATTCCCAGAGCTACCCTGAAGTGACAAGGCTAGCTCTAGCAATTGCCAGAATCTCTTATGTTAAGATTGCCACGGAGTTTCTGGCAAATTCTAGAGCTACTCTTGTCACTTCTCAGTAGCTCTAGGAATCATCAGGACTCTGTGATCAGAACTTCCTGTAAGTAGATGAGGCCTTATTTTTCTTTTAAAATTTTCTCTCCAGGATGATCACCTCCCCCGTGACCCCAGTTTTCACCTGTTGATAAGCTGAGCATCAGGAGCAAGGGTTGCAGTTGGCTGGAGTTCTCCTGCTGTAAGCAGTCAAATGAGAACCCTAATCTTACCTCAGGTGAAAAAGAAAGAAATTGCATAACATAATTTTCAGAACAAAGAGAGCTTGGTTAACATGCAAAATGCTCCTTCTGTGTATGATGCAATAGGATGGAACAGTAACATAAATATTAGCATTAATTAGCATAGTATTTAATACCTGAGCATTATTATATCCTACTTAGGGCTGAAGTTTCAAGTGCAAATTTTTCACTTGCTGGTTTCACAAACATTTTATATCAGATCAGCATTTGTTTGGAAGTCATCATGGGGCATAAAAAGTGTTCTTTGTAACAGCTGCCAGCACTAACTGTAGAGGTCAATGTTATTTTCCTGCAAAACAATCAGAACTCAGTTGTTCAAGTTCAAATGGTCCTTCTTGGTCATGCCCAGCTGTGCATTTTTGCCCCCTCAGAACTTAGCATGCCGGTAATACTGGGCTTCCTTTCTTGATTTTAGCAATGGCGTGGTGGACTATGTTGTTGTTGTTCAGTTGCACAGTTGAGTCCGACTCTTTGTGACCCCATGGACAAAGACATGCCAGGCCCTCCTGTCTTTCACAATCCTCCGAAGTCTGCTCAAATTTGTATTTGTTACATCAGTAACACTGTCCAGCCATCTCATCTTCTGCCGTCCCCTTCTTCTTTTGCCTTCTGTCTTTCCCAGCATCAGGATCTTCTCCAGGGAGTGCTCCTTTCTCATTTGGTGGTCAAAGTGTTTGAGCTTCAGCTTCAGCATCTGACCTTCCAGGGAACAGTCTGGGTTGATTTCCCTTAGGACGACTGACTATAGGGAACTTTATTTAATCACTTAATTTATATCCTGTCCTTTTCTCCAATGATGACCCAAAGTGACTTACATCTCGCTCCTCTGTTTTATCCTCACAACAGCTCTGTGAGATAGGTTAGCCTGAGAGTGTGTGACTGGCCCAAGGTCCCCCAGTAGGGTTGCCAGGTCCTCCCTCACTGCCGGCTTTGTTCCTCCTTCTTCTTAATAATTCTAAATAAAACTTATTATTATTATTATTATTATCATCATCATCATCTTTAATAACAGTTTTTACAGACTTATCTGGATGTTAGGCTAACTAGCTTGTTATTCCCTGGACCTCTTTTCAAAACCTTACAATTTTCCAGTCTTCTACTACAGAGGTTGATACTAGTGACAAGCTACTTAAGTTGATTAGTAGATCAATAATTTGACATTTGAGTTCCTTAAGACCCCTTCAGTATATGCCATATTCTCATCCATTCATTGAGACAAGTAAATTGCACTTATTAGTAAACTGTACTTATTGATCTTAGTGCTGTTAATATTGTATTTATTAATGTTTTGACATGAAGTAATCTTGTCAGGGCTTTTTTCATAGAAAAAGCCCAGCAGGAACTCAGGCCACACCTCATTGATCTCCCCATTGTTTCACACAGGGCTTTTTTGTTTTAAAAAAGGCCCAGCCGGAGCTGCATTCCTGTGACTTCCTACTCAAAAAAAGCCCTGAATCTTGCACTGTGTTTGTTTTAAAAGTTTCAAAATAACAGTGAAAATTAGAAAGGTCCTCTGGGTTGAATATATGAAACTTCCATATAGTCTTTATTTAATTCTCATCTATAGCCCACTCCCTCCCCACCAAAAAATGGGGACCCAAAGCACTTTACAACATTGTACTCTTCTCCTCCATTTTATCCTCACAATAAGGAGGGCCCGTGGCTCGGTGGTAGAGCATCTACTTCTCTCATCCAGAAGGTCCCAGCTTCAGTCCCCAGAATCTCCCATTGAAAGGACCATGTAGTAGGTGATATGAAAGACCTGAGCCCTAAACCTTGCAGTCTCTGATAGTCTAAGTAGACAGTACTTACCTTGGTGTCACAGTGGTCTGATTCAGTATAAGGCAGCTTCATGTGTTCAAGAACCTTGTGAGGTAGGTTAAGGTAAAAGATACTAACTGGACCACATGTGTGTGTAAAGTACCACCAAGTTGACCCCATGGTGAGCCCAGCAAGGCAAGTGAAAAGCAGAGGTGGTTTGCCACTGCCTTCCTTGGCTGAGGCTTCCTTGGTGTCTTTCCTTCCAAGTACCGGCTCTGCTTAGCATCTGAGATCTGATGAGATCAGGGTACCTCTATACTCTGCTGCCTTTCCTCCAACTGGCCCAGCAAATTTCCATGACAGAGTGGAGATTTAAACCTAGGTCTTCTGGATCCTAATCTGAGAACTGTAACCGCTACACCGTGCTGATGCATGCTGGTCATTGGCTCCTATAGATGAATATTCTGTCCAGCAGTAGGTCTCCAGGGTTTCAAGCCCAGAAAGTCTTCCTCAGCACTTGCTAGCTGATATCCTTTAACTGGAGATGCCAAGGATTGAATGTTGGCGCTAATGCATGCGGAGCTGCTGGTCTATATCCCTTACCTTAATATAATATGCAACTTTAATCATTGACTCAATTAAAAAGAAAGATAATGAGTTCTTCCATGAGTTGAGAACTCTAGTTTATTACAATTGCTCTGACATTTTCTGGTACTGCTGCTATATATATATAATTCATCATGTACCCAAATCTGGATTCAGTTTGATGAGCAAGGTCCGTAACCTGCAGGCTTTCACTCCAAGCACTTAGTTGCAGTGGGGACTTTTGGGTGAAGAGTCATTCAGCTAAGTATGCCATTGCCATTTGTCTCTGGTGTCGCAATTTTAAAATAGGTTAGCAATTTTCACCCCCTTTTTTATTTTTCAATGAACTTCGGCTAACAATTTGTCCTTTCAAATTGCCTGGCACGCAATGGAAATAGCTGGAGTAATGAAGTTAAAAGGCAGCTGAAGCCCATTTAGGGCAGCATCCACCCTGCAAAAATGGAGCCATTATATGCAAATGCATCTGGTTAACAAGCAGCTGTGTTGATTGCATGCCAGGGCACTTCATCACACAGGAGCCAACTACTTTGCCATCCAGGGCAACCCATAAACTATTATGCAGTTTCGGAATAGGGAGTTAAGAATGTATGCTGCAGCTGTTAGTACCACTGATTCACAGGAAACATTCGAGTGCTTTTGCAGTTTTGAAAATTGGATTGTGACTCTGTGGCACGAAGTACTAACATGCTGAGCTTGTGTGGTTGCTGTTTGTCCATTTATTTATTACATTTTTGTTCCACTTTTAAACTCTTTATGTTTTGAAAGTACCGTAATTTACACAATCACTCTGACAACAAGAGCTTGGCACAGTGAAATCATTACAATAATTTAAAGAATGAGCTTTAACAGAAAGGGATGTCCAGAAGCCTCTCCAAACACCAAGTAGGTAGGGGTGCCAGCTCTGGGTTGGGTAATTCCTGGAGATTTGGCGGTGGCAGGGTTTGGGGAAGAAAGTCCAGCCTCCGAAGCAGCCATTTTCTCCAGGGAAACTGATCTCTGTCATATGAACATATGAAGCCGCCTTATACTGAATTAGACCCTTAGTCCATCAAAGTCAGTATTGTCTACTTGGACTGGCAGCAGCTCTCCAGGGTCTCAAGCTGAAGTTTTTCACACCTATTTGCCTGGACCCTTTTTAGTTGGAGATGCCAGGGATTGAACCTGGGAGCTTCTGCTTACCAAGCAGATGCTCTACCACTGAGCCACCGTCCCTCCCCATATGATCATCTGAAGATCAGCTGTAATTCTGGGAGATCTTCACACCTCACCTGGAGGTTGGCAGCCCTAGTTTAGAACTCAAAAACATAGTCTCAACCAGTGAGACTATGTTCCCTCTAAGCTGAGTTTACATGAGCTAGCTCACAGATTTTTAGCTTCCAGCTCACAGATTTTTGTCTTAGCTCAGGAAGGATGACCCCAGTGCACACTAATTTATGCAGTAGCTTACAACTTTAATGTCAGTAGATCACAACTTTAATGCCAGTAGCTCACAAAGTAGAATTTTTGCTCACAAAACTCTGCAGCTTAGAGGGAACATTGGTCTCAACTGAATGTTTCTACTTGAGAAGAATGAAGTTAAATGGCAGGGTATTCCCCAGCAATGGGGAAACAACCAAAAAGGCTCTGATCTATGTGGATCTTACATATGGAAATCAAGGTATCCTAAGCAGGGTCTCACTAGCAATGGTTGAAGCAGGACTGTCAATAGGGAACTCAGGGCCATACAGAGCCTTGTATCTCTCATGCATCTCCCAAATGTTGTTGTTGTGTTCAAGTACATAAAAGAAGAAGATGATGTTGGATTTATACCCCGCCCTCCACTCAGAGTGGCTCACAATCTCCTTTACCTTCCTCCCCCACACAGATACCCTGTGAGGTAGGTGCGGCTGAGAGAGCTCTCCCAGAAGCTGCCCTTTCAAGGACAATACTACAAGAGCAATGGCTGACCCAAGGCCATTCCAGCAGCTGCAAGTGGAGGAGTGGGGGAATCAAACCCGGTTCTCCAGATAAGAGTCCACACACTTAACCACTACACTAAACTGGCTCCAGAATACCAACATAACTAACAGAATATCAACATAATAAATGTTTGCTATAAGTTAGTATCTAGTGTTTAAAGTTGATATATGCATAAATAATAATAAACATTGATGCATGAGATTGGCAAATGAGTCAGCCACTGCCCTAAAGTTCAGGCTGATATAGACACAATCTTTATTGTCTGCAGTCATAAGAACAGAAGAGAAGCCATGTTGGGTCAGACCAGTGGCCCATCTAGCCCAACACTCTACATCACACAGTAGCCAAAACCCAGGTGCCACCAGGAGGTCCACCAGTGGGGCCAGAACTCCAGAAACCCTCCCCCTGTTGCTCTCCAAACACCAAGAATACAGAGCATCACTCCCCTAGACATAGTGTTCCATCTATACCTTGTGGCTAATAGCCACTCATGGACCTCTGCTCCATACGTTTATAAATCTCTTCTTGAAGCCATTTGTGCTTGTAGGTGCCAACACTTCCTGTGGCTGTAAATTCTGCATTTTAGGCAATATGAACCAGTGAGTTGGTGGCCCTGACTTGTGTTGCCTCCAAGACAGCTTGCTTGCCTCTGTAACTGGAGATTTTAGGGGTGGAGCCTGAGGAGGGCAGAGTTTGGGGAGGGGAGGGGCTTCCATGGGTTATGATGCCATGGAGTCCATCTTCCCAGTGGCCATTTTTCCCCCAGGTGAACTGATCTTTGTCACCAGAGATGAGTTGTAATAGCAGAAGATCTCCAGCTATTACCTGGAGGTTGGCAACCCTATCTGGGGGTTATGGGTGAAGGCTCTTCTGAAGTACTCCGGGATAAAAAACATTTATGGCAGAGGTGGACAAATTGCAGAATGGGAGCCACCTCTGCTTTTGTGGTGGTTTGCTTTCTTTACCATTGTCACATCCAGGCATCTGAATCACACTGATAAACATTTTGTTTGAAGTGGACTGGCAAACCACAATTTATTATAATTGTGAACGAGCGTCATATCTCCATCGAAGAAACTGTGGTTGAGACATTCCTTTTGTCTCTCTGCTTGCATGGAGACGTGCTGTTCTCCTTGGTGTTCTTTTAGGGGGGGTGGGGCTTGGTTCAGTAAGTTAAATCACGATTTCAGTTGGCATTTGGGAAGTGCAAATTCTAGCTTTGGTCTTCAGTCGGCTTGGTCAGTTCTCATAGCTCTAGTTCATCTGTTAATCCAAGCGGAAAAACCCAGCAATGTTAAGGGTGCAAGCAGCTTTTGATTAATGTTAAGAACAGTCCTATTAAAGACACCACACTTTCCTGCACAAGGTTGAAGTTTACAACCTTTGCTTTTGTCAATGGCATTAGGAGTTCAGCTTCTAATTGTTTGCCAATCGAGGAACGCTTTGCATGTGAAAAGGAGCAAAATCTTCCTTTGTGCTATAACCTCAGGTCTGGAAAAAAAAACTTCCTAACATCTGGGATTGTGCTAGAAAACCCCACATCTATGCCAAAATTTCCAGGCAAATTGTTGTGGGAGTGCAGTATTTCCCCAAATGTGGGTGTTTCCCCTCCCACCTACATAAGTAGCTAAACTATGAAAGAGGCTCACTGCATAACTTATTTGTTTTAGTGGTTGCACAGAGAACACTTTGTATCAAAACATGATGTTTGAACAATTTTCAGCTGACAGTATACATACCAAAGAATGTGCCCAGTGACTTGTGGATGATCACATGATCTGCCTTTATGGCTTTATTAAGGAAGAAATGAAAGAAGATACTTATTGCCTTGAAGAAGAAAAAATTGGCTTGACTAGTTTGTGATTTTATTTAATTCTGTTGTCTTTAAGGGAAACACGCTCCTCATTTGAATTGTCTAACCTAATAATCATGCGTTGAAATATTGTATGTACAATTTAGTATTGGTGAATAGGAAAGGAAAGGTCCCCTGTGCTGCAAGCACCAGTCGTTTCCGATTCTGGGGTGATGTTGCTTTCACAATGTTTTCACAGCAGACTTTTTACGGGGTGGTTTGCCATTGCCTTCCCCAGTCATCTACGCTTTTCCCCCAGCAAGTTGGGTACTCATTTTACTGACCTTGGAAATATGGAAGGCTGAGTCAACCTCGAGCCGGCTACCTGAAAACCCAGCTTCCACCGGGGATTGAACTCAGGTCATGAGCTCTTCGCCACATGGCACTTATTTGGTGAATAGGAATAGATAAATAACGCTATATGGCTTCTCAGTCCGGGGCCGGCCCTGCCACCAGGCAAACTAGGCAATTGCCTAGGGCGCTGACCTTCTGGGGGCACCAAATTGAGCACCCCATGTGACTCGGTGATGTTACCCATGCCAGGGGGGGGACCAGAAGTTAGCCTTGCCAGACAGTCTAGGGGCAGCCCTGTCTCAGTCTAGATTTTATTTTACCAATGTTATGTTTTAACCTTGAATAACACACTGGTGTGGTATAAAACATTGGGTGATATCACATGAGAGATTTGGCCCAATTTAGCCACAACTTCCCTCCAGATTTAATGTGTTCAATCACATACATACATCTGGCCCCCGAGTCCCACTCCGTCTTAGGATGGGCTGGGACCACATTAAATCTCTAAAATGCATACAGTGCGCATTTCCCAGCTGTCTACATGGCCAGGGTGCATGATACACCTACCCAAGGGTGGAATTCTAGCAGGAGCTCCTTTGCATATTAGGCCACACCCCCTCGATGTAGCCAATCCTCCAAGAGCTTACATAAAAGCCTTGTAAGCTCTTGGCGGATTGGCTACATCAGGGGGTGTGGCCTAATATGCAAAGGAGCTCCTGTTAGAATTCCACCCCTGCCCCTACCCTGCATGCACAGGAGCAGTCTGAATGCTCCTCTTGCACATGTGTGGCCCATGCCTCTCCCAGCATCAGGGCGGCGCATATCAAAGACCACCGGCTTTTTCAAAGCCAGGATACTGCAGCGCCCAGTATGATCCTACCCATTGTGTAATCTAGTTCTATTTATTGAGCTGACCAAAGCTAATTGTAAAAGACTTGACTGTAATGACTGTTGTTTTTTTAAAAAACGCTTTTAAAAATCCCTTTAGCACTTATCATTGAAAGCTCCCTTGAAATCCTTTTAAAACTCTGCTTACATTTTAAAAAATAATAATCAAAAAGCGTATGATCCCTGATCTAGACTAAGAAAATATTATTCTACACAATGAATCAGAACTACAAGGCGAAGAGTGGGTTGAAAGCCCATATTGTTGATAAAATCAGAGCGCATGGCACTTTAAGATGTCCTTGTGCTTCCCATCAGGAATCGAGATAGCTATGGCGAGGGAGTTAGAGGCAGGATACACAGGGAGGCAACACACTCCTGTTCCAGTTTTACATTCTTAGGATTCATACCCAGCTAGCCAAATGACCTTGAGGTGGTAGAATTGGGTGTACCTATTGAGAAGGGAGCACTCACTGGAGAAGATCCTGATGCTGGGAAAGACAGAAAGCAAAAGAAGAAGGGGACGGCAAAAGATGAGATGGCTGGACAGCATTACTGATGTAACTAACATGAATTTGAGCAGACTTCGGAGGATTGTGAAAGACAGGAGAGGGCCTGACGTGACTTTGTCCACGGGGTCGCAGAGTCAGACTCAACTGTGTGACTGAACAACAATAACAATATTGAGGATATAGATGAGGGAGTCACACTTCCCTGGGAGTAAGCCCCATTGAACAACATGATGCTTAACTTCTGGGTAGACCTGCTTAGAACTGCTCCCTTACAGTGCAATTCTAAGCGGAGATATAACTTTCTAAGCCTGTTGATTTAAATGGACTTAAAATTCTGCTTAGAATAGCACTGTAAGTTACTAAATTGGGCCATTGTTTGTACCATACATCCTTCCTTTCTGTTGAGATACTTTTGCATTATTTTTCCCTATATCTGGTATTAGAAATGCCAAGTGTTTGTAGCACAGCTATTGGATGGACTGAGATACCCAGTAGGGTTTTGGGGGTTTTTTTTTGTAAACTTCAAGATCCATCTTTTTCAGCCGCATCTCATCTCTACCTATATTACCGATGAAAAAGTATCAAAATCTGGTCCTGTGAGCTGCCAACAAAGTAGTCAAAGAAGATTGTGGATGGCAGCACTATGTGCCATGGAAGTTGCCTTCTAGCCTTCAGGGAGTGGTTGTCACATCAGGCCCTAGTCCTGTTTACAAAATAGCCCTTTGGCCAAACCAGTTGCATCTAAGAAGATAAGGTAAACATAACCAAATCATCAAAGTGCCCCCTTCAATGCCACTTCTTTTGTAGAATAGGGGTTGCCACCTGCAGGGGAAAGCAGGGACTAGGTTTTCAGCATCGAGCCTGCACCATGATGTAATTTCTGGTGTGAGGTGCTACAGCAGGGGTGGCCAAACTGTGGCTTGGGACCCACATGTGGCTCTTTCACACATATTGTGTGGCTTTCAAAGCCCTCACCACCCATTGACTGGCTTGGAGAAGGCATTTCTCTCTTTAAATCACTTCTCCAAGCCAGCCAGCGGAAAATATTGCATTAAAAAAGTCTTTTAAAAAGCTATTTGCAGAGTAATTTTTAAAAGGGAATGTTCCAATGAAAAAAAATCAATGTTCTACCTGTTGCTGAGGAGGCTATCTGCGTTTCTGGGCGGGGGGGGGGATGCTTTTTTTCGTTAAATTTCTTCATGGGGTTAATAATTGATCACTGCACACAATTCTGAGAAAAGTCCTTAGTTGCTATTTTTTATTTAATAATAATAAATAATAATTTGTGTTTCCTTTGTGGCATGGTAGAGATGCAAACTTTTATTTTTCTTCTTGCTTGCCAAATCAAATCAGCAAGTCCTCTAATTAGTCCTTTAATGCATTTTAAAATTGTGACATGGTCAAGAATGTGTGCAATAGATTCATCAGCGTAGTCAAGCTTTCCTAGCTGGTTGTAAATTCAGAACAGAGAAAAGGAACTATTTCAATATAAAACATATCGAATTTATGGGATTTCTTGCTGCCAGATGTAGCAGTGGCTGTTGGCTAAGATAGCTTTAGAACAAATGCATGAACACAAATGAACATATAAGGCTGCCTTTTATTGATTCAAACCAGCTGAGATTGGCTCTCCAGTGTCTCAGGCAGAGGTCTCTCACCTCCATCTCTTAACGGATCCTTTTAACTGGAAATGCCAGGGACCGAGTCTGAGACCTTCTGCATGCCAAGCAGATGCTCTACCACTGAACCACAGTCCCTTCTCTAAATTAGATCAGCAAGACAGACAGAAGATAGACCTGTCAGAAACGATTAGCTGTGATAGTTAAGTGGAACTTTATACCTCTGAATTCCAGCAACTTCTGAAGAGCTGCTTTCATGTCTTGCTTCTGGGTTTCATAGGATCATCAGCTGGTCACTGAACTAAGTGGATCCTTGGTCGGGTTCTCAGAGCTTTTATGTTCTTAGAAGAAGAAGGAGAAGACCGTCCTTCTCTCTGAATCAGAGACTCAGAGCAGCTCACAATCTCCTATATCTTCTTCCAGCACAACAGACACCCTGTGAGGTGGGTGGGGCTGAGAAGGCTCTCACAGCAGCTGCCCTTTCAAGGACACCTCTGCAATAACTATGACTAATAACCATTCCAGCAGCTGGAGGAGAGCCAGTTTGGTGTAGTGGTTAAGTGTGCGGACTCTTATCTGGGAGTACCGGGTTTGATTCCCCACTCCTCCACTTGCACCTGCTAGCATGGCCTTGGGTCAGTCATAGCTCTGGCAGAGGTTGTCCTTGAAAGGGCAGCTGCTGTGAGAGCCCTCTCCAGCCCCACCCACCTCACAGGGTGTCTGTTGTGGGGGAGGAAGGTAAAGGAGATTGTGAGCCGCTCTGAGGCTCTTCAGAGTGGAGGGCAGGATATAAATCCAATATCTTCTTCTTCTTCCCTCTTAGGAAGCACCTCTGCCTGCCATTTTAAGGAACAAGAATGTTTATCCAAGCCTGCTATTTACCTTTAACTGTACTGTTCACCTGATTCCCCTCAATGATTCTTGTCCCATTCACTCCCTTTGTGCTCTTTGAGAACAGTTCAGGGACACAGAAGAGGAAATAAGTGGCAGCGCTCAGTAAAAACTAAGTAAAGATAAAGAGACTCTGTTATATTAGTCCACAAGCAGAGGACAGAAGTGAACCAAACACGCTGTGATTCAGTGCAAGGCAAGGGGTAAATTAAAATAGCCTTCCCTTGATTTGTCAAGCCAGCGAACCACCTTATTTTGCAAAGGATAGAAAAAAAACCTCCACATTGCCAGACCAACTGCTTTCTCTTTGTTTTCCCCCATTTTATGGAACAGGCTTCTCAAGGTAGCGAGGGGGCTGCCATCCTTGGAAGCTTTTCAGAGGCGCTGTAAGGCTATTTTATTTACCACAACCTATAATGAATTGCAAGTTGCAGGCATGATGTTAGGTTAAGGGAGGGGGAGGAGTGTGGAATTGCAGTTTTATTGTTGTTTAATATTTTAAAATATCTGTTGTGTGTTGCCTTGAGTCATAAGGCAAAGGAGCACAATGCAGTAGTTAGAACAAGAAAGGAGGTTGGGCAACCAAAGCAAAGACAGCATCCAAACTCAGTTATTGGCTCAATGGAAGGTACTATCACATTGCCAGCTCTGCATAGTGACCTAGGGTTACCAGGTCCAATTCAAGAAATAACTGGGGACTTTGGGGGTAGAGCCAGGAGACTTTGGGGGTGGAGACAGGAGCAAGGTTGTGACAAGCATAATTGAACGCCAAAGGGAGTTCTGGCCATCACATTTACATGTACCACACACCTCTTAAATGCCTTCCCTCCACTGGAAATAATGAAGGATAGGGACACCTTCTTTAGGGGCTCATAGAATTGGACTCACTGTTCCAATCCTTTTGAAACTTGCAGGGTATTTTGAGGAGAGGCACTGGATGCTATGCTGCAAATTTCGTGCCTCTACCTCAAAACACAACCCTACCCCAGATACCTGCAGATCAATTCTCCATTATACCTTATGGGAATCAATCTCCATAGGAAATAATGGAGTGTCCAGTAGACATTTCCCTCCCCCCCACACTTTCTGATGACCCTGAAGTTGGGGGAGGACCTCTAAACTGGAGGATTCCCAGGCCCAACCTGGGGATTGGCAACCTTATAGTGACCTGAAGAATGCGTGGAAGATAGGGTTGCCAAGTCCAATTCAAGAAATATCTGGGGACTTTGGGGGTGGAGCCAGGAGACATATGGGGTGGAGCCAAGATCAAGGCCACGTGCCTCGTCCCGAACCCGTGTTAGAGCCCCCGTCCTCCCGCCTCCCCTGCCCGGGAGACTCACTTGAGGTTGTTGTGAACACAATCAAGCTATAGCTGGAGGCAAGTCTGCATGTTGAAAGTAAATTGTGACTTTTGAAGCAAGCTTTCATTTGAAAGAGGCATTGTGATCATGCACAAGTGAAACAACAGCTACTTCTTTGCTGCAGAATGACTTTCACAGGTTATTGTTGGATGTTCTGATAAAAAGGAAGAGTGGGAATGGGTCAGGAGGAAGAGGAATTATACTGCAAGCAACCTGTAGTAGCAGTAGGAAGGAGGATGAAGGGAAGCATAAGGGAAGGACGGGAGTGAATGGGGAAGTGAAAATGGCTTTGGAAAAAGCCAAGTAGTTGGGCCTCACCACTGCTGTATATGCCAAAGTCCCCTTTTTTCTTCCAATCAAGAGATTTATCAACAGAGGTGTAAAGAGACAGATATGCAGGTCTTTTATTATTTTCACATTAATGTGGGAAGGAAAACAATCTTTCACCCTTCCTTCATCCTTCCTCCATTTTCCTTCGGCCATCTTCTCCATAGTCATAGATATTTATACCTTTTTGTAAACAAAGACCAACTTACAGATTGGCTACACTGTTCTCCGCTTCTGACACTTTGATTACACTCATTGACCAAATACCTCACATCTCCCGATTTAGAAGCGAGAGATGAATTGAAATTACTCTTAATCAGTACCTCCAGCTCTCACTTATTCATATCCTCATAACTGTGGGTTTCCCCCCCCCCTTCCTATTGGTCTCCAGTATAGGCCCCTGGCTCAGTTCCAGAATGTGTAAGAACAGAGCATCTTCTTCGTGGTCTCTGTGCATTCACACATATGGTATTCCGCAGGATAGGCCCTGACCTCGGAGAATTCAAAGCAATCTTGATCGTAGATCTGGCGCGCCTTCCACTCGTCCTGGGGAGGAGGCAGCTACTGCGCATGCCTGGACGAGGGGGAGGTGCTTAGCCACTCAGTTTCTTCCTTACCGCCGACCGGATCGCACCTCCCTCGTTGATCTCCAACTTCTTCACTGCAATCTTCACAATCCAGCCTCCTCTTCACTTCATCCTCGTCTTCTACACTTCTCCTGGTATCGTATAAAAAAAAAAAAAAAACCCTCTCTTTACTACTTTTCCGGACTTTCTCCCTCCCCCCCCCCCCCGGGCGGATGGAAGGAAGGGACAAAATAACTTTCAAACGTTGCACCCGCTGCTCCTCTAAAATCCCTTCGTCCGACGGCCACTCTCTCTGTCTATTTTGTCTCGGGGAGGCCCACCGTATAGACTTCTGCGTGCACTGCAGCCAATTTGGCAAACAGGCCCGTAAAAACCGCGCCGCGAGGCTCAGGAGCCATCTTATGGAAACCTCCCTCCGACCGACCATGCCGCATGGCGGACAACAACAACTCGCGCCATCTTCCCCACTTCTCGCGGGAGAGACGCAGCCGGCAGCTTCCGTGGCTCAAGGTCCCTGCAAGCCTAAGTCCGGCAAACACACCAAGAAGTCGGATGACTCAAAAAAGCGCCACCGATCAGATTCCGCCCACGCGGACCCGACGGGCACGGCCAGCTCAAAGAAGCCTAAGACCGGACACTCGAGTTCGAACCCGGCCACGGGCTCGACCACAACCAAACCGAAGGCATCGAACCCGACCACAAGCGGCTCCGGCTCGATCCCGAAAACTCCGGCATCGAAGTCGACCACAACACCGCCGATTACACCACTAGAAATCGTGCGCATCTCATCCAGGTCCCCGTCGATCCCGAACTCTCCACCGGACCGGATACTGGAGACCCACTCTCCTATCTCCACTAAGAGCCGCCCTCTCGACCCTCGTCAATTTGTGGATCTTTCGCAACCGCTGGATGCCCACTCGCTGACCAGAGAACCCTCGACTCCGAGAGTTCTCCCAACCAGACCAAGGTCCCGCAGTCGCCGACGGTCCCACAGCCGACGCAGGGGGAGATACTACTACTACTCCCCATCGAGGTCCAGGTCTCCGTCCCCACGGGACCGAAGAAGGTACCGACGATCGCCATCCTCCGGCGCCTACTACGCGGACCCGAGAGACCGCCACTATCGCAGCTACCACGAATCTCCTCGATACCGAGATCGCAGCGACAGACCTGACCACAGTCGATACCGTGACATCTCTCCGCGCAGACACCACCCTGATCTAGAGAGACCTCTCCGGCTCCGTGACGACCCCGTGCGCCCCACCACCGAACCGGAACTTCCTTCACCATTCGAACCCGGACAAGTTGCTCCCAACAAACAACCAGCACTTCAAACCCAACCGGAATCTCACCAAGGAACCGATGTCGACTCCGAGGCGGAACTCTCCGACTCCGACCACTCTTCGGGTTCTGACCTACAATCTCCAGACTCCGATATAGCCAAACCAGCAGACCTATCACCGTCAGAGGGTCCCAAGTCCTACCTCGACCTCGTTTCGAATATGGCAAACTCTCTGAACCTCAAACTTAACACAGACGCACCCAGAGTCTCGGACGTTGTATTCGACCTAGTGCATGCGGACCTTCCATCGAGTTCCTCTCTTCCCATGCTCCCTGTCCTCCTCGAAACGCTTAAAGAAGCATGGGACAAGCCAGCATCGGTACCACCAACATCCAAGAGGGTTGAAGCACTGTACAAAATACACGCACCAGACTCCAAGTTCCTATTTACCCACCCGGCTCCGAACTCGATCATCGTCCACTCCTCCTCGAAGTCGAAGCAAACGAGACACCCAGTGCCCCCAGAACGAGAGGGCAAGAAGCTCGACACTATCGGGAGGAAGATATACTCCCTCACCACGGCCACGACTAAAATACACAATTACATGGCGTGCTTCTCAGCATACGCCTACAACCTGACTACCTCCCTCAACGCATTGATCCCCTCGCTGCCTGAGACATCCCAGAAGACAGCGACCACTGCCCTACAGGAATTGGCCAGAGTGAGCAAGCAGCAGATCAATACAGCTCGTCACGCTGCACAGTGCTCCTCCAAAATCCTGGCCTCAGCCATAGCCCTACGCAGGCACGCGTGGCTTAGATCCTCATCCCTCCAACCTGACATCAAATACAAGGTTGAGGACCTACCCTTCGATGGTCTTGGGTTATTCAACACAACAACAGACGACATCCTCACATCAGTAGACGATGGGAGAAAAAGGGCAAAACGACTGGGAGTCTCGCAACACCAAGGTCAATTCAATCGACAGAGGAGTTGGAGACCCAGCCACTACAAAGGAACCAGGTCTCCAAGACAACAGGAACCATGGAGACGTAAACCACAGTCCAAACCCTCCTTCCAACAAAGGTCACGCCCTCAAACGACCAAGAAAACCGCAGCTACCTCCAAGCCGTCTCTTTGACCATCCTGCCCCGAGTCGTCCAGTTTCCCCCCATCAGCCAAACCATCACACACACACTCGACTGCACCCATTCTACCCTGCCTGGAGGGCCATAACATCGGACTCCTGGGTCCTCGCCGTCATACAAAGGGGCTACCTAATAGAGTTTACATCCTCTCCGAAACACCACAGATTCCTCACCACACCTCCGTCCACACCCCTGCAGACGGAAATCGCATCCCTGCTAGACAAGGGCGCGATAGAACCAGTTCCACCTCAATACCATCGCACCGGGTTTTACTCCCGCTACTTCCTGGTGCCGAAAAAGGACGGAGGACTCCGCCCCATCCTCGACCTTCGCAAACTCAACCTGCACATAGCCTACAAGAAATTCCGTATGATCACGCTCCAGGCAATCCTTCCGCTCATCCCAGAACAATCATGGATGGCGTCCATAGACCTTCAGGATGCCTATTTCCACATTACAATCAATCACCACCACAGAAGGTTCCTCAGGTTCGCCATCGGGGAGCAGCACTTCCAGTTCTGTTCTCTCCCATTCGGCCTCTCCACAGCCCCAAGGGTCTTCACCAAGTGTATGGCAGTGGTAGCCGCCACACTACGACAGCAACACATATCAATTTACCCGTACATAGACGACTGGCTGATCGTCGCCCATTCAAAAGAACAACTGCAACTGGACGTCTCCACTACCCTCTCTCTCCTGGCCACCCTAGGCCTCCAAGTCAACCTATCAAAGTCCAAACTGGTTCCCATCCAAAGAATCCAGTTCATAGGAGCAGACATCTCCACGGTCTCTCAAACAGCTTCCCTACCTCAGGACAGAGTACACAGCATACAGTCTCTGGCCAACGCCATCATCGCCCAGCGCTCCCAAACAGCTCTCACATTTCAGAGAATGCTAGGCCTTATGGCAGCAACCACCGCAGTCCTACCTTTCGCAAAGCTGCACATGCGACCCCTGCAAATGTGGTTCGTCAGGACCTTCCGTCCTCACACACAGCACCAGTCCACTCTACTCACCCTTCCACTACACATCGTGACATCCCTCAAATGGTGGACAAGGGAACATCACCTCCACAGGGGCATGCCGTTCAAACAGCTACCCCCTTCGGTGATTGTCACCACAGATGCCTCCAAGTGGGGATGGGGAGCCCACTTGGGAACCCTCACGGTGCAGGGCCAATGGTCAGACTACGAACGCTCTCTCCACATAAACTGCCTAGAGCTCCTCGCAGTACACAAGGCTCTACGCTCCTTCCTCCCATCGCTGAGGCACCAACACGTTCAGGTCACCTCCGACAACATCGCCACGGTCTTCTACATCAACAGGCAGGGAGGCACCGCCTCCATCAGACTCTGCAAGAGGGCTCTGGCGTTGTGGCACTGGAGCATAACCCAGGGCATCTTCCTCACGGCTGTTCACCTACCAGGAGCCGAGAACACCCAGGCAGACGCCCTGAGTCGCCACTCGACCAACAACCACGAGTGGTCCATCAACAGCCGCTACATCCGACAGATCTTCAACTTCTTCGGAACTCCGCAAATAGATGTATTTGCCTCACCATCAAATGCCCAATGCACCCACTTCTACATGAGAGGCCCTCCATCCCAACGCTCCAAGGGGGACGCTTTTCTCCAAACTTGGAACGGGGCACTCCACTACCTCTTCCCCCCCATTCCACTCATCACCAGAGTTCTGCAGAAGATTCAGCTGGACCGCACGGATTGCATCCTAATAACTCCGTGGTGGCCGCGCCAACCATGGTTTACAACCTTGCTGCTTCTGTCGAACAACACATTCCTTCAACTTCCTCAAACACAGGACCTCCTCTCCCAGCAGGACGGCAGGGTCCTTCATCACAACCCAGCATCATTCAGACTGACAGCCTGGAGGATCAGTTCCTAGAGTTTCCCCCTGATGTCCGCCAGGTCCTAGTAAACTCCAGAAAACCATCCACTAGAAAATCCTATCTCCTTAAGTGGAAACGCTTCTCTCACTATGCCTCCCAACACAACTTCGACCCTGGCTGCGCCACCATACCCCAGGTGCTAACTTACACCCTAACACTCTCCAGGGCGGGACTCTCATATTCTTCACTAAAGGTGCACCTGGCAGCCATCTCTGCCTTCCACCCCCGTATTGGGGGCACGACAGTTTTTTCTCACCACGCTACAAGAGCCTTCCTAAAGGGCATCATCCGCCTATACCCACCAATCAAACAAATCCTCCCTACCTGGAGCCTCTCTCTCGTCCTCAGCCAGCTCATGAAGCCACCCTTTGAGCCCATGGCTTCTATTCCACTACACCTGCTATCATGGAAAACAGCGCTGCTCACAGCTCTCACCACAGGTAAGAGGGCCAGCGACATCTGTGCACTCAGGGCGGACCCACCATACACGATCTTTCATAACAGCACGGTGGTACTCCGACCCGACCCAACCTTCCTGCCAAAGGTCGTATCTCCCTTCCACCTGGGAAGACAATCAACCATACCAGCCTTCTTCCAGCACCCCGTGGATGCAGGGCAGAGGGCGCTCCACAACTTGGACGCACGTAGGGCCCTAGCTTTCTACATAGACAGGACCCAACAGTTCCGTAAGGACCCCAGACTCTTTGTCACCTACGCCGCCCACAATAAGGGCAGCAAAATATCTACTCAGAGACTTTCCAAGTGGCTCGTTGCCGCCATCGAACTCTGCTACCAACTGGCAAAACAGCCAGTCCCCCAACACATACGAGCTCACTCGACCAGAGCCGTCGCTACCTCATCGGCCTTCATGAAAGGCATCCCTATAGAGGACATCTGCGCTGCCGCCGTCTGGTCCTCTACATCTACCTTCGCCTCGCACTACGCTCTTGACGTCCGTGCCCGGCGTGATGCCTCCTTCGGACAAGCAGTGCTGCGCTCCATCTTCGATTAGCCACTGTGAGTACTATACTCATTACGTTCCTTTTTTGTTCTAACCATACATATTCTTACAGATCCAGCACCCACCTCCGAAAGAATAGCTCGCTAATCACCCATATGTGTGAATGCACAGAGACCACGAAGAAGATGGACAGGTTTCTTACCTGTAACTGGTGATCTTCGAGTGGTCATCTGTGCAATCACGCAGACCCACCCAGCCTTCCCCGCTGCTGGACGCTCATCTAGCTCATTTGTTTCCACCTGTCCGGCGGCGGGAAGAAACTGAGTGGCTAAGCACCTCCCCCTCGTCCAGGCATGCGCAGTAGCTGCCTCCTCCCCAGGACGAGTGGGAGGCGCGCCAGATCTACGATCAAGATTGCTTTGAATTCTCCGAGGTCAGGGCCTATCCTGCGGAATACCATGTGTGATTGCACAGATGACCACTCGAAGATCACCAGTTACAGGTAAGAAACCTGTCCTTCTTCTCCAGCAGAGATAGGCTCCTGGCGGTAGGAAAGATAGCTTATTCTTCACCAAAAGATGTTCATAAAACAAATGGTAATAACGATTTTTTGCTAAACAAGAGGCTTCCTCTCTAAGCTAATATGCTCAGCAAAGACTCTAATAGAAGCCATTGTTTGTTTTCCAGACTACTTTAGGCCTAGAAAATTCATAGAAAAGGCACTACATAATTTAAGGCAAGTTCTGCAGATATAATACTTTGAATGTAATGGTTTAGTTATAACTGTTAAGGCAGGTTAGTGCAATTCCATTTGGCACTCTGTCCATGTTCTAGAGCAATTCTGAATCTACATGCTACACCACTGCATGGATTACTGAGCTCAGCAGCATCGACAATGGGCATTAGCTCCCCCATTGCTTCCTTCTGAAAACCGGCAACAGAGTGAGAAAAGGCAGCTGGAAAGTGAGCTGGGGTTGCCAGGTGCCCCCTGGCCACTTATGGGGGATGGAAGGAGTAGGGTTGCAAGATCCAGGTTGGGAAATTTCTGAAGATTTGGGGATAGAACCTGTGGAGGACACAGGGACCTCTGTGGGGTACTATGCTATGGAATCCTCCCTCGAAACCAGCCATTTTCTCCAGAAGAACTATCTCTGTAGTCTGTAGATGAGCTGTAATTCTAGGGGATCCCTGGGTCCCACCTGGAGACTGGCATCCCTAATAAGTGACATCAGTTACCATTGCAGATGAAGGGTCCTGAGCCAAGTGGCACCTAAGGCTCTGGCAGAGTTGCTAGAGCATTATTATGCTTCCACCCAGCCACCAGTGTCCCTGGCCATTGTCAGCCTCCAGTGTTCCTCTAGGGCAGTAGCCCACTAGGCAATTCCACTGTTAAATTTCACTTTATTTTAAAAAATGTGTATCCAGCCTTTCTGCCATTACAAAGGACTGCCAAGGTGGCTACCAATTTAAACCATACATGAGAAAAATTACATTATAAAACCATTAAGCCTCCTTCCCAAATACCTATTTTAAACAATTGTTAAGAGTTAAAAAAAACAATTAAAATAAATATAAAACAGCTGCGGCTTGTCACCCCTTGAGGAAGCAGAAGACAAGCTGGCACTACTGACTTGGAACGCTATAATTGCCTCTCTTTATATGCAAAGAGTTGGTATATCTGTGCTGCTGAGTAGTCTGTCTTATTCTGGTGCAGGCAGGTAGTACTACACACTAGAGAGGTGTGAGTTTGCATACACAACTGCCCCCTTCTTTGGCATAATCACGCATCCGCTGAGTTGGATCTAGCCAGTTTTTTCACTCATTCTTACATAATTTCTACCCGTCTCATGTGGCTTTTGCACATGCAGCTCCCATAATGCCCAACGTAGCCTTCTTTAAAGGTCAAAGGGGACCCCATTCAGCAACATAAAGGTTGGCTTAACCCAGCACATTGTCAGTTTTACACATATACTGATGACTCTGATAATATGTTTCCTGTAACATGAGCTCTTTCACCCTGAAACTCATTGTGGTTTTGCCTGAACTCAGTTTTCAGGGCAGTCAAATCCTCATTAACAGGATGACTTTTTAAAAAAAAAAAATTATTATTTTAAATTTATAAATATTTATTCAACATAGAAATTCACAAATACTAAATACAATTCACAGTACTTAAATTGGTTCAAGAATACTAAAGACAGTTTTTCCATTTTTTTAAATGATCATTTCTTCTAGTATTAAATCAACTATCAATTGTCCCAGATTCTGAATTTTTAATTGCAAGCACTGCACCAAGTCCAATATTTCCAATTCTGCGTATTCCATGTGCCAAAAAAAAAAAATCAATGAACAGCATCCGTCACTGAACAAAGAGTTTCTGTGCATTTTTCTTCCTAGTATCTTGCTTTAATGTTGCAATTTTATCCATTACCATTACAAAGCAGGTTTTTCACAGCTGTATCTCTAAATTCGGCATTCAACCTATTCCTGGCAATTAACTTTACAGCTGCCACGAGTAAATGTGAAGCTAAGTACCATACATTCTTTGGTGGTTGTTCAGTATTGTAGCCCAAAAGACAGATCAGTGGGAAAAAACAAATCTCCCCCCCCCACACACAAGGTCATTTAACTCTTTCCTTATCATGTTTCCATAATCTTTAATAATGCAAAAATCCCACTATTTACCTTTGGGGAGAAGAACAGGATATAGATATTTAAATTAAATAAACTACCGTACTCAAACACAGGAATAGGTTCAGGACAGAGTTCAGATAATGCTGTAGAAAGGTATGTAAAGAGCTAATACATGATGCAGAGCTCAAAATTTTTTTTCCTGGTGTGATGAGTCCTTTCAACAGCTTTGCCTGGTGCATCGTACAGCAATACTTTCTGCCGCTTCCAGCCCCTGTGAGGATATGTAAAATGACTGCCCATTTGTGGACCTTTTTGGGTAGCTCCTTCAGTTTTAAAAAAACTGTTTTTTAAAGGACATCAGAAGATTCACATCCCTTCTGCAGTTGCAGAGGAGATATGATTGAATGTGTTATAGAGGGCTTTTGATTTGCAAGAAGTCTGTTTTTTAGTCTAGCGACTGCTTTATTCCTGAGGTTTTAATGGAGGGTTTATGTATCGGCTTTATTTTTGTCTTGGATTGCAGTTTTAAGAACATAAGAACATAAGAGAAGCCATGTTAGATCAGGCCAATGGCCCATCCAGTCCAACATTCTGTGTCACACAGCAGCCAAATATATATATATATATATATACACACACACACACACACGCACGCACTGTGGCTAATAGCCACTGATGGACCTCTGCTCCATATTTTTATCTAACCTCCTCTTGAAGGTGGCTATGCTTGTGGCCGCCACCACCTCCTGTGGCAGTGAATTCCACATGTTAATCACCCTTTGGGTGAAGAAGTACTTCCTTTTATCCGTTTTAACCTTTCTGCTCAGCAATTTCATCGAATGCCCACGAGTTCTTGTATTGTGAGAAAGGGAGAAAAGTATTTCTTTCTCTACTTTCTCCATCCTATGCATTATCTTGTAAATCTCTATCATGTCACCCCGCAGTCGACGTTTCTCCAAGCTAAAGAGCCCTAAGCGTTTCAACCTTTCTTCATAGGGAAAGTGTTCCAGCCCTTTAATCATTCTAGTTGCCCTTTTCTGGACTTTCTCCAATGCTATAATATCCTTTTTGAGGTGCGGCGACCAGAACTGCACATAGTACTTCAAATGAGACCGCACCATTGATTTATACAGCGGCATTATGATACTGGCTGATTTGTTTTCAATTCCCTTCCTAATAATTCCCAGCATGGCGTTGGCCTTTTTTATTGCAAACGCACACTGTCTTGACATTTTCAGTGAATTATCTACCACGACCCCAAGATCTTTCTCATGGTCAGTCTCTGCCAGTTCACACCCCATCAACTTGTATTTGTAGCTGGGATTCTTGGCCCCAATGTGCATTACTTTGTACTTGGCCACATTGAACCGCATCTGCCACGTTGACGCCCACTCACCCAGCCTCAACAGATCCCTTTGGAGTTCCTCACAATCCTCTCTGGTTCTCACCACCCTGAACAATTTTGTGTCATCCGCAAACTTGGCCACTTCACTGCTCACTCTTAACTCTAAATCATTTATGAACAAGTTAAAGAGCATGGGACCCAGTACCGAGCCCTGCGGCACCCCACTGCTTACCGTCCTCCACTGCGAAGACTGCCCATTTATACTCACCCTCTGCTTCCTATTACTCAGCCAGTTTTTGATCCACAAGAGGACCTGTCCTTTTACTCCATGACTCTCAAGCTTTCTAAGGAGCCTTTGATGAGGAACTTTATCAAAAGCTTTCTGGAAGTCAAGGTAAACAACATCTATCGGGTCTCCTTACAACATCTATCGGGTCTCCTTGTGTGAGAAAGTTTTGTGTGAGAAAGGCAGATTTATAAATGTTTTAAGTAAAAATGGTGGCTCAGCAGGGAGGTTAAGAATCAGGAAGCTTCCAGTCTGAATTTGACTTCTGACAGGAACTGATTAGTTGGTCTTAGGCTGAGATCACACACACTAAAGCTCTTTCAGTCCACTTTCAATGCACTTCCCATCTGGATTTACCAGTTCACATGGTAAAATCCAGTTGGAAGGTGCATTGAAAGTGGATTGAAAGTGCATTGTTTAGTGTGTGTGATCGCAGCCTTAGATGGGCCAATGACTCACTGCTTCAGTTGTTGTTCAGTCGCACAGTCGAGTCCGACTCTTTGTGACCCCCTGGACAAAGTCACGCCAGGCCCTTGGTCTTCCACCATCCTCTGAAGTCTGCTCAAATTCGTGTTTGTTACATCAGTAACACTGTCCAGCCATCTCACCTTTTGCCGTCCCCTTCTTCTTTTGCCTTCTGTCTTTCCTAGCATCAGGATCTTCTCCAGGGAGTGCTCCCTTCTCAATTGGTGGCCAAAGTATTTGAGCTTCAGCTTCAGCATCTGCCTTATAGGGTCATTGTAAAGATTACAAGAAAAGTTGGTAAAGTGCTTTGAGTGGTCAGAAACTCAATACTAGTGTTCAGTAGCATTTTTATTCCTTAGTGAAAGCCAGTGAATTAATGGGGAAATAATCAGGAACATTTTAGGCTGATCTTCGTAATATCTGTTCAGAAGTGTTTGGAATGTAATAACTTCTTGATGAATACCTGTTTTTCTAATATTGCTTTACTTCGTTTGCTGAAGACTCACTTGTCAGTGTTAGAGGCCAATCCAAAGCAAGATTACACAGAATCCTACTCGAGTCTCTTCAACGGGGCTTACCTCCCAGGGAAGTTCTTAGGATGACAGTGTTAGTAGATAAAATGAAATATGAGATTGTTACTGGGTGCAAGGAGGATAATTTGTCTCCAGACCTCCTGTTGAATTTATCCATCCTTTGGCTCATGTCTTTCTACTCATAATTAAACAGGGGGGATATGAAGGGGCTTTTTAATTGCTGCCCATGCTAGACACACACACTTAATATTTCTGTTTGTGTCCAAGAGACAAAAACACCAGGCAAACCATGTCTAGACAGCTTAATTTGTTTAGAGGATATCATTGGTCCATTCTGAACACATATAATTATTTTCCCCTCTTGAGCTACAGCAGTATTGATAGCAGCATTGAAGCTCATTAAAATAAATGCCTTGAATATAAAAGGAAATGTTGCAATGAACTGATATGTAGCCATTGGCAGGGTTGTCTAGGGTTGTTGCTGACTAAGGCTCCAGCCCCAAGTCCCCAGGGAAGAGGCATGAGAAGAAAAGTTCTTAAGCTGTTCCTTAGATGAGAACAGAGAGATAAATTCTACATGGAATTATAACAGTAGCAGCATAGCTGGGAATCTGATTGACACAGTTTTGCTGTGGTTGTAAAGTAGAGTCTCAGTGCATGATGAAGTATATTAGTGCTATATTGAGCATTGCCAGAGCAAATAAATAAATAAATCAAACCAAATCCACTTATCTAGACTGAAAAATCCTAATCAGGGGTGTCAGACATGCAGTTCAGGGGCTGAATCAGGCTCCCGGAGGGCTTCTATCAAACAAGCAAACTGGCTGTCATCTCCTTCCTTCTCCCTCTCTCTTTTTTCCTTCTTCATAACAGCTTGCTTTGCAAGGCTTGCTCAATTGCACAGGAGCTACAGAGCAAAACCTCTATTTTCACCAATTGCTAAGGCTCCTCCTTTGGGGAGGAATAGCTTGCTTTGCCAGGCTCTCTCAATTGCACAGCAGAACTACTGAGCCAAGCCTCTCTTCCTTCTATTGGCTGAGGCTCCTCACCCCCCCCCCCGGTCCCCTGGGGAAGGAAGGAAAGAGCCAGAACTTCCTTTGCCCAGTTCCCTGGATCCCATGGGAGAAACACAAAGAAAGCATCTTTAAGACCAATGAGTGCTAACATTTTAAGCATGTTTTAGGTTTTTTAAAAAAATATATTTGTGTTTGTGTTCTTTATAAAATTTATATCTCTGCTGCCTAATCTTAAATAGGTACACACATGACTTGTCCTAACCCCACATGGCCAGGCCCAACAAGGTCTCATTTATGTCAGATCTGGCCCTCATAACAAATGAGTTCGACACCCCTGTCCTATGTGGTCACATTGTCTCAAAAGGAGTAAATTTGGAGGTGCATAAATGGGGTTTCATTCAGTCATCCAATTTAACTGCAATTAAATTTTAAAACTTTTACTCAGCTTGTACCTTGCTCAGGTGTGCCCCTGAGCTGCAACCAGACGAGCGCTTTGATCCATAGTTGTTGCTGTTCCCTTCGGGGTGCACAGCCAGCCAGCAATATTTGCCTGCTGTTCTCCAGTCCTTGGGACCCTGTTCTGACCTGCCTTTGAAGCAAAATTATTAGGCACAAAGCCCGGTCCTTACAGATTTCAGCATTTTTATTCCACATTTCTGGATGTCGGAATCAAGGCCAGACATACACACTCCTGGTCCCAAACCCCCTTTCCTATTGTTTTTGCTAATCTAATTAGCATTCCCCCAGCACCCCCTCCAGAAAAAAATCCTAGATACAGGCCTAGCCTGAACCCCCCTGTTGTGCACTCCGTTCCCTCCCCCTTTTTTTTTGATAAGGTAGGGACATGCACATAATTGTCCCTGGGTCATCAATCATCATTTGTGCATTTATTATTTACAGTTTATAGATCTCTCTGTAATTAAAGCACTTTGAGTTCTGTCATGGAAGAAAGTACACGTCCCTTGGTGGTATAAAGTGCCAACAAATCACAACTGACTTATGGTGACCTTCTGGGATTTTTAAGGCAAGAGATATTCAGAGGTTTTCCATTGCCTGCCTCTGCGTCATGACCCTGCATACCCTTGGTGGTCTCCCGTCCTAGTAGTAACCAGGTTCAACCCTGCTTAGCTCCCAAAATCTGGTGAGATGGGGCCAGCCTGGAACATCCAGGTCAGTGCTCATGTGCCTTCCATATATGCCTATCTATATTACGCTTTTCAGTATAAGACACCGCCATGTGTGCAAAGATGAGATAAAACACACACATTCTTCCCTGCACAGAAACTGGATAATTATTTGTCCCCGTGTGTTTAGAAACAGTTCACTATTAACTTCACCTTTTTTAAAAAAGAAAAAGACTCCAGTAAATCCCAGAGAATTTCAAAGGATGATTTGAAGAGTGTAAGAAGGGAGAAGAAGCGTTCACTTGGAGCTTGTGGGATCTTATGCTTGCAGACTTCAGCGTAGCTGCTAGGCTGCATGAGCAGAGTTTGCCTCCCTGGATGGGAAGAGTCAGGGGGCGCCCGTTTCGGCGCACAGAGAAAAAGGTGGGATCTGACAGTCTAATTGTCAGATCTGCACTCCTCGTCGGCTCCTTCATCTTGGCAGACGATCGGCTGAGGCTTTTATTTTAGTTTTGGTTGGGTTTGTTGGGGCAGTCGACTTGGCAGCGACGGGTGAAGCATTGGCTGGAGCGTCGGCTGGAGCATTGGCTGCAGTGCTGTGGGCTGGCGGTGGCATCGGAGGCGGTGGAGGACGTGGCGTTGTCCTTCTTGTTGGCTGAGTCTGCCTAGGGTTTGGGGTCTGCTGGGGCAGGGGTTGTGGAGCCCAGGGGTTGGTCTTTCCCCTTTTAATTTTTGAGGATGTGGGCCTGTGGGGCAACCTGGGTTTTTTATTATTGCCCTTGAGGTTGGCAGGTGACCATTTTGGAGAGCCTCTCCCTCCCCCCCATTTTTCTCCTACTGGAGACATTGGTGTGCAGCAGAGGCTTTTGTGGCCATTTTGAGTTCCCTTTCTTCTGTCTGGCTTTGTTGAGCTGGCGGCGGAGCTTGGGGTTCCTTTAGCACCTGAGAAAACTGAAGGTCTGTATTGAGATTTACAAACACCAGCACAATTTTAACAGAAAGGAAGAAGGCATTTTCATCCACCAATCTTGGTACCCAGCTCTGCAAAACACCCTACAGACTATAAATTGCAGAAAGTCTCAGAACAACCAGCACATTCCACAGAACAATCAGCACAGTCAACAACCATCTTCCTTATCTTCAAACCCCTTCCAACCTTCCCAGCAATTAACACAGAACAATGGTCACATTCAACAGCCAGTTTCCTTATCACTACCCTTCCAGGAAGCCCCACCAAACAATGGGCACATCCACAAACCAATTGCCCTTTCATCACACCCCCTCCAGCCTACAAATAGCAGCTCTCCAGCAGCCCTGGCCCCACTCAATGCACAGCAGCCAAGAAGGTCTGAGCGCCTGCTCCGGCTGCAACGCCGCTGAGGATGTTCTCCGCAGCTGAGAACGAAACGTCTGGAAGGAAAACTTTCTCCAGTAGAACACGGCACTTGATCCCGAAAGATTCTACATACCCGAAGGTTACTTTGTTGGAGTTGCAGCAGCTAGTTGGGCACCTCAGCTTTGCTTGCAAAGTGGTTGCTCCTGGGAGGGCTTTTCTTAGAAGGCTGTGCGATGCTATGGCAGGGTTACGCTTGCCTCAGCATAGAACTAGGGTCACCTGCAGCATGAGGGATGATTTGAGGGTTTGGCAGGAATTTTTGGAGTCCTTTAATGGAGTCTCTTTTTGGAGGGATGACATGAGGCTCGAAGCTGAGCTTCAGGTCATGTCTGATGCTGCTGGTTCCTTGGGTTTTGGAGTCTATTTCCGTGGACATTGGTGCGCGGATAGTTGGCCTGACTCCTGGGTAAAGATTGGTATGAACCGGGATCTTACGTTTCTCAAGTTCTTTCCTATTTTAGTTGCAGTTTGGCTGTGGGGGAAGGATATGGCCAATCACACTGTCCATTTTTGGTGTGATAATATGGCGGTGGTCCACGTCATTAATTCCCTTTCATCCAAATCTGGCCGGGTTATGAGACTGGTGAGGGCCTTCACTCTGCGCTTTTTGCGGCTTAACATTTTGTTTTTAGCCAAGCATGTTCCTGGGCTGAGTAATGGGGTGGCTGATGCTCTATCTCGTAAACAGATGGAGAGGTTTTGTCAGCTGGCCCCAGATGCCAACAGAGAGCCGGTGCCAATGCCCCAGGAGCTATGGCTGATTGGAGAGCCGAGACCTGCAGAGCAATAGGTCTAGCCATTGCGCCCTGCACCAGGAAGTCTTACGAATGGGCTGTGCGGCAGTTTGAAGACTTTAGGGCTGAGGTAGGGTATTGCAGGGTTTGGCCCCTCCCGGTGGAGCATTTGATCCATTACTGTGTTTCGCTGCGAGGTAAGGGGTTGGCCGTGCGATCCATTAGGGGGCGCCTGTCTGCATTGGCTTTTGTCAGTAAGGCGCTGGGTTATAGGGAAGAAACAGCTGACTTTTGTATTCGAAAGATGCTGGAGGGGTGGGCCAGAGAGGCCGGTCCCAGAGTTGATACGCAGAATCCTGTGTCTCCTTTGATTCTGCGGGTTTTGAAGACAGTTTGGGATGTGGTGTGTGCTTCGTCATTTGAAGCATGTTTGTTTCACGCTGCGTCTTTGTTAGCTTTTGGGGGGGCTCTTAGAGTAAGTGAGCTGGTGGCACAGTCTAGAAACGATGTTTCTGGTAAGGCTCTGTTGTTAAGGGATCTGCAGCTATTTGCGGGTAAGGCAGTCATCACTGTCTGGCATGATCAGTTGCAGAAGGGTACGGTGCTCGAGTTGAGTAGTTGTTCAGAGCTTGAGCTGTGTCCAGTTACTGCGTTGGCTGCTTATTTGGCAGTTAGGGGGCACATGGAGGGGTTTTTGTTTATACATTCGAATAGTTGCCCGTTGACGAAGCATCAGTTTTGGGCAGTTACATCACGGGCTTGGGGTGAGTTGGGGTTGTCTGGGGTGTGGTTTGGGACCCACTCCTTTAGAATTGGGGCAGCCTCAACAGCGGCTGTCATGGGGTATCCTTCCACTTCCATTCAGAGATTGGGCAGGTGGCGTTCCTCGACCTATAAAGCTTACGTGAGACCTTTTATTAGGCCATGAGTGACTTGGTGTCTGTTTATTGTTGGTTCTGTTCTTGTTTAACTGCTTTTTCTCTTTAGATGTTGTAGTTCCTGGCCAGAGGAGCCGAGTTCTTGTATGCGGCCATAGCCACGTGTTTTGGGCCGCTCATCAGGCTCGGAGAACTGCGGTTGGCTCCCAGCTGGGACTCAGCCAGCATGTGTGTATTGAATGGCGGGGGTGCCGGGGCCTTCAGTGGCCAGGCCTGCTGCCTTTGTTGTTTAAAGATTGTGTGGGTCCTCCTCCTCAGGTTTTAATTGTTCACCTGGGAGGTAACGATCTGGGACTCTTAAAGGGCAAGGCCTTAGTTTGGCAGGCCCAGGATGATTTCCAGCACATTCGGGAGCGATGGCCTGGGACCACCTTAATTTGGTCAGCCATGCTGCCCCGCCTGGTGTGGCGTTGTGCTTGGGACCCTGCAGCTATAGAAAGGGCCCAGTATAAAGCTAATAAGGAGATCAGGAAGGTGCTGGAAAAGGGGTTGGGCTACTATTTGCCCCATCCGGACATTTTGTTGAAATTTCCTGACCTCTACAGAGGGGATGGGGTCCATCTCTCGGAAAAGGGTAATATGCTTTTCTTGAGAGATTTGCAGCAAGGGTTGCAGGTGGCTTTGGGCCTCCTGGTGGGCGCTAAGCCCTAAGTAGAGACTTGGCCTTAGTAGTGGCAGGTTTTTGGGGTTTAGGGCACTATGCGGCTAGGGGAGGACTGTGAAGCATCCCCCTTTTGGGGAATTTGGGGTCTGGCATGATCAGCCTTTGGGTTTGAAGACCCGGGTTTGGAGAATGCAGATTGTCCGGGAGGCTCGGCTAGAGGGTGCCTTTCTGGCGAGACGTGCGTCTGGGTTTGGGCCCTCTGGTGCGTGCCTCCCTGCTGGGCCTGCCTGGAGGTAGCTGAGTAACACTCAGCTCCGGCTGGGGGGCTGGGTCTCTCGCCTGTCGAGAGAGCAGTTGCGGTGACCCCTAGCTCTGGCCAGGCCGCTGGTGGGGTACCCTTGCTGTTTATTGGAATATTGAATAAAGTGGCCCAGTTTTATACCAATACTCTGTGTCTGACTCTTTATTCCGTCCTTAGGGGAAACAATGGTCAATCTAGTCTGCTGAAGCATCAGATTGCTTCTCAAGGATTTCTCTAATGGGAGCCAAGGGGATGAGCCACATGAGATGTTGCTATGGAAATGGAGAACACAGTGACATTTTTCTTGAAGCCAGATTAGTATAATTCTGAATTCCAAGGCTGCCCCCAAGCAATGTCTGATCACAGTTTTCATCTTAGGCTAAATAAAATTGCTGGCTTTTGAAAAACGTAATGACAGAGTTTGCCATATTGCTTCTGGGTGGGTCTTGAGATTGGAAAGGCCTCCATTTCTGCCTGTAAAATGTTCCATTTGTTAGGAGACATTTACCATTGTAACAAGAGCCAGTATGGCTGCAGTTGTTAGAGCGGTGCATGAGGATCTAGGAGGCCCAGGTTTAAACCACCATTCTGCCGTGGAAACTCAGTGGGTGACCTTGAACTGGTCACATCCTCTCAGCCTAACCTCCCTCACTGGGTTGTTGTGAATTTTAAAAGGAGAAGAATATTATGTAAGCCGTTTTTAGCTCGCCAGTGGGGAGAAACAAGGGGTATAAATGAAGTAAATAAATAAATTGTGGGGATTGTGGGATGAATTCTTTGCATGTGCTTCCCTTTTGTAATGCCACTGCTTTAAACTAGGGTTCTGTTATTTGAGATGTGTTGTTTCCTGTCTCCCTCTTCTCAGCATACGAGGTTTAGAGAGCAGGCCTATGAAGTTCTACACAGAAGTAAATCCCATTTTATTCAATTTGGCTTCAACCCAAGAAAGCTCCCCTAGGATTTCACCTTTACTCTTCTGTACAGCACAGCTGTAAGATGAGAAAGCATTAAGTCCTCTCAACAAGAAGACAGTTTTGTGAAAGAGAAGGCAGTTAAGAGAGGAGACAGCAGTTGGCTCTCTTGCACTTCTGGAAAGACACTGCAGCAGCTAGGCTGGAACACTGTTTCGTTTCTAGCTTTAGATTATAGCCTTGCTTAAGGCTCCATTCAGACACTATATCAAGCTGGAAAGCGTGAAGTTGTACGAACCTAGCTAGCTGCTGGCCTTGCATACTTGCCTCACTTCTCCTCCCTCCTCTCATGGAATACAAACAGAAGTTCTGTGAGAAACAACCTCAGAAATAGCATCTGAATTGGGGTTGCCAAGTCCCCACCGGCTGCCACTGGCACCAGAGTTTCCCCCTAACTAGAGGATCCCCACAGAAAACCAGAGTCCCTCCCCCCAAATTACTAGAGCATCCTGTGTGACGTGCCTGGCATGACGATGTCACTTCTGGGCAACCTCATTGCACCATGCGCCCTGTGTATGATGGAGCTCTTTGGGGGTGGGGATCCCCCCGGTTGCCCACTCTGTGCTAGCAGGTTGGGGGGCCCAAAACTGGGGGAAACCTTGCCCCAGCGGGAGCTTGGGGAGCCTAATCTGAATACAAATACAGAGGTTAAGCAGTGTTAGTTCCACCACTCTCACTCCCAGCAAGCCAAGATTCTAAGCTTGGTGTTATACCCTGGGGGGGGGGGTTCAGGGGGGGACACCAGTTAAGCCCTAAGCTGGATACCCAGGCTAGCCCAGTCTTATCAGATCTTGGAAGCTAATCAGGGCCAGCTTTGGTTAGTGCTTGAATGGGAGACCACCAAGGAAACCCAGAATTGCTATGCAGAGGCAGGCAATGGCAAGCCACCTCTGAATGTCTCTTGCCTTGGAAATCCCATCAGGGATTACAATATCAGCTGTGACTTGACAGGGGGGGGGGGGAACTGAAGTGGCCCACCAGCATTTGTACATCATAGGTCTGAATCAACCAGATTTAAATATAAACCAGGATGAGCTCATGTATTGTGTGACTGATGAGCCTTGTTCACATGTTACTGTGAATGCACCTATATTCTGCATGTACATGCACACATCTGTCAATAAGAAACAGCCAACACACCTGGATCAATGTGGGGTTTGTTTCACACATTCAGCTTCACGTGTCAGATTTGCACGAGAATTACTCAACACACATTTTTAAAAAAAACCAGAGTATGCACTGTACATGGATTGTACATTCATTCATGAGCCTGAAAGGGGGCTGCATGCACGTACAAAAAAGCTAGATTTCTATATGCAAAGATGTCAGAAGAAGATTTCAACTCAAGCCATCTGCCTGACACTGACACTGACACTGCAATCCTATGCAGAGTAGCCCTGTCTAAGCCCACTGAAATTCAACCACACAAGTCCTAAATTGAAATTGATGTTCTACTGCCCAGACACAGAATTGACATTTCTGGGAGAACTAGGTCAAACAAGAATGTTCTGTCCCTTCTCTCACAAACGCACTCTGGTTTCCAGTGTCCAGCAAAACCAGCAGAAAGCCAAGAGGCCATAATTTTGGGAAGCTTTTTATTTCTTTAGAGTTTCTTTTCTGTTAGCATTCAGGTTGTGCTGATTTATTTTTAATATATAAAGAATGGTTTCCCTTTGGGAGATACTTGGGTCTGTAAAATGTCAGCAACCATAGTGAAAAATAAAAATACAAGATGATCAGGTCTTTCTTTAGGGCATGGACAGATATGCATAAGAACTGCTTCCGTGTTCGTTATGTTTTTCAGTTGCCTTGCGTACGCTTCGACGAAAGTTGTAGCATGAAATAAGGTACAAATGTCAAGTGGGGAAAATCGATATCTAAACTCATATGCACAAATTAAAGTATGGATCATCCCAGCCCTAAGTGTTTCTGAAAATAACTATATTGCAAAGGGCTTCATTTCAAATAAATTGTCTTCTGGACCCAGGTACATAGCGCAGTGTTCAAGGTCAGCAGTTAGAAATGGAATGGGATCACTTTACCTAGCCAAAAGCTGAAGTTAAACATTTTCTGCACAGACGTCATATATGTATATATTGCTGTGGATGGAAGAAGCAGTTGAATTAGGAGGAAGATTGCAGAGGTTTGTTAATTCTGCTGTGTATGAGCTGATCTGTATTTTCTGTCCTCATCCGAGCCACGGAGAACATTAGATTTCACACCAAATTTATGTTGCAATTATTCTTGCTTGTTACACTGGCCCTAGTTGAGTTCCTAAATATATCTACGTATATGGGGGGGTTGTAGAAAAAGCCCAGCAGGAACTCATTTGCACATTATGCCACACCCCCTGGTGTCAGCATTGTTTCACACAGGGCTAAGCCCAGCAGGGACTCGTTTGCATACTTGGCCACACCTCCTGATGCCAAGCCTGCTGTAACTGCGTTCCTGCGCGTTCCTGCTCAAAAAAAGCCCTGTATCTATAGGAAGAGTTGCTTCTTAGCCGGATAACTTAGAGACTGCCAGAATACCACAGTGTTGAATTGTGACACATTGTTAGATGCCAACGGGAAATAGTTTTGCTTCATCTCTAAAAGATGAACAAAGAAGCGGAAATATGTGTCACTTTTTAAAATCCTACCCTTACTCGGAAGCTAAGCAGGGCCAGTCCTGGCTGGTATTTGGATGGGAGATCTCCAAGGAGTACCAGGGTCGTGATGCAAAGGCAGGCAGTGGCAAACCACTTCTGAATGTCTCTTGCCTTGAAAAACCTACAGGGTCACCATAGGTCAGCTGTGACTTTCCACCACTAAATCCAAACACATGCCTGAGCTATCTCCTTTGGCTGTAGATGTGTTGTGGGCACCCCAGATGACAGGCAGTCTTTAGTTCTGGACCCACTCTAGGCTCTCACGTTTTGATGTCCGCCACCCACTGTTGACTTGGCTCTTGTGAGCCAAAGTGAAGAGCATCAACAGCGTGTTCTTATCTTCTCAGGGGTGTCCCTAAAGCTCAGCAAAACAGAGTTTCTGGACCCTGGTGGAAAGGAGCAGAATTAACACAGTTCACCAGGAATGAGAGTTATTAAAGTCAGCAGGGGGAAAAAATGCTTTCAAAATATCTGTACTCTCAAATTCTGCTCTAGTTCAAGTCCAGGGAAGTTTATTTATTATCTGTTGCTAAACTTTGCTTGGAACAAAAGATTGGCATTGGGTAGGGGGAGAGAGAAAGCTAGCGCAACTCACTAGAATAACAGAAATAACTTTTTCCAAAGATCTTCAGTTCATTTAACAACCCAGCCTTGTGGGCAGAAATCCGACTTGAAAGGTCATAAGTAGTCAGAGCAAATGGGACAGGGTCAGGATTAACACTGTTTTGGTGGTTAACTAGTTGCAAAGAGGAAACGGTGGATTAGGCGGGGTGTGTGTATGTGTGTGTGTGCAATCGTGACAAAACAGAGAAGCTGGGAGACTCAGTCACCTGCCCTATATTTGAAATCCTTCAGCTGAAAGGAAAAGTCTCGACTCTTTGGTCAGGAACAGCTGCCAAAACATGTTCTTGGCAGAAAGCACTTGACACATATGTTCTTTTCAAAACGCTGCCTTTTGCCAGAGAAAGCACAGGCCAGGGACATACTGAAGCACCCGTCTCCTGATGCCTAATATAGACAAAAGATTGTCCCCCATACAAAACACACTTATCAAATTGTCAGCAAACGTGTACAGAAGAGGTAACAAATGGCGCAAGATTAATTTTTAAAGGCTTGGCAAACTTTACAGCGCGCAAGGAGCTTGGGAATAGGAAATATTCCATACTGGCAAAATCTTTCTGCTCTTATTCAAACATACACTTATGTCCTGTTGCAAGTAGCTGTACAAATAATTCACATCTATTTTCTTTCCGGCCAGCTGCTTCAGAATGTTCACTGCAGGGGTTAGGGGTGGATTATACGCATTGTCCAATGTGCTAACATCAGGGGTTACTGTTTTACAAAGAGCTCACAAAATGCTTTACAGAGTGTTCTGTGTGGCAGTGTGGTGCTATTTATGCATATCGGTGTTGATACTCTTTTTTTTTAATCTCAAGGGAGATTCAGAGCAGTTTACAATAGTCTTCTCTTATCCACTTTATCCTCACAACAACCACCCTGTAAGGCTAAGAGAGAGTCACTGGCCCACAGTCACCCAGCAAGCCTCATGGCAGAGGAGGGATTTGAACCGGAGTCTTTCAAAAAAACAGAACAATTTTTTTAAATCCTGGTTAATTTTTCTAACTACTAGGCCACAACTGGCTCTTCGCTTGTGCACTTCAGTCTTTTGGGCATAACTTAAGATGCTAGTGTTGACTATTAAGCACTGCATGGCTTGAGACCTGAAGGACCACTTGCTCCCTTATGAACTAACCGTGCATTTAGGATTGCCAATCCCCAGGTGGGGGCAGGGGATCCCCTGGTTTGGAGGCCCTCCCCCCACTTCAGGGTCATCAGAAAGCAGGGAGGGAAATGTCTGCTGGGCACTCTATTAGTCCCTATGGAGACCGGTTCTCATCAAGAATAATGGAGAATTGATCTGTGGGTATCTGGGGCTGGAGGGGTGTTTTGAGATAGAGACACCAAATTTGCACCATAGCATCTGATGCCTCTCCTAATAACCCCCCCCCCCAAGGTTTCAAAAGGATTGGACCAGGGGGTCCAATTCTATGAGCCTCAAAATTAGGTGCCCCTATCCTTCATTATTTCCATTGGAGGGAAGGCATTTACTGTTTTCAAAAGTTTTATTGGTTTCAGAAAAGATTTGGGGTAGGAGATAGGGGAAGTGGGAAAATAAAAAGCACAATACATTCTGAACTTATTTTTGCATAAAAAACATTCCAAGAACACAAAGATAATTCTACAATATTTTCTTTACATATTATTACATATTATTTTGTCTAAACTGTACATAATCCATTTTAAAACTTTATAATATAAAATACAGGAAAAAAGAAATCCGTTCACACCAGAGAATCTTAAGAGTCTTGAATGTCCAACCAGGCATAAAATTTCATCCAATATTGTCTTGCTTCTTCTTTAGATTTCCCAGCCATCAGCTGGGATAGAAAGTCCAGCTCTGCTGTCTCTAAAATTTTTCCCACCAAGTCCATTTTCATGGGAATTTCCTGAGATTTCCATCTCTGCGCCAGAAGGATCCTAGCTGCTGTGTTAAAGTGTGCCAACAAATGTCTCACCTCTTTAGCATAGTCCTCAGGAAATATGTTCAATAAAAATAGTTCTGGTTTGAAATGGATTTGAGTCTTCATAATCTTCTGTAATATTTCATGCACCATTTCCCAATAATCTTTCACCATCTCACACGTCCACCACATATGGTAGAAGGTACCAATCTGTTTGGTCCATTTCCAACATTTGTTAGACATATTAGTATAGATGTTACACAATTTCTGTGTGGTCAAGTACATTTAAAGGAAGGCATTTAAAAGGTGTGCAGTCCCTTTACATGTGACAGCCAGAACTCCCTTTGGAGTTCAATTATGCTTGTCACAGCCTTGTTCCTGGCTCCACCCCCAAAGTCCCCAGATACTTCTTAAGGTGGACTTGGCAACCCTACGTGCACCTGGCTTGGATGCCCCTGCCTTCTGAGATTAGGCAAATGGGAACCCAGAAGAAGGCCTTCACAGTAGTGGCACCAAAACTGGAACTTTCTCCCCAGGGAGAGTCATCTGTTTCCTTCTGTTGCCAGATTCTGCCAGCAAGTAAAGATTATTTTGCTTCGTTCGGCATTCCTTCGGTGATCCCCTCCTTCCTGTTCTGTTTTTATTTGTTATTTGTATGTATCTGTATTTTATTGTCCTGTGTGCATCTTTTAATTTGAATTTAATTGTTTCAGTGATGCGCTGTTGTTTTGTTTTAGCAATTTTTAAGATGTATTTTTCATCTGTTAACCATCTTGGCGGCCCTGATTCAGGCAGAAAGGTGGAGTATAAGTCCTGTAAATAAAATAAATAAATCTGCCATTGCTATTTATTTGAAACATTAATTAGCTACCTTTCTCCCTTGCAGAACTCAAGGCAGCTTGCAATGAAATAAAGCATTATAAAAATGCAATAAAAACACTTACAAAACCCATAAAAGTCACAGTTTAAAAACTCCAGTTAGGGATGCCAGTAATAAAAACTAGAGCAGTCCTAAATCAAACTGTCTTCAACGTTGCCTCCTGAAGATTCACCATGAGGGGCCAGGCACACCTCCCTGAAGAGGTTTTTCCACAACTGTGAGGCTGCCACAGAAAAAGATCTGTGCAGGTACCCACCAAATGATCATCTTTCATTGGCGGGACACTCAAAAGGGCCCTTCCCTGTGATCTTAATGCCCAGGCAGGAAGGTATAGGAGAAGTCAGTCCTTCAGTTATCCCCAGGGCTTTTTTTTGGTAGAAAAAGCCCAGCAGGAACTTATTTGCATATGGGAGCCAGTTTGGTGTAGTGGTTAAATATGTGGACCTTATCTGGGAGAACCAGGTTTGATTCCCCACTCCTCCATTTGCAGCTGCTGAAATGGCCTTGGGTTAGCCATAACTGTCGCAGGAGTTGTCCTTGAAAGGGCAGCTGCTGTGAGAGCACTCTTAGCCCCACCCACCTCACAGGGTGTCTGTTGTGCGGGGAGAAGATAAAGGAGATTGTAAGCCACTCTGAGTCTCTGATTCAGAGAGAAGGGTGAGGTATAAATCTGCAGTCATCTTCTTCTTCTTTTAAGCCACACCCCTGACATCACCATTGTTTCACACAATGTTTTTTGTGGGAAAAGCCCAGCAGGAACTCATTTGCATATTAAGCCACATCCCTGACACCAAGGCAGCTGGAACTGCGTTCCTGCAAAACAAACAAACAAAAAGCCCTGGTTTTCCCAGTCCTAAGTCATGCAGGGCTTTTTTTTTTTTGTATTTATTTTTAAAAATAAAATTAATTAAATTTGTAACCGTATTGACAACCAGACAGGTATTTACATACAAAAAAATTAACAACTACAAAAAGAGCAGGGGGGACAGAGCAAGACTAACATTACAAACCCATGTCTCTTATATGGGTAATTCCATAATTCCAACCACAGTACAAATCAGTAAAAAAAAATAAGGTCTATATATTTCTTAGGGAATTTACCTACCACTTTATCACGCGATGTGAAGTACTGAAAAAAGGAAAGCCATTTCTCTTCAAAACTAGATTGTTTCACAGAATTTTCAGCTACTAATAGCTGAGTTGCTATTTTATCTGACACAACAATATCCCATATTTTCGGAAACCATTGTCTGACGCTAGGAGCCGAGTTCTGTTTCCAGCATTGAGCAATCACAGTCTTGGCAGCTAATGACATTTTTGTATTTATGTGTGCATGTTTGAGTGTATGTGTGCACTTGGAAGTCATGGCAGACTCTGGTGACTGACCCCTACTGGGGGCCTGGAGGATATTCAGGGAGGTAACTGAATAAAGCCTGTCCTGGACTCCTGGAATTCCAAGGAGGTCTCCCATCCAAGTATTTGCCAGAGTTGGCCCTGCTTAGCTTCTAAGATCTGACAAGATCAGACTTGCCTGGCCATGGGGGCTTTAAAGGACAAACAGTACCTTGAATGGGCTTCAGGAGTGGATAGATAGCCAGTGTAATTGCTATAGTACTGGTGACATATGCTCCTGAGAATGGCCCCAAGCAGTAGTCTGGCCACAGCATTCTGCACTCACTGCAGCTTCCAAACACTCTTCAAGGGTAGCTCCAAGTAAAGTGCATTGCAGTAGTCCAGTCTAGATGTAACTAAGACATGGATCACTGGGGCTAGATCTGACTGAGCCAGGCACAGATGCAACTGACACACCAGCCACCTGGGCTTCTAAGGTGATTGAGCAGCATTCCCAAGTTGCAAACGTGTCTTTTCTGGTGGAGTCTATCCCATCCAAGGCAGGGGAGATCTGCCTTTTTACTAACTCAGAGAATCTCTGTCTTGTCAGGATTAAGTTTCAGATTGCTCACCCTCTTCCAGCCCATTATTGACTCCAAACACTGGTTCAGGACATCAATTGCATCCTCAAAATTAGACGGGAAAGAAAGGTAGATCTGGGTATCATCTGCATATTGGTGATACCAAGGCTTATTCTTCCTGATGACCTCTCCCAGTGGCTTCATATGCCTGAGCCTGCTTGCGGGAAAGGGCAGAATACAAATTAACAAAAATAAAATAAAATAAAATAAAATGGGGGATAGGATAGAACCCTGTGGCACCCCACAATGGCTATAGGGCAGAGCAGGAATCTCCCAACTATCTTTTGAGACTTACCCCACAGATAGAACTCAACTGCCATGGTACTAATGCTTATTCTTAGTGCTGATTTTTCATTGACAGAGAATAAAAGAAGGTGTATGCACAATGTGAGACCTGTCACATGATCTGGCACATATTACTAAAAGGCAAGCGGTGATGTTTCAGTACTTAAACTCATGGGGGTGTGGGTTCATTTTGATTTAAAAGGTGCATCTTCAGCAGCAGGAAAAAGAAATACCATCTCTGTATTCAATACTTATTTTTCCATAACAAAAAAATCTCTCTTTTATTTTCCCTTACCTACATATGCTGGGTTGGAGGGTTTTTTTATTAGTGTGAGAATGAAAGACTCAGACACTTCACTCATGCAGCATCTCCACACTGAACAGATTGTAATTAAACTAAACATCAACGAAGCAGGTGGGCGCAGTCAGAGAACAACAATGGATTATTATTCCGTTACCAGAGCAACAACTTCCTTGCTAACTCAAAGAACGCTAGTTATGAATGGAAATAAATATATATTTATGCAGACTGCCAGGGCCCCAAATATGACTAATCTTACAAACCCCTACTAAATAAAGAGCATGAATGAAGGAGAGCTTGAAGTTTTGGCTAGGAAGGCACCAATGCAAAGCATTGAGGAGTTAGTTTTTAAAGCAGAAATGCCTAAAAAGGAGTTCTTCTCATTATACAAAATACTGGATAGCTTGCATTGTGCCACCCTGGCTTTGAAGCTATATGGGCTGATAACAGATGGGCAGTTTAAGCCATCCCGGGGACGGCAAGCAGGTGGATCAAAAAAACACGTACACTGTGCACATCTGCCTGCCATCCTCGTCCCACACACAGCCCGTCCTGGGCCGGATTGAAGCCGCCTCAGAAAAGCACCACTTTCAAAATGGTACCTAAATTCTGAGACAGCTCCAAGGTGCTTCCCCAGCCATCTGGATGGCTGGGAAGCACCTGAGAAGCAGCTGACAGACACATGAGCACTCTGGAAGCTCCTCCAGGGTACACGCAACCCATCCCTGTTCCGAGGGCAGGCCACAGACTGTTCAGAGGCTCCCAACAGCTCCTTTTCCATCTGACTCTCTTCCGGGGTGGCTTGATGCTGCCCTGAGTCAGCTTTCTGTTCACAGCCACTGTTCTGGATTCAATGCCCCTCCCCCCCCCCAGTATGCTGGTTAAAGGTAGATTGTAACTGCATCATCATCAACTGCATCATTTTTTTGTATTGTTATGGGCGAGGGCCCTAATGAAAGAAAAATAAAGCATGGGAGAATAAAGGGCAGATAGTATTCAACTCTGCCAACACTAAAATACGGATTATGTCAGTGGGATTCTGGGATATACCTCAGGCCCATGCAGGGAACTGGAAGGACTCAGTTCAAGTCTCAGTTTGTGCACAAATTCACAGCATATTGATTTATTTAAAACATTGCTATGCTGCCTTTTACCCAAGTAGGATCCCCAAGACGGTGAACACCAAAACATTAAAACAACATTTAAAATGAAGTACATGTTAAATGATTCAGTAAGAACATATAAACACACATAACACAACAACCCAAGAGAAGAGTCAATAATAGTAATTGAGGGCATGCCAGACAGTACAAAAAAAAAAACTTGACCTGCTAGCATAAGACAACAAGAGCAGGAACTCATTTGCATATTAGGCCACACACCCCTGACATCACAGCTGTTTCACACAGGGCTTTTTGTAGAAAAAGCCCACCACAAATGCATTTGCATATTAGACCATACCCTTTGATGTCAAGCGAGTTGGGACTGCGTTCCTGCGTGTTCCTGCTCAAACACCTAAAACTGGGGAGATGGACACATCTCTGTGACGGAGTTCCAAAATTTTGGCTCCACGATTGAGAAGGCCCTTTCTTGGAATACCACCTGCTTAGACTCAGATGGCAGGCCCTCCCAAAATGGAACTTTGAAAGATAACCAGAAAGGATGGGTAGGTTCATCAGATGGAAGAAAGTGGTCCTTAAGTTGTGCTGGCACCAAGTTGTATATAGGGCTTTAAGGTCAATACCTAGAATAATCCTGAAAACAACCTGGGAGCCTATGAGGATAGAATGAAAATGTAGCTATGTGGTCCCTATGACCCACTCCAGTAAACATTCTGGCCTCAGCATTCTGTACCAATGTAGCTTCCAGATGACTTCAAGGGCAGCCTCACGCTGACCACATTGCAGTAATCTAATCTAGATGTTTCCAGGGCATGCACACAGTGGCAAGATCTTGGCAGTGGTGGAAAGTACAATCAAGTCACAGCTGACTTACGGCAACCTCCTGGGGTTTTCAAGGCAAGAAGTGTTCAGGGGTTGTTTGCCATTGCTCAGCTCTGCATTATAACCGTGGACATCCTTGAAGGTCTCCCATGCAAATATTAGCTGGAACCGACCTTGCTTAACTTCCAAGATCTGACAAGGTTGGAATAGCCTGGGCTATCCAGGTCAGGGCAGTGAGATCCTAACCATCACAAAATACAAGGAAAAGCAATAATAAATCCAAAGCCCATCACATGCTTTGATTACACCACTGATTTATGGCAACCCCATTAAGGGACTTTCAAAGGAAGGAAGAAGCACCTGTACTCCATAGCAGCCATTTTCTGATTGGCTCCAAGCCATCTATAGCAGCCTTTTTTGTAGAGGTGCCTATTCCCTGTACTCAAAATTCTAAAAGTGGCCAAAGGTTCAACAAGACTGAGGAACCCTGCCCTAAGCCAAGCAGCGATCTCAGCACTGGAGCCTTCACTATACCACAGCAATCTCACTGAACCATAACTAAAGCTGTCGTGGGAAGGAAGGAGAAAGGGTGCTGGAGAGGTGAGCGGGGTAGGGGAAGGTGATGAGTCAGTGGCCCTTTCTCCCTTAATCGCTGTTAAACGATTGGTAACATTACTTTTGCACACCAAGCTGAAGTGTTACTTTGGCCCCACAAATCACACAGCAAAGCAAATAATCACTGTGAAAGAAGCACCAGCAGTGTTTCTTCCCCAAGGGAAAAACATTTTTGGAAAGGACATGTGCTTTTTTCAGTATCCCCTTTGCCCTGTATATTCCCCTTCCTAACTGGTAATGATGACCCTTAACTAACTTGACATAAGCTTCAGCACATACAGCCAGGATCGGCTGTTAATTAAAGATGGTTCCTGATGCTTGCTTTTAAAAAATAAAAATGGCTGTATTTCAGCTGGTAGAAGTTAAAGTGCACTTTGAAAAAGCATTTTTATTTATCTCTCTTTTAAAACAAAACAAATAAGAAGTCAGCTGGTCAAACTATGCTGTTCCTCGCCAGAACATCAGCTCATTTGGGAAAGACTTCAATTTCTCTTGCTAGGAAAATGAAAGCAGATTATGTTGATTTTTGTTGTTGTTGTTTGTTTTCAACTGATGTTCAGCCACAAAGAGCTGTTTTGTTTTGGGGGGTTTGTGGCTGAAATAACACACTTTGCAACTGGATTTTTACTGTGTAAGAATAGCAGCATCCACTTGCAACACAGTCGCTGTGTGAAAGCACCCAGTGTTTATTAATCTGCTAGGCCTTTGTACGTTATTGTGGCCAGGCATAAAAATTCAGAAGATTCTGCTGTTAACATTTACAGTTCTCATTTTAACACATTTTAATGTCTATGCCTTTGAGTCCATGTGAGAAAGGCGGACTTTAATGTAAATAAATAAAAATAAAATATTCCGATCTTCTTGGAGGAGATACCTGACTGTTTACTCAAGATGTGGTATTGCTCCCTGGCACACAGCGGCAATGATATTCACTATTTGACAGCATTTGGTAGCAGATATCCAGCAGTGCCTTTATATCTGAGAATTAAACTTGCAGAGGTGTAGCCTGAAGCGGTACAGCCACCTCAACTGCTGCCTGTTGGGACTGTGCCAAGGAAGTGTCCTCTTACCTGCACACTCTCCCCCAAAGAGGCCCGCCAGCCTCACTGTTTTCAAAAGATTTGCTTCATCAGCCTTTGAGAATTGGGAAGGCTTTATGAAGTAGAGCTGGGATAGAATTTATTTTTTAATTTGCTAGGCAGGGTTTTTTTTTTTAAGTTTGTTCTATTGCTGTTAACATCTGCTCTAGTGGATAGGTTTTGCTATTTGTCTTGTGTCGTCGTTGTTTACAGAATACTGCTAGCCTCCTTGAGGACTCCTGGATGTCATGTCAGCAGGGCGTACATTTTAAAGCCTCCGCTAGATGCATTCTAATCCAGTCTGGGAGATGAGGCAACTGGTCCGAGAAACTGCAAAAGCCCCAACCCTAGGTAGGGCCAGAGACAGTTGCATAGCAGAGGTGGTTTATATGGATGTTTGCTAGAGGACTCCCAGTTTCTGCCACCTGAATCAGCAGAAGGGATCCAGTGCTTTTTATCAGAGGAAGTCAGGATGCAGCGAAGCAGGCACTGGGGCTGCTTTTGCAACACTGTGTTTGTGTGGACAGCTGTTGAATGGCTAGCAGTGTCCAGCATAGGCCAGTGATGGTATTGCTGAGCAGCCTCGTGCTGCTCTGAAAGCATCTGTGTCCAGATTGCACAGTAAGTTTCTTGCATGAACCAAGGCTCTACTTGGTTATATTGGCTAGTTTTACAGTGCAATCCTAAGAACACTGTTCTGGCAGTAAGCCCCCATTGAAGAGACTTGACTAGAATTATGAGCTGGCCTGCTTAAAATGGCACTGCCCTGTTATTTAAGTATTGCTGTTCTATAGAAGGACTGTTAATGGTTTTACTGGTTCTTACAGCAAACTACTCGCACTCTGTTAGAATTGCCAGGTCCCCCCTAGCCATCAAAGGGGGATAGCAGGTTAGGCGTGACCAGCTCCAAATTGGGAAACTCCTGGAGATTTGGGGATGGAACCTGAGGAGAACAGGGACTCCACTAGGGTGCGATACCACAGAGCACACCCTTCAGAGCATACATTTTCTCCAGGGGAACTGATCTTTGTAGGCTGTAGATGAGCTCTACTTCTGAGGGTTCCCCAGGTCTCATCTGGAAGCTGGCATCCCTATCTCTGTTGTGTTCATTGTTTTAAAACTATCATTGGTTATTCTGTGAAGTTACCTTGTACCAAGTTAGTTCATTGGTCCAATAAACTAAGTAGAGCTTACTCTGATCAGCAGTAGCCTGCCACAGTTTTATGTAGGCCTGATTTGCATTTAACGATGCAGATTTCTTGCTGTTTGTGCTAATCCAAGGACTTTCCTGTTCTCTTCCTGTTACAGCCTTCTACTGTGAAATATCACAAAAAATGACGATAGGTCACACATAGAAAATATCTTCCTGACCTTTTGTTCATGGCAAGTTTGCTCATCCTCTGTTGCCCTGTTTAGGCCTGACAACCCCTGGGTGGTGGCTGGAGATCAGGGATTATAACTGATCTCCTGGTGACCAAGATCAGTTCACATGGAGAAAATGGTTTCTTTGGAAGAACATTTTGAAACCCTGCCTTCCTTAACCCCAACCCGCGTCAGGCTCCACACCCAAAACCTCCAGGTATTTTCCAACCCTAAACTGGAAACTCTACCTTTGTTTTCTGGCTGCATTGCTCCAGTAGCAAATGGCTCTGCATCTAGTTGGTCAATTAACTTGCAAGCAGAAGTTTCCATGTAGGAGGTTCTTTTTCATTTTTCTCCCAAGTCTTGAGCACTGAAACTTCATGAATGCCTTCTGGTATACAGTGATGTTAATTCTCAGGGTATCACTGCACAAACAATTGGAAACTGACTACAAAGTTCAAGATTTAGGTGCGTATCTTCTGGTAGCAGATGAAAAGTGATGGAATGATAAACCTCTGTACATAAATTGATCCCGTGTTTTTTAAAAAATATACACAGAATGTTTTCCTTTTGCTAGAAATGCAATCACTGCAGAAGTGGCATGATCATTTATCACATCTCCATAGAGGAGAAAAAATAATCTCATTCCTAATCTGACAGATTGTGTGGAGTGTTTTTTCTTGAACAACTACATTGATTGTGTAGTAGAATGCTCCAGCTGGCTTTTCTGCTAGCAGTGAATATGTCTGTAATCTGCAAAACAAATTGCCAAGAAGAAGAAATGGCAAATGCTGCATTTAGTGTAGAATCATACTTAAATCAAGCATGGCAATTCCTTCTGAGGGGCAGCTGATTCTAAGCACCACAATGCATTTTAGACTGTGTACAATGCACTGTCAAAATGGCATTAGAAACTGGCAGTGACTGTTTAATAAATCAGTAGCTGACATGGATGAATATTAGTAGTTTTTTAACATGCAAGACAGGACTTCTGAAGAAGGTGTAGAAAAATGCTGGAAAGATGCAAACACCTCTGTCGACCCTTCCGGTATACATCCTGATTAAGCTAAGAGAGGCTGGATGCTAATCCAGCTTTTCTCAATGACACCAGCATCCCAGATGTAATTATTGGTTTTAGAAGCTTGGGGGATGCAGGGCAAGATCAGACATCTTCTGAAAAACAGTCTTTGTCTTCCTAGAGTCTTGGACAAATCAAATAATGCTGCAGGGCTTCAAGACTTCAGTCAGAAAAAAATTCTAAACAGAATTTGAGGGCATCCACTGAAGCTGATGGGCAGTAGGTTCAGGATGGACGAAAGGAAATACTTTATCTGGGACAACTGGGTTTGATTCCCCACTCCTCCACAGGCACCTGCTAATGTGACCTTGTGTCAGTCACAAGTTTTTTGTTTTCTGTGGCTCTAGAAGGTAGGGCCAGAACCAGTGGGTTGAAATTAAATCAAGAGAGTTTCCGGCTCAGCATTAGGAAGAACTTCCTGACTATTAGAGCGATTCCTCAGTGGAACAGGCTTCCTCAGGAGGTGGTGGGCTCTCCTTCCTTGGAGGTTTTTAAACAGAGGCTAGATGGCCATCTGACAGCGATGAAGATCCTGTGAATTTGGGGTAGTTATTTGTGGGTTTCCTGCATTGTGCAGGGGGGTGGACTATGATTCTAAGTTGCTGCAGCAATTTCTGTAAAAGCTCTCTAAGTTCCACCTATCTCACAGGGTGTCTGTTGTGGGGAGGGAAAAGGAAAAGGGATTGCAAGCCACTCTAAGGACTCCTTTGGGTAGTGAAAGGCGGGGTATAAATCCAATCTCCTCCTCCTCCTCCTCCTCCTCCTCCTCTTCTTCTTCTTCTTCTTCTTCTTCTTCTTCTTCTTCTTCTTCTTCTTCTTCTTCTTCTTCTTCTTCTTCTTCTTCTTCTTCTTCTTCTTCTTCGTCGTCGTGATTAAAATGTGGAATTCACTGCTAAAGCGATGGCCAGAGGAATAAACAGCTTTAAAAAGGGATTAGATAGATTCATGGAAGACAGGTTTATCAGTAGCTACTAACAACAGTAACTGAGGGGGACCTCCACATTCAGAGGCACTAATCCTCTAAATCCCAAAGCCAGGTGGCAACATAAGGGGAAGGCCTCAGCCTCTGTGCCCTGTTGTTGGTCCTCCAGAGGAACTGGTTGGCCACTGTGTGAGACAAGATGCTGAACTAGATGAACCATTGGTGCTGGTTATCACCTTTAAAGCCCTATATGGCTTGGGACCTGTCTACCTGAAGGACCGTCTTTCCCCGCATGTACCCCAGAGAGTACTGAGGTCGGGAACACAAAATCTCCTTACTGTCCCTGGGCCGAAAGAAGCCCGCTTGAAATCCACCAGAGAAAGGGCTTTCTCTGTTATGGCCCCTACATGGTGGAATCAGTTGCCGGAAGAGGTGAGGGCCCTGCGGGACCTTGTTCAGTTCCGCAGGGCCTGTAAGACGACCCTCTTCCGGCTAGCCCATACCTAGCTTGAGAATTTAATACAACTTGCCAGATTTCTTTCTTTTATATATATTTTGAATATTTATTAATATTTATGGTTTTATCTGTTTTATCTGTTTTAAATCTTCATTCCCTTACATGTTTAAATATTGTTTAATTTTATGTTGGATCTATTGTTGGAAGCCGCCCTGAGCCACTCGTGGGAAGGGTGGGATATAAATTCTAAATAAATAAATAAATAAAATTGGTCTGATCCAGCAGGTCTCTTCTTATATTCTTAGGTCTGAATTATAAATAAATTAAAACTCAATATGACTTCAAATTTTGAACTAAGCAAGGGCAGAAAATCCAAGGGGGAAAAATGGCTCATCCACTGAAGCACTCCTACACAGGCAGAAGCAAAGGCAATGTATTGCTGTGGGTAAAAATGAGGCCCCTCCTTCTGTAGGGGAAAGACACAAGTGGAACACCAGGACAGAGTCCCAGTAGCAGCACATGGTGTCTCTGACTGTGTAAAGGGACAAGCGTAATCTCTTAATGCGTTCACAGAGTGCTCATACTTATACATTCATTCACATTCCACTCTGATGCACACACAGCTTTCTCACCCACAGCATATCAGTTGACCAACATGTTGACAGTTCAGCATACTCCTTTTTCTCCTCAGCCGCCATACTGCCAAGAATATACATCCTCATCACTTCCTGAGCCTTCTGTGCTGACAAGCTTTTTAAACCAGTGTAGCTCTGCTGCTCTGCTGAAGCTAGATCTCTCACAGCTAATTCCTATAGAGGTTTTCAGTATTATTTACCTCAAGGTGCTTTTTTCTCTCCTTTTGTCAAGTTCAGCCGTTGGGGGAGCGGTAATTTAGGAAGCCTATTAATGTTCTGAAAATTTGTATGCTCTGCTAATCTGCCTCATTTATTTCTTCAGAACATCAGTTTCCAAAAATGCATGCAGTGACTCACTTTTACAGCAAGAAAGACCAAAGTATGCTTTAAAAACTTAAAACACCAGATTGCTTGCATTCCCTTACATTGTAATGCCCAGAATCATAGCTGGGCTTTCACAAAGCTGAAAGATAAAAGCTTATCCATTGTTCTGGGAGCAAAGAGAAAACAGGTTGGATCCAGCAAGCTTCTTCACTCATTCTCACCCAGTTCTCTTCCTTATTACAGCCACAGTCCCACATAGCTTTTGTCCACGCATGTTCCATGATCTCCAGCATAACTTTTTAAGTCAGGGGTGTCAAACTCATTTGTTATGAGGGCTGCATCTGACATAAATGAGACCTTGTTGGGCTGGGCCATGTGTGTCATAAAATGTAATGCCAGATAGCAGAGATATAAACTTTAAAAAGGACACAGAGGCTGAGAACAGATGGGCATTTTGGGGCGGGAGGGAGGCATCCTGAATCAGGACAGCCCAAAAAGAGCCGTCCCGGAGCCTCCCCACGCTCACCTGCATGCTGCCAGCATCTCGTCTGGGAGGCGGCTGGGCACTGCCGCACAGGAAGGTGACCCGGAAGCCGGATTCCATTGTTTTCCTGGGGGGGGGGGCAAGCACAGGGGCACATGAGCGCACCAGCACTCTGATTGGTTTCATTACAAAAAAAAAAACCAGAACAGCTTGAGGTGGCTTGACAGCTCCAGACTGCCAAGTCACCTCGCTTGCGCCATTCCCCGTCCAGACGGCAATCCGGTGACTGACAGCTGGCTCAAATATTTGCTACCACTTTCAAAGTGGTAGCTTTTTGAGCCGGGTGGAGCGGCTGGAAGGACGGGCTGAGTGCAGGATGGGGATGCTCAGCAGATGTTTGCATGTGGAGGGATGTTTTGGGCCAACTTCAGAGGCGTCTCTGAGTCGGCCCAAAGTGCCGGTCTGTAATCAGCCAGACAAACACAATTAAAGATTTGTTTAAAACTTAAAACATACTTAAAAGATTACCACACATGCAATATTTTGTTTATCTCTGATAACCTCTTGCTCTGAATTATTGCATCAATATCTAAAGACAATGTCTGTGCTGTAGCAATCTTGAGTATGTTGTTCAGGTGTGTATCCATAAGTTGCAAACCTACTTTTGATTTATTGACATTCATTACAGAGCTCTCATGGTCAGTGCTCTGAGCCTAAGATCCAGAGGAAAATATGAAATGGCTGGGCATTGCAAGCTTTTGTACAAAAGCTGCTTCATGTGCTGGTTAGCCAATGGAGAAATAGAGGCTTTGCTCTGTAGCTTGACTGAGCAAGCCTGGCAAAGTAAGCTGTGTTGCAGAAGGAAGCAAGAGAGGAAGAAGGAAGCAGGCAACAGTGAGTTGCTCACAGGCCAGATAGGAGCCCACAGGCCACATGTTTGACACCCTTGTTTTAGGTGGTCAAAAAGGACCCACTCCTCCCTTTTTTATCAGCAGACCCAACCCACTGTATATTTATTTATTTCCTTTATTTAAACCCCCTTTTCTCCACAGCAGGGACTGAAAGTGACAGACATAGTTCTCTTCTATTCCATGTTATCCTCACCAACAATGCTGGAAATGTATAGCTGGTTCTAGGTCATGCAGCAATCTTGCTTGGCAAAGTGGGGATTGGAACCTGGATTTTCCAGCTGCTAGTCTGATACTCCTAACTACTATACCACACCTGCTCTTATTGAGTGGAAATAATGTGCCTCCAATTGTAAAGCACACCTGTGTCCCAGGTATCAAATGTAGTGCTACTGTATATGCATGATAAAAGGTTGCCTTTACCATGCATATAGAGTATTAAAATGCATGGATTTTTAATACAGTTTGGAGCTGCATTTAATTGCTCTTGCAATATTCACTTCTAAAGGATTTTTTTTTTTTAAAAATTGCAGAAGTTATGTTGCTAGGTTTTGAAGACACACACTGGATTTAGTATAGTGAACTGGCTCCATCTTTGTAGATATGAAGGGCTTGCTGGATATTGATTTTGCTTGGCTGTTTCTCAGGGAATAGAAAATGTTGAAAATGGCATGTTGAACTACAGTTCATGTCAAACTACAGTTTTTGCTGTATTCCTCTTACCTGTGTTCGCATACTTGGCAGAAGGCTTTCTTCATATTAGACTGGCATTTTCCAGACAATATTCTCTTTTTACTTAAGTAGGTTTTCCTTGATTAAGGAAAGATGTTGGTGATTATTTAGTTTTAAAAAAGGGCAGAGTAATTTAAATGGATGTTGCTCTGACTCTCTCTTTACCCCGCATTGCAATTATAAAGGAAGGGGGAAATACATAGATGAGCACCTACAGGCGGTATTCCCAGTACCAGCAATCAGCTTTGATGGTGTTCTAAATAGCCACACTCAGAGAGAGACCCTGCAGGCAGCAGATGTGAGACACTGTTTGTTCTCTTCCTTCTCATAAGTGTGATCCTGCCAGTTGTGATTTTATTAGCTGAAAGCTAGAGGCCTGGAAATTGGCTTGAAAAACATAGAGGAAATAGACCCAAACAGGCCAGCTGCAAAGAAATGCCTTCCATAAATCCTCATAGTTATGTTTCTTCCAAATGTGTAGAATGTAGATTATTTATATGCGGAACAGACACATCACAGCTTTATGGTGCCTTTAGGCTGTGTTCCTAAAGAGAACTCTGTATGATATAGTGGTTAAGTGCACGGACTCTTATCTGGAAGAACCAGGCTCAATTCCCCACTCCTCCACTTGCAGCTGCTGGAATGGCCTTGGGTCAGCCATAGCTCTCACAGAGCTGTCCTTGGGCAGCTTCTGTGAGAGCTCTCTCAGCTCCACCTACCTCACAGGGTGACTGTTGTGGGGAAGGAAGATAAAGGAGATTGTGAGCCGCTCTGAGGCTCTAAGATTCAGAGTGAAGATGGGATATAAATCCAATATCATCTTTTTTCAGGAAAGGGGAATTCTTAGAGTGATGTCTGGTGGTCTATAAATAGTTAAAATATAAGCATTAAAATATGTTTAGGCATATCTACATTGGTTGAATAAGTAAAGTTGACTGTTAAATAATTGCTCTTCCACCTTGTTTTTAAAATGTCATCTCTGATGCCTTACTGTATTCTTCCAAAAGGATATCATGTAACAGCTGGAATTACTTGGAAGCTGTCGGTCAGACCTGAAAGGAATGAAGTGGTTGCGAAAGATGAGATTTGTGACTTTGACATTCACCCTGATCCCCACTCTATTCTTATAGTGGTTACCTTTGCACATCCTTAAGCAGAGAGCCCACTTTGCCCTCACCAAACGTGGGAAAATCCATAACAGTCAAAATTGAGGTTAATCTAACATATATTTCTAGGACAGATTTGTTGTCGGTTTGGATCGCAGTTCCTGGTACATTATAACCTTCCTGCATTTTTTAGCCGCTCAGCAAAACTTTCCTTAAATTATGTCAGATATGCCATTTTGAAGAGGTTGCTTTATACTTGTATGTTCCTTCCTCGCTACCTAGTGTTATCAGATTCTAAGCCCTAAAAATTGGAAGCATTTTGCACAACATGTGTATGACACCTTGACAGATTTGTATCTATATGCAGGCCTCATTTTGGGCAGGAGCTCACAGGAGCAGAACTCCGGAACCTCTAAATTTAATTGTGCTCTTTCTTTCCTAACCTCTCCCCCTAATACTTGCTTCTGGGCTCCATTGTTCAAACCCCCTGTGAGAATTTTTGACAAACTTTTTAATATTTTTCCCCACAAAAATGGGAAAATAATGAAAATATATAAAGCAGACAGCATGCCGCTGTAGCCGCATAGGAGATAGTAATTTTAAAAGTATGATGGGAGTAAGGTTTGATTTTGACAATTATAAATCAAGAAGCATTTCAAGGTAGATGCTGAGCTGATGTAATTTAGTACACCTTCCAGTGACATCAGGGGTGCATGGCATATGCAAATGAGTTGTGTTAAAGAGCTCTGGCACCTCTTTTTCTACAAAATGACCTTTAGCATGTAAAAATATGTGTAATATATGTGGTACAAAAATTAGGTGCAGTGAAGTGGTTAAGACTCTCAGTCTAGTATCTGGGAGACTTGGGTTCAAATCCCCACTTGTGCCATGGAACAGGGGTTGTACTGAAGAACTGTGCTTTCTCAGATACCTTTATAAAAGCTCCCATTAGTTATAACTTCAGGGTCTCTGAAATAAAATGGTCTCAGCATCGCAACCAGTCCCCTGCTGATTCATAACAGGAAGTTGCTGCTTTGACACTTCTGGACTTCCATATTGCCCTCTCCTTGGAAAATGTCTTTTCATGAGATGAACCACTGCCCAGGTCATTTACTCAGGGGTTTTTTTGCAGCAGGAACTCCTTTGCATATTAGTCCACACACCCCTGATGTAGCCAATCCAAGAGCTTACAGGGCTCTTAGTACAGGGCCTACTGTAAACTCTCGGAGGACTGGCTATATCAGTGGGGTGTGGCCTAATATACAAAGAAGTCCCTGCTACAAAGAAAAGCCCTGCATTTATTCATCTACTGTTTTCCTTTTGGAATGAAATTTCAATTGAATTATTGGAGAAAACATCAGTGCATTCTTTCTTCCTCTTGCAAACATACGTCTGCGAAATGGGGAGGCTGTATTTCATAATGTAGCTGTGTCAGCTTTGAAAGACATCTGGCAGTTAAATGATCTGTTCCTTGATAGTCCTTTTTTTCTCCTTGTCATTTAGAAGTATAAATCCTTGTGGTTAGCGATGTGCAGATAACTAAAGCTTTTAATGTAAGCTAACCTTGTATCTTTTGATACTGGCTAAGAAATGCGAGACAAGACTGAAATATAGGTTTGCCGTTTTAAACTGCATTGAATGCACATTGGACAGCTGGATGCTTAATAAAGGAGTTTGTGGATTTAATAATGATGTAGATCAGGCTTTCTTTATTAAATTTAAGGAGGTGGGAGGAGGGAAACAGCTTTTTGCAATTTATTGATGCACAGGGGTCATTTTGCAGAAAAATAGGTGGTGAAGCTCATCCAGGGATTGTTATGCAGCTGCACATACTATTTAATGGACAAGGAGGTGAAACTCTCAGAAGGAGGAGGTGGAACTCTCAGAAAGGTTCAGGAGCTGTGCTCCTGTGAGCTCCCACTGAATCTGAGGCCTGTTGATGCATCAAAAACACTGATATTTTTCTGAGCTTTTGCTCAGAATTGGACTAGATGACCCTGGAGGTCCCTTCCAGCCCTATGAGTCTATGATTCTATCTGTTGAGAAGCTGATCACTGCACTGGTGTGCTCTTAGTATTGCAAGCTGCAAGGATGGAAACAAAACCAGAGTTTGCTCTGCTCACCATTTGCTCCTGGTCTCCTCTCCATTTTCTGCCCTGCTCCCCACCCTCCCAGCAACACTGAGTATCAGCTGCCACCTCAGATCATGTGAAAAAGTCCTGAAGTCTTTTGCAGAGTATATGAATACAGCATGCAAATATAATACAGCATGCAAAATAATGACTGAAGATGCTCTGTCAGTGATATGCTCTACATAAACAGTAGTGTTCCAAGCAGGTCTTTATTTTCACCAGTTGACTTTTGGGGGGTATATTTTCAGTGTCAGAGCCCCATGCCTGGAAAGACAGACTCTGAGGAAGTAACCTGTAGATGGGAAAGAGGAAGAAGAGTAACTCTGCCCTCAGGTTGCCTTTAAAAAAATAAGCCCTGTTTTACTTCACTCTTTGGATAATTTTGTGTTTGAACATCAGGACTGCTGTCTCCAGGTCTCATTTCAGGGAGGTAACCTGCAATCCCTTTGATACTAGAGGGTTTCTGTGGAGCTCAGTATTTTATGCATGGATCGTACTCTAATGCATGTACTCAGCAATATCTAAAAGAAGGCCATCCCCTTGAAGACAGGCATATACACCTTCTGGACGCTTTTAGCAGCCAGGTGAAGATTAATCTGTCAGCATTTTGCTGCTGTTCCAAGAATGTTACAACATGTGCCCTTCTGTCTATGCTGCAGGACACCAGCCAGAGTTGCTTGCAGGTTTGGTTTCCACGCTCATATAACGAAATGTGGGATCGTGCCAATAAGCCAGGACCTTCTGTGACCTGGAGCTTCATTATATAAGGAGTTATAATAATAGAATTAATGTCACAAGGGAAGATTTCCCCCCCCCCCCCCGGTGTTAATATGTGGAATAAAAACAAGACAGTGACAACTTCTTTAGGAAGTGCTACCTGTCGGAAATGGCTCTGTGACATCTGCTGAAGGAAGCCCTCAGACAAATATCTTCAGGGGGTCAAGACTCTGAAAGGAAGACTTAGGCATAGCTTAGGTATTTAACCGTAGTCCGTTGCCATATGTGACCATAATACACAAGCGTGCTAAAGTGGAATGTTTGTATGTCCTCCTACAGTGTAAAATCTACACTTAACATCTGACAATTTCTGTATTTTCTCCAAGTTTGCAGAAAGCGGGTTCCAATCCAGATTCAGTCTGGTTCAAAAGTAGATTACAGCTCACTTCTGAGAGCAGGGTTTGAATCATTATTGAAAATACGGAGCACACTCTTCTCTGTATGCATGTTCTTAAATCGACTAAAACGTTGCTTTTCATACTAGTTAAAGAATGTATGCTAGAGGGGTAGCCATGCTTACCTGTTGTAGCAAGAACAACAAAGAATGTTTTGCTTCCTTAAAGACAGATTTGTTGTGACATAAGCTTTCACGAACCATTTTGTGAAAACTAATAGTGTAATGGTGAGTATTGTATAAGGAAACCTGGATTCAAATCAGGACTTTTTTTGAGCAGGAATGCACAGGAACGCAGTTCCGGCTGGCTTGCCATCAGGGTGTGTGTGGCCTAATATGCAAATGAGTTCCTACTGGGCTTTTTCTACAAAAAAAGCCCTGAATCAAATTTCCTGTCAGCCTAGTAAATTTGGGTAGCCACATTTTCTCAGCCTAATGTACATAGTGCACCCTTTCAGGGATGTTGTGAAGATAACATTTGTTTGTTTATTCATTATGTTCCAGCCTCCTAGCAGGGCCTGGAGATTTCCCACTTTTACAACTGATCTCCAGGTGGCAGAGATCAGTTTCCCTGGAGAAAATGGCTGCTTTGAAGGGGGGACTCTATGGCATTGTACCATGCTGAGGCCCCACCTCTCCCCAAACCCTGCCTTCTCCTGGATCCACTCCTAAAGTCTGGTATTTTCCAACACAGACCCATTCTGTCCTTATCAGGCCCATCAAGGCAAGAAAGACACATCTTAAAAACCATTAAAACCAACAAAACTAGAGCTTGAATGTACACAAAAACATAAAACCAGTAAGTAAAACATTATACAGGAAGGAGGAATCACTGAGGGAATGCCAAACAAAACAAATAAGTTTTTTACTTGTTGGTGGAAGATGGCAAGAGAAAGGGACAGACAAATCTATGTGGGGAGAGATTTCCAGAGTTCTGATGCCATGACTGAGAAGCCCAACTCTCAGGTCGCTTCCTGCTTACTCTCAAAAGGCAGGAACACCCAAAGTGGAACCTCAGACAACTGTAGTGGTTGGGTATGTTCAGGGCTTTTGTTGTTAAAAAAAAGGCCAGCAGGAATTCATTTGCATATTAGGCCACACCCCCTGAGGTCCCCATTGTTTCACACAGGGCTTTTGTTGTAGGGAAAGCCCAGCAGGAATTCACTTGCATATTAGGCCACACCCCCTGAGGTCCCCATTGTTTCACACAGGGCTTTTGTTGTAGGGAAAGCCCAGCAGGAACTCACTTGCATATTAGGCCACACCCCCTGAGGTCCCCATTGTTTCACACAGGGCTTTTGTTGTAGGGAAAGCCCAGCAGGAACTCACTTGCATATTAGGCCACACCCCCTGAGGTCCCCATTGTTTCACACAGGGCTTTTGTTGTAGGGAAAGCCCAGCAGGAATTCACTTGCATATTAGGCCACATCCCCTGAGGTCCCCATTGTTTCACACAGGGCTTTTGTTGTAGAGAAAGCCCAGCAGGAACTCACTTGCATATTAGGCCACACCCCCTGAGGTCCCCATTGTTTCACACAGGACTTTTGTTGTAGGGAAAGCCCAGCAGGAATTCACTTGCATATTAGGCCACACCCCCTGAGGTCCCCATTGTTTCACACAGGGTTTTTGTTGTAGGGAAAGCCCAGCAGAAATTCATTTGCATATTAGGCCACACCCCCTGAGGTCCCCATTGTTTCACACAGGGCTTTTGTTGTAGGGAAAGCCCAGCAGGAACTCACTTGCATATTAGGCCACATCCCCTGATGCCAAGCCAGCCAGAACTGCGTTCCTGCTCAAAAAAAGCCAGGGGTATGTTCACAAGGGAATAGGCAGTCCTTTGTGCATGTTGCTCCCAAATTGCATAGGAATTAAAGGTTACCTTGAATTGTGCTTGGAAACAGATGAGGAGCCAGGGATGGACCAAGTCTAGAGTGATATGGTCCCTACAATCCATTCATATCCTGGATATGCACCAATTGAAGTTTCTGGACACTTCTCTCATGGGCAGCTCCACATAGAAGACATTGCAGTAATTGGTTCTAGGTATAACCAGGGAGCCCAGTGGCACAGAGTGGTAAGCTGCAGTACTGCAGTTGAAGCTCTGCTCACAACCGGAGTTTGATTCCGGTGGAAGCTGGGTTCAGGTAGCGGACTCACAGCTGACTCAGCCTTCCATCCTTCCAAGGTTGGTAAAATGAGTACCCAGCTTGCTGGGGGGAAAGTGTAGATGACTGGGGAAGGCAATGGCAAACCACCCCGTAAAAAGTCTGCCATGAAAACATCATTATGTGATGTCACCCCATGGGTCAGTAATGACTTGGCGCTTGCACAGGGGTTTTTTTACCTTTTTATAACCAGGGCATGCATCACAGTGGTCATATCTTTTTTGCCCAGGAAAAGATGCAGCTGGCTAACCAGATAAAGTTGTTGGAGGTTGTTGTCATGACTGTCTAGGACAGGGGTGTCAAACTCATTTGTTATGAGGGCCAGATCTGACATAAATGAGACCTTGTTGAGCTGAGCCATGTCAGGCTGGGCCGTATGTGTACATACTTAAGATTAGGTAGCAGAGATATAAACTTTATAAAGAATACAGACAAACACAATTAAAGGAGTTTTTAAAAAAATAAATAAATAAAACATACTTAAAACATTAGCACTCGATCTTAAAGGTGTTTTCTTTGTATCTCTCCATGGGAACCAGGGAACTGGGCAAAGGAAGCTCTGGCTCTTTCCTTCCTTTCCCGGAGACCAGGAGAGGGAGGAACCTCAGCCAATAGAAAGGTCTCTATCATTATTGTATTGTCTATTATGTGTTGTACACAATCCTTATAATATGTTTTTGCAAACTGAAAGTCGGTGTAATATTTGGTGGCTTTGATCAGTTAAATAGAAGGGAAAGAGGCTTTGCTCAGTAGCTCCGCTGTGTGATTGAGAGAGCCTGGCAAAGCAAGCTTATTCCTCCTCCCTTCCTCGCCAAGGGAGGAGCCTCAGCCAATGTAGAAAATAAAGCAAGCTGTGATGCAGAAGGAAGCAAGAGAGAAGGAGAAAGAAGCAGATGACATCTAGTTGCTTGGGGGCCTGATAGGAGCCCTCCAATGGCCTGATTCAGCCCCTGGGACACATGTTTGACACCTCTGGCCTAGAGCATCCATGACATGTTTGTCCAGCTGCTGCTTAAAGATTGCCAGTGAGGAGGAGCTCACCACCTCCCTAGGTAGCCGATTCCACCACCAATCAACTCTCACTGTAAAAAAGTTTTTCCTAATACCCATCTGGTACCTTCCCATCCTTAATTTCAACCTATTATTGCGAGTCCTCTCCTCTGCTGCCAACAGGAACAACTCCCTGCCCTCCTCTGAGTGACAGCCCTTCAAATACTTCAAGAGAGCCAAGACCCTTTTATCATCCATGACAGCTTCTAGGCAAGAAATCTCCCAGTTCCATCCCTGGCATCTCCAATTAAAAAGATATAAGATACCTTGGGTTGGGAAAGATCTCTCTAACTGAGAGAATCTGGAGAGCTTCATGTACTATATGAAGGGAAGGCACTATGCAGTGCAACTGAGGAGAAAAAAAAGCCCCACATACAAAATTCTTGATCAGATTTCTCCACATCTAAGCCCTACAGAGATTTCCTGAAGTTACCAGCATAGAAAGCCTGGCACAGATCCTCTACATAGTTTCTTTGTCCCTGGAACAAGCCCACTATGTGAAAAGGAAAACTGAAAAGTAAAGATAAGGGTTTTTGGTTTTGTTTTTTTACAAAGGAAGTGCTTTAGATTAGCATCTAATAGAGCCACTTGAAAAAAAGTCTATATATGGGATAAATTGCTCACATTATGATTGTGTTTGAACAATCATCAGACAGATCCCAATATTTCAAATAACAGGACTTTTAACACATCAAAAGCAAGATTGGACACTTGGAACCGAAGAACTGGCTATTGCAATCAAGCCTACTCACTGAGATGTTCATTCTCCCCCTTCCCAGCTGTTTTTTGCATCCTCAGTTATGACTACCCCAGTCATAATGCTGCAGCCACCTCCCTTCCGAGGGAGTTACAGCTAGCTTGGGTCAACTTGGCAATCCTTAGATAAAAGACAAGATGGTCTGCTGGTTTGTGCAAGGTTGAGTTTACAGGGTTACAGAGCAATCACTTCCCGGTCAGGAAACTACAGACCAAGCAACATCCACAGTTCCCAGCTCACCAAACTTGGAGCCAGAAGTTGGTACAGAAATGGTACCACATGCTCATTTTTGTTAGGCTCAGTTTGCATTCTAGCTGCTGCCTTCTGAATCAGTAGAAGTTGCTGAACTACCTTCAAAGACAGCCTTTAGGAGTGCGAGTAGTCAAGTCTGGGTGTCTCCATGGTATGTATGACCAAGGCCACCTTTTCCCAGAATAACTGTACCTGGCAAAGCACCTAAACTGATAAACACTTCTTGTCTTCTCCATCACATTGTTGTCTATGGACACAGAAGAGTCTGGGAGTGCTCCTAGATGGTGAACTTGTTCTCCCAGGGGAAGTATATCCAGAGTAGGCTAGATCCACTTTATATCCAGTTCACAGTGCTTCTATATTTGTCTGGATTAAAGTCCAGGTTTGTTTTCTTGTTCGTGGCATTTCCAGACATTGCCTAAACCCTTCCATCACTTTTGTGAAATTAGGTGGAAAGCAATGACGGACAATGATTTCTCCCCATGGTTTCAGGTTAAACAGCAAGTGGACAAGATGGAAGTCTGAAGAGCCTTGTAGGTTCCTATGCCTCCAAGGCCAGAAGTCTCACAGCAAGACCATCTGAGACACACACACACACCTAGGATGGTTTGGAGTCACTTCAACCCTATCCCTGAAAGACCAGTTCCCACTAGCCCAGAAGGATAATACGGTTGATGGTATCGAAAACTGCTGAGCAACCCAGCAAAATAGGGAAGCCAGCCTCCAGGTGGGACCTGGGGATCCTCTGGAATTATAGTTCATCTCCAGACTACAGAGATAAATTCCCTTGGAGAAAATGGGTGCTTTAGAGGGTGAATACTATGGCACTGTACCCCACTGAGGACCCTGTCCTCCCCAGGCTCCATCCCAAAATCTCCAGCAGTTTTCCAACCTGGATCTGGCGACTCTATGATCAGAACATGGATCTACTTTTCACAACAGTAGACTGGTGTACAGCATGAAGAAGATGATGATGATGAAGATATTAGATTTATACCTTGCCCTTCACTCTCCCAGAGTCTCAGAGTGGCTTACAATAGCCTTTATCTTCCTCCCTAACAACAGACACCCTGTGAGGTAGGTGGGGCTGCTGAGAGAAGCTGCCCTTTCAAAGACATCTCTGCGAGAGCTATGGCTGACCCAAGGCCATTCCAGCAGCTGCAAGTGGAGAAGTGGGGAATCAAACCCGGTTCTCCCAGATAACAATCTGCACACTTAACCACTACACCAAACTGGCCCAGAGCAAGTCAAGCAGTTTGGGAGAAATCATTGTATTAACAGTGCATACCTCACCACTTAAGCAAATTCACCATCTCTGATTTTTCCTTAGGAATAAAATCAATTATTAGACCAAAAAGGCTTTGATAGGACTAGACTTGCATAACTTGCATTATTAAGAAGTTTATTTTCCCCCCTGATGGTGTGTGGGCTGTGTTCATCTTGGTGAGTCACAAGTTTTGCACATCTGCCTTGCAATAAAGGGCATTGTCTCCCGCAATCTCTCGCCCCCTTTCTCTGTATTTGCAGTTATCAAGCTGAATTGGATCTAGTGGTATGGAAAAGGGGGGAAAGGAGAAATTGTTCCCTTTGTTAAAATTAGTGTCAGTTCATAGCCTTTCGGGCAGACCAGGGGGTGGGGAGGGGAGCTAGTTCTGCACAGGTTGAGAAAAAGGACAGCTTCGTGCCTAGCAATTGCCAGGAAACAAAATGTTCATGGCATAAGACTGAGTTAGTTGACCATAGTTAAGAGCACCTTTCAATGAGTATTTTGTGTTAGGTCTGGCTTCTTTCACACAAGGCAGTTATATAACTAACCCTCTGGAGCAATTGGTACCACAAAGTCTTTCGCCAGCAATAATTTGCAGAACATGAATGAGCTGCAGTTAAGACAGTGCAGTCCTAAGTAGAGTTACACCCTTCTAGGCCCATTTACTTCCATGGATTTAGAAAGGGAGTAAATCTGAGTGGGATTGCATCGGTAGGCTATTATGTTAGTCTCCTGGGAGGCGTTTCTCCTTTGCCTTTCTGCATTTTACTCTTAAGGACCTTTTCTAGTCAGTGGCTCTAATAAATCCTCAGAGCACATAGCCTCTGATTGACTCCCATTCTGTACTGTTGGGATAGGATGGAAAGAAAGCTGTGGAAAGAAATTACACACTAATAAATGTATGAGACCTTCCGGTGTTGAGGGCACTATCAACAGAGAAGCAGTGTCCCCTATTAATGCAAAAGGTTTAAGATCACCATGTTTTCAGATTAAACAGAGCATCAAATTAACCAGTGATTTAATTAACTTGGAGGAACATCACGTACAATGCAGGATAACAAACCCTGTGAGCTTAAGCCTTTGTCCTAATTTGTAAACTAATGAATAAACAAAGCCATTTTTGACTGTTTCCTCCTACATCTGATGGCACCCTGGACTAAGAAACACCAGTATATAATTAGTAAGGATTACAGACTTCGGGAAAGGTCGGGGGAGAGGCCCACTGTATGAAATCAATTTTCATTTATTGACTGTGTGCAAATTCAGAAGCTGTCCAGTAAGAATGCAACCAGAAGCTCTGGCCTCTTTTTAAGACGTGGTACATGGTCTTCCAGGAAACAGAGTAGGAATGTACAGCTGTCTGTCAACATTGCGACATCCTCGGGTTGAGTTTTCCCACAGCTTTCCATGCTGAAGTGACTATCCTGGTCTATAACCTTTTGAACGATACTTCATCTAGTGTCACTGAGAAAATGGCTAAGTTTCTTTATTCTGTTTTAAAGACACACCAGAGGATCTCATAGAAATAGTTTGTTTATGCTTTTCCTGATGCATATGTATGTAATCATTCCATTTTATCTTTTTTTTTTACCAATTTGCTCTGATATATACATCTATATATTTTATGCCAATAAAAGCTAACTTGACTTGACTATCCTGGCACAGCGAAGTGGTATACATTCAAGAAGGGCTTTTTTTCCAGAAAAAGCCCAGCAGGAACTCATTTGCATATTAGGCCACACCCCCTGATGTCACCATTGTTTCACACAGAGCTTTTTTGTAGAAAAAGCCCAGCAGGAATCCATTTGCACACTCCCTGACACCCAGCCAGCCAGAACTGCGTTCCTGTGCATTCCTGCTCAAAAAGAGCCCTGCATTCAAGAGTCTTGGAGGTATCCTCTGTCAAGCGGGAATCCTTACGAGCTGAAGATACAGAATACAAGTTGCAGGATCAGACACAGGCTATAAAACCTGCACCTGCCAGTACTAGAAGAGCCAGTGTGATGCAAAGGTTAAAGCGCCAGAATGGACAGCTTGCCAAGGTCTAGCAGCACAGCATTTGCCTGGCTGCCAAAGATCCTGGATCGGTCCTCAGCATCTCTGGTTAAAATAGGGTTGCCAGGTCCCAACGGAGCACTGGTGGGGAGTGGGGGTGGGAGGGACCTTTCTGGGAGTGGGGAGAAGGCTGTGACAGGCATGTTGGGGATGTCATGTGGCAATACTCTATGGTAGGATTAGATACAAATAATAATTTTGCTCCCAAGCCAGAGCATTGCTGCCTGACATCCCTGGTGTGCTTATATTACCTCCGGGTTGCATAGGCACATTGCAGTTATATCTGGCTTCTAGGAAGTAAGAGGGGGTAATTTGGGGGTGGGAGAGGAGCAACTGAAAGTGGGAGACCTCCACCCGGACCTGGGGGTCTGGCAACACCAGGAGAAAAGGATCGATGAGGAGGTGACATGGAAGACCTTTACCTGAGACCCTGGAGAGCTGCTGCTGCTTTGAGTAGACAATACTCACTTTGATGGACCAGTAGTCTGATTCAAGATAAGGCAGCTTCATGTGTTCAAAGGGAATAATAAGTAGAATTTATACTATACTCCTTAAGTTTGAATGAATCGCTAGACAGGTGCTACGGAATGCGGTAGGCAGGAAATTTGCCCTTCGTGGGAGGATGTCATTGCACTCAAAGAAGTGCCAGAGTGGATCCATAAACTGGCTTGAACCTAACTTTTGAAAAAAAAATAACAGTAAAAAAAAGCTGACAGGAAGAAAGTTGATTCATCTGAAATGTGGTATTGGAGGAGAATTTTATGAATACTGTGAACCGCACACACACACATACCCCAAATAAATGGGCACTAGATCCAATCAAGCCTGAAATCTTCTTAGGAGCTAAAATGGCTAAACTGAGATTATCATACTGTGATCACATTATGAGAAGACAAGAGTCACTGGAAAAGACAGTTAATGGTAGGAAAAGGTGAAGGTAGCAGGAAAAGAGGACGCCCCAACATGAGATGGATGGACCATCAAGGAAGCCATGACTCTCTGTCTGCTAGACCTGAGGCAGGGCTGTTAACAATAGGAAATTTTGGAGGTATTCATAGGGTTGCCATAAATTGGAATAAACTCGATGGCACAACACACGCATACACAAATTTTGATGACTTCAAAGCAGCATTTGCTGTTCTCCTTTCTATAATGGAATGGCTTTATTGCATTTTAAAAATGGAAGAAACAACAAATGCTACAGAATACGTGCAGATTAGAGAAAGAAAGGTTAAAGGGTTGGAACACTGTCCCTATGAAGAAAGGTTAAAACACTTGAGGCTCTTTTGTTTGGAGAAACATCGACTGAGGGGAGACATGATAGAGGTTTACAAGATTATGCATGGGATAGAGAAGGTAGAGAAAGAAGTACTTTTCTCCCTTTCTCACAATACAAGAACTCATGGGCACGCAATGAAATTGCTGAGCAGTCAGGTTGGAACTGATAAAAGGAAGTACCTCTTCACCCAAAGAGTTATTAACACATGGAATTCACTGCCACAGGAGGTGATGGTGGTGACTGCAAGCATAGGCAGCTTCAAGAGGGGATTGAATAAACATATGGAGTAGAGGTCCATCAGTGGCTATTAGTCACTGTGTATTGTTGGAACTCTCTGTCTGGGGCAGTGATGCTCTGTATTCTTAGAATCATAGAATCATAGAGTTGGAAGGGACCTCTAGGTCATCTAGTCCAATCCCCTGCACAATGCAGGAAACTCACAAACACTTCCCCCTAAATTCACAGGATCTTCATTGCTGTCAGATGGCCATCTAGCTTCTGTTTAAAAACCTCCAAGGAAGGAGAACCCACCACCTCCCGAGGAAGCCTGTTCCACTGAGGAATCGCTCTAACGGTCGGGAAGTTCTTCCTAATGTAGAATCAACCCGTTGGTTCTGGTTTGTAGAATTTCAACCCATTGGTTCTGGTCCTACCTTCTGGGGCCACAGAAAACAATTCCACACCATCCTCTATATGACAGCCCTTCAAGTACTTGAAGATGGTGATCATATCACCTCTCAGCCACCTCCTCTCCAGGCTAAACATCCCCAGCTCCTTCAACCTTTCCTTATAGGACTTGGTCTCCAGACCCCTCACCATCTTTGTCACCCTCCTCTGGACCCATTCCAGCTTGTCTATATCCTAGATCCAGCTCTCCTAACAAATGAATTTGACACCCTTTCTCTAGGCTCATTCTGCATTGAGCAGGAGGTTAGACTAGATGGCCTGTACGGCCCCTTCCCACTCTGTGATTCTATGTGGTACAGCAAACATCCCACCAGTGAGGAAGGGACCCTTCTTGAGTGGAATGTAGGCATAACTCTGCCTCTTCTTCATATCACCCTCCTCTGGACCCGTTCCAGCTTCTCTATATCCTTCTTAAACTGTGGTACCCAAAAATGAACACAATACTCCAGGTGAGGTCTTACCAGAGCAGAGTAAAGCGATACAATCACATCACATGATCTGGACACTATACTTCTGTTGATTTGGGATAACAAATTCTGCCATATATTGCTGAGCTCCTGAAACATCTATGTTAGTGTATTACCTGAGTCCAGTTCAAAGTGCTTTTAAATCTCCTAAGGGTCTAGAAACAACATACCTGCTGGACTGCCTTTCCTGGTATGGGTGCACAAGAATGCAACACTTGTCACAACTGGGGCTGCTCACAGCCTGTACTTGGTCTTCTCAGTGGTACCCCCTGTCTTTTGGAATATGCTGCCTAGAGTGTTATTTCCAGATATCTTCTGGGAAAGAATGTAAAGCCTGAACTATTTAAAAGTATCTTTAGAAATTGTCCTGCTGAAGATACTAGTTGTTTACATCTACTGTGGCTGCTTTTACTGTTTTCATGTTTATGGTTTTATCTGCATTGAAAGATTAGTAATGAAAAGATTACTACTAAGCAGATATGCCAGCCTCCAGGCGGGACCTGGAGACCCCCCAGAATTACAGCTTAATTAGTAGTCTGCCAAGGCAGGATGCCAGGTGAGACCCACAGAGCCTGATATGTGTGAATTTCCTCTGAAAGTTCCATATCTGTTTGGAAGACTGTTTGGAAACTTCAATTCAGAATTAAGCAGCAGCCAGTTTTTGCCCGACACCCCCATATAGAAACATAAAAACATACACTATTGCTACTGAAGCACTGTCTGCAAAGCTTACTTATTTCCAAGTACAAAAGCACCGGGGCTTATGTTTGGAATCTAACAGTGTGTTCCTAACATGGCCAGCCCTGCCATTAGGCAAACTAGGCAATTGCCTAGGGCGCCAGCATTCTGAGGGCACCAAATTGGGTGCCCCTTGTGACTCAGTGATGTTATCACCGTGTGGTGTGTGTGTGAAAGAAGTTAGTTTTGACTAGGGTGCCAGATAGTCCAGCGTCAGCCCTGGTTCCTAAGGAGAGTTACTGCCTTTTAAATCCACTGATGTCACTGCTACTTTGCTGCACTTTGAACAGCCTAGGACCTGGGTACCTTCAGGAGGGCAGCCTCTTGAGAGCCAGTTGGGTGTAGTGGTTAAGTGATTCCCCACTTCTCCACTTGCACCTCCTGGGATGGCCTTGGGTCAGCCGTAGCTCTGGCAGAGGTTGTCCTTGAAAGGGCAGCTGCTGTGAGAGCCCTCTCCAGCCCCACCCACCTCACAGGGTGTCTGTTGTGGGGGAGGAAGGTAAAGGAGATTGTGAGCCGCTCTGAGACTCTTTGGAGTGGAGGGCAGGATATAAATCCAATATCTTCTTCTTCTTCTTCTTCTTCTTCTTCTTCTTCTTCTTCTTCTTCTTCTTCTTCTTCTTCTTCTTCTTCTTCTTCTTCTTCTTCTTCTTCTTCTTCTTCTTCTTCTTCTTCTTCTTCTCTTCCCACACAAACCTGCCTGAACACTAAGATGAGCATCTCAATATGCTCTGTTGAATATATGCAACATGCTCTGTTGTAGGTTGCCACAAGGGACAACTAACAGGTAGCAAGTTGTCAACCTGCAAACAACTCAGGAGTAAGCATTACTGGTACTTAGCAACAAAACTATACTACAAAATTGTTTTTAAATTTATTCCAAAAAGCTATATTACTTTTTGTAGGCTTGAGGTTTCAGATTTTACATACTACAGATTGCTTTAAGATGTTATTTTAATGACACAAAACTGTTGACATTTTATTTTTCCATCTATTTTCATGGGGAACACGAAGAAAGAAACATTTTGTTCTACTGATCTTATTTATGTGTCTAGAGCAGGGGTATCAAACGTGCAGCCCACGGGCCAAACCAGCCCACCCAGCGCTTCAATCAGGCTGGTGGGGTTCTCTTCTTCCCCCTCTTGTCCTCACCTTGTGAAGCTCTGAGGCTGCCAGTGTTTTCAACTCTTTCTGCCTTCTCTTTGCAGAGGCTAAAGCAGAAGCAAAGCTGCAAAGAAAATGTGGAATGGATTTCCCATTCAGGCCTTTGGGCAGAGCAGACTGAAATGGGAAATCCACTCCACGTTTTCCTTGCAACTTTGTTTCAATGGAGAGGTTTTACTTCCCAGCGTTCCTATGGGCAGCTGAAGCTTCCTGGAGTTGTGTCATTGCAAATCAAGCGTCCATGCTCTTAATCAGCTTTGTCTCTTCTCAATGGAGTGAGAACTAGTGCCTAGTGAGTACTCTAACTGGGGAACCCACAGCCAAAGGGGGATATTACACTGGAGAGCCATTTCTAATCTGAGTAGACCCAGGGGGGTGAGGGGTTGGGAGAAGCTTGCAATGTTTTGCCATTTCATGTTTTTCCAGGCTGAGAGCATTTTATTTATTTATTTTGTTTTCTGCTGTGTGATCCTTGTGTTTTTCCTTGATGTTTTATTTTTAAAATTGTATTGCAAACTCCCATTATTCCCCTACCTTTCCATTTTAAACAAAATATTGCAAGAGTTTTAAGCATGTTTGCATTTTAAGTTAAAAAATAATATCTTTAAATGTGTTTGTTCTTTATAAAGTCTATATCTCCTCTAACTGGCATTACATTTTAGGACATGCATGGCTCGGCCCCACAAAGTCCCATTTATGTCAGATCATAGAATCATAGAGTTGGAAGGGACCTCCAAGATCATTTAGTCCATCCCCCTGCACAATGCAGGAAACTCACAGATACCTCCCCCTAAATTAACAGGATCTTCATTGCTGTCAGATGGCCATCTAGCCTCTGTTTAAAAACCTCCACCTCCCGAGGAAGCCTGTTCCACTGAGGAACTGCTCTAACAGTCAGGAAGTTCTTCCCAATTCCACACCATCCTCTATATGACAGCCCTTCAAGTACTTGAAGATGGTGATCATATCACCTCACAGCCGCCTCCTCTCCAGGCAAAACATTCCCAGCTCCTCCAATCTTTTTTCATAGGACTTGGTCTCCAGACCCCTCACCATCTTTGTCACCCTCCTCTGGACCCATTCCAGCTTGTCTATATCCTAGATCCAGCTCTCCTAACAAATGAATTTGACACCCTTTCTCTAGGCTCATTCTGCATTGAGCAGGAGGTTAGACTAGATGGCCTGTACGGCCCCTTCCCACTCTGTGATTCTATGTGGTACAGCAAACATCCCACCAGTGAGGAAGGGACCCTTTTTGAGTGGAATGTAGGCATAACTCTGCCTCTTCTTCATATCCCAGCATTGTGTTCTGTTTCTCAGGCCCACTAGAGCACAATGGAACAATGGTAATTGGCTTTTTTATATAACTGAAGTTGAGGTATAACTTTTGCAGATATTGAAAGCTTTTTGTAACTACAGTTTCTAACCTGCTCCTGAATTTGTTACAAACTCCTTGTATTTTAGATGGCTGGGCTTCTCAAGCTTCGCAAAAACATTAGTTTTTGTTCACTGTTTAAATTGCTCATATTTTAAAGGTCCATGTGACGTGACACTTTGTTCTTACTAGTTGCTTGGCTCTCCCCTCCCCTGACATATAGTATTTTTAGATTATCACAAAGTTAGGATCTGTTGCAAGAGCAAATATTTGCTTCAAACTTCTCTTTTTTTTTTTTTGCCTAATGCTTCCAGTCCATGTGTACCCATGATGTTTCCAAGTGCTGTTGCCCTTTTGCTCTCAACGCCCCCCCCCCCCCCACACACACACACAAGACTGAAAGCAGATACCTTTTTTCCCTGGACTAGATTTTGTGGATGGAACAACTTTTTCAAGGCCAAGGTAGTCAGAAAAACATAGAACTGAATGCCCTGTACTTACAGATGGGAAGCAAAGTTGGCCCGACCATAATGCAGGGCAAAGGTCTTCCCTGGCAATGAATTTGGCATGTCAAATAGGGATAGCAAATTTGGCCTAAAATATGATTTGACAAATTGGCACTGCCCTGGTTTGACAGCTGGTTTAAGACTTTGGGTTGGAATGTCATGCCAAGTACCATCTTGGATGTTTTTTCCTGCTGCTGGGAGGGGAAGGGGAAGGGGACATGGCAAAGTGTGTGTGTGTCCCATTCAGCCTTGTTCCCTCTGACAACAGAAAGCCCAAGGGCAGGCCTTTGTTTGTTTGCAGAAACATTTCTCTCTCGCTTCTTCAAAAGCACAAAACAGATTCCAAAAAGGGTTTTAAAAAATCCACATTTTATAAAATAATCACAGCCCAATAAAATAATATTGTCCCCATCCAAAAGCAATGCTCCCAAATAAAAAGGTTAGCCTCCAAAATCAATCAAATACTCCAAAACCAATAAACCAACTCATAAACCTAATGGAAGAAGTTGTAAGTCCAGAAATTCAGGATATAAAGTCAGCAAACAATGGGTTTGCTTCCAAAGGGTCACTGGAACAGTGTGGCTTTACATAATTTCCTCACTTTTTTGCTAGAGAATGTGCCCTGCACACCACCTCTGGCCAGCTGTTATAAAGGTTTGAGGCTACTGCAAAGATGGAAAGAAGCAATTGAATTAATGATGTGTGGATGCATTTGGAATTCTTTCTACTGTATTGCAGCTTTTGACACAATTTTCTAAAACATGAAAAGATATTTTAAGGGGTCCAGCATTTCCTCTCCACCAGTATGTCTATCTTTACAGAAGCTGCTGAACACAGATTGCAGTAAGTTTTAATACAAGAAAAAGAAGATGAAGATACTGGATTTATATCCCGCCCTGTACTCTGAATCTCAGTGTCTCAGAGTGGTCACAATCTCCTCTACTCCCCCTGCCCCCCCACACACACACAACAGGCACCCTGTGAGGTAGGTGGGACTATGGCTGACCCAAGGCCATTCCAACAGGTGCAAGTGGAGGAGTGGGGAATCAAACCTGGTTCTCCCAGATAAGAGTCTGTGCACTTAACCACTATACCAAACTGGCTCTCTGTTGTCTGGTAAAGGAACTATAGCTGCAAAGTACAATAAAGTAATTGTCTCCAATTTCCTGTGCATGAAACCCCTTGCTGATATGCCAGTGGCTGTAAATACTACTTGTCATTTGGTCTTATTATATAAATAGTTGTGTATCCATCGTTTGCCAATTGATCCTCATCCGCAGGGCTGGCCTTGTCATTAGGCAAACTAGGCGGTTGCCTAGGGCGCCGGGAGGCAGGGGGTGCCGAATTGGACTCCCCCATTCCCTCCCTCGGCAAATGCCAAGTTTGCCTCCTCCCGCCCTTCCCTCCCTTGTCAATTTCAGTGCTGGGGAGCCAGTGCTCAAGCACCACACTCCCCGGGGTGCCATCTAAAGACTAAAAATGCAAAAGACTCACTCAAAGTCAGCGCTGCAAGGCCGGGCGGCTGGCCGGCTGCAGCAGGAAGTAAAGGAATGGAAGAAGTTCATTGGAAATTACCTCTTAAGTTCAAAACTGTAACAGCCTGGAGAAAATGCACGCTTTGGAGGGTGGGATCTATACCACTGTACCCCACTGAGGGTCCTGTCCTCCCCAGCCTCTATCCCAAAACACCGCCGCCGCCTCCCACTTCCTGGATGGGAAGGAAGTGGGAGGAGGGAGTGGAGGTGCGTGCCCTTTCCTTCCCACTGTGGCCAGCCACCTGGCCGGCCCCACAGCACTGACTTTGAGTTATCTGTCTTTTGCATTTACAGTCTTTATCAGGTGGTCAGCGGCAGCAGGGGGGCAGCTTTAGATGACCCGCCGGGGAGTGCGGAGCTTGAAAGCCGGCTCCGCAGCACTGAAATTGACCAGGGAGGGGAGGGAGGAGGAGGCACGGCCGCGGGGGGGGGAGCTGGGGGAGGCAGGGCGTGGCAGCCCCGCTGAAAGGGGGACACTGTGAAGGGGAGGCCCGGGAGTTTGCCTAGGGCACCATTTGCCCTTGGGCCACCCCTGACCACCCGCAATCCTGGACACAGTCTTTAGGTTTTAGCTTCTATCCATGTTGGTATTCTCTAACCAGGGCTGGGCATTGTGGATGAATCAGCATTTTGGGTGTCCTTGCATGCTGTATCATACATTTAACCACCAATGGCAAAAGCAAATTAAACAAATGTTGAACAGGTTACTAAACATGACCCCAGTGGTCTGCCTAGGGTTACCAGCCTTCCCAGGCCATGGGTGTGGGATGTGGGGTAGCACTGCCAGCTCCAGATTGGAAAACTCCTAGAGTTTTGGGATAGAGGCTGGGGAGGACAGGACCCTCAGTGGGGTACAGTGGTATAGACCCCACCCTCCAAAGCATGCATTTTCTCCAGGCTATGTTACAGTTTTGGACTTTAGGGGTAATTTTCATTGACCTGAATGCTGTTCCACTACATCTCTCACCAGGTCTTGAGACCCACTCAGAATCAGGTCAAAGGTCACTACACATCTGGATGGCTCTGTGACCAACTGTTCCACTGCAGTCATTTATGATGCCCAGGAACCTCATTTCTACAGTGTGACTCAAGCACGTCTACCCAGTCAATGTAAGGGTAGTTGAAGTCTCCCAGCATAATAACATTATCTGCTTTAGTCTTCTCCCTTATTTCCTTCTCCATCTCAAGACCAGCCTCATAGGTTTGATCAGGTGGGCAATAGAGCATTCCCCACTTCTAAGTAATGGAGCCCATTATTCCCACCCTTATAATTTCTGTTGGGGAGTTATTTCCCCTGATGTTTTCTAACTTATTTGAGTCTATGCCCTTTTTGATGTACAATGCAACACCTCTCCCTTTCTGAGGGTGTGAATCAAACATCTTCCCTTTGAAGGCCCTATAAGACAAAGCTTTTGCAGAAAGCATTCTGTTGAAATTAGTTTTGAAGAAGAAGAAGAAGATATTGGATTTATATCCTGCCCTCCACTCCGAAGAGTCTCAGAGCGGCTCACAATCTCCTTTACCTTCCTCCCCCACAACAGACACCCTGTGAGGTGGGTGGGGCTGGAGAGGGCTCTCACAGCAGCTGCCCTTTCAAGGACAACCTCTGCCAGAGCTATGGCTGACCCAAGGCCATCCCAGGAGGTGCAAGTGGAGGAGTGGGGAATCAAACCCGGTTCTCCCAGATAAGAGTCCGCACACTTAACCACTACACCAAACTGGATTGATGAATTATGAATTTCAAATTCTCTTGGGTAATGGATACTGTTGGCTGTGGGCAAAGATAGTGAAATTGCCATATGGTTGAGGTGTTCTTTTCATATTTTTCATATTACTGTGAGTTTTGTTTTAGAAAGTTTTCTTGTGCTTTTCATTCTTGTACTCAGTTGCTCCAAGCCCATTTTGGAAGGGCAGAACCTATCTCTTTGATTTTCTTTCTTCTTAGCCATTTTAGGCATTAAATAAGTAATTAATAATAGAAATTCTGTATGTGTCATACCCACCCAGAATTGCCAGACACTTTCCCTGCCTGTCCCAAATAAATCTTGCTCTTGTAATAGCATTGCTAAACTTTCTGCACCTTTTTGATAGCCTTGTGTTATTTTCTGTTCCTAATGAATGATAGCACAAGGCTTTTTAGTCATAATATTCAGGCTCTTTGCAGTCAGGCTTTGACATCAGATAATAGCTCAGAACCTTAATGGGCAGCTTAAAATCATTAGCGTTCAGGACAGTTAATCTTCAACCCAAAATCATGGTCCCTAGCAAGCTGCTGATTCCAGGAAATTATATTACGAGTCAATGAATATTCCGTCCCTGTCACTGTGTAAGCAAAAACTAAAAGTGAGATTCACAGGGTTTCTGTTCAAGCAGGAAGATTAAAGTTGTAATAAAGCTTAAATGTTCTTTTACAGGAGGGCAGAGGCAAGGAAGTTGCACTTCAATGATGGAAATAGTTCTGTCAGCTGAGAGTTTTAGCAAGTCCAAGCCAATGTGTGAACATATGAAGCTGCCTTATACTGAATCAGGCCCTCAGTCCATCAAAGTCAGTATTGTTTACTCAGACTGGCAGTGGCTCTCCAGGGTCTCAAGCTGAAGTTTTTCACACCTATTGCCTGGACCCTTTTTAGTTGGAGATGCCAGGGATTGAACCTGGGATCTTCTGCTTACCAAGCAGATGCTCTACCCTGAGTCACTGTCCCTCCCCAGACAAACCCACAAAGAAAAAAACTTTGTAGAGGGATAAGAAAAGAAGCAAAGCAAGATCACAGTCATATCACCTTTGGATGTTGAGTGAGAAGGAAGATTCACATTTTTGTGGTGCAAGTTTCCTTACCTCATTCCCTGTGGTCACCATTCCTCCACCAAATGAATGATTTTTTTGGAAAAAAAATTGTAACTACTAGATCACTATAATTTTACAATGCTCTATTGCAACAAGGCACTAGTCCCCAGTTCTCATTTTTAAAATAGTAAATCCTTGTCCCTTTCCACTGCAAAGTAATACGAGGAAGGGTACTAACTGCACATTTCTCCTTATAACTCTTCAATGAAAAAGGCCAGAGACTTACTGAAAGCTGGGAATTAGTACACTGTTGCAGATCTTTGTAGCATTATAATGATCTGAGAAATGTCAATTTTAAAAAAAGCCCTTGGGTGGAAGAGGGTGGCAGCCACAAAAGACTGAGACAAAGGAAGTTGGAGGAAAACATCTGTTTGAATGCTGTGTTTCCAGCTTCATCAACGAAAGCTACATGGAAAATTTTTCCCATCTTGAGGCAGCCAAGCAAACTTGCTCATGGAAGCAGGTTTCTGTCCATGTATTGCTTGCTAGCTCAGACACCACCAGTGGGAATCAGATGCACATGCAATTGTGTGCCAGGGTACACACAGAGCCTTACCTCACTATATTGCCTATATGCAGAATGCCATTTTGAATTAACATGCCCATTAAAATCAATGTGGAGTAGATAGCCTATCTGTGTACTTTGATGCGCATCTCATCTAGTTGGCCTGTATGGCTCCTTCCAACTCTGTGATTCTATGATTCTATGAACCACTGCTAGGGAAAAATCCCCATGTTTCAGGAAGAAACAGATTTGTCTTGTACTGAGTTTTCAGTTGAATCATAAACTCCATTACCAGAACATGGTGGAGGGAGAAAAGAATCACACCTGGCATCTGCCACAATGACCTGACATCTGTCGCCTCCAGGGAGGGTCAGTGGAGGATTTCCCCATATCTACTACTATTACACACACACACACTGCTAATTCCTTTGCATTTTGTTTCAGAGGAGGTGGTGTGAAAAACTCCCTAGAATCCTGAGGCATCATTCATTAGTTATATCCCCCCTCCCTCCCCTTCTTCGAGCACGCCAGAGGGCAGGGACTGGAGTGCGGCACTGCAACGTGGCACCACAAGGAAGTTTGAATGGACACCCCGTTTTCTTATTGAGCAAAAATGGAACTTCCTGCCCCTGAGGAACCCCTTGAAATATAGGGCAGAAAGGGGCAAGCCTTAGTCTGCTTTCATCCTCCTTTGTCAAGGCTGAAACCTGCTGTGGGGAGGGATGAGGCAATCCATTTCCAGGAAGCACGGATACCAGCTTCTAGGTGAAACCTGGATATCCCTCAGAATTACATATCCAGACTTTGGTCCCAGCTCATCTCCAGACGTTTGGTTCCAGACTCCCGAGATAGCCTCTGCTGGAGAAAATGGATGCTTTGGAGGGTAGACTCTACGGAATTGTAGTCCATTGAGGTCCCTGCCCTCCCTAACCTCCATCCCAAAATCTCTAGGAGTTTCCCCACCTGGATTTGGCAACCCTACCAGGGAGGGAGATGCCAGGAGATTTAGAAGTTTTTTTCGGTGGCAAGGAATTGTACTTCTGTTTTCTGTATTCTGTAGCTTCACCTTTTTAGATTTCCCCACAAGCTTATTTGTATGTATAGCAAAACCCTGACCTGGAAAGTCCAGGCTAGCCCAGTCTCAGATCTCAGAAGCTAAGCAAGGTCGGCCCAGGTTAGTATTTGGATGGGAGATCACCAAGGACTACCAGGGGCCTGACGCAGAGGCAGGCAATGGCAAACCACCTCTGAATGTTTCTTGCCTTGAAAACCTTGCAGGGTCACCATAAGTCAGCTGTGAATTACTGGCACTCTCTACCACCACAGTAAAACCTTGTTACAGTTTGTACTTTGGCTTTGAGAGACTTCCCACCAGCTGACACCCTTTGAGCTCATTCTGCCAGACAGACTTGAGAAGGGGAGGTGGGATCCTTTGTCCTATCTCACAAGCTCCTGCAGACTACTTCAAGGGGGAAATCACTGGCTGGCCTAAAGCCAACCATTTGATAAACTAAATCCTCTCAGTCGTGGCAGGGAACTAGCAGAGGAAGGCCTCCCTGGAGTCTCAGAGGCCAAATTGTCAGATGTTAAGTCTGAAAAAGGTTAACAATGCCCAGTTTATCAGCAAGTGATATGTGTATGCAAGTGGATTTTCTCATTCGGCTCAGAGCAGACTCTAAGCATCACTGCTGCAGCACATGGAAACTCCAGTCCCAGAATGAGAGGCTGTGGAGAGTCTCTCTAGATAGCGTAGAACTGGTTCTGGGCACAGCTGTTTCCTCAGCTCGTGATGATGCTTATGTATTTCTCATCACCGCTGATTCAGCTTGAAAATCTGTTTCCATGTCAGCCATCTTTTGTGTAACTACGAACATAAGAAGAGCCTTGCTTCATCATACCATTGGTCCACCTAGTACAGCATCCTGTCTCACACAATGGCCAACCAGTTCCCCTGGAGGTCCAACAACATGGCACAGAGGCCTTCTCCTGATGTTGCCTCCTGGCTCTGGGATCCAGAGGTCAACTGAACGTGGAGGTTCCCCTCATGGCTAAACCTGTCCTCTCCGAATCGAATCCTCTTTTAAAGCTGTCTATGCCTGTGGCCATCATTACATTCTCCGGCAGCAAATTCCATATTTTAATCCCTCTCTGTGTAAAGAAGTATTTCCTTTTGTCCGTCCTGAATCTGCTGCCCATCAGCTTCATTAATACCCTTAAATTAATCTATAATGTTATGTCATTCCCCCCCGCCTTCCTTTTTGTTAGGGACAAGAAACCAATCTCCCATGTATCACTTTGACCATAAAAGGTTGTCCTAATGTTGCTTGATTCTGTTCTCAAATCCATTGTAAATAAATGTAATTGTTGATGGTCTTTAGAAGGAAGGGTTTAAATTGGCAGTTCATTTGAAAGTCTTTATATGAAGGATCTGTGGGGATGAATTGGAAGAAGTTCGTTATTTTCATTGTCTGATAGAAGACAGGCATACACATACTTTCTTATAAATGAAATTAGGAATTGGTTCATCTGCTTGCATGTATGGCTTAGATTAATGGGGGGAACATTGTAGTCTCTTTTCAGATGCTTTTTGAGGGGTTTGTTCATCCTTACTTGAAGTGAGGTACATAATGCACTGAAGTTGATTCTCTGGCTTATTAGGCTTCATGTATGTAATTTGCCCAAAACTGTCAAAATAATATTTAAGAGCTTGAACATGACTCATCCAGTAATATTGGATGCAATGGCAGATGACCAATGGATGTTTCCCACCATCAGAAGAACTTCTGTGGTGAAAAGACCTCCTTCTCTCTTGTGGCCAAAACAGTTCCTGGGAATCCCACAAACTCAATTAAATGTCGTCATGGTTGTGTTCCATTCACTTCCATGAAAGCACACTGTTCTTTTATCCCAGAATAGGGTTGTTGGGCTCATGTTGGAAAATACCTGGAGACTTTGGGGGTAGACCCAGGAGAGGGCGGGGTCTGGGGAGGGGAGGTGCCTCAGCATGGTACACTGCCATAGAATCCACCCTTCAAAGCAGCCATTTTGTCCAGGGGAGCTGATCTCTGCCAACTGGTGATTAGTTGTAAAAGCAGGAGATCTCCAGCCCCCACCTGGGGGCTAAGCACAAAAAGCCCAAAGGACTGTCACAATCACTCTTCACAAAACCATAAACCTCAAAATATCTCAACACTATTCAAAAAAGTCTTTATCTATCACCTTACGCGGTGTTATTGCTTATAACTATCATATACAAATGTTGCATACATTAATGCATGCAACCAGAGTAACCATATATATGTGTGCCTTATATGAATTGAAGACCTCCTTAATAGTATTTAAAATCCAGAATCTTCTTTTAATAACAATGGTCCAACCAGGCAAGGATGTTCCCTAGTCACTGCCAATTAACTCATCGACCTGAGGTCCATTTTCCAAGTGCTTTTTCTGGAATGGACTTGTTAGCTTAAAATTACAAAAATACCTTTTACAGTCTTTTAGAACATGATGCTAACATGCCCCAATAGAACCCATTTACTTACAATAGCCAAAGCTCCAACTTTAAAGTTACAAAAATATCCTTTACAGTCTTTTAGGACATGATGCTAACATACCTCGGTAGTATCCATTTACTTACAGTAGCCAGCCAGCATTCCAACCCTCACACATCGACTGAATACATTCACATCAAAGAATCTTTCATTGTTCCAACAACTGTAATTTGCTACCCTAAAACACTTTTGACAATCTTCTAAAACATAATGAACATGATAGAAACACACTCCATTAACCTACATTACTTACAATCATCAATGTAACGACAAATACATTCACATCAAGGAATCTTTTGCTGTTCAAACTGCCGTAATGCTACCCTGCCCATTCTCTCCTTAAAGCACTAATTAACCACACCTGTCTTAAGTGCTAAAGAACTATCACTTAACAATTGCATGATGCAACCTGTTGGATATCTGCCTTGTAAATCTATGCTTTTTATTTTACAGAAAACAAACTAAATCCAAAGAGGAACTGAATTACTGTCTTAAGTGCTAAAGAATTACTACTACAATTCCATGAAGCAGCCTGTGGGAGGCTGTCTGGGTGCTGGCAACCAGTGTTCCCTTTAAGCTGAGTTAGTGTGAGCTAGGTAACAGATTTTTAGCCTCCAGCTCACACATTTTTGTCTTAGCTCAGGAAGGATGAGCCCAATGTATGCAGTAGCTCATAACTTTAAGGCCAGTAGATTACAAAGCAGAATTTTTGCTCATAAAGACCAACAATAATAATTTCTTCAAATATATTAGAAGCAGGAAACCAGCCAGGGAGGCAGTGGGGCCCTTGGATGACCAAGGGGTAAAAGGATTACTGAAGGAGGATAGGGAAATGGCTGAGAAGCTGAATGCATTTTTTGCCTCCGTCTTCACTGTGGAAGATGAGAAGTGTTTGCCCGCTCCAGAACCACTAATTTTGGAAGGGGCGTTGAAAGACCTGAGTCAGACTGAGGTGACAAAAGAGGAGATCCTACAACTGATAGACGAATTAAAAACTAATAAGTCACCAGGTCCGGATGGCATACATCCAAGAGTTCTGAAAGAACTCAAGTTGAACTTGTGGATGTTCTGACAAAAATCTGTAATCTTTCATTGAAATCTGCCTCTGTTCCTGAGGACTGGAAGGTCACCCCCATCTTTAAAAAGAGTTCCAAAGGAGATCCGGGAAATTACAGGCCAGACAGTCTGACTTCAATACTGGGAAAGTTGGTAGAAACCATTATCAAGAACAGAATGAGTAGGCACATTGATGAACACGGGTTATTGAGGAAGACTCAGCATGGGTTCCGTAAGGGAAGATCTTGCCTCACTAACCTGCTAAATTTCTTTGAGGGGGTGAACAAACATGTGGACAAAGGAGACCCAATAGATGTTGTTTACCTTGTCTTCCAGAAAGCTTTTGATAAAGTTCCTCATCAAAGGCTCCTTAGAAAGCTCGAGAGTCATGAAGTAAAAGAACAGGTCCTCTTGTGGATCAAAAACTGGCTGATTAATAGGAAGCAGAGAGTATAAATGGGCAGTCTTCGCAGTGGAGGACAGTAAGCAGTGGGGTGCCTCAGGGCTCAGTACTGGGTCCCATGCTCTTCAACTTGTTCATAAATGATTTGGAGTTGGGAGTGAGCAGTGAAGTGGTCAAGTTTGCAGATGACTCTAAATTGTTCAGGGTGGTGAGAACCAGAGAGGATTGTGAGGCACTCCAAAGGGATCTGTTGAGGCTGGGTGAGTGGGCGTCAACGTGGCAGATGCGGTTCAATGTGGCCAAGTGCAGAGTAATGCACATTGGGGCCAAGAATCCCAGCTACAAATACAAGTTGATGGGGTGTGAACTGGTAGAGACTGACCAAGAGAGAGATCTTCGGGTCGTGGTAGATAACTCACTGAAAATGTCAAGACAGTGTGCGATTGCAATAAAAAAAGCCAACGCCATGCTGGGAATTATTAGGAAGGGGATTGATAACAAATCAGCCAGTATCATAATCCCCTGTATAAATCGATAGTGCGGTCTCATTTGAAGTACTGTGTGCAGTTCTGGTTGCCGCACCTCAAAAAGGATTTTATAGCATTGGAGAAAGTCCAGAAAAGGGCAACTAGAATGATTAAAGGGTTGGAACACTTTCCCTATGAAGAAAGGTTGAAACGCTTGGGGCTCTTTAGCTTGGAGAAACGTCGACTGCGGGGTGACATGATAGAGGTTTACAAGATAATATATGGGATGGAGAAAGTAGAGAAAGAAGTACTTTTCTCCTTTTCTCAAAATACAAAAACTCGTTGGCATTCGATTAAATTGCTGAGCAGTCAGGTTAAAATGGATAAAAGGAAGTACTTCTTCACCCAAAGGGTGATTAACATGTGGAATTTACTGCCACAGGAGGTGGCGGCGGCTACAAGTATAGGCAGCTTCAAGAGGGGATTAGATAAAAATATGGAGCAGAGGTCCATCAGTGGCTATTAGCCACAGTGTGTGTGTATGTGTATGTGTATATATATATAATTTTTTTTTTTTTTGCCACTGTGTGACACAGAGTGTTGGACTGGATGGGCCATTGACCTGATCCAACATGGCTTCTCTTATGTTCTTAAGACTCTGCAGCTTATAGGAAACATTGCTGGCAACCCTAACCCAGAAGTTTTCAAACTAAGCAGGAAACTAGAATGCTGTGGGACTCCACTCTTCTTCTATTTCTTAGCTCACCTGGAGCTTTCAGTAAATCTAGTGGTGCTTTCCTGTTTCTTGGTCTAGGCCTGGCTGAACCTCAGCCTTTTTAATCTGACTAGTTTGGGGAGTGTAGTGGAGACATGGATCTCACTAGTTGTCCTAAAATTGTGTCATGTAACTGTAAGGTGTTGGAGTTGCCTGTCTTTGAGTTTCAGTCTTTTCCTATCAGTTTTAGAAGCAAAATGTTTGGAAGGAAGAGGCCCATTCAATTATTTTCCCACAAGATAAGAGTCTTGTGGGTGGCAACACTATAATTTTTCTTCCATATGGGTCTTCCATATGGGACAACCCATCCTTTAGGGCAATCAATAAAAGAATTGTTTTCCATAGAGATTTGGATTTAAATTGATCATGGGTTGGGAGCAGGGTTGCCAGTTCTGGGTTGGGAAATTCCTGGAGATTTGGGGATGGAGCCTGGGGGATGCATGGTTTGGAGGGGGGGAAAGACCACCATGGGGTATAATGCCATACAGCCTACCCCCCCAAATCTGCCATTTTCTCCAAGTGAACTAATCTCTGTAGTATGGGGATCAGTTGTGATTCCAGGGGATCTCCAAACCTAGCTTAGGGTCTGTTTTGTCAAAGTTAGGTTTGTTGCTAATGTTTGTTGTTTTTTATTTTGCATTATGCTCTGGTGATTCATCCTGGTTTTGTTCGTTTACTGGAGGAGATTCCTGCTGGATTTTGTTCATCCGTGTCTTTTATCTTCTCTTCTTCTACTGAGTCAGTTTGATGGCATTATTCTTTTTTAAAAGTAATATTTCTGGGCTTTTTACTACTGTTCTGTAAGTATTTTGTACTGAAAAACAAGCCAAAAACATTTTAATTGCTGGACATGGACATGAACCATTGTGCGTTATGTAGAATGCAGCCTGCCATCCTGTGTACCGTAGGTGATGAAGCACATTTTGAACTCTTGATAAACATATATAGGATAATTACTTTTTGCTGTTAACTCTTGAAGTGAAAGAACAAACACCCAGTCTGTGCTTAAATCACTGCAGAGCAAGCTATTTTATAGCAAATTAATAGAGGTAAAAATGTATAATATCATTCTGGGGAGGAAGGCTGCTGTCTTAGGTAGTTAAGCCATTATTTTCTCATGGCATAAAAGGTTCCTTTACTTTCCAGACCACATATCTGTGCTTGGTTATTTTCATGTAATAGCTGTGATTAATCTGCTCTTTTATGACAGACAGCATTTGGTTCATATCATCGATCCATCTTTTTCAATCTGACAAATTTTGAAAAGTAAATGTGCTATTTTTCAGAAGCAGAGTCGCTTTGTCTCGACTTGCCTGCAGTTGTTTCTAGCAGAAAGTTCTATCCCGTACAGTATTTTAATTTTATTCTATCACCACCTACCCCCAACCGTACGCAGTTAGTGTGTTATTCATCAATAGAATTCAGATGTGGAAAGGGAAAATGGTATTGGTAGCTATTTTAAAATCACTAGGCACAAATCCATTGAGATGATCATTGCAGGTTCTGCTGAAAATACATGAGAACTTGTGTGAGTTCAGGCATAACAAATTCATGATTTAACAATGGGTAGCCTCTGAGACAAGGATGCAGTTTGCATATGATCATAAAAACCCTGGTTTGCCTCTACAAATGCTGGGTTGTTCAATCAGACAGTGCTTACTAAGAACTGCTGAAACAAGAGAGATTATGGCTGTGATCACACACACACAATAATACACTTTCAATCCACTTTCTGTGCACTTCCTAACGGGATTTTGGCAGTTCACACAGTAAAATCCAGTTGGAAAGTGGATGGAAAGTGCATTAGAATGTGTGATCACAGCCTATGCGTCACTCTGGCCAAGCATCAATCACAGTAGCCCCAAACAGTAAATTCTATGAATGCTAACATAGATATGAAAGGGGGGCTAGATTTTGCCATGGGGTAGGGAGTTTGCTTTCTCTCCATCCAACCACTCCTGTCTCCCAGGTGGGGTTGCCCGCTCTGGGTGGGGAAATACCTGGATATTTGAGGTATGGAGCCTGAGGAAGGCAGGGCTTGGGGAAGGGAGGGATTTTCAATGAGGTATAATGAGTCCACCTTTCAAAGTAGCCATTTTTTCCAGGTATATTGATCTCTGTTGCCTGGAGATCAGTTGTAATAGCAGTCACCATTAGATATGATACTGTTTTCATATAAAACTAATAATAATAACAACAATAAACTAATCAGTTGTGTATATCCTGGCTGTAGATCCAGGTTTGAAGTTGCCAAACTAACCATAGAGACTGTAGCAGCAAAGGTTTGGAACTTCAGTTAATTGCAGATTTGCACTTCAGTTTCACAAGGTGTCACCTTGTAGAAGATTGTGGGAAATGAAGTGCTCTTGTAGGAATGTGTATTCAATGGCAATGCTTTGAAAAAGCATTTTGATGTGAAACGCAGTGGAAAACTGGTTCTACTTGTTACAAAGTGGAAAACCGGTTCTACTACTAAGCAAGCAGCTAGAGCTTACATCTTGAAATTATTTGAAGTTACACAGAGGATGGTAGAACTGCACATCAGAATAAATGCTATCCATCTAATTGAGACTGGTTCTCATCTTAAATACATTACCATCGGCTTTTGTGTTTCATTTTCACTAGAAATATTTGGATGTCATGGTGGTTGTTTATTGTTACAATCTTTGACATTTACAAAAAAATACACAACAAAAATTGTTGTACAGTTCTGGAGAAAATGGCCATTTGGGAAGATGGATTCTATGACATTATACCACCTAATCTGTGTTTCTCACTTCGTTGCCAAACCTCCCGGTGGTAGCTGGAGATCTCCTGCTATTACAACTGATCTCCAGGCAACAGAGATCAGTTCTGGAGAAAATGGCCACTTGGGAAGATGGATTCTATGACATTATACCACATTGAAGTCCCTCCCCTCCCCACAACCCCTTCCTCCTCAGGCTCCACCCCCAAAATATCCATGTATTTCCCAGCCAAGGTTCTGGCAACCCTGACCAAGTATAACCTACCCATGAAGTTCTTGGCAAAAAAACTCCCCCCATCCCAATTAGTCACAGTTAGGCTGCAATCACACACACTAAATAATGCACTTTCAATCCACTTTCAATGCACTTTCCAACTGGATTTTGCAAGTTCACACAGTAAAATCCAGTTGGAAAGTGCATTGAAGTTAGATTGAAAGTGCGTTATTTAGTGTTTGTGATTGCAGTCTTAGAAAGGTGATCCTGGAGGTTTGTGGCAAGTTGCCATGCACAGCTGATGTTTCGTTTCAGGGCTACCAGCTACCAGTTGTGCAGGCCTGATTTGTGGACTACTTTTTAGGCCGCAGTGCCAGAGTTTCATGTTATTCTCTTACTCTGACCATGCTCCAACAGTAAGTGAGTGGGAAAGAACACTGTGATCCCAAGATAAACTCGAAAGGAAGGGTGACATAACTTCTGAATTATGAAGGCTAAATAGTACAATTACTTTGTGCTACTTAATTGGCATCAGCTATCTTCCAGTTTGCCCACAGTTGAGACCAGTGTTCCCTCTAAGCTGAGTTAGCGTGAGCTAGCTCACAGATTTTTAGCCTTCAGCGCACACATTTTTGTCTTAGTTCAGGAAGGGTGGCCCCAGATCACGCTAATTTATGCAACAGCTCACAACTTTAATGCCAGTAGCTCACAACTTAAATGCTAGTAGCTCACAAAGTAGATTTTTTGCTCACAAGGGTCTGCAACTTAGAGGGAACATTGGTTGAGACCATAGCTAAAATCCATGATGATAACAAAACAAAAAACAGGTGTCAAGGGTTTTGGATTGACTTTTTTCCTTGGGATTGTAATGGCTGAATATCCTGCCACTCCTCATGGAAGCTTTAAAACAACTTCTGTCTGCACTTGGCAGCTCAGCTGTTCCAGCAAAGTTCCATGCTGATTCCATTGGTTTATTTCTCAGAATAGTTTTTGTGTATTTTTATAAAACACTCCACATCAAAAGCTGTTTTTAAAACATAAATCAGATAAAATATCGATCAGATAGTAAATGCAATGTTCCATACAAATTCAAACCATTGGGCTGAACTAAACTTTTCCTACATGGAGAGGACAGGAAATAGAACCACAGATACCATGACTCCATGCTTCAGAACTGACATGGCTATAACTAGACATGGTCTCTGTCAAATTTATGCAACAAAATATGAACCTAAAAGCTCCTATCCAAAACAAACTTAATCCATTCTCTTAAACCCAGCTGAAATAAGATTTATTATTAAGATTCAGCTAGACATTTTATAGAAGACTCAAGTTTGGGAACCCAGTTCTGTGTGCTGAAACATCTAAAAAGTGGTGCAGAAAGAGGTGCTTTGGAGGAAAGAAGCTGTACAGGGACAGCCTTATAACATGCTGAGGTTTGGCAGTAGCCTCAGACATTGGACATGTGGGGGCCCCTGACACCACTGTCCTCAGAACTGGTCAGCCTTATTGAGCATATATGGCTTGCTGTTTTGTGTTTCAAGACACACTGGGAATGAGGAGGGAAGACATGTTAGCTTCCAGGCAGTGGTGATGGTAGGGGCAACCTCAAGAAGCTGAACACCACTAAGGTGGCAATTGTCCTCAGTGCTTAGCATTGAATCATGACTCTGTAGGCAGGGGATTATGCTTAAGTGTCCTTTCTACCACTTCTCTCATTCCGCTTTCTACCACTTCTTCCCTCCCACTTCCTATCCACCACTTCTCGAACGTCCCCCAATGGTTTTAATTAGCTGGGGCTCCTAGAAATGAAGCTTATCAGCTCCCACTGGGCAAACACAAGCCCTTATGCAAACACTTAGGTGTGGCATCGATCTGTGCTTTTATTACTGTGATCTTCAAGAAAAGCCCAAACTGTATTTCCAGCAGTGGCGTAGGGAGGGGGCGGGGGGGGCGGATCGCCCCAGGTCTGGGGGATCTGGGGGGCCCCCGCATTGCCAAGGGGGTCCCTCCCCTCCCCGGCAGGGCTCCGGAGCGTCGCGCAGACCTTCCGGCTACAGTCCCAGCTCGGGGCGGGGGAAGCAGCGTCCGACCCTCGCCTGCTCGAGGCTTCTCCTGCTGCTCCACGTGCCGCGGGCAGCAGCAGGAAGCAGAAGGCGGCGGGCAGCAGGAGGAGGAGGAGGCGGCGGCGGCGTTGCGCGCCCAGTGGCCGCATCCCTACGCTCGGCAGCAGTGCCCCGGAGCTCTCCGGCCCCCTCAACTCCCAGGCGCCAACGACTCAGCCGCTCCTGGCCCCGGCCGCGGCGGTGCGCCAGAAAGAGGAACTTCGGGCGTGCGTGAGGCAGGCTGCGGGGGCGGAGGGATGTGGGGAGGGCCGCGCGCCGCTCGGCGTCTTAAGGCAGGGAAGCCCCTCCCCTCCCCCTCCGCCACACACATAGGGGTGCCCACATAAATCTTGCGCCCCAGGCCCCCGAAGCCCTAGCTACGCCCCTGATTTCCAGTGGTTTAAATTTTGCACTGTGAACTGCAGGGATTAATAACTGTGCCCTTTAATTTTTGGTGTCTGTTGTTCAGTGCTCAAATGGTTCAGCTACACATTTTAGTAATTTTACAAGGTATATAGGAGACTGAATTAATGTGGCAGTGGCATCCTTTAAAGTAGGGGGGGGGTCGAGGTTGGTGGGTGAGAAATAAAGGATTTCCCAAGAGATTGGCTTAAGCACTGAGGGAGCCATTTGAAATAACAAAGACCCACTGTGAAGCATCAGTTAAATACAGAGTGGAAATTATCAGTTCTCCTACTTTGTTATCAGGTAGCCTATCGTTTGTGTCTAATGCTCCAGCATAGATTATGAACACGGGAAATTTCCAACATCAGTGTTATTTTATATCATATATCAAAAGTTATATATCATATATCAAAAGAAAGCACCTTTTAATCCAACAAGTGCTAACACCTATATCTGAATAAGGGGAAATGTATCATTTGTGCTATTAATCCTGCAGGGTTTATGCACAACATGAAGTGGGTGTGTAGAGGTGTGTTTCAGTTTCAGATTTAAAAGGCATTGGTCCTCTAGCTGAAGCCAGGGCGGGCTAATGGACAGAAACAGAGATAAATGGTAGCCATTGTAATTAGCAGCTAGGTCAGGGGTGTCAAATATGCAGCCCAGGGACCGAATCAGGCCCCCAGAGGGCTCCTATCAGGCCCCCAGGCAACTGGCTGTCATCTACTTCCTTCTCCCTATCTCTTGCTTCTTTCTGCATAACAGCTTGCTTTGAAAGGCTTGCTCAATCGCACAGAAGCTACAGAGCAAAACCTCTATTTTCTCCGTTGGCTGGGGTTTCTCCCTTGGGGAGGAAGGGGGGAAGGCAGAGCTACTGAGCCAAGCCTCTTTTACTTCCCCTTCCTGGTCCCCTGGGGAAGGAAGGAAGGAGCCAGAACTTCCTTTGCCCAGTTCCCTGGATCCCATGGGAGAGATAAAAAGAAAGCACTTTTAATACCAACAAATGCTAATGTTTTAAGCATGTTTTAAGGGTGTGTGTGTGTATGTATGTATATATATATATAAATCGTGTTTGTCTGTGTCCTTTATAAAGCTTATATCTTTGCTACCTAATTTTAAATAGGTATACACATGGCCTGGCTCGACATGATCCAGCCCAACCTGACATTGCCCGGCCCAACAAGGTCTCATTTATATCAGATCCAGCCCTCATAACAAATGAGTGTGATGCCCCTGAGATTGTCAAACTAGGCCCAGGAACACCTGAATTCCAAGCACCACTCAGCCAATAAGTTCACCAAGTGGACCAGATGTTCTCTTTTCAGCATAATCCACCTCACAGGTTGTGAGGAGGAAACCGTCTATGGCACTTTAAGCCTCATGGAGCAAGGGGACAGGATAAAATGTGACAGATTTCAAGCCCTCCATTCCCTATATCAATAGCAGGCTGATGGGAGTGAATGGCCAGGCATGGAATCAATAGCAAGCAAACAAACGAACAAAAGCTCAGATAAAGAAATGGGAATCTTTAACTAAAGGTGACTCAAACTGAAACATTCTCAGAATTCTGTCGGCTTTGGGAATGTGATACACGGCTAGCAGTTGTGCTTCCTGCTTTAGAAGTCTATTGTTTGCGAGATGTTCTTCTTGAATGTGTGTAATGACACAGATATTTTTTTTTAAATATTTCCCTTTCAATGGACCTAGCTATATCACACCACCCTTGTAATACCCTATCTCTCAAGAAAGTGGGGTCAGACTCGTTTTTCATAATCATATTTTAGAAATGCCATTAGGAAAATAGCCTACTGGCACCTCCCAGGAAGTATCTGAGAAGATTGCATGAGTGAGAAAAGTCAATTTAAATATTATTTGGGCAACACAGAATTGACAATTCTTTGACCATATGCATCTTTTTATAGTCAATTTGGTAACAAATGTAATACACAGAATTGACAAATTGATGACAAGAGGAATTTATAGCGCCACTTAGTTGACATCACATGGCATGAACATGCATCATTTCAAATTATTTTCTTTTAATTAATCAGTTTCTGTACTTTTTTAACTTTAGGAATATAATTAATATTTTCTTTCTCTTTCCTTTCAGGAGAACCATATATTGTTAAATGCAGATCACCTGAAATGGAAACATTTGCTTGCTATTGGAGCAATGGCGATTTTTACAATTTGACTGCCCCAGAAAACATTCAACTGCTATATATAAAAAGGTAAAGACAAGTCAATCATGCACATGAGATTGCTGTCTAAGATTAAATCCATGGAACCAGAAATACATAGATCAGGGGTGTCAAACATGCGGCCTGTGGGCTGCATCTGGCCTGCACAGGGCTCAAATCCATCCCCCAAGCAATTTGCTTCTCCTATTTCCTTTTCCAGGGCTGCTCCTGCAACCAAATAGTAGTTTGTCTTTTCCCCGGCTCCCTCAGTGGCCCTTTGCTTCCTGTTTCCTGCCTCTTGCTTCCTTCCCCCCTCCCTCCCTCTCTTTCTCACACAGACACAAACATGCACACTAGGGTTGCCAAGTCCCCCGTGTCCTCTGGTGGGGGGGGGAATCTATTGTACCATAGAGTTTTCCCTCCCAAATTGCTGGAGCGTCCAGGAAAACCATAGAGAACCTCCACCCAGCCCGGGGCCTTGGCAGCCCTAACGCCCTCACAGAGAGTTTTTGCTTCCCGCTCCAGGGCTGCTCCTCCTCTTTTGGGGTGGAAGGAAGGGGGAGCAAAGACAGACAGAAAACTATCAAAACTTCTTTTTCATTGTCCAGGATCCAACTAGGTGTTTAACAGTATAATCCTAAAGATACTTTCCTGGGAGTAAACCCCACTGAATAGACCATAGTGGAATTCAGAGCAGAATTGATCTCTAAGTGCCCTACATGTAGGAAATGAAAAGGACTTGTGGGGAAAGCATCTCATTAGAAGTCTAATTTCTTTTTTAAAAATGGCATTTAGGAAAGAGAGAGAAAAAGAGTTGGAAACTGGCTGCAAATGTGTGTTTGTGTGAGTGTAGCCATTGGCTACAAAGACAGTGGTGAGAAGGAGTCTTCTCATCCACTTACACGCATCTGTAGACACAGGCTCAGCTGTCCTTTCAAAACTTTCCCACCACCTTCTAGCCAGCCAGACTGCAGGGAGAAATCTCTTCCAACACCTTCCCTCACCCCCAGTGCTGCTTCTCCCTGCTGTTTGGCCAGTTAGAAGCCAGTGGGAAAGTTTTAAAGGAGCCACGGCAGCAGCTTGGTTGTTGGGAGGCATAGTGACTGTGGACCAGTACTGGTCCGTGGCCTGTTAGCAACCGGGCCATGGAGTGAGGCAGAGCAACCCTGCCAACCCTTTCGCTGAAAGAGGCAGAGCAGGCTCGCCGCCCCTTTTGTCTACCTGTCTTTCACCTACGCAGGTCCCAGATGGGTGGAAGGGGCATAGCAGCAGTGACCTTCACTTACCCCTCATTTAAAGACCCCCATGAGGGGCAGGGATGGGGCAGGGGGGGAGCCTGGGGTGGCAAAAAACCCAGCATACCCTCCCCCACCAGACCGTGGAAAAATGGTCTTCCACAGAACTGGTCCCTGGTGCCAAAAAGGTTGGGAACCACTGTCATAGATGATAATTCTCTTGTGGGGTGCCCAAATGGAGCTCTCCCATTGATTTAGGGTACATTCCGTGCATTTCATAAACCATTAGCCTATCATGGCTCAGTCAGCATCTCTGGCCTCCCGTTGGCTGACTCCCCTGCCCCAGCCTACTGCAGGCCCAGGATAGTTGTACAAACTGCCAAAAGCAGTCTTACCTCAAAGACAACCACATTTCCAATGCTTCTCTGTGTCCTCTCTGTCAACTGGTCTCAGAAAGGGCTGCCACTCTGCTGTGGCCTCACAAAGCAACAGACCTCTGCCACCCCATCAACAGCCCACACAGATGACCTCCCAGCACACCCCATCTGTCTTCTGTGACTTTCCACGCCCTCACACAGGGCCCTGATGCTCTACCGTACCCTTCGGAGCGGCTTTGGACCAGCCACCAGCAGTAGCCCTCTGCCCTCAGTTGCCCACAAAGCCAGCCTCCCAGCAGCCACTCGACATAGAGAAGCATCAGAGATGTGTCTGTCTCTGAGGTAAGACTGGCCATTGCTGCCAATCTCCAGGTGAGGGCTGGAGATGACTCAGAATTACAACTTCTCCAGGGGGAGAGGAAAATAATGTAAGCTGCTTTGGTCTACTCTGGAGAATGACTGTACTTTTCCTAAGTATAGGCTGCAGAGAGGGGGGAGGAGATAGAAAGCTGAAGTCAGATCAATTCCCCTACAGAAAACAGCCACATTAGTAGTATACCATAATACCACCAAGCCAAGCAGAATACCCCAGATCGCACCACAAGCTCATACTGATGCTCAATGCTGCAAGGCTGAATATGACAGGAAAAGCTGGCAAAAATGCACTGCAAACAAAAGGAATACTGAGTTTCAGCGTCCGTGTGACTGTTGTTATGCCCCTTCACACCCCATAATTCTTTGTTATCTCCATTCTGGGCCTTTTATAAGGACTTTGAGCTACTACAGACAGGGGGGCACATGGATGACCTCCGGCGGCATCTGGACCGAGGCGGCTCGGCGGTATTGCTGTTGCTAGACCTATCGGTGGTGTTCGATATGGTCGACCATCAGCTGCTGACCCGCCACCTCGCCGACATAGGAATTCGGGGGCTAGATTTACAGTGGCTTTCCTCCTTCCTTGAAGGTCGGGGACAAAGGGTGGCAATTGGGGGAGAGGTGTCCCAGAGGCACCTACTTAATTGTGGGGTGTCTCAAGGGGCAGTTCTCTCCCCGATGCTGTTTAACATATTCATGCGCCCCCTTGCCCAGATTGCCCGAGGGTACGGGCTGGGTTGTCACCAGTATGCTGATGACAACCAGCTCTATCTATTGATGGGCGGCTGGACTGGAGACGTCCCTGAAAACCTGGACCGAGCGTTGCAAGCCGTGGCAGGGTGGATCAAGTCGAGTGGGCTGAAGTTGAATCCAGCGAAGACAGAGGTCCTTTGCATGGGCCGCGGTGGACCAGGGGAGGAGATCTCCCTACCAGCCTTTGACGGTGCGTCGCTGATACCAGTGCGCAGGGTCAAAAGCTTGGGAGTGCTTCTGGAGCCTTCCTTGACAATGGAGGCACAGATAGCTGCCACTGCCAAAGCCGCCTTTTTCCATCTGAGGAGGGCGAAGCTGTTGGCCCCTTTCCTGGAACACGGCGACCTAGCAACAGTGATCCATGCAACGGTCACCTCGAGGTTGGACTACTGTAATGCCCTCTACATAGGGCTACCCCGTACCGAACTTGGAAACTGCAGCTGGTGCAGAATGCAGCAGCCAGGCTGCTAGTGGGACTACCTCGGTGGGAGCACGTGCAGCCTAGGTTGCGGAAGCTGCACTGGCTGCCAATTGTGTTCCAAGTTCGTTACAAGGTGCTGGTTATTACCTTTAAAGCCCTATATGGCCGAGGACCTGTCTACCTTAGGGACCGCCTCTCTCCATATATTCCCCAGAGAGCACTGAGATCTAGCTCCCAAAATCCTCACTGGTGGAACCAATTACCAGCGGAGGTTCGAGTCCTGTGGGACTATAATCAGTTCCGCAGGGCCTGCAAAACCATCCTCTTTCAAATGGCCTTCAAGACTGAATCCTGAAATAACATCCAGCCATCTGATATACATCTGATATGTCTTGCATTATAGCACCTTAATTGTAATGGTTTTAATTAATTAATTAATTAATTAATTAATTAAATGTATTTTAATGTATTTTATTGTATAATGTATTGCTGTAATCATGGCACTTTCCATGTCTGTGAGCCGCCCTGAGCCTGCCTCGGCGGGGAGGGCGGGATATAAATAAAAATTATTATTATTATTAAACACACACTTGCAGGTGGGGAGCCAGCATCTGTTTCAGCTGCTGAGTGAGTGGGAAGACAGTAAGGGTTCAGGTGACTGAATGTCACTTGTGGGAGGTAGCAGCATGCCAAGAGTACAGGGGTAGTTGAGAGGAAGAGGTGGTGGTGGAAAGATACTGAGGGGGGGAGTGAATGCCTTGATGGATGGGAGGAGGGGAAGACAGCAAGAGGGGGCACTCACCCAGAGCCTCTTTCTAGAGCCCATGGTATTTTCCCCCCACAATGGGCCTTATTCCTGGTATAAAAGATATTTGCCATATCCCTTCAACTGTTTAACAACACATTAGAGAATTTACTTTAGGAAAACAGAGTGGAATGTCATGGCTACTTGCATGAGGTAATATAAACATACAATTCAAATTAGCTTATTTGATGGGGGTGGGGTTAAAAGAATATTTTTTTCAACTCCTATGTATTTTTTTTCCTTAGAATGTTCATGATACATGCATTTTTCATTATAATTTTGCTGTCTTCTAGGCCAAATGAATGGAAAGAATGTCCTGATTATGTAACTGCCGGTGAAAACAGCTGTTACTTCAACAGAACGTACACCTCTGTTTGGGTTCCTTATTGTATCAAGCTGATAAGTGGAAATCAAACATATGATGAAAAATGTTTAAATGTTGAAGAAATAGGTATACTTTTATTATGTACTATATATTCTGCTTTTTTAAAAATACTGCTATACACAAAGTTTCTTGATGCATATTAATTTGAAAACTAAATGTAGTTACACATTTGAGCAGATCTGTTTATTCTCCCTACAAACATTCAGATGTCAAAAATTGGAAAGCAACATATGTTTTCTGCCACATTTTATGACATTGTGGCTTCCTCTTCTGCACATCCTAGATTATCCCAGAAACAAGTACTCATAGTTTCCCCAGTTCCTACTCACTCTCTCTCTCTCTCTCACACACACACACACAACCTGTATCATTTTATTGCCAAGTTCCACTCCTCACCACTACACCCTTCTGTCCCTTCACCTTGACCCTGGTTTCAACATGTCCAGAGCTAGCTGCTGGTTTTGGTGGGCCTTGAGCAAAATTCCCTGTGGTGTCTCTCCTGCTAAGGACACTATTATCATACCTTATCCCCTATCTCTCCATCCTCACACACTTATGTTCACACACATTCTGCCTTCATACCAAGTCTGTGGACAATGAGGCAGGGCTAACGGCTGCCAGAAGGCCATTTTTGACTCCTTTTACTAATACATGAGAGATTGCCTCAGGTTACTCTGTGGTGTCACAAGGCCTTCTGGAGAAGTCTCCCAAGTTCCTTGTGGGAGAGATATCCAGAGAGGAAGTTCATACTAGAAAAGATCTTTTCTGTGCTCCTTGGAAAACATTTGTGTTTTAATTCACAGTCATCCCTGACCCACCCATTGGACTCAACTGGAGTGTGCTAAACACAAGCCCAATAGGCATCTATACAGATATTGAAGTCACTTGGAAGCCTCCACCATCAGCAGATGTTCGAAATGGATGGGTCACTCTGCAATATCAGCTGCAGTACAAAGATGTCAATGGGACAAAATGGAATGAGGTATGTATGGGAGGAGAGGAGCCGGAGAACCCCTAAAGCTCCATTCTCATTCAGAGGATATCCTGATTCTTGACCTGAAGATCAGAGTGAAGCCCTAGACCAGGGGTGACCAGACTGTGGCTCAGAAGCTACATGTGACTCTTTCACACATATTGTGCAGCTCTCAAAGCCCCCAGCACTCTGTCAGCAATCTTCGAGAAGGCATTTGTCTCTTTAAATCACGTTGCCAAGCCAGCTGGTAATTTGGAAAATGCATTTTAAGTTAAAGTTGCTTTCTTTCCAACATTCCCTCCCCCGTCTCTTTGTTTCCTTCCTTCCTTCCTTCCTTCCTTCCTTCCTTCCTTCCTTCCTTCCTTCCTGCTCTCAAACAGCTGACATTCATATCTTGTGACTCTCAAACATCAGGCATTTATTCTATGTGGTTCTTATGTTAAACCTGCTCTAGACTACTGAAAGACTGCAGAATGGACCTTCGCTATTGGCATGTACATTTGTCTGTTGGACAGAGGTTTGATTATAAGGTAGACACAGGCTGCAATCCTAAAAGCACTTTCCTGGGAGTAAGTCCTATTGTATAGAATCATAGAGTTGGGAGGGATCTCTAGGGTCATCTAGTCCAACCCCCTGCACAATGCAGGAAACTCATAAACACTTCCCCCTAAATTCACAGGATCTTCATTGCTGTCAGATGGCCATCTAGCCTCTGTTTTAAAACCTCCAAGGAAGGAGAGCCCACCACCATAAAATGGGACTTCTTAGTCAACCTTCTTAATGCTTTGTCCACCAACAGAAACATCTGGTTAGTCTAACAACTGTGGACAGGCACACTTGCTTGAAACATTAATGATCTGGAGTTGGGAGTAAGCAGTGAAGTGGCTAAGTTTGCAGATAACACTAAATTCTTCAGGGTGGTGAGAACCAGAGAGGATTCTGAGGCACTCCGCAGGGATCTGTCAAGGCTGGGCGAGTGGGCATCAATGTGACAAATTAAGTTCAACATGGCCAAGTGCAAAGTAATGCACACTGGGACCAAAAATTCTAACTATAAATACAGGTTGATGGGATGTGAACTGGCAGAGACTGACCAAGAGAGAGTTCTTGGGGTCATGGTAGATAACTCACTGAAAATGTTGAGTCAGTGTACAACTGCAATAAAAAAGGCCAATGCTATGCTGATTATTAGGAAGGGAATTGAAAGCAAATCAGTCAGTGTCATAATGCCCCTGTATAAATCGATGGTGCAGCCTCATTTGGAGTACTATGTACAATTCTGGTCACCACACCTCAAAAATGATATTCTAGCATTGGAAAAAGTGCAAAAAAGGGCAATTAGAATGATTAAAGTGTTGGAACACTTTCCCTATGAAGAAAGGTTAAAACACTTGGGGCTCTTTAGCTTGGAGAAACGTCGACTGCAGGGTGACATGATAGAGGTTTACAAGATTATGCATGGGATGAAGAAAGTAGAGAAAGAAGTACTTTTCTCCCTTTCTCACAATACAAGAACTCGTGGGCACTCTCCCTACAAACATTGTTGTGCAGTTGGGTTAGAATGGATAAAAGGAAGTACTTCTTCACCCAAAGGGTGATTAGCACATGGAAATCACTGCCATGGGGGGGGGGGGGGGGTTGGCAGCTACAAGCATAGATAGCTTCCAGAAGGGATTGGATAAACATATGGAGCAGAGGTCCATCAGTGGCTATTAGCCACAGGGTATTGATAGAACTGTCTGTCTGGGGCAGTGATGCTCTGTATTCTTGGTGCTTGGGGGGCACAGTGGGAGTGTCCTGGCCCCACTGATGGACCTCCTGATGGCACCTGGGGTTTTTTTGCCACTGTGTGACACAGAATGTTGGACTGGAATGGCCATTGGCCTGATCCAACATGGCTTCTCTTATGTTCTTAAACATATAATTCAACTACTAAATATTCTGAACTGCATATTGATTTCTGGTGGTACAACAGCAGAGTAGCACTGGACTAGCTGCAATCCTAGCCTGTAGATAAACAACCATTTCTAACAGTATGCATAAAACATTTGCAAAAAAACCAGTCAAGGGGAAGCAGCTGCTAAAATCTTGGCATTGCTTGTCCACGCTGAATTTGCAGTGAAAACAGTAAAGCGTCAATTCATTGTTTGGTCCCTACAGAAACAATATTGTGTTTTCATTTTAGAAAATTCATTTGCAGTATTGCTATTAACATTTTTTCCAGCTCTTTTAATGATCACCACACCCTCCTTTTATCCCCATTTAAGATTTTACAAGCTGGCTTAATTACAGCTGCTATAATCTCAGTGGGGATTAATGAATTTCAAATATATTGTTCGGATGACCTGAGAACTTTAAAATTATTAATTCCTGATTAGAGATCCTTAGAGATCAAAACAATGTTTCCTTTAATTGCATAGTATTAACTGACAATTATGGCTCATTGTCTTGTATTCATCAAATCAAATTGTGCACTGTGTGATATCAGTGGAACTCCAGTCTGTAATAACAGCCCTTACTGGCATACATAATTCTCTCATAACAAAAGTATCCTGCATTTCACAGTATAAGTCAGCAAAGCCTGAATACTCAGATGGTAGTTTAGATTGTCTTTGCAATAAACTGAAACAATCAGAGTCTTGAGGTCCTAGAAAGTTGGGTTTTTGTAGAAATGTATAGGATGTAGATTCCCTTCATCTCCAGGGGATGAGGAGGGGGAGGAGCCAATAAAAGGAAGAGAGGCTTGGCTCAATAGCTCTGTGATTGTGATTGAGAGAGCCTGACAAAGCAATCTCTTCCTCTCCAAGAGAGGAATCTCAACCAATGGAGAAAATAGAGGCTTTGTTCTGTAGATCCTGTGTGATTGAGCAAGCCTGGCAAAGCAAGCTGTAATGCAGAAAACAGTGAGAGAGAGGGAGGAGAAAGCAAACAACAGTGAGTTGCTCAGGCCTCCAGGGGCTGGATATGGCCTATGGGATGCACATTTGACACCTCTGATTCAGAGGATGGTTATACTGTTTATTTCAACTATGTATGAAATAAATTTTGGTGTGGTGGTTACGTTTGGTGTAGTGGTTAAGTGTATGGACTTTTATCTGGGAGAACCGGGTTTGATTCCCCACTCCTCCACATACATCTACTGATGTGACCTTGGGTCAGCCACAAGTTCTCTTAAGGCTGTTCTGCTCAAGAGGCATTTGTTTATGAGCAGGCAACAGGATGTAGTGATGGTCACCGGCCTAAATGGCTTTTAAAAAGGGATGGACACAAATTCATGTAGGTTTTTTCAGTGGTAGTATACCCCTGCATACCACTAGCCAGGGTCTCCCAGATCCTAGTCCGACACCCTAACTGTTAAACCACGCTGGTTGCCAACACTGAATTTATCATTACAGCTGGAGACACTGGTGTCAACAACAAAGCTTCCTGTGTACGCTTTGAAGACTTGTCGTGATTACGAGATACGAATCCGAGCGAAAGGATCGTCTGACTTGTATGGAGAGTTCAGTGAAATACTTTATGTGTCTTTTGGTGCAATGGGTCTGGTGCCATGCGAGGAAGGTAAGTGAGAAAAAGGTATTGCAAGCTCTGCTGCTGGACACAAGTCTAACTTTACTCATCTTAAAATACTTTTTTCTCCCTATTTGCATCTTAGTTGTGGGCTCAGATTCTCCTAGTAATTAAGAGCGTGACTGTGTGGCTCACTCAGTCCATCTAATGTTTTCAGGGCACAATGCACACTGCTTGTATTCCCCCGCCTCCTCCATTTTACTATATGTCACATGGATTGAGTATGTGTGAATAAATACTCTGAGGATTTCAATCAAACCTTAGCAGAGGCTGGATACTAATAGAGTTTGCAGCATGACAGGTACACCTGAATCAAACATGGTGTTCTCTTTAAAGTGAAGCTGAGCTGTAGTTATTGTCTGAAAGGATTTTTTTTTGTTTTATGGTGAGCTTTCAGATGTCCACATCATGTGTTTTTCAGTGAAGTCCTGGACACAAGAAGGAAAGATGAAAAAGCCCCAAAAGGTTGCTCTTTGAGGGGGGGGGGGGATTGTTTGTTGAGAATCCAGAAAACTTTTGCGTTCCTGGGGTAGCTCAAGGGAGTTTCTCCTGTGTACCTTAGAAAGAGCCATGTTATGGAAGAGAAAATAGACCTGACTTTTTAATCAAAACCTTGACTGGGTGAGGAAAGTAGTCCCAATTCTGTTGCGGCTGGTTCCAGCTGAGTATCCAGTCCTTTATCAGTCTCATAGTAACAGATAGGAAGTGAAGTGTGGCACTAATCTTTTGTGAGGCTTTCTCCTCTTTCAAGTATCCAGTGGTGACAATTTCTCATTCAGGGCTGCCATGCCTTGTCCAGCTTAGTGTAGTGGTTAAGTAAATGGACTCTTATCTGGAAGAACCAAGTTTGATTCCTCACTCCTCCACTTGCACTTGCTGGAATGGCCTTGGGTCAGCCATAGCTTTTGTAGGAGTTGTTCTTGAAAGGACAGCTGCTGTAAGAGCCCCACCTACCTCACAGGGCATCTGTTATGGTGTGAGGGGGGAGGTGAAGGAGATTGTGACCGCTCTGAGACTCTGAGATTCAGAATATAGGGCGGGATATAAATCCAATATCTTCTTCTTCTTCAGCTCCTTGTTGCCTTGAAAGACTAGCAAGGCCCAAAGAAACGATGCAAATAAATAGCAAAGTTCTGTTTGCATAGTAGGTAAAGCAGGTGGCAATCAGAGACAGCTTTTTCAGTGGTTGTACCTCATTTATGGAATGTCTTTCCTCTTCAGGCTCACCTAGATACTACATTGCTTTCTTTTAGAGGCTAGGTCATAACATTTATTGATGTTTTTAACTTTTGTCATCAAAGTACCCCAGCCCAAAACTGTTTTGTTGATTTATTATCTGCAGTATGTGATTATTTTTAAAGGGGGGGGGGGAATTGCCTTAAATTTTGCACAATAATGAAAACATTATGCTATCTTAATATATATTTTTTCAAGGTGTATGATGGCTGGCTATGGGAATGGTGGAGGCCAGATACTTTAAATTGTCCAGTCATCTGTCGATTTTTTGTCAGTTTGGAGCCAGTTTTTTGGAATTTTGACCCTTTGACTAGTTTCCACCCCTGCAAACTAGGCAACCAAAATAATCCAGCATGGTCAAGCAGGAATCTTTCACAGTTAATATAAAGAACTCTCTTGTTGTTTTGTTTTTCAGAATTTCGAGTCCCTTGGTCTTTGGTAATAGCCTTTGGAACCCTTGGTGTGATGGTGATGCTATCAGTTATCCTCTTTTCTAAACAACAGAAGTGAGTTTGCTACCTGGACAGATTGTTTCTCATACTTTTCAGAGTGTGATCTTTCTTCCTACCCCATCAATTAATACATTTTCTACCATTATTCAGTAAAATAAAATTAATCCTGCTGCTGGTGGTAGATGAAAACAAAGGTGGGATGGACAGATCCTGACTTTCCAAGAGACTCAATTCTGTAAGATGATAACAAAAGCTGTGTAATACATAAGTCATGGGAAGTGCTTGAAAACTAGAGTGAAGGCTGTTGCATTGAACCTGACAGTGAAGCCTTTATTAGCCATCATCAATAGGTTTTTAAACCAGAACAAAGAACAAACATACATATCCTGATAGTTAAACATCAACTGTTTTAATTTAAAAAGCATTAAAGGCGGATTGTGATGCCTTTACACCACTTGCAATGTCTAGAAAAGGTATACATTTAAGTTCCATATTAATTATACATTCCATTTTTGTCCAGGTTTCAGTGCAGGCTGTCACTCATTAGAATTATACCTCTCAGTTGCTTAAATATTTACTAGGATTCCCTCAGGATGTTTAAAGACTGGGGATTACTCAGTATTATACATGTCCTGAATGCATACCAAAACTCCAGTGGCTACCCTAGAATATAATAAAGAATGTAATGAATTACAAGTGGTAAAACCATTATTTCATCTGAGGAATCTACTGCCTCCTTCAGAGTCAAATTATCCAGAAGGAAAGAAGTAGAATTCCTGATTGTACCATTTCAGATCAATTTTGTGGCTAAAAGGGGTGTAAAAGAGCAATGCTGTATGAGGATAATGCCTTCAGAAATTAACCCATGGCTTTTTTCGTAGCAGAAACTCCTTTGCATATTAAGTCACACACCCCTGTTGTAGCCAATCCTCCAAGAGCTTACAGGGCTCTTAGTACAGAGCCTACTGGAAGCTCCTGGAGGACTGGCTACATCAGGGGTATGTGGCCTAATATGCAAAGGAAAAAAAAAAACCCTGCTACAAAAAAAACCCTGAATTTGCCCTGCTCCTTTTCTGAATTCCCACCTTTCCTAGGGAAAAATAAATCTTTAACCCTTTTTTATTTCAAGATACAAGGGGAAATGTACAAACAGTTTTGTCCAAATTTCCTAGGAAGGAATGGCATAAGAGGAAAGGGCAAGATGACTAGAGCCATGTCAGTTTACACCTTCCTCACCAAATTCATTCTCAGCTGCTCTGTTTCATGACTTTTTCTTGATAAGAACATAAGAGAAGCCATGTTGGATCAGGCCAATGGCCCATCCAGTCCAACACTCTGTGTCACACAGTGGCCAAAAAACCAGGTGCCATCAGGAGGTCCATCAGTTGAGCCAGGACACTAGAAGCCCTCCTGTTCCCCCCACCCCTCAAGCACCAAGAATACAGAACATCACTGCCCCAGACAGAGAGTTCCAACAATATACTGTGGCTAATAACCACTGATGGACCTCTGCTCTTGTATCTTTCTTGTTAGTTTCTTTCTACTTTGATAACAAGAGCAAATAACAACATCAGTCAAAAAACTGGAGTACTACGCTGGAGTTGCCTATTCTGTTTGTAGTGGGAATGTTCCTCAGGAGTAGGTGGGCCATGAACAAAAAAAGAGATATACTCTTCTTTCATATGTACTAGTCTTCTGTTTTCAGAGAATTTGGGCGGTAACATGGGGGAGCAGTCAAAAATGTAAAGCCCCCTCTTACGATGTGGCATCAGTCGAGTTTGTGATATATAAACATTTAAAATTTTCTGCATAGTCATTCCTGATGTACTATTTCAGAGCTCTTAAATTAAATGTGAATGTTTCTTTTCAAGGTTAAAAATACTGATTCTTCCTCCTGTTCCAGTTCCCAAAATTAAAGGGATTGATCCAGACCTCTTAAAGGTAATTTGAAGATGTTATACTTTGGCAGTGATCATTATTACAATAGCATGTGACATAAACATTCAAAAATGATGCGCTAGCTAACAACTAAGAACCTCCTCCTTGGTTTCACTGTTATGTGTTTGTATATTTTTATTGAATTGTTTTATTTTCTGTATTATTTTAAATGCTATTTTAATGTTCAGGTGTTTTCATGTTCTCCCACTTGGGGATCTCATTTGGGTGGAAAGGCAGCGCAAAAATGTTTTAAATAAATTAGGGTTATTCACTTATTTCTACAATAGGTTTGTGGAATCAAATCTTCCATTGGCCTTATATGCAGTGTTACCGCTAAGCTGAGTTAGTGTGAGCAAGTTCACAGTTTTTTAGCCTCTGGCACACACATTTTTGTCACAGAGCAATCTAATTTATGCAGTAGCTCACAACTTTAATGCCAGTAGCTCACAAAATAGAATTTTTGCTCCCAAGACTCCACAGCTTAGAGAGAACATTTCTTATATGTATAAACCACCTATAATTGAATAACCATTTTGACTGGAGCAGGCAGAAAAAGGTACTTTGATGGTGCACTGTTTGCTTGAACACAGAACAGATTGGATCTTCCATGGATTAGTCTTAAAAAGATTTTGGACCAGAGTATCTGAAGCGCCACCACCTCTCTTCTGAATGTAGCCATCCTCAGAGGTATTCAACAGATGCCTCACTTGCCTAAGCAATTGGCAAGGACAAAGGACTGGATTTTTTTTTCAGTTGTTGTGCCCCTTACTCCCCATCTTCCAGCCTATGAATATTTGGCAATGAGTAAACTTAACAGTTTTGGATGTCGCTACTGCATGCTGTGTTTACGGAATGTTTTTACTAAGTTGCTATATTTTGATTCTTTATTTTCTAAAGCAGTTGTTGAATTTTACTTGCTTTTAGTAAATTTTATTATGATTTTTTTTGTGATTTTTTTCAAGTTCAACACCTTGAGTGAGTCCCCCCCCCCCCCTCGCATATTTCTTCCCATTGCATATTTGAAAGGGGAGGATATAAATGCTTTGGGTTGGATCCTATAGAAGTTTTCACTGATGGACAGGAGGGCACAATGTTTATCCATTACCCCCTCCCAAAGCAAATTTCCAGTTCTCTCTCATGCTGTTCCTTGAGGGTCCTTGTTCCCCCTTTTGGGGGATACATGCCTTTATGGGAGCATTTTGAGCTGCAGAAAGAGTGTGGAGGCAGGGCAGCCCCTTTGCCATTGATACAGGTCCCTCTATTAGTGGAGATTTTTGGATGGGATCCCACCTCTTAAGTAAATATAAAAAAAATAAAAATAAACAATTGTTCCTTTCATAACAGTTTTTAAAATTTTGTTTTGTAGAAAGGAAAACTTGATGAAGTCAATTCCATCCTAGCCTGTCATGGTACTTACATACCACCACTGTATGGAAATGACTCTTGGGTTGAATTCATTGAGCTGGATATAGACGATGCTGAAGAGAGAACTGGAGGGTCTGATACTGACAGGCTTCTTGGCGACGACCACCTGAAGTCTCATAGTTGTCTTGGAGTGCGGGACGATGATTCTGGGCGGGCCAGCTGCTGTGAACCAGATATCCCAGAGACCGATTTCAGTGCAAGTGATACATGCGATGGTACCTCGGACATTGGTCAGTCCAAAAAGGCAAATGAAAAAGAAGAGGATCTCTTGTGCCTTGATCAAAAAGACAATGAGAAACCAATGTCAGGTCTGGACAACTCGAATACCCAGCTGCCAACTGATAATTCACCAGAAAACCAGCAACCAAAAACCCATGTTTATAACAGCTCTGAGGTAACCAGCCCTCCTGTCCAAACCCAGCTAAGCAACCAGAGTTCAGTCGCAAACATTGACTTTTACACTCAAGTCAGTGACATTACGCCAGGAGGAAGTGTTGTACTTTCTCCAGGGCAAAAAATTAAGATGGGGAAACCCCTGAGTGAGGTTCAGAAAGAACCCACTGCGCAGTGCCAGCCAAATTTTGCCATGGACAGTGCCTATTTCTGTGAGTTGGATGTGAAAAAATGTGTCACTGTGACGCCTCAAGAAGAGGCTGAGCCAGCAGCTCCAGAGCAGAGCTTTCCCGAGGGTGCTTACTTCGCCGCAGAGAGCCTTAGCACTAATGCTGTGAACACCACCGCAGCAGCAGCAGCAGCAGCAGCAGAAGAAGCTGAAAGTTCTGACATGCCTGTGGCGGACTACACCTCCATTCATGTGGTACAATCTCCGCAAGGCTTCATGCTCAATGCTACAGCTCTCTCTGTGCCAGACAAAGAATTCTTCTTATCATGTGGTTATGTGAGCACAGACCAACTGAACAAAATCCTGCCATAGCTGTCATGGGGAAAATGGTGTGACACCCCCCCCCCCTCCCAAATGCCTCCATGAGACTCCGATGCACATGTGGAGCTCTTCGGAAAATGAGGCTCCCTGATTCATTCCATTGCCATGGAATACTTTCCATAATTGCAAAGCATTTCTTAGCACTGAAATGAATAGCCATATTTATGGGGAGCTCCACATGCGTGTCAGAGCCCCCGCATGCACACTGGAGCCTTTGAATTGGGACATATATATAGATCTCCATATATTTAAATGGCATAGAGTTGGCTTGGGCTTGTGTGCTTAAACCAAAACAAACGTGTTCAGTATTTTCAAAGGGAAAGGGAGGACGCGGCCCCTTCCTCTTTATTTTAAGATATTGAATCAGTCACAGTATTGCTGCCGTATTTTGTAAATATCGTCTTTTGAAGTGTTGCAGAGGCTGGTTTCAGTAGCAGTGACTGTCTTTTGTTATTGTCGGTGTTGGTTTGGGGTCATTCTCAAACTGGATGACTTTGTTACGTACCATAAATTGTCTCTGTTCAAAAAGCTAATAGGTGGTTTTTGAAGTTTGAACGTTTGATGTGAAATTGCATCAAATGGCAAGATGTTTATACTGGGAACTGAAGAAAAATATGTAGGAAAGCAAAAGTAGTTTGGATAAATACATTTATTTTGATTTATATAAATATACCTATTTTAATACTTTAGACAAGCAGGGATGGATATTTTATATGCACACTGCACACTCTGGTTTAATTATAATGATCCGTCTCTAGAATGTACGTGCTTGCAGTCATTGCTGCAATCACAAGAAGAATATAAGGGAAAGAAATAATTTTTACAAAATGTTTTTATACCTCCACAAAAATCTACAGAGCATTCTCAGTGTAAAGTTGCTATAATACTTTATTGGACCTATTTGATTCTTAAAATGCTATCCATACTTCTATCCTTCATAGCAAAATGCAGTATGTACAAAACAAAGACTTTCTGTTGGCCTGACACCTTTGGTACACAGCTTGTCTAGCCGCAAGAACTAAAATGGATTTGGACATCTTCAGAACCACAACCACACGTTTATGGGGAGTTTTGAAGCACACAAGAAGCAGCACGGCAACAACTGACCTTCCCATCAGATTCTGTCTCCAAAAACTACTCAGAGTTTAGTCTAGTCAGGACTCCAGAATGTGTTTAAAGCTCACGCTCTGAATCAAATGAAGTTATGGAAATCAGCATAATATTGTTAACAATACACATTTCTTTTTTCCTCTCTTTTTTGCATATTCTGCATATGTAGCAATGCTTTTAAGTAGTGTGGCTTAAGCCTTATTTATACTGATCTGTTTTCTCAAGGTACGCCTTAATAGTCTTCAATCTCAAATTTTGTTTACATAGGTAAGGGTTAAATAATGTAAACAACATGCATTAAATTGAACCCAAAGGTCTGTTTCTGGCAAGCATGCCGTGCTTTGTTTCTTCAGCGATCATCTAGGCAAATGCTAGGGCCAGGGCCTGACTTGTAATCAGCTGCATCCCTTAGGGTTGCCAGCCTCCAGGTGCTGGCTGGAGATAGAAATCCGTTCACCAAGAGAAAACGACCACTTTGAAAGGTGGACTCTGTGGTAGTATATGCCACTGATGTCTCTCCCCTCCCCAAACCTCACCATCCACAGGCACCACCGCCCCAAGTCTCCTGATATTTCCAACCCAGAACTGCCAGCCCTACTCTAGATTTGCAGTATCTTCCTTTCAGAATCCCTGAGGTCAGACTTGAGCTGCAAGGTCAGAGCCTACTGCTTCAAACTTTTGAGGTTCCCTACTTCAAGCTGTAGAGCACACTCATGTGCAATGTATGCCAAAAAGGTGCATAGAACAGCAATATAACTCCCCTTGATCACGGGGCTGGAAATAGTTCATCTAGAACAGGGGTGGCCAAACTGCAGCTCGGGAGCCACATGTGGTTCTTTCACACATATTCTGTGACTCTTGAAGCCCCCACCACCCCCTTGGCCAGCTTGGAGAAGGCATTTGTCTCTTTAAATCACTTATACAAGCCAGCTGGCAGCTTGGAGAATGCATTTGAAGTTGCTTTCTTTCCACCCCTCCCTCCCTCCCCCATCTATTTGCCTGCTTCCTTTCCTTTCCTTTCCTTTCCTTTCCTTTCCTTTCCTTTCCTTTCCTTTCCTTTCCTTTCCTTTCCTTTCCTCCCTCCCGGCTCTCAAACATATGATATTCATTCTATGTGGCTCTTGTTAAGCAAGTTTGGCCACCCCTGATCTAGAGTCATGAACATGGGTAAGATCCTGCCAAGCAATCATTGAAGAGAGGTTTTACTGAATGCATTTCTGTTTGCACAGGACTTTGCACAAGAGCAACCATATGATCAATCACTGATCCCCCCCCCTTCCAATCAATGATGCTGTGTATAAAAATCAAAATGTCTATTTGAGGCACCTCCAAATAGACTGATTTGGAGGTGGGTTATGATTTGATCCAGGAAGGTCATTATCAGGAGGTGGCTTGCTGCAATATGCTATGCCTTGTGCATGTCAAAATGCAATACAGGGTGCATTCATATTGACTTAGTGCAGGGTTCCCCAGCCTTTTAAATTATGGTGCAGCATTGCAGGCTCAGCAGTAGAAGCCTGCCACAAAAGAGTTGCCACAGGAAGCAGAGCCGGCCACAAAATGGCTGCCACTGCTTACCTGCCGTCACATAGCAAAGATTCTTGTGTTGTGGTGGCAGCTACTGCAAAAGCAACATTTAAAAAAAAAATATGCACAATCTAGGGTTGCCAAGTCCAATTCAAGAAATATCTGGGGACTTTGGGGGTGGAGCCAGGAGACTTTGGGGGTGGAGCCAAGATCAAGGCTGTGACAAGCATAATTGAACTCCAAAGGGAGTTCTGGCCATCACATTTAAAGGGACGGCACACCTTTTCAATGCCTTCCTTCCATAGGAAATAATGAAGGATAGGGACACCTTCTTTTGAGGCTCATAGAATTGGATCCCCTGGTCCAATCTTTTTGAAACTTGGGGGGTATTTTGGGGGGAGGCACTGGATGCTATACTGAAAATTTGGTGCCTCTACCCCAAAAAACAGGGGGCCCCCAGATACCCACAGATCAATTCTCCATGATTTTCTATGGGAATAAATCTCCATAGGGATAACAGAGTTCCCAGCAGATATTTCCCTCCCCTCCCCCCTCTTTCTGACGACCCTGAAGCAGGGGGAGGGCCTTTAAACCGGGGGATCCCCTGCCCCCACCTGGGGATTGGCAACCCTAGCACAATCAATCAACTCTCCAATGGCCAATCACATGACCCTGCCCACTTACTAAAAACACTTGGAGAGCACCTGGAAAGTTGTTAGAGAGCACCATGATGCCCATAGGCACCACATTGGGCATCCCTGGCGTAGTACAAGGTCTATTACTTTCTTACATTTCTGCTTGCCCAAGAGCCTTTTTCACAAGTGGAAATGTTTGGTGGAATCCAACTCCATGGCTACAGACTGTATTAGCATATTCACACTAGTACGTACCCTGTGGGGCTTGCTTATGTAAACAGGCCAGAAAAGAGTTTAAATCTGAGAAAAAGATCTCTTAGAGGTTATTTCTCCAGACTGTTGTTATTTTTAGGGTAGGAACAGACCATCAAACTTGATAACAGTCCATAAAGCCAGGACAGTTGTCTCTGGTCTATTTAAAGATATAGGCATCTTTTTGAGAGATGTTTGCATTGGCGTTGGATGAGTAGACTGTTAAGAATAGAAGGAGGTGAAGTCCAAAATCTGGAGCCAATCAGTTGCCAATGCTTGCCTTAATCGACAGTTCTCATGATTCACTGAACTTGAAGGGGCTTGCTTCTAAATGCTTAGGATCACCTGTTAGAAGGTTAGCCTGCCTACACATTATACTTGTCACATGGAAAATAGCCAGGTGCTGACTGGGAAGAATTCATCAGGCTTCTGGCAGTCAATGAAGACGTAGGGGTTTGTCTTGAAGATATACTAAAGATGTAGCAATTGGATGTTCCTTTTAAGAACATAAGAGAAGCCATATTGGATCAGGCCCATCCAGTCCAATACTCTTTCACACAGTGGCCAAAAAACCAGATGCCATCAGGAGATGCACTAATGGGGCCAGGACACTAGAAGCCCTCCCACTGTTGCCTCCCACCAAGCACCAAGAATACAGAGCATCACTGCCCCAGACAGAGTTCTATCTATACTCTGTGGCTAGTATCCACTGATGGACCTCTGCTCCATATTTTTATCCAATCCCCTCTTGAAGCCTTCTATGCTTGTAGCTGCTGCAACCTCCTGTGGCAGTGTTGTCTTGCTCAACTAATCTTCCCTCATCTCATTCTTTACAATTGCAAAAGGAAATAAGCTGAGAGAATCAGAGACACCAGGAGGAAAAAACCATCAGCTTCTTATTCTTCCCGAAAGTCAGAACCTTGCTGCTTTTTAATCAGTGTAGTATGTAGCCAGATTCTAATGACCCTGTCAGAACTAACAGTCTATATCTCAAGTAGAGTTCTACTTCCACATAACCAGGTCGCAGCCAGTTTAAACTGAAAACTTAAGTTGTGACCAAGGGGTTATTATACCTCTGGGAATGACAATTCAAGATGACAGGTGTGAATTTAAACAAACCCCAACATCCTGAATCATGTAAAACATGCCTTGAGATGCAAACCAAATCACAGCAAGAGGCTCTGTTATGCTTAAGCACTTTTGAAGAATATAGTTCAGAAAATAACTTCAGAAATCAATGTTTCTGACATACTTGCTATTTTAACTAAAGCTATTTTTCTAAACGGCAAATATAAGCAAGGGTATTGCCTTCTTAGTGGATGGAACTAGGAAATTCAGTGTTTGGCTTATATTTTTTAGACAAATCGTATTAGATACTCTGCAGATGTGTTACAACTTATTTTTTTTTCCTGACAGCCACCTTCTTTAATTCTCAGCACTAATGCCATTAAAGCTATGTAAGTCTTTGTTGGGGGCAAATGAGCCTTATACTATATTTCTGTATCGATGGAGCATTTCAATCACCAAAAACTAGTTAAATACCTCAATCAGTCTCAGAATGTCACTTTGGTACTTGCTGGTTACACAAGCCATTATAACTCTAATATGAAGAACTGTTGTATTTCTGTTTATATTTAACTTGCCTCATGTCAGTGTTGTTATTTCTTCTCCAAGTTTAATAAATTTATTTTCGTGGATCCATCTTGGTATCATTGTATGCTTTATTTGACCAATGGAGTACCAACTCAGTTCAAGGTTTTGGTATTCACCTTTAAGGCCTTGTGCAGTCTGGGACCAACATACCTGCAGGACCATCTCTGATATGTCCCTGGGAGAGCCTTGCATTCGACTGACAACAACTTACTGGTGATCCAGACCCTAGGGAGATCCAGCTGTCCTCAGCCAGGGCCTTTTCAGTCCTGGCCCTAACCTGGTGACACTCTCTGCCAAAGAGTGTCATGGAAGTTCACTGGGTGACTTTGGGCCAGTCACAAACTCTCAGCCTAACCTACCTCACAGGGTTGTTGTGGGGATAAAATGGTGCTGCAGAATGACATAAGCTGCTTTTGGGTCCCCATTGGGAAGAAATAAAATGAAGTAAATAAAAATAAAAACAGCAAAGACTACATAGTCTCCTTCTGCTGAGACACTGACTCCCACACAAGGTTCTCCGACTGACAAAATCATTCTGAAATTCAGAAGGTGGATTCCTCAGAAGGTAAAGAAGAGACTTAAAACATCAGCTTCATAGAGACACCAACTGGATCTTAACAAGCAAAATTGAGTGGGCAATCTGAATATCATATCAAATTTCTTTCAGTGTTCAGGTCCTGGCTAGGGATGGGCATGAACTGGGAAAATGGAAGATCATCCCGGTTCGTGGGATCTCATCATGAATCTTCCCATTTACCAAACTGGTTCATTTCATAAAGTTTGTGATGCAGACGAATGCCAACCCCCCCCCCCCCCGTAAGCTAGAGCTGCGAAATACACAGTGAGTCTCCAGCTGACTCTCCTCTACCTGCCCTCCAGATTTGGTGAGGACAGGGTTTAGAGGGGCCGAGTTACAGCCCCCCAAAGCAAGTGCCCCAAGGAAAGTGCTCTCTGGGGAAATCACAGCTGATCAGCTTGAGCAGAAGGACAGGTGCCTCAAACACCTCCAACTCCACTGTTCTAACTCCCTCTCTCCTTCTAACTCTCTCTGCCTAACTGCTTGCTGCCAAATAAAAACAGCTGCATGCAGTGCTTTTTTGTAGAAAAACACGAACTCATGTTAGGCCACACTGCCTGGCCTGGGAACACATGGCTGTCACATGTGTTCCTGGAACCCCGGCCAGCCCAGGCGGAGCTCCACTCCTGTGGGCTCTGGCAGAAAAACAGCCCTGGCTGTGTGAGAGAGCTGGGAGTATATATCCATTCTGCTCCCATAGAGCAGAATGGGAGCTCTCTTGTTGGCTGTCAGTGCTGCCAGTTGAGCTTTGGAGGGCCACTATTGGTGTTTGAAGGACTGCAGAAGTCCATCCCCCTGTTGCTATAACAATTGAACGGCACCAACCTGTGTGCCTCATGAACCACACAAACCTCCATAAAAACTATGGCAGTTAATGGGAGATACAATTGCATGAACTTTGGTTCACAAATCATGAACAAGGCAATTTTCATGATGAACTTAGTTTATGATGAGGTTTGTGCCCATCTCAGTCCTGGTTGAATTTTGTCAGACTTCCAAGGTTGTAAAATAGCTGAATGATAAACCAATACACAGGGCAGACTGAGAGGTCAAAACAGCCCTGGAAAAGGACCGTGTCTCATCTCACGACCACAACCTCTTCACCCAGTGGAGGGCTGAAGTCAGTTGTAGAAAAGGAAATGTCACCATGCAGAGACGGGAAGACAGAAGCTGCTGAGCTCTTCCTTGCCAACAGCACAGGATTTTACCTGGTAAAGTAAATGGCTGATCTGCACTGGTCAACAGGGTTACTTATTGCCTGCATTTGTGCAGTGATAACGCTGTGCATCTTGTTTTCATAAATCAAATGCCATCTATACACTACCTTGCATCTCCCCCCAAAATACTACTGAAGATGCTTTTTCCCAAGAAAAAGCAGGGTATATTACAGTATTGTGTACATTATACATTGCATCTTCTCAGTTAAACTTCTGTCCCCGTTCCCTTCTATCTCTCATTTCATAGCACGGCAAAATATGGCTGACCATCATCCTGGAATTTATTGTTCCAATGCATTATAAATAATGCTCATTTTCAACCTTCGTTATCTCATAATATGGTAAGAAGACGAAAAAGATATTGAATTTATATCCCACCCTCCACTCCGAATCTCAGAGTCTCAGAATGGCTCACAATCTCCTTTACCTTCCTCCCCCACAACAGACACCCTGTGAGGTGGGTGGGGCTGAGAGGACTCACAGCAGCTGCCCTTTCAAGGACAACCTCTGCCAGGGCTATGGCTGACCCAAGGCCATTTCAGCAGGTGCAAGTGGAGGAGTGGGGAATCAAACGCGGTTCTCCCAGATAAGAGTCCGCACACTTAACCACTACACCAAACTGGCTCTCAGTAACTTTGAAATTAATGAGAAATCGCATGTTCATTTATTTCATTTATCTACTTATTTAAAACAATTATATACCACCCCTTCAGAGACCTGCTCAAGGCAGCTCAGAATAAAAAACTTAAAACAATTAAAATTAACAACCATTTAAAAACAGCCAAACTCAGATGCATAAAGCACACAAAACTCCAGCTGCATAAAAGCACATTCAATGCTAAAACATAAAACCTTTTACCATGTATTAAGAGGACAGATTTTCCCGCAGTATGAATCAACAGAGATGCAAGCTGTGATTATCAAACCCATAATAACCTCTAAGTTAATTGTACATGATAGCCACAATGTGATTCGACGTCACTACTTTTACATTCACAGATGGGGAGGGAGGGCAGAAACTCTAGGATAAACACAAGAAGATACAAATAATGTTAGTTTCTCTTAGACAATTTGCCCTCCCCTCCCCCCCCACAAAAAAATTGAAATTGAATGACGCATCAAAAAGCAGATTGTGATATATAAGGGATAGAGAATCTGCATCACAAATAAATGAGTTGATGAAGTAAAAACTTCTATTGGCTAATGCAAGCTCCCTGCATGAGCTTGAACAGTTTATTCTATCCCAAGCCCTAAAGTTTTAAAAAATGGAAGTGAAAATTCTGATCCATCTTAGTTCCAGGAATGGAACATACTATTTATAAGAACAATATCATATTGGTACTTTGTTATCCAGATAACAGTTCCCTTACTGGAAGCTTGGTGTACATTATAAGAGTTATCCTTTTCTATCAGTAACATTTTTTTATTATTATTGATATACCAATATAAGCACAAACCTCAATTAGGAAAGAGAATGCACACCACCACCACCCATCTCTCATATCTAGTAGTATCAACAGCAACTGTTAACTTTATCTAGAAATATTTCACCTCTTCTGCAGTTGGAGCTGTGCGGGGGAAATTAGATAATATTTCATAGGGCCAAAGGAATGATTAATGGTGGGTATTCTCTGCAGAAAGGAACACAGCATTGTTCTGCTCTGAAGCAAAATGACAAAACAAGGCTGGGCTGAGATTATGCATGCTTTCTTCCTTGTTTGTGTGATGAATTCAATTACATGGGCTGATCCCAATATATTGCAAGTTTTACTTTAATTTCCTCAAAGCTATTCGTGTTTAGGATTTAGAAGGCAAAAATAGGACCATATATTTAACTAATGCAATCTATTTAAGGTGTTATGCATTAAATGTTTCTACTTGAGGGATTTTCCCCCTGAAAAACTAGATTGGGTCTTGTATAAGGGAACTATTTTGGGTGGCTTTCAAAGACGAAGACATGGAAAACCAGTTCATCAACACCCACGATACCTCACCCAACACCTATATCATAAAACAACATCTACTTCATAACACAATACCTACCTCATAACACAACACTTACCTCATAAAACAACATCCACATTAGTAAACATCTACCTCAACAAGCATCTGCTTGTACAAGGAAGCCCCTGTTTGGCCCCCCCTTCCATTACATTGGTGCAGTTCACAACAGGTACTCTCTTATCTGTGCAATGTGTTCTAATGGTGAATTACCAGAAATTTCATCTGGGGGTGGGCTTTGGCCAGAAGTTCTGTGTGTTTGGGCTTGAGGGGGCCGGGGACCATTGTGGGCATACCTCGCTGGGTTCAGCGTATGTAGGGATCTCTAGCATGCTGCCATGGGTTTACTTTGGGGAGCCCCTGCCGAAACTCTGAGGATGTTTGCCTTTCTGTCCTTCAGAACCTGCCTTTGAAGATTTGGGGATGGCCCTGACAGCTCAACATGTGTTTCCAGTCCTTTGCTGCATAGAAGAATACACTCCGGGTGATAGGTGTGTGTGGACATGTGTGTGTCAGCCCTGGGGAGGGGGCTTGTCTTGTTTGCGTTGTGTAGTTAGAGTGCCTGCCAAGCTGCTGTGGGATTACCTTGGGGAGCTCCTGTCAAAACTCTGAGGATGTCTGCCATTCTGTCTTTCAGAACCGCCTTCAGAGACTGGGGGTGGGGGGGAGGCTGCAAGCATAGAGAAGGTTGTTTGCCTTGCTTCCAGTGTCTGCCCAGATGACGTTTCCCTGTGAGTTTGGTGTCAATGGCTTGTTCCAGAGTCATTCCATAAACTCCTGTAACTGCAACTGTCAGTTTCAGAGAGAACACCAGGGAGACCTTTTTTGGGGATCTGTAACTGGGCCTCAGAAGTATTATCCGCCTCCAACTTGGAGAGACTGTGGAGGAGCAGGGTGAGGTTCACTGTGTGTTTGATGTGTGTAGCTTGCAGGGGGTCCATTCTATAGCCTTTTGAAACCTGCACCTGACATCTCCCCCAAAAGCACTTTCCTGGTGGCATCTTCTTTGGGGGGGGGCATAACTCAGACCCCCAAAGTCCAATCTACACATAATCTAGAGGACTTGTAGAGGAGGATCTGGGGGGCTGGGTCCTCTGTGAATCTGATGTCTTTAGCTTAGACAGGGTCTATTTTATACACTCCTGAACCTCCTGAACCCACAGCTATCATTTCCCCAGAAAGCACTTTCTTGGGGGCACCTTCTTTGCAGGGCACCTTCTTCGAGGGACACCATTTCATTTGGCACCTAATGTTTGAGATGGTTATTGGCTCACAAACTGGGCATGCCGCAGACCAAAATAAACCACATTTTCCCTGTTCATGCCCATCCCTATTTCTGATAGCCGATAAGTGCTCTCCGTATAGCACATAATTTGATAATTACTGCCGAATACACCTCTGTTAAGTAACAACTTGGATTCCTTTCTACCAGTCAAAGTACTCTGTGTTATTCTCCTTGCTCTGTTATTTCACATCAGGCTTAATTAAAACAGAACAGAACAACCTGCCAAACAAAAAGGCAATCAGAATAACCAACTCATTCACAATTTGCCACTTAAAGCTCAGGCTGGCAACAATCAATCAAATGCACCCCCCCATCATACTAACAAACAACCATAAACACAGCAAGCTTTCTTTTTTAAAAAAAAAATCTTTTTTTAAAGTAAATCGAGTACTAAAACATTAAATTTTATGTTTTGGCTCACGAGCAAGTATTATAATGCGGACAACTGTCAGTCTTGGCATTTAGAGAGAAAGCAAAGTTGCAAGACCTTGCTCATTGTGAACAAGCATCCATTTTATTTTGACCCATGGAGGCATGGTGATCTTTTGAGAAAACTACTACTGATAAGCAGTCTTTTTTAAAACTCACTTGCGGTCCTCATTCAGCAGAATACAAAAAAAAATTCAATTCCAGTCCATAAATATTTACAGGCCTCAGATTCAGCGGGAGCTCACAGCTCCTGAACCCTTCTGAGAGTTCCACCTCCTCCTTCTGAGAGTTCCACCTCCCTACCCATTGAATAGTATTGTAGCTGCATAACAATCCCTGGATGAGCTCCCCCACCTATTTTTCTGCAAAATGACCCCTGGATATTTACAACACTATTCTATGTTCTGTTTTGCCGAATCATTGAGTAATTGACTATACTGCTCCAATGTATGGCTTGCAGCACAACATATCGGATGACTAGGGCTGCCAGCTCTGGATTGGGAAATACCTGGAGATTTGGGAGGTGGAACCTGAGGAGGGCAGGGTTTGGGGCGGGGAGGGACTTCAATAGGTATAATGTCATACAGTCCAGTTTCAGAGCAGCCATTTTCTCCAGGAGAACTGATCTCTGTCACCTCGAGATCCGATGTAATAGTGGGAGATCTCCAGCCACCACCTGGAGGTTGACAACCCTACTTGAGATCATCTTTCTGTCCAAACGGGCATCAGGGTCATAAGCTTATGGGACACCACCAAGTCAAAACCCACACTTATTCTGAGTAAGACCATTTCTCTATTAAGTTCAGTATTTCTACTCTATATTGTTGAACCTGTGGGTACCTTTTAGATGCCTTCCCTCCATTTGGAATAATGGAGGACAGGAGCACCTTTTTTGGGGGCTCATAGAATTGGACCTCCTGGTCCAATCTTTTTGAAACCTGGAGATTGTTTTGAGGAGAGGCACCGGATGCTATGCTGGAAATTTGGTTCCTCTACCTCAAAAAACAACCCCCTCAGAGGCCCAGGTACCCACAAATCAATTCTCCATTATACCCTATGGGAATCAGTCTCCACAGGGAATAATGGAGTGGCCAGGTCAGCAGATATTCCCCTCCTCCCCACAGCTTTCTGATGACTCTGAAGCGGGAGGAGGGCCTCCAAACTAGGGGATCTCCTGCTCCAACTGGGGATTGGCAACACTAATTATCAGATCAGTGCAGGGGACAGAGGAGCACTTCCTAGCATGTGTGTGTGTGTGTGTGTGTGTGTGTGTGTGAGAGAGAGAGAGAGAGAGAGAGAGAGAGAGAGAGAGAGAGAGAGAGAGAGCGAGAAAGAGAGAGAATAATGGTATGTTCCATCTAAATGGTGCTCGAATTGCCTTCCTGGGGCAGGCCTGGCAATGCAGGAGAAAAATCTACAGTTTGTAGTGAAAACCTTTCACTCTGAGGTGATTTTTAAAAAATAGAATCAGTGTTTTGAAAAACAGAAACTGGATCCAGAATGTTACAAATATACGTAGCAGCCTTGTTTTGCCACTTCTGAGTGCTGTGTTGTCTGTTGCTCTATCAACGTAAGCACTGGTCACACAACAAATGTGTGCCAAAAGAGCGTGTGTGGCCCTGTTTGTATTCTGTAATCTGCCTTATCCAACTAAACAGGAAATAAAAGTCTGGCCTACTCTTCAAGAATAGTCTGATAGAGACAGTTCCATGCGAATCCTTTCACTGCATGCTCCTCACCTCAACACAATCGCCTGCTCATTTCGGTGGATCGGGACAGTGGTCGGGCGGCCTGGTTCATATACTGGCAACCCTAATTACAGTGCTTCCTTTTCTCTCATACAGGGAAATACACACAGATCTTGTTGTGGCTCACCACAGGCCAAGTTATGTTTCTCTTGAAGAGGGAAGGGGAATGTTTAGTTGTGGCAAAAGTCTAAATGGGATGCTTTGTATTTATTTGTTTGTTTTAGTTATTTATGCCCAGCTTTTCTCCCTAGTGAGGGCCTAAAGTGCCTTACCACCTTGTTCTTTCCCTCTTTTCCCAGAACAACCACCCTCAGGGAAAGTGTTCTGTTCCTTTAATAGAGGCTGAATGTGTGGAAATGGGTGGCTAAAGTATGGAGATAGATAACATCATTTGATAAATAACATCCCATTGAACTTCTGTTAAAGGGCAGAACTTTTTCTTCTTCTCCAGGCTCCTGGCAACCCCAAACCTGTAAGGTAGGTTAAGCTGAGAGACAGCAACTGGCCCAAGATCGATTGGCAAAATTCTATTTTGGATTTTAGCATTTAAAACTTCTTTATGTGACTAGGTATATCAGTTGAACTGAGGGAAATGAAGTTCAAATAGATAATTAGCTTTAAGAATTATGTTTGGAATATTGTTGCCTGAATATTTCCAAACTAGATATTTAAAAAATAGTAAGGAAAAAACAGAAGGGCTTTTACAAGCACTAACAAAAATGGACAGTATTATGACAAAACATTCCCTGTCAAAGATGTATCAGATTTGAAAATAGCAATCCTTGTTTTGTTCACAGGAGCGCAGAGAGATGTCTTGTTAGGTGAAGAATGCATTCAGTTTTTTCAATGGGATTGCACACTGCACCAAAATTGAGACTTATGTGACAGTAATGGAAGTTCCTTGATCCAACATTAATTTTAAAAGAATTGTGCTAATCGGGTTCTAATTCTTAAATTAAATACATGTTTCTTTTATACAGAAAGCACTTGAGTGATCTTGCACATAATTGAGCATGAAGAAAATGAATGCGGTTAATCTGGATAAATTGTTAGATGATTTCTCACATATTGAAAAGGTACTGTTGTATGAAATTAATACCAAACGTTTAGGTTTTTGTGTCATTACTGTGGAATGTGTTTATTTTTATTTATTGAAAATTTTCTCTCTTTCTCTATAGACTTTTTGAGATGTTATTACAGTCATGCATATCAGGAGTTTGCTAACTATGTGCAATGGAAATGTGTGCTACCAACAAGCCACCCAATATGCACAGTCACAACAAATAGGATTGCAAGGTCTGGGTTGGAAAATACCTGGAGACTTAGGGGGTGAATCTGGAAGAGGGCAAGGTTTGGGGAGGGGAGGGGCCTCAGCATGGTACAATGCCATAGAGTTCACTCTTCAAAGCAGCCATTTTCTACAGGAGAGCTGATTTCTGCCAGCTGGTCAATTATAAAAGTGGAAGATCTTCAGGCCCCACCTGGAGGCTGGCAACCCTACCATGCATGTACATCTTGGGTTGCCAACAGACCTGGAGGGGAAAATATACAATATACCTCTAATAGAGGCATAATATGAGTAAATGGGCAACTGAAGTTTTTGATGGCATGGCAGTAAGTAACTCACTTGGTAAATAACACCCTATTAAGCCTCTGTTAAAGGGACAGAACACTTTACTCCTCCAGTTAAGTGGCAACCCAACATAAAGCTTTGATATTCAAAAACACAGGATTTTTGAGGACCAAGGCTGCATGCCCATGGTAAATATGATCATTGCTCTTGCTCATATACTATAGTGACTGATCGTATAGGGAAGATTGTGCTTTTCTGTTATAGTCAGTTGGTATGCTCCTGGTATGCATAACTGTAATTTCTGAAAAGAGCTAATATGATTATGGACAACCGTAGTTCACAATAAAAAAAATTTTTTTTAAAAATGGGGGGAAGGAAGCACAAAAGTTTTCTCTTGTAATCTAAATGATTTCCAACAGAAAATATCAGAACTTCATGGAGAAAACAACCACCTGACTCTTCAGCTGGAAAAAGCAAACAAATTATTAGCCATCAGCCAATCACAAGAAGAACTGGCAAAAGAAAGTGAGTCTTTTTGAAGTGTTTTCCTGCATTCCTATATTTACTATATTTAATATTTTGTATCATTTGTAAATGAATCTAACATGCAACACACTACGCCATAACCAATATTTGAACACAGGCTGTGGCAAATCAAATGCAAGACTGTGATCAGGCAGGCAAAAAGGAGGAGCATATTGCAAAAAACATAAAGACCAACAATAAATTTTTTTTCAAATATATTAGAAGCAGGAAACCAGCCAGGGAGGCGGTGGGGCCCTTGCATGACCAAGGGGTAAAAGGATTACTGAAGGAGGATAGGGAAATGGCTGAAAAGCTGAATGCGTTTTTTGCCTCCGTCTTCACTGTGGAAGATGAGAAGTGTTTGCCTGCTCCAGAACCACTAATTTTGGAAGGGGTGTTGAAAGACCTGAGCCAGATTGAGGTGACAAGAGAGGAGGTCCTACAACTGATAGACAAATTAAAAACTAATAAGTCACCAGGTCTGGATGGCATACATCCAAGAGTTCTGAAAGAACTCAAAGTTGAACTTGTGGATCTCCTGACAAAAATCTGTAATCTTTCATTGAAATCTGCCTCCGTTCCTGAGGACTGGAAGGTAGCAAATGTCACCCCCATCTTTAAAAAGGGTTCCAGAGGAGATCCAGAAAGTTACACACCAGTCAGTCAGACTTCAATACCGGGAAAGTTGGTAGAAACCATTATCAAGGACAGAATGAGTAGGCATATTGATGAACACGAGTTATTGAGGAAGACTCAGCATGGGTTCTGTAAGGGAAGATCTTGCCTCACTAACCTGTTACAGTTCTTTGAGGGGGTGAACAAACATGTGGACAAAGGAGACCCAATAGATGTTGTTTACCTTGACTTCCAGAAAGCTTTTGATAAAGTTCCTCATCAAAGGCTCCTTAGTAAGCTCGAGAGTCATGGAGTAAAAGGACAGGTCCTCTTGTGGATCAAAAACTGGATAGTTTAAAGGAAGCAGAGAGTGAGTATAAACGGGCAGTCTTCACAGTGGAGGACAGTAAGCAGTGGGGTGCCGCAGGGCTCAGTACTGGGTCCCATGCTCTTTAACTTGGTCATAAATGATTTGGAGTTGAGAGTAAGCAGTGAAGTGGCCAAGTTTGCAGATGACACTAAATTGTTCAGGGTGGTGAGAAGAGAACCAGAGAGGATTGTGAGGCACTCCAAAGGGATCTGTTGAGGCTGGGTGAGTGGGTGTCAACATGGCAGATGAGGTTTAATGTGGCCAAGTGCAAAGTAATGCACATTGGGGCCAAAAATCCCAGCTACAAATACAAGTTGATGGGTTGTGAACTGACAGAGACTGACCAAGAGAGAGATCTTGGGGTCGTGGTAGATAACTCACTGAAAATGTCAAGACAGTGTGCGATTGCAATAAAAAAGGCACCCCACTGCTTACTGTCTTCCACTGTGAAGATTGCCCGTTTATACTCACTCTCTGTTTCCTATTAATTAGCCAGTTTTTGATCCACAAGAGGACTTGTCCTTTTACTCCATGACTCTTGAGTTTACTAAGGAGCCTTTGATGAGGAACTTTATCAAAAGCTTTCTGGAAATCAAGGTAAACAACATCTATTGGGTCCCCTTTGTCCACATGTTTGTTCACCCCCTCAAAGAAATGTAACAGGTTAGTGAGGCAAGATCTTCCCTTACAGAATCCATGCTGAGTCTTCCTCAATAACTTGTGTTCATCAATGTGCCTACTCATTCTGTCCTTGATAATGGTTTCTACCAACTTTCCCGGTATTGAAGTCAGACTGACTGGTGTGTAATTTCCCGGATCTCCTCTGGAACCCTTTTTAAAGATGGGGGTGACATTTGCTACCTTCCAGTCCTCAGGAACGGAGGTGCCTCTCCCTTTCCTGCATGATATAGGAGATTGCCTGGCAAGGACATTGCTGCAGCTTCATGGGTCGCTGAGCCAATATCCCATTGCTGATGGACCTGTATAAGCCAAGTTGATGGTGTGCTATCTTCCAGAACTCAGTCAGTGAAAAACACCTCACTCTGCTAATCCTTGACACCTTGGTCTTCTTGAGCAACTCTGGCCCATGCTGTGGAACAAATTGGGAGACATACACCTTATTTATTTATTTATTTATTTATTTGTTAAAACACTTATATCCCAGCTTTCCTTGTGGTTCAGGGTGGCTTTCAATAACATTTTCAGTTAAAACCAAAAAATAAAATAGCAAACCCTAGATCTCCTCCTTCCCCCAGGTGCCTTTATACCCCCTCAAAATCCCTGGCAAACTGGCAGGCTTTGAAGCACCTCCTGAAGCCCCCTCCGAGGAGGGAGGGCTCACCTCTTCCCAGAGCCTATTCCACAGAATCACAATGCCTAGGCTCTGGCCAATGTCAAATGGGACATCCTAAGTGGTGGGATAGCCAAGAGGTGGCCTGCAGACCATCTGGCTCATGTTGCTGAGCTATAAACAAGACAGGCAGGGAGAGGAGAATGGGCTGGTTTGATCTGTATTACTTCTCTGAGTTGATCCCCTTCTCTTGCCGCTTACACAGTTATACAGTCTGTTTTCCTACATCCACATACTGAAGGAAGGCTAAAGTCAGGCACTGAAAAAGCTGATAATTAGCTTCTAAAAGGTTCTGCTCATGGTGTGCAGTCAGGGCTCCGTTTTCTATCAGGAGCTCCTCTGCATATTAGGTCACGCCCCCTTATGTAGCCAATCCTCCTGGAGCTTGCAGTCGGCCCTGTACTAAGAGCCCTAAGCTCTTGGAGGATTGGCTACATCAGGGGTGTGTGGCCTAATATACAGAGAAGCTCCTGCTAGAAAAAGAGCCCTGTAACAGTGCTAAATAAATGAATGTTGTATATTAAAATATACCTCATTCTGAAGTGTTAGAGCTCTTAATAAAATTACATCCAAACAATGCCTGCTTCTAGTTTCAGAATGACCCCAAAGGTTCACAGCAGTGATTTATATAACTACAGTCAACAAACTACCTATGTTGGAGTGCTTACATCCGAGAGTGTGCTCACCTGCTTATCAAGCTGCAAAACCTGCCATTAGGTCACATTTGGTACACCTAGTGCTAAACACTTCTTTGGTCCTACTGCAAGACTGTTAATTGGCAGCCTCTCTTTTTTTTTTCTTGGAAAGGCCTTTAGAGCTGCAAGCAGACACTCACCCTCTGAAGCTTTTCATTCATATTCAAGGATAGTGATTTGAAAATGTTAAAATGCTGACAGTGCAAGTCTGTGCATCTTTCCTCATAAGTAAGCCTCCATTTATTCAATGGGGCTTACTTCCAAAGTAAGCATTCTTAAAGGCTGCAACCTGAACTTACTTGGTTTAGTTACCCGTCTAATTTGTTGGATGAAAACTTCGAATGTTTGCATTCTGTACCGGGAGAAGTGGATGAAATAATAAATGTTATGGGAGGTTTTTTTGTAATTGTGCTTGTATTCTCCTGTGGTATTCATATAGTAGAAAATTATTAAATATATCTGTAGATTAAGAGCAGTCCAATGGTTCTGGATTAATTAACAAAGAAGTGGAGCAATTCCATATACACTAAATATAACATCCATCCTTTAAGTAGGTAAAACATTTGCATCTGTAGCAGCAGAAAAGAGCAAGAATACAGTAGCACCTTAAAGACTAACAAAACTTGTGGCAGGGGGATGAGTTTTCAGTGAACAGTGACTCACAAAAGCTCATACCCTGCCACAAATCTTTAGTCTTTAAGGTGCTACTGGACTCCTGCTCTTTTTTTGCTGTCTACCTATCTTTATCTATTAGCAGCATCTGTGAATAGGTGAAACATTAACATTAAAAAGTAGATTACTACTGTACTACAAAATTCACTTTTCTTAATCCCGTCCCACTTTTCTTAATCCCCCACACATGGAAAATTAAATTCTTCATTTTGGTGCTTGCTAGAATATCATGAGGGTGTAGCTTGCAAACCTGCAAATGGTTTTAACAAGAGAACTGTGATGTTCCTTTAGTGAAAGCAGATATTCACCTGCTGGAACAATCTACCTGCAGAGAACAGGGGTCTGAAACCAGTGCTGTGTACAGGAGGGGGTAGGAAAGGACGGGGGGGGGGGTGCTTTGAAGTTGGACTGAATAAAATATTTAGCAACAATACTGTAGAAAATGAGAAGCAGCCTAGCAGGAACTACAACATTTGCTTTCTGTGAAGCTGATGCAGAGTTCACATTAGGATTGCCAGGTTCTCCCTGGCCACCGGCAGAGGATGTAGGAGTAAGGTTGCCAGATATAGGCTGGGAAACTCCGTTGGAGATGGAGCCTGGGGAGGACAGGGACCTCAGCTGGGTACAAAGTCATAGAGTCCACCCTCCAAAGCTGCCATTTTCTCCAGAGGAACTGATCCCTGTAGTCTGGACATGAGTTATAATTTATGGGGATCCCCAGGTCTCTTTGTTTAGGTATTTACAACTTGCTATAAGAGATTTTGCTTGCTTCCAAGAAGCGGTGCTCAGACAGTTGCTATGTACAATATCTTATCTGACTGCAAACAAAATGATGCTCGCTGCTCATCCAATATCAGGCCAAACTCTGGACCATATGCTAGCGGCTGTGTTCATCCCCAGCCTGTTCCTCCCACCGGCCTCCTCCTTTCCTTCATATGCAGAGCTGATTGAAACCTTCCTTGTTTCAGAAACCTCCCATCAAATGCCAGTTTCCATGCCATCCAAATATGAATGCCTGGCATTTTCTTCCCTACAAACCAGGATTCTGAACAAGGAGGTGGTGGAAGGGAAGAAGGAAACAAGCCAAGATTGACTCTGTCAAACACACACACACAAACCCCTTTGTTTGATTGTGAAATTTGTATGCAACCACTGCTTGGGTGAAAGGAAAACAATGCTATCTGATCTTAGTGTGTGCCTTTTCCTACTCCGCATACTAAAGAAGAACAAAGTTTAGGTTTTATTTCTTGGAAATGTGCCATGTTCTTCAAAGACATTAAAATGCATTGGTCTGCTATATCTCATCAGAATCTGTCAAAGTCCAGATTTGCTACAATTGATGATGGTGTCTAATATCTGGCCTCTATGATGCCCACTGCCATTAAGAAGCTCCAGCTATCCCTTAAAATGGAATAATTTGCTAGGAATAGTCAAAACATGGCAATTGTTTCCTCAGTAAAGAGCATTAGACAAGATATGGTTGAATGTACTTTCCAGCTACCTATAACGTTGATAGTTTTGTTAAGTCACTACCTGTAAGTTGGTTTACTTTTTAAACATTCAGTCCAGGAGTGACCGATGGTAGTTCTCCAGATGTTTTTGCCGACAACTCTCATCAGCCCCAGCCATTGGCCATAGTGGCTGGGGCTGTTGGGAGTTGTAAGTAAAAAACATCTGGAGAGCTACCATTGGCTACCCCTGATTTAGTCTGATCCCATGCAGATTTTCAAAGTAAACTCTCACTTGGGGCTGCCAAAGATGGCTAAAGATCTCTGGGATTATAACTGTAGCTAGAGATTAGTTCACCTGGAAAATTTGGAAGATGGGCTCTATTATACCCCACTGAAGTCCCTCCCCTCCCCAATCCCCATCGTTCTCAGGCTCCACTCCCAAAATCTTCAGGAACCTCTCAAGCTGGAGCTGGCAACCCTACCCCCACCATTTGTTGAATGAATTCACAGACAAGGAAGTGTGCCCAATGTTGCAGCTCTAGTCTGATGAAATCCAAGAACATATATCCTGCAAAATTTCACAGATGTATGGAGGATCACTGCAGGAGTGCTTGCATGCTCCACACATTTTTGAAGGTTATATCCAGTGCGTTCAGAGCATTATTTAAAAGAACAGGGTAATAGTTCTTTTGCTCAAAGATTTATCATAAAAGCTTAACTGTCCTGCCAAGAAGTGGTTCAAAATATACTTCTGAATTTGCAGTGTGTGAAACAGCAAGGTATGTACTGTATAAAGCCATAGTGTAAATATGCATTGTTGTGTCCTAGGTTCAAATGGAGAACTGTTACTTTTGGAGGGAACTGTTACTTTTGGAGGGAAGCTGAACAAGCCAAGCTTGTACTCCACACCAGGGTTCCAGAGAAGGCCTAAGCGTGCCCAATCAGGGGAAGGATTGAAACATAAGTAGCCAATCAACATCTAGGCTCATACTGTACCCTGATAGGCCCTTAGGCCTCTGTAAATAGCCAATCCATGTACATAGTTAAGGTCCAATCAGAAGGGGGCAAGAATTGTATAAAGGAGCGGGAGGTTTGAATAGAGCTCAGTCTGTGTTGGTGTTCCTGAAGTAAAGCTTGCTGAAATCACTCTCCGACTCTGGTCTCTTACTGCGCCGACCCCAGTACTTTACACTGGCGACGAGGATGGGATGCCAGTAAGAACCAGCAACAGAACCAGGAACACGGAAAGGTGGCTAAATCCAAGCCATCTGGGTCCGCACCTCCGCTCTGCGCACACCCCATCTCTCAAGCCGCCCAGACACGCTGCCAAGAATGGAGGCTTCAGCTAACCTCCTGCAGCCCTTTAGCATCGATCGCCCCGAGCTGTGGGACTCGTGGGTCAAAGGCTTCCAGTCATACCTGACCTTCCGGAAGATTACAGAGACTACCATGCAGAGAGCTCTGCTTATCAGTACGTGTGGCACGGAGACCGTGGACTTAGCCAGGGCTCTTCTCCAACCCAGGAAGCTCTCAGAGACGCCGGTGGACGACATCATCAGCGCTCTGGAGAAGTATTTCCAGCCCCAGCCAACCAAGCTCACCTGGCACTGGGACTTCCGACAAAGGACACAGAAGGCAGGCGAAACCACGATGGCGTTCTTGACAAGCCTGCGCCAGGTGGCAAGCCGATGCAGTTTCGCAGACCTCAACGAAGCCCTTCTCGACCAGTTTGTATGGGGCTTGAGGGACGAAAAACTAGTACAGAAACTCCTGTCCCTCTCCGAGTGCGACCTAACAAAGGCAATCGATGTGGCCACCAGCTGGGAGAAGGGCAGATCAGCAGAGCCACGGCTGACAAGACAGGCTACGGCACACCAGATCAACCCTGAACCATCTACAGAGGACTCAGACGAGGACAAAGCTCTACAAACCGGCTATCGTTCAGCAGGAAGGAAGACCACCCATGCCCCACAGGGCATGAGACACAAGACACCACCTGCATGTGCAAGCTGCGGGGGCCAGCACGAGCGAAAGACCTGCCGATTCTGGAATGCCACCTGTCGACTCTGCAACAAGGAAGGCCACATCGCCTGTGCCTGCAGATCCACATCCCGAGCACGCGTCCCGCAAAGATCTGCGCACTCCGAAGGCCAGCCAGACTTCGAGACCGACGCTCTCCACGCCCACCCATACCCGGTACAGTACCTACCCTCGCCAGTCAGGCCCTCCAAAATCCGGGTCAATGTAGGGATCGGGGGGGTGCCCTGCCAAATGGAGGTGGACTCTGGGTCAGCATCATCTATTATAGTGGCAGAGACATTTTTTAAAATCCCCACCAGGCTGAGGCCTCGTCTCAGGGACCCGGGGTTTACCTTAGTGGACTTCCAGAAGAATAAGGTGCCTATCTTGGGAGTGGGCCCAGTCCCAGTCCAATACAAGGGGTTCAAGGGCCAGCTACAAGTGCTAGTGGTCAAGAACCACTTTACAAACCTTTTGGGTCTCGACTGGTTCAAGCCCCTGGGAATAGAGATCAGGGGGGTCAATAAGACTGTCGGAGTGGACTTTAACAAGGTTTGTGAAGAGTTCCCGGCCGTTTTCGATGGCACCTTGGGCTGCTACACTGGTCCCCCGGTTACACTACACCTCGACCCCACAGTGCGGCCTATTAGGCTTAAAGCGCGGTGAGTTCCATTCGCGCTCAAGCCTAAAATTGAGGAGGAACTGGATAAACTGATTGCACAGGGAATATTAGAACCTGTCACCCACGCAACCTGGGAAACTCCCATCGTGACTCCAGTCAAGCCCAGTGGGGAAGTGCGGATTTGTGCAGACTATAAGTGCACCCTCAACAAGGCTCTTCAGGCCCACGCATACCCTGTGCCCATCATCAGCCACGTTCTAGCCACCCTAGCCGGCGCAAAATTTTTTGGCAAGTTGGACTTGGCCCAAGCTTACCAACAGCTGCCGGTGGATGAGGCCACGGCCAACGCCCAAACAATTGTGACCCACCGGGGGGCCTTTAGAGTAAAGCGGTTGCAATTTGGCGTGAGTGTGGCTCCGGGGTTGTTCCAGGAACTCATGGACTCTCTTTTAAAAGGACTTCCCGGAGTCACTCCATTCTTCGATGATGTGCTGATCGCGGCAGCATCGCCTGAAGAATTCGCCGCCCGCCTTAGAGGAGTCCTACAACGTTTTGAAACAGCCGGCCTCAAGGTCAAACGGGAGAAGTGCCTCCTGGGCGTGGATCGGGTGGAATTCCTGGGGTTCTCCATCGATGCCCAGGGGGTCCATCCCTCCGACGCCAAGCTGCGTGCCATTAGAGATGCTCCAGCGCCCACCAACAAGCAAGAACTCCAGGCCTTCCTCGGCCTCCTAAACTTTTATCATGCTTTTCTCCCCCACAAGGCAGCGGTGGCCGAACCCCTGCACCGGCTTCTAGACAAGAACCGACCCTGGGCGTGGGGCCGCCAGCACGCTAAAGCCTTCCAGGATATCAAGGGCCTCCTGATGTCCAACTCCGTCCTTGCCCATTTTGACGAGACCCTGCCCTTGGTCCTTGCATGCGACGCATCCCCTTATGGCGTGGGGGCAGTTCTGGGCCACCGACTCCCTGATGGGACCGAAGTCCCTATCGCGTACTACTCACGGACCTTCTCGTCGGCGGAGCGGAACTACGCCCAAATCGACAAAGAAGGGTTGGCAATTGTGGCCGGTGTCAAAAAATTTCATGATTACATCTACGGCCGGCCCTTTACCCTCTATACGGACCACAAACCCCTCTTGGGCCTCTTTGCATCAGACCGGCAGACCCCTCAGGTGTTGTCCCCACGGGTCCTCCGTTGGTCCATTTTTCTAGCCGGCTACACTTACACCCTAGTGCATCGCCCGGGCAAGGCAATGGGCCATGCTGACGCCCTGAGCCGCTTGCCCTTGCCTGACGTGGATCCCGATCCAGCCCCGGCTCATCAGATCCTACTGATGGACATGCTTCCGGACAGGCCATTGCTCGCCCGCGACGTTGCTGCCCACTCCGCTCGTGATCCAGTCCTCTCCCGTGTCTTGGACTGGGTGGGGAAGGGGTGGCCCAAGGGCTCGACTGGGCCGGAATTTACTCCGTTTGCAGCCCGGAAAGACGAACTATCCACCCACAAAGGCTGCCTACTATGGGGCAACAGAGTCGTCATCCCCAAACCCTTGCAAGACCAAGTGCTTAGAGCCCTGCACGAGGCACACCCGGGCATAGTCCGCATGAAGGCTCTCGCACGGAGCTATGTCTGGTGGCCAGGCCTCGATGCAGAAATTGAGGCTTGGGTTAAAAGGTGCCCGACATGCCAGGTGTCAAGGCCTGACCCCCCACGTGGCCCAGTGCAACCATGGGAATCCACCAAAACCCCCTGGTCAAGACTGCATATGGACTTTGCTGGCCCCTTCCATGGGCAGACTCTACTCATACTAGTGGATTCATACTCCAAGTGGTTGGAGGTGGTCCAGGTGCCCTCGCCATCATCGCAGGCGACCATCACGGCTCTGAGGGCCATCTTTGCAACCCACGGGTTGCCGGAGACCATCGTCACCGACAACGGCACAACATTCACGTCCGCAGTGTTCCGGGACTTCTTAGCCAGGAACCTCATCAGGCACATTCAATCTGCCCCGTTTCATCCAGCCACCAACGGCCAGGCAGAGCGGATGGTGCGCACGGCAAAGGAGGCCTTGAACCGTCTGGGCCCCTCAGACTGGCCAAAAGACTTGGCGTGTTTCCTAATGGCCTACCGGACCACACCCACCGCCTCCACAGGTCGCAGTCCAGCCGAACTCCTCATGGGCCGCCGCATCACCACCCTGCTGGACAAGCTACACCCTGACCGAGCCCCAGACAGGCGACCGGCGCCGGAACACCTTAAAGCCCCCAGAGGGTTCTACCCAGGTGAGACAGTGTGGGCACGGAACTATGCCACCACTGGCCCCACCTGGCTCCTTGGAAAGGTGGACCACGTCACCGGACCGGTCTCCTATGCAGTGACTTTGGAGGGTGGACATCTCCTGAGGCGACACATCGACCAACTCCGTGGTCACCTGCCTGCCGGGGAGCCAAGGTCAGAGGCTCCAGATCCGGACAACGTAAGTCCCCGTGAGCCTGACACAGAACAGGGTTCCGTGGAGCCCGCTTCGGCCCAGCAGGAGGAGACCCCCGACCGCGCAGCTGAACCCAGGTCTCCCGGGGCCGCCGTCCCAGATGTCTCCAGCTCTGCAGCCGCGGAACCACCAACCGAGTCGGAACGCCCAGTCCCCTCGGAGCTCCGACGCTCGACACGAGACCGCCGCCCTCCGGCATATCTCCAGGACTATGTCACCTGATAGCTGGAACTATGGGGGGAGGGGTGTTGTGTCCTAGGTTCAAATGGAGAACTGTTACTTTTGGAGGGAACTGTTACTTTTGGAGGGAAGCTGAACAAGCCAAGCTTGTACTCCACACCAGGGTTCCAGAGAAGGCCTAAGCGTGCCCAATCAGGGGAAGGATTGAAACATAAGTAGCCAATCAACATCTAGGCTCATACTGTACCCTGATAGGCCTCTGTAAATAGCCAATCCATGTACATAGTTAAGGTCCAATCAGAAGGGGGCAAGAATTGTATAAAGGAGTGGGAGGTTTGAATAGAGCTCAGTCTGTGTTGGTGTTCCTGAAGTAAAGCTTGCTGAAATCACTCTCCGACTCTGGTCTCTTACTGCGCCGACCCCAGTACTTTACATGCATAATGTGTTTATTTGATCTTTATCCATTCTTCATGGAGCTCAGGGAGACAGCAAATATAATCCTCTTCTTCCATTTGATTCTCTCAACAACCTTATAGAGTAAATGTTACCTAGTGAATTCATGATAGTGTGAGAATCTGAGATCTCCCCCTTAGAAGTCCAAGACTCTGGCTCAAGCTCCACTGCTTGATATGTTATATCTGCTTAAAGATATAAGTAACTCTAAAGAGTTACAACTTTGGCACTAATGAAATTGTGGCAAGGAATGCAAAAGGCAAAAACAGGAATAAAATGGAATAGTAATTTACCAGGAAACCAGGGCAGCTGGAGCAGATGTAAAAGGGCCTTAAACTGCAAGTATTCCTTTCCCTGTGCAATCACTACAAACACTGTGGAGCATTTAAGGGTGATCTCTCAAAATTAATCAGGCTACATTAATTAAGCTATAGTTTTCATTGAAGGTCTATGCCTAAGTTATATCTTTGTAAAATAAACACTGGTTTAAATGATCTGCAAGTCTGAAGATTGGCTGGCTATATATTGTAGGCGGAAAATAAATTATAATTTTCATCCCTTGAAACATTCTTCAAATGACACAGCAGAGAAAAACAACAACTTATAAATCATAGATCATTTGGTAGGAATGGAACATGATTTGTTGGGCTGCCTCTGCAGTAATTCAAAGACTTTACCTGTAAAGAAGAAAAATGGTACAAAAGCAAAGATGGATTAGTATAACAGAATTTACTGTGCACTGTCACTTTGCAGACTTCCTTAGGGATAGGCAGTATACAGAATGAATAGGCAGTGTTTCTTAACAGTGCAGGGAAAATGCTGAATGTCACGATTCATTTTCTTAGAGCACATTTTAAGCATAGAAGTTTTTTATATTTCTAATATGTTTAAGTATAATATGCACTAAATAACTAACAATAAGCTCTTCTAGCCAAATCCATTTTACATAAATAATTATAGCACACTAAAGAATGCACACTAAAGAGCCCTGTGGCGCAGAGTGGTAAAGCTGCAGTACTGCAGTCTGAACTCTCTGCTCATGAGCTGAATTCGATCCTGGCGGAAGCTGGGTTCAGGTAGCCAGCTCAGGTTGACTCAGCCTTCCATCCTTCCAAGGTCGGTAAGATGAGTACCCAGCTTGCTGAGGGGAAAGTATAGATGACTGGGGAAGGCAATGGCAAACCATCCCTTTAAAAAAAGTCTGCCGTGAAAACGTTGTGAAAGCAACGTCACCCCAGAGTCGGAAACGACTGGTGCTTGCACAGAGGACTACCTTTACCTTTTTTAAAGAATGCACATTAAAAAGATAGTCGGTCACTCATAAGAGTTTGTTCACCCCAAAATCTGACATTCATTGAGCCATATACGAAGTATGTTAATTTGAACGTTAAGCTCATTTTCCAATTCTTATTAAATCATTATGAACTTGATGCTTTGGTAGAAATTTTTACCTTAGTCAGCAGACTTACTGGAATTTCCCTTGATTCCTGAGTGTATAAAAATGTTATTAACCACTGTGTATTGATAATCTCCAGGACCAGTCTTTTCCAATCTGGTGCTGGCTTTGAAAACACTCTGGAAACTATATCAGATGCAAATGAACAGGCTGTTCTCAATCTCAGCATAAAGAGCCTGCATAGTGGGGACCAGAGGAAGCAATTGAGTCAATGGATCTTTTCATGGGAGACCCAGACAGCTGTCCCATTCATGGAAATTTCTGGTCACATTCTCATGCAACTGTGGATGGAAGCAATGAGGAGGAGGAGGAGGAACAGGGCTTTATTATGTCTTGTGGTACATGCAGCTCTGATAGGTCATATGGTAGGTTTCTTTCAACCCTATCTAAAGTGGTGTTTTGCATTTTGAACTCTTAGGAAGACAGGACAAAGACAGCATGGCAAAGCTGTCTGGCAATTTTGAGAATACCAGAGGTCCATCTTGTGTTCATTGCATGAAATTGCAAGCACTTTTAAATGCTACTCGCTTTTTTCAAAAACCAGCCTTTTAAAAATGCAGCTATTATACTGGTTGTTAAATAGGAGCCACACTTTTTAACAAATGCAAAAACAATGCTTTAAAAGGTTTAAAGATGCAATAGGTAGAGGCCCAGCGACCAGAATAACATTTTTAAAAATTACAAAGTAGAGTGCCCATTCTCAAACAGGGTAATTTTAAATGCCTTGACAGATCTGTATAAAAAATAATTACTGCAATTTTTAAAAATTGTTCTGTCTCACTTTTTCAAAGAATGTGCTGTACTTCAGAACGTGATTAAGGGCCTCCAACAAGCTATTGAAAACCAGCATCATTTGAGAGGTAATAAAATAGCTGCATGTTTAGCCAGCTATATTGGTGGTAGCTTGCTGGGGGGGAAAGTGTAGATGACTGGGGAAGGCAATGGCAAACCACCCTGTAAAAAGTCTGCCCTGAAAATGTTGTAATGCGATGTCACTCCAGAGTCGGAAACAACTGGTGCTTGCACAGGGGACAACCTTTACCAGTTTTTTTAATTGGTGGTAGATGACTGCGCTATTATTATTATCAATTTATTGAGGGGCTACTCCTATGGTGCGTTACACAGCATTTGGAATGGGTCTTCCAAAATAAATCTGTCACAGGTTGGAGAGGGATGGACAGATATGGCATGGCATTCTAGAGGTCATTCTAGAAGTATTGTGGGAGACCGATCATTAGTATCCTGACTGACCCTCCTTCCTTTCTTCCAGTAAAATATAACCATTGAAGCAGCAGTGTAAAGAAAGGGATGTTAACTCTTTCCCGATGGACCATTTTCCCAATCACTGCCCCAAGCTACACTCTCAGCCACAAATTGATCTATAACACATGGGGAGAAATTGCACACATTGCCTTGTGGCTTGCCATTATTTCCATTAACTTTGCTACTTTCCAACAGGGCTTTTTTTTGTAGCAGGAACTCCTTTGCATATTAAGCTACGCACCCCTGATGTAGGCAGTCCTCCAAGAACTTACAGGGCTCTTAGCACAGGTCCTACTGTAAGTTCTTGGAGGATTGGTTACATGACGGGTGCGTGGCTTAATATGTAGGAGTTCCTGCTACAAAAAAAGCTCTACTTTCTGACATTGTTAAGTGAAGAAAAATTAAAGACTTGTTTAGAGAGTAATGTTGGGCTTCCTAGATCACAATCAATGTGGCCACAGATGGTGTGGAACTTTCCTTGTGTCTGTACTGATTTGCACCAGCAAAAAGAAATACTAAGGAAGTCTGTAGAATAGTTAAGGGGCATGACATCCCCTATCAGTGGCCAGGGGGACCTAGCAACCCTAGGTGTGGAACATCAAGGGTTCTTTCTGGCCATGTCAGTATTATTTCCTTGAAAAGTCATTTGGAGAAGGAAGATCCAATTTGGAGTGGGGGGAGGATTTTGCCATAGAATCCAGCATTACACAGAAATAATAAACAGTGATTAGAAGTACCAGAGACATTCCAAAATTCTTGGTAAGGACTTCTTGTGTTTATTGATTTTGACTCCTGTAAAATGTTGGGGAAGTCTCAGACTAGAATCCCAAAAGACAGGCTCCAGTGCTTTACCTTCAGCACCACCAGTAACCAGTAGCCTGTGCAAGCCTTGTGAAATCTGTGTTTCAGGAGTGCTATATAGACTCAAGGATGCCTTCCAAGTGGCAGCGTCAACTCACTGCCGTGAAAACAATGTGATGTGACGTCACCCCAGAGTTGGAAATGACTGGGGCTTGCACAGGGGACTGCCTTTACCTTTTTTAATTATTTAGTTAATATGTTTTTAAAATATATATAATCATTTGGAACTGTATGTTGCAAGTCTGAATTTTAAGATTATTTTATTTACACAGATGATAATGAGAGATTGAAAAATACAGTCTGCATGTTAGAAGAAAAAGTAAAGTCCTGCGAACAGGTAGGAACATTCACTGTCTTTGTATTGGGCTTCTTTTTGTAGGATATCAACTATGCAATATGATTCCCATAAAAAGGTTGTCTTCTTTGTTAAGTTGTTATTGCTATCATTCTCATTATTGCCATCATTATCATTAGAAATCATTGTGAGTGATTTGAATATAAGCAGATTTGACCAAAGTTAAAGTTCTCAGTCTTGGTTGAGTCTCAACATCTGTTTGCACACCCATCCCAAACACTTGTTTGTGTGTATCTACCAAGAAGAAGAAGAAGAAGAAGAAGATATTGGATTTATATCCTGCCCTCTGTTCCGAAGAGTCTTAGACCGGCTCACAATCTCCTTTACCTTCCTCTCCCACAACAGACCCCCCCTGTGAGGTGGGTGGGGCCAGAGAGGGCTCTCACAGCAGCTGCCCTTTCAAGGACAACCTCTGCCAGAGCTAGTACATACAGGAAATTCAGGTTCACTCATAAGCCTTGGCACTGAAAAGGGCTGGCCTCAAATCCTGGAAAAGAGCCAGTGAGGTGGCTTTATTAAGGTGGCTTCCGGTCTTAGCTTATTTTTATTGTTCTTTGCAGGTACACTTAGATGGCATTCATTGCAGGTTGTAAACTGCAAACAGGTTCAGCCAAAGTGTTTGAGGATATAATTAGATGTAATGTCAAGAGATCTGTTATTTAATCTTCCACAGTTTTTTTTAAGCTAAGTCTCAGGGAAGACAAAATGGATTGGAGCTACACTGGTAGTGATGGGGTTAATCCTTCAGGGGGAAACATACAGGTACCTGCAAATTTTCCCCTAGAGACCACATAACAGTTCAGGGGGAGGAGGGATAACCATGGGTTAAATCACCACCAATTCAATTAAGGTTCCCCCTTTGGCTGCTGTTAATTTTTTAAAACTGCAAAATATTCTAGGATGCCATAGAGTTTTTTACCAAAATTCCTAGAGTGTCCCCATGTGACACGCCTGGTGCAATTATGTCACTTCCAGCTGATATAATTGCTCTGGGCATATCGTGCACCTTCTGAGATCTTTGAAGCGGGGCTCCCCCACCAGCCAATCCTGTGCCAGCGGGTTGGAGGATGCAAAATCGGGAGAAACCCTGCCCCAGCGGGAGGATGGGAACCCTAGGTATAATGCCACAGATTCCACCCTCTAAAGCAGCCTCCCCCTCCCCTGCCTAGAGTATTAACCTTTGTCACCTGAAGGTCAGTTGTAATTCCAGGAGCTCTCTAGGTTTTATCTGGAGGTTGGCAACCCTAAGTGGAACTTTGCAGCCCTCATCCCATGATGTTCTTTCATCGCTCAGCCGCATGTCCAGCTGCTAGTTCCAACACATTTTTTAATGTTCTTTCAAAGCTGCCAACAAGTAAAATTAGCACTTACTTGGTGTTATGGCCTGCATGCTGGTAAACAAACCTCTCCTGAGGCCTACTCATATATTCAACAAGACAGATCAGGCCCTAACTTAGCATAAAGTACTCCCAACTAAACTGTTCTGGGGATAAGGGCTATATTATTCCTCTTCTATAAATGAGAGTGGGTCTTGCCCAAGGCCTCCAGAGGATACATGATTTACAGTGCCTGATGGTACAAAGTAGGAGTCCAGTAGCACCTGGACGATATGCATGCCTGTCTGAAGAAGTATGCATGCATACGAAAGCTGACATTCTGAATAAAACTTTGTTGGTCCTAAAGGTGATACTGAACTCCTACTTTGTTCTATTGCTTCAGACCAACGTGGCTGCCTGATGATGTTTTCTGAATATTTTCTTAATCTTAACATGGTATTTAGGGAAATTTCGTGACTGCAGTCTCTGATCAGATACATTGCTAAACCTATTGTTCCAAACAATTGTTTAAACAAATTCATAGGAATATAAAAGTCAGATTGACAGACTCATGAAAGAAATTGAAAGCAAGGAAGAGGAGCATAGGCTTGAACAAAAGAAGACGCACTGCGAAATGAAAAAAAGGCGTAAGTAAGCACAATACACACACACTGCATTTGAGATACATCGAAATTTGTCACATCCAAAGCAAAACCTTAATTGTTACCATTTCATTCTTTAAAAGACCATTGTTCCAGGCGCTTTCCCTCCCAGCCAACCTCGTTTTGGATATATGAACTGACTCAAGAAATAAAAACCCTTCAGGTACTAAAGAGGGATGACTAAGCTTGGGAACATAAACCATAGGCCTTGAAAAAGAGATTGGGCACATACTCCCACACTGGCTTCCCCTTCCACATACATTAGAATTGGTGGCAGAAAATGCTGTCAGACTGCACCCAGTTTATGGTGACATGGCCGCAATTGGGTTTTCAAGGCAAGAGGTAAATTGAAGTGGTTTGCCATTGCATGCCTCTGTGTACCAACTCTGGATGTCTTTGGTAGTCTCCCGTTGAGGTACTAACAAGGGCCAACCATGGTTTGCTTCCAGGATTGGGCTAGCCTAGGCCATTCAGCTCAGTGCTAAAATTCAGATTAGATTATTTAAATCACAGTGAAATGCACATTTTAATCACAGTAGCTAAAGAAAAATCCCAACTTGTTAGGGACAAAAAAAATAAATAAATGTACCTTATGCACAACATGTTTAAGCTATGTGTTAGTCCAGTTCTGAATAATATCTGCAAACAGAAAATTCAAAGTTGGATTATTCCCATATTTCAAATGATGATAGTCTCTTTTAAAAAAGAAAATGAACGGTTTGCATTCACAGCTATTTATCACATTAGAATTTACTTGGTTTACCCAATGAATGTTACTATTTAGTTCAGTGCTGTGCTGCTGTCGTTATTTTTGTCAGTTGAAACAAAAGAGGAAGAACTCAAACAACTAATAGAAAAGAAAGATCTGGAGATTTCAGAATTAACTGGACAACTGAGAGCTCAGGAAAAGGAAAAACAGGATGAGATCATCAAACTGCAAATAGAGGTATACCCTAGAAACCTAGTGTTCTTGTTAAGTTAAACATAGAACAGCGGTGGCCAACGGTAGCTCTCCAGATGTTTTTTGCCTACAACTCCCATCAGCCCCAGCCAGCATGGCCAATGGCTGGGGCTGATGGGAGTTGTCGGCAAAAAATATCTGGAGAGTTACCGTTGGCCACCCCTGACATAGAGGATAAAACCAAAGCCCACGGGGCATAAGCCTTGTGTTGTATATCATCTGTTCTCTGAATTTACTGACATGCACAGGATTCCTCCAGTAGTATTGGAAATGAAGGACTTTGCACTGTGTCTTAGCCTCAGACGTCAAAAGGAGACTATAGACAGCCAGAGAGATAGCTAAGTCAAGACCCTGTGCGTCCTTCCTTTCTACTGCTCTGCTACTATCCCATGAATAAGTAGATTGCTACTTTCAGGGAATCTTCCTTCCTTCCAGCTAACACCTTCTCCATTTTGCTGCCATGAGAGCAGGACATGATTTCTGGAGCTCCATCCATCCTAGTTAGTTACAACTAGCTTAGAATCTTCTCTCTATTCTGCTTACAATAGAGTTCCTTACAATAAAGGGCTCATATTAGCTTGGTAAAATAAACAGGCTCTGTATAAACTTTATTTCCTCAGCAGCAAACACACACCAGATAGTTCTGCTGTGCCACTTTCTGCAATCTGCAACTTCTAGAGAGCTGAAACTGCTCTAGAGAGAGCTGAAACTGACAAAATAAACTGGTTTGTTGTATTACTTTCATCAGACACACAGAGGTTCTTGCACTATGAAGCTCTTGTGGATACTTAGACTCAGAATCAGGTTGCAACAAGCTGATGGTTTGGATATGAAACAAAGTGTTGGCTATTTGATTTGTTAGATCTGAGTCCTGTAGCAGCTTAGAGAACAAAAAAATTGAGGGGGCAGGTAATAAGCATCAAAGAGTCAAGCATTGACTTTCAAGAGCCTATGCCTTAAAAATCTTGTTGATTTCAAAGGCACTACTGGACTCTAATCTAGCTGTTCTACTGCAGACCAACATGACTATCCCTTGAAACTATTTTATTTGAAGGCTCAAGAAACTATTTGCAAAAAAGATTCTCAGGATTGGTCTTTAAACCAGCTTGCAAAAACAGCCAATGCAGATGTTCAAAATATTTAGAATAGAAAAGGTGTATCTGCCCTAGTGTTCTGAAGGACCAATTCTTCTTCTATAAACTCACCCACCAACTACGGTGAGCCTAACAGCTGCTTTTGAAAGTCTTCTCCTTCCAGGTTGTTCATTTAGGTTCTTGGTCTGCCAGCAGAATGTGTAGAGCAACCTTCTGAGGTAAAGTGCTGTGAACTCTGCCCCGCTGTTTTATTTCAGCAAGGTTTCTCTGGTGGTGTTCTGATTACTTTTATCTTTGTTTTGAATCTGAGGCAAAACTGCCTACTGTTACGCACAGATCATTTCTGTGCTTTTGATGCAATTTTAATGAGCTTTCATTGTGTTTTATCGATTATAGGTTGAAAGTAACTTTGAAATGGGATATCAGTTTTATCAATAAATGTTATAGCCCTGCATTGGGCTTATTCGCAGCCACTATCATTCATGGGACTTTGAGGTGCTCTCACACATGCTAAATAATGCAGCTTCAATCCACTTCAGCAACCATTTGCAAATAGATTTTACCATTTCATACAGTAAAATCCAGTTGCAAAGTAAATTGAAAGTAGATTGAAAGTGCGTTATTTAGTGTGTGTGAAAGGCCCTCTATTCCTTAATAAGGGCTTAAAATGCAGGTAGCAGACTTAACTGTGCTCTGTGTTTCTCTTTCCATATATTTCTCAGATGGCAAAGAATGAGAGAGCAAAATATTTGTATTAATAATTTAATTTATATTGAAGTATTTTGCTTTCTTCTGTCTTGCCTAATAGTAATATTTTAATTCATACACTTGAGTGCTTCAACATTTTGTCAGATGTTAGAAGGACCTTGCCAGGACCTCAGCAGATTTCATAATTTCTTCATATATGAAGTGCAATTTCCAGTTGGTAGGGCCTATCAAAATATTAATATCTGTATTTCAGTTTGATGCTAAACTGACACAGTTTCAGAACAGAACACCCAAATCTCATCCCGATCCCAGGGCATTACCTCAAAATATCTACAGACGGGTATGTGTTTTTCAGCATTTCCTATGCTTGCCAAAATGTTGGTCTGTATGTACCATCAGATAATGTAAAGAAGTGCCATTATTCTTGGACTATTAATGGTGTGGTGTATCATACTTAACATGTACCAATAACTCAAGAACATAAGAGAACCCATGCTGGATCAGGCCAGTGGCCCATCCAGTCCAACACTCTGTGTCACACAGTGGCCAATCAGGAGGTCCATCAGTGGGGCCAGGACACTAGAAACCCTTTCACTGTTGCCACCCCAAGCACCAAGAATACAGAGCATCACTGCCCCAGACAGAGCATTCCAACAATAAGCTGTGGCTAATAGCCACTGATGGACCTCTGCTCCATATGATTATCCAATCTCCTCTTGAAGCTCTCTATGCTTGTAGCTGCCACCACCTCCTGTGGCAGTGAATTCCGTGTTAATCACTCTTTGGGTGAAGAAATATTTCCTTTTAAGCAGAACAAATCACCCCAATCCAGTGGTTTTCTTGGTGCAGAATAGCAATATACTACTAGGAGAGTAGAGAGGAAACAGTTTCTCAGTTCATTTCAAAAGAGGGAGCCTATCCAAATGTTTTACACTTAAATGAAGGGGAGGGGGCACTGCATATACGGATCTACAGATGAGGACAATGGGGGTCTGCAATTTTCATCCACTACACAGTATGCATCTCTTAAATGCTTTCTGCTTATTGCTCTTACATCATCATCAGAAAAAGCCAAAAAAATGTTTTGTGTGTCTCTGAAATTACTTGGAAGACCTTCAGTATTATCCTAAGCAATCACACTGTTCTAAGCCAATTGACTCTGATTAACTACACAGGATACAACTCTGCTTAGTAGGGGTCATTTTGTAGACAAAGAGGTGCTGGAGCTCATTAGCACAATCGTTTGCGTATGCCACTCACCCCTGATGTCACAAGTACTAAATTATATCAGCTTAAAATGCTTCTTGAATTATGATCATAAGATCTTACTCCTATCATACTTTTTAAATTGCTTTCTCCTGTGCGGCCACAGTAGCACGATGAAGATTTCCATCTGTCTGATTTAGAAGTTTTGGTTGTTTTCCCATTTCTTGTGGGGAAAAATAATAGAAAGTTTGTCAGATCTTAAGAGTTCAGCAAAATTCTCACAAGGGGGTTAAACAAAAGAGCCCAGAGGCAATTTTTCTTGGGGGGAGGGTGGGGGGTTAAGAAAGAGTACAATAAAATTTAGAGGTTCCGTAGCTCCACTCCTGTGAGCTCCTGCCCAAAATGAAGCCTGCTGTTTCGGATGGCACTGTGTACATAACTGTTTAACCAAGATTTTTTGCAATGATCTTTGGACATCTACAAAACTATACAAGCCATAACCGAGTTGAGAAGGGATGATAGGGATGACTAAAACTGCCAGGACTAATTACAGTGGTCATGACCTGAGTTCAATCCCTGACGGTAGCTGGTTTTTCTGGTAGCCGGCTCGAGGTTGACTCAGTCTTCCATCCTTCCGAGGTCGATAAAATGAGTACCCAGGTTGCTGGGAGGAAAGTGTAGATGACTGGGGAAGGCAATGGCAAACCACCCCGTAAAAAGTCTGCCGTGAAAACGTGAAAGCAATGTCACCCCAGAGTCGGAAACGACTGGTGCTTGCACAGGGGACCCTTCCTTTCCTTTCTCATTTGGACCAGTTCCATGTCATAGTTTGGCCTGGTAGATACATGTCATGGTCTTACAATTCAACAAGTATTCTTGTTGGACCACACTACTGTCTCAGTGAGTGCTCATTACAGCAATTTTATTCATAAAATATGTTGCATTCAAATAATTTTTAGTATTTTTCAATAGCAGGGGCACTTTCACTGCATTTACTTTATCTTAGTCTTGGGTTTTTAATAAGCCACAACACTATTTGCTTGAATTTCTATAGAAGCTTCAGCACTTTCAGGAAGAGAAAAACAAGGAAATTGAAGTTCTCCGCAACACCATCAGAGACCTAGAGCAGCGGCTCAGCAAGGGTCCAGATGTCCGCCCAAGACGATGGCAGATTTGAGAACGACTTGAAAGTGGGAAGCAGTGCAAAGTGATGCGGCCATACAAGACTGCCAACTTTTCCTTTTATTAAAAATTCCCTTATCAGTTGCACCACAAGCATAAAGTCAGCATGTATGCCAAACTTCCTTCATGCTTACAAAGCACTTGCCATAAAAGAATTCAAGTTTTGTAGGACCTGATTTCCCTATTAAACCATCAATAACTACAGCAAGCACATTCTAAGCAAATTCCCTCTTTGTTGAACGCTTTCTTTCCTCTCTAAATCCTTCAAGATCAACATAAAAATTCAGTTCATTTCTGAAATGCAAAGTGTAACAACGAAACATAGTATTTCGCTACAAAGAAGAGAGAAAGGTTATGTAAATGTTAATAATCAGTTATAAAAGTTGACATTGGGCTCCAGTGTGACAAATCACAGATCAACAGAAATGGTAGATTGCTATACTGATTCTCACATCTGATCAACAGAAATGTTTAAAGCCCTCATCGTTTAATGAGATCTGCTTGCCCCTGCTCCGTACTATCCTATATACCCCCTCAGCCCCAATTCCTAATGTCTCTGACCCTTAGCTTCCAGTGGAACTGCTTGTGAGTAAGCAATTTGAGAAACAGTTACTTTAAAAATGCTTCTGCACACAGGCAGGAAACTGGGCTAATTTACTACAAGGCTGCCATCAAGCACACTAAATAATGCACTTTCAAACTGGATTTTGCCAGTTCACGTGGATTGAACTGGAAAGTGGACTGAAAGTGCATTTAGTGTGTGTGATTGCAGCCCAAGACATCCAGTCTGAAACAGAGTTACATGATTCTAAGCCCAATTATTTCAATTGATTTAGAAGTGCATCACTCTGCTTAGGAAGGAACTGTTTATGCTTACATATCTGTACAAAATATATTTTCTTGGAGCTAGATTCTAGCAGAATCCCTCTTAGGTTGATAATATATTGCTTAGAATGCTGCTTATGCATGTTTTACACTGTGGATCTTTAGTGGGGGGGAAACCCAATTTGTATGTATTTTCTTAATCTTTCTCATAAGAAAAAAAGACCATATACTACATATGGTTTTCAAAAAGTGGTAAACATGTCTTTCCTTGTCCTCTTCTGTTCTTAGTTGTAATACATCAAACAGAAGCCCCTAGGTCATAGTTTCTGCTTCTATTGTCATAAATACAAATAGAATGGTAGAAAAGGAAACAAGGAAGATGAGCTACCAAAATACTACAAACAACTGAGCTAGCACTGGGGAGAAAGCATACCATTATGAGGGTGGTGTTTCTTCCAAAAGCGACACCAGCTGATTTTGCAGACTCGGTCCAAATCAGTGAAGCTGCAGACCTCGACTTCCACCAAAAGCAAATGGCTGAAATCCAAGCATGCTAACTGGACTGATTTGTGGGATGCAGTTGCACAGCTGACTCTTTTGAACAGTCACATAATGGTACCCTCACAGGAAGATCACTGTTGAGATAAGACCCTCTGTTGTGCTGTCTTGAGCAAATGCACATCTGGTGGTACTAACAACTGTCCTGTTACGGAACGCATTCTAAAAGGGGGTGATCTTCCCTAGTGCTGAAGATGTTTAGATTGCTCGTCAGGCTCAGCTTCCCGCCCGTCCATCTCAAAGTCAGGCATCAGATAGAACAGGCTCGCTTCTTGCTTGTGACTGTCAAGCAGCTGTGGGCAGCCGTCACTGTCAAGACTCAAGGACGTTCTCTGCCAACAGCTGACCCTGTCACCTGCAGGAAGATGGGAGCTCTCCCCGACAGTATCAGGAGGCCGTGCTAGCTAGATCTGCAAACAACAGGTGCCGTCAGTGTCAGCATCAGCTACCTGAAGCGGGCCCTGTCTCCTGTGGCCAGGCTCAGTTCAACTGCCGGTTGCAAATGGCATTTCCTTTTCGTCAAAGATGTATCGCTTGTGGGGCGGCATCTACAGCTTGCTGTGGGGCAGCTACAGCTATCTCCAAGCTACCTATCTGACCTGTGCTAACCCTGTACTGTTGCTGCTGGCCCTGATGGGATCGATGGCTGTGGCCGTGACCAGTGCCACGCTGGTTTTGATTGTCAGAAAGCGGGTCCCCTTGTCCGTGATGGTGCCCATGATGTTCTGGGGGAGGAAGCGCTCCCTCGGTAGGTACCGAATCATTCTTCATTAAGTTGCTACATCTTTCTTCAATCTCGGGGGTCTAGAAGAAATAAATTCAGGCAACATTAGTTGCAGCAGACATTTGTTTCCGTGTTCGGTATAAGGGCAGCCCCATGTAGAGGGCATTGCAGTAGTCTAATCTCGAGGTGACCGTTGCGTGGATCACAGTTGCTAGGTCGCTGCGTTCCAAGAAGGGAGCCAACTGCCTCGCCCTCTTAAGGTGGAAGAAGGCGGCTCTAGCAGTGGCAGCTATCTGGGCCTCCATTGATAAAGAGGATTCCAGTAGCACTCCCAGGCTCTTGACCCTGCGCACTGGTATCAGTGGCGCACCGTCAAAAGCCGGTAGGGTGACCTCCCCTCCCGGTCCGCCGCGGCCCACACAAAGGACCTCAGTCTTCGCCGGGTTCAACTTCAGCCCACTCAGCCTGAGCCAGTCAGCCACGGCTTGTAACGCCTGGTCCAGGTTTATAGGGACATCACCAGTCCAGCCGTCCATCAATAGATAGAGCTGGGTATCATCAGCGTACTGATGACAGCCAAGCCCGTACCTCTGTGCAATCTGGGCAAGGGGGCGCATAAAGATGTTGAACAACATCGGGGAGAGAACTGCCCCTTGAGGCACCCCACAGTGAAGTGGGTGTCTCTGAGAGAGCTCCCCCTCAATTGCCACCCTTTGTCCCCAACCTTCAAGGAAGGAGGAGAGCCACTGTAAGGCTAGCCCCCGAATTCCTGCGTCGGTGAGGCGGCGGGACAGCAGCCGATGATCGACCATATCAAACGCGGCCGATAGGTCTAACAGCAGCAATACTGCCGAGCCGCCTCGGTCCAGTTGTCGCCAGAGGTCATCCATGAGGGCGACCAGGACTGTTTCTGTCCCATGGCCCGGGCGAAAGCCGGACTGGCATGGGTCTAGGACGGAAGCGTCCTCCAAAAACTCATGTAACTGCAACGCCACAGCCCTCTCAATAATTTTGCCCAAAAAGGGCAAATTTGAGACCGGTCGGTAATGTGCCAATTCGGCCGGGTCTGATGTAACTTTTTTCAGGAGAGGGCGGACCACTGCCTCATTCAGGGGTGTTGGAAAAGCACCCTCTGAAAGGGAACGATTTATGATGTCCCATATAGGACATCTTAGTTCCTCCTGGCAGGCCTTAATTAGCCAGGAGGGACATGGGTCCAGATTGCAAGTTGTGGATCGTGCAGTGCCAAGAATTCTGTCGACTTCCTCCAAGCTGAGCGGGTCGAAGCAATCCAGAGTTGAATCAGAAGACACGCATTGGGCCTCGAGTTCACTTACTGCATCTAAGTTGGCAGGGCAGTCGTGGCGGAGCGATTGGACCTTATCTGCAAAAAATTTCGCAAAAGCCTCACAGCCTATTTCCAATTCCTTAGCTTTTGAACTGCCCTGTGGCAATGTTGTAAGATTCCGAATTATTCTAAATAATTGAGCCGGGCGCGAATTTGCAGATGCAATCTTAGCCGCAAAGAATGTTTTCTTTGCGGTCTTGACTGCCATCTCAAAGGACTTCATAAACTTCCTATAAAATGTTCTAGTCGCTTCGTCGCGGGTACGCCGCCATTGCCTCTCTAGCCGTCTAAGACCTTGTTTCAGCTGGCATAATTCTGGGGTATACCACGGAGCCAGCCTAGTCCGAGGTCGCAGAGGGCGTCGAGGTGCGATCTCTTCGATGACCCTAGAGAGCCGGCTATTCCAGGTCTCAACCAGGCCATCGAGAGAATCGCCAGAGGGCCAGGGGTCCCGCAGGGCCATTTGGAACCGTTCCGGATCCATTTGGCTCCGCGGGCGAGCCATAATAGGCTCCTCGCCTAAACAAGTTTGGGGAGGCATATCTACACGGGCCTTGAGGGCGAAGTGATCCGACCACGGCACCGCCTCTGCGGTTATATCGCTCACTGCAACCCCGGCCGCAAAGATCAAGTCCAACATGTGTCCAGCTTGGTGGGTGGGGGTTGCAACAAATTGAGAGAGTCCCAGTGTCGCCATGGAAGACACTAGGTCCGTCGCCTGATTAGAGGACGGGTCATCAGCATGGACGTTGAAGTCACCCAGGATTATCAGCCTTGGGTGCTCCAGTGCCCAGCCCGTCGCCGCCTCAAGCAGGGACGGTAAGGCGCTGGCTGGTGCGTTAGGCATACGGTACACCAGCCAGATCGCCAACCCCTCTCCAGCCTCCCACGCCAGACCGGCACATTTTGGAAAACATTATACCAGGGATGGCCAACTGTAGCTCTCCAGATGTTTTTAAAATACAACTCCCATCAGCCCCAGCCATTGACCATGCTGGCTGGGGCTGATGGGAGCTGTCGGCAAAAAACATCTGGACAGCTACCGTTGGCCACCCCTGCATTATATGCATCTGTAATTTTTCTAAAGCAGGGCCAGAATATTATTTAATGAGAAAGCTGACAAGATATAACACTTCTCCCCTCCCCCTCAAAATTAAAGTCAGTGGTTGCATTGTTTAACCAAAACATCTGTTGAAAAGGATCACAGAACTATATGCAAAAGAAGTCCGATAGGAAAGCAGCCACTCACTGCACAGTTACAATTAGAATCAATTTGTTCCGATCCATTTATTGAGGAATTTCTGTAACCATTTTTAACAGATTTCTCTCTTGTAAGTTTTTTTTAAGAATGTGTCTAGAGTGCAATATAAAGCAATAGTTCTGGAAGCAAGTCTTCTTCTAAACTTGCCATATTGTTCAGATTGACTTGCAAAACTCGACATTACTTTCTCCCATAAATTAACAATGAACTCGTTTATTTGTAAATACATGGTGGTGCAAGAAGCTTTATTTCATAGCCATTTCATATACTATGCAGAGACAAAACCAAGAATTCAACAGCGCCTCCCAGAAGCTTCCTCTCCCAGTTCCCCCCCTCCCCTTTGGCTTCATGACCCAGCTCCAAGAGAGTTACAAGTTCACAAACCACTCTTAGGTCTCAACCCACAGGATGAGAACCACTGCTACAAGTGAACTCATACCATGTAAGAACAGTTTCCACATGTTGATTCACAGTATGCAATCTGAATGGCTTCTTCCACATACGGGAAAGTCAGAAAGGAGTAAGGCAAACCAACATGATGCACAAGACGGCCACACCTAAGAGAGAGAACCAAATTTCATTATCAGTGCAGTCTTTTATGCCGCTTTATTGAACTGAAAAATAAGCATGTTCTCTGGATAACATACGCCCTGTTATGATCCCCAAGAGCTCCTGCAAGGGCTTTCATTCCTGTAACAACCCTATGTGACAAAACTTCACAGAAAAGGACATTTGCAGTAGCTGTTTACAATAGCAACTCTGGCCACTTCCTTCTTAGAAAAGTCCCGCTGCATCACACCAGTCGTCCATCTAGCCTGGCATTCCACTTCACACAATGGCCGACCAGTCACCCTGGAGGGCCCACAAATAGGGCACAGAAGTGAAGGTCTTTTTCTGATGTCGTCTCCTAGGCACTGGGATTTCAAAGATTTACAGTATACAGAGGTCCCCTTTAGTCATCATGGCTAGTAGCCACTGACAGACCTCCCCTCCATCAATGTATAATCCCCTTTTAAAGCCATCTATGCTCATCATCAGGGGTGGAATTCTAGCAGGAGCTCCTTTGCATATTAGGCCACACACCCCGATGTAGCCAATCCTCCAAGAGCTTATAAGGCTCTAAGTACAGAACCTACTGCAAGCTCCAGGAGGATTGGTTACATCAGGGAGGTGTAGCCTATATGCAAAGGAGCTCCTGATAAAATTCCACCCCTGCTCATCATCATCACTACCTCCACTGGAAGTGAATTCCACAATTTAATTACTAATGGAGTCAAGAAGTGCTTCCTTTAGTCTGTCCTGTACCTATTGACCATCATCTTAATTGGGTGCCCCCATGTTCTGGTGTTAGGGAGAGAAAACTCCTGCTTGTTACAGTGCTGCTAAAACATAGGCTAAAACGCATTCTTTCTTTTTCTGTGTCTCTTGTAGTCCAAGGAGCTCTTTACTGAATGTCCCATCCTGCTGATTGCACTGACTCACTCTGCATTAATCCACCTTGAATCCCCGTGAGACAGGTGGACTATAAGTAACATAAATACAAATTAATAAATCATAATCCTAGTTCTCATTATGATTATATCAATGATTAGTCTGGGCAGTAAAACCTCAGGCTTCAAATTAGGGCTTACATGACTATTTATCCAGAAACAGGGAACTCATACACAAAAATGTAGCATGTCAAGGAAAAGTTAGGATACAGTCTCTCCCCCTTGTATCTAATTTATTATGTCCAGGGATTTTTTTATATATCAGCCTTTCAGCATTTGAAATCCCACCTGGTCTGATACAATAAAGGCCAGACACAAGCATACCTTAGGGAAAATTATAACAAAGCCATTAATGTAATAAACGGCTACTAAGAACAAGAGGTTGACATCTAGCCCAAAATGGGGACCACTCCCTCTTGTAAATCCACATGCTTCATCCCTTAATACAGTAGGAAATGGTGCTCTATTTGAGTTGAGATTCCCTCAAGTTTTCTTCTCTTTCCCCTTTACAGACAGACCTATCATAGATCAGGAAGTCATCCTTCTTTCCGTTTAGAGTAGTCCAAACATCAGGCTGGGATGTCTGCTGCTGGTACACAGGAATATTCTCTGAAACTCTCTTTCTCAGCTGGGGATAAGTTTTCTGGGAATGGGGCCCTTTGTGGTTGACTACCACAAAGGAGACATTGGTAAATCCATCATTTTCCAGCTTCAGTCGCAGGTCATCCAGCCTAATGGAAAGACAATGAAGAAAAATGAGCACTTCACAGACTGCTTCAAGGCTGTCTTAATTCAGCACTCCCCATATGTAGGCAGCTGGGTGACCTTCGTTTAATCACAGCTCTTTCAGAGCTCTCAGCCCCCAAAATAAGTCTAACTTGCCACCTTAGTGGTGCATATCATGAAAAGAGCTAGAACTTTGGGCTGCCAAACAACCTTAGGATCACCTAGCTATATTACCCACAATGCATTATTACTATTACTCCTGACATAATATATGGGACTGGCCTGTCATGGAAACCTACAAAGTAGCATTGTAAGTAAAGAGAAAAACCATAACAATAGTACCACATTTGTAAATAATCCCTAAGAAAACATGGGAAATTATACTATGGGCTCTTTATTAATAAGTTTTTGTCAGGATCAAATTTAGGATGAAACTAGAAAATGAAGCTTATTTGAGGGAAAGTTTTGTGGTTACAAACAGTGCTATAGAATCGAAGCTGTGAAACCAGCAATACCACTTTCTGAGCCAAAAATTACTTTACAACTGTAATATGAACGCAGTCTAAGAACACCAGACAAGTTAAGGCCCATGAACTCTGGTGAAAGCTCTAGAAACCCCAAATGTTTTTAAATCAACCAACTCTGGTCAAACATCTTATTTTTCGAAACACATGAAGCTGCCTTATTTTTCGAAACACATGAAGCATGGCCTTTGGTCAATCCAAGTCAGTATATTCTCCTCAGACTGGCAGGAGTCCCCTAGGGCCTCAGGTCTCTCCCATAACCGACTCCAAGTCTTTTTAACCAGAGGTGCACAGACAGAACCTGAGACCTTGCACCTGTCAAGCAGACGGCTGACCACTGAGCCTTGTCCGCACTCCTGAACAAAACTTCCTCTGCCCTCCTGCCACAAAATGCAATTTGAAAATGCAGGAAGTTGTCCTCACCTGGAAGCCTGAAGCAGGCACAAATATCAGCTAGCTTGGAGAAGAGCGACGACTGTTACAAAGCCTCTGGAGTCCAGCATAGGATTTTCTTCCCCGATAAACCAATCTGGAGGTTCTTTACAGCGGGGGCTGGAGCCCTGGCTCTCCGTCCCTCCTCCTGGGAGGAGGCAGAGAGCCAGGGCAAGCCCCAGCCCAACCCACATGGCTGGGCTTTGGCTGCAAAGGAAAGGAAAGGAAAATAAAGTTATGGCAACAGCCTGGGAATCTGGAACCTCACAGGTGACCATGTTCTTTGCCCACAGGCAAACAGCGAGGGCAGTGAACTCCTGAAAGAACTTTGTTCCAAGGCTGTTTTTCAGGACAGCCCCTCAATTCTTTGTGAAGCGATAAACCAAAAACTAATTATTTTGCATTTGATAAAACTAAATGTTAAGAATGCAACAGAATAAAGTTAGAGTCCAGTGGCACCTTTAAGACCAAGAAAGTTTTATTTCACGGTATGAGCTTTCGTGTGCACATACTTCTGCACAATGTTCAAACATTCTCAGTTTGTAAATCTAATTTTTGCAGATAGACACACCCCACCACCACGGAACAGATTTCACCTTCTTTGGTCATTTGAAAAAGCCAGTTACCTAGCACTTGCAGCTGAAGTGCATACCACAAGACAAAGCTTGTGGATTTGAGAATGAATCTCCATGGTGTTCAAGAGGGCTTACACCCGACTATAGTCTTTGTTCTTGCTGCCTACATCTCTTGTACTTGGGAAAAAAGGAGAGTGCAGTTTCTTTTGGAGCGATGTACACATGCATTATTTTTCCTGTTTATTTTTACCCTTTGGTTTGTAACTTGGTGTATAAGCAATAAAATGTTATTAAAAACAAATCCCCTCCTCCAAAAAAAACCCACCAAAGAGGAGTCCCTAAACCATTTGCCCACAGGTTGTAAAAATCCATTTCTATCTCTGAACGAAGAGCCCCTTGTCTCTGATGTTTCGTTCTCGCTCCACCTCTTTCTGGCAAAGTCCTAACTGTGGGGGCGTGGGAGAGAGAAGCTAGAAACGCCAAGCGACGGAGCTGACAGAATGCAGGCAGCTTTTAAGCAGGTGAAAACGGGAAGGTGGCGTCCCTCCCTTCGACCAACACAAAGGCTGCGGATCACGGGACTTCTATGGACAAAAGAGACTGGGAGGCTCCGGTACGGAGAACTGGGCAACGCCGAGTGCAAAAAAGCTGGCCGAATCTGTCCCATTTTCGTGCCTCTCCATAACCCAGCAGGAGTCAAGACGCACCTTTAGGACCAACCACGTTTTATTCAGAACGTAAGCTGTCGTGTGCTAAAAACACACTTCTTCAGACGAGGGGATCAGGCACAGTGGGCTGAAATACATGCAGTTTGTTGATTAAGAGGGCGAACTAATACAGAGCTGGGATCACATGGTGGAACAGTGTGACAATTTAGAAGCCCATTTGGTCTCCAGAACCCAGGAAAACTGACTGGCCCTCAGCATCCGCCAGACAGCTTGAACACACATGAACAGAACATACTTGCTATAAAAAAAATTAACACAAGTCCCGCCTTCCCCTCTTCCCAATCAAAAGGCACCGTTCAAAACACTTCCCGCACATCTGCATACTACTGATAAAAACTACTGGGATGCAGCTTTCATCTGCGTCGCTTTTCTCTAGCTTGAAGACGGCGCTAACCCCAGAATTATAACGCTGGAGATACGATCGATCTTCCTATGCGCCCGTCCTTCTCCCACACAAGCAAATCTATCATTATTAGTCATTTCCCGAGTACTCCACGATTCAACACTTGGCAATCAGCAGGGCGCTGGCCTGTGGACTCTACATTCGGGATCGCGCGCAAAAAGTTGTAGGCAACTTTTCTGCGCGCTCCGTCCCCTCTTTGCAAACTTTCCTTCCAAAACTCTAGGCTCTCTTCTATCGACCTCTGAGTCAACTTTTGCAGAAAAGAATCGGCGAGCTAAACTTCGCAAGGAAACCAAAAGACTTACCCGCGGCCCCACCCCTTTCTTTGCTCGGCTGTGCCGCACGTTCACGCGTGCAAGAAGGGAGAGGAGGAGAAAATAGCGACGGCTGTTGCCAAGCCCTGGTATTTATAGGTCGCTTGTTTATCGCCGCTTTCAGCTGGGAGCTCAAAGTTCAAGGGATTTCGGCATTGTCCCGGCAAGCCAATCACAAGCCTCGGAGCTAAACCAACCCGAAAGTGTTTATTAACTAACTGGGAGGGGCGACGGCGACAGGGTCTTTGGCGAGAGCCCCCTGGCTTCCGGAGGAGGCGGGTTGCAAGCGGGAAGGGCCGCGATTCAGAGGAATGTAGTTTTCTTTTAGCAAAAGAGAAACCCATGCAGTGCTTTTAAAGCGTTGCTCTGTCTTTTATCTCTTGCCTTTGCGCTTCTCCTGCGGTTGTTTCGCTACTCAACAGCTGATTTTTTTTTCCCCCATTGACATCAGTGGGCTTGGAAATTGTTTGGAAGACTAGATCTAAAAGCACTCCAAGCTTTAAGTTTTCGAAGCAAGATGAGTAGCTGTCAGGGCCAGCCTTCAACTGTCTGGCACCCTAGGCGAGGCTAGCTTCTGGCACCCTCCCCCCTGCGCTGATAACATCACCAAGTCACAGGGGGCATCCATTTTGGTGACCCCAGAAGGACAGCGCCCTGATAGCCGTGTAAGTCCGTCTGTAGCAGTAGAAAAGAGTAGAAGTCCAGAAGCACCTTAAAGACTAACATCTGCATCAGGAAAAGTAACTTTCCTGAGTCACTGCTGCCTTCTTCAGATACAGCTCGAATGTGAATCCATCTGCCCTATATATCACTCCTAATCCAAACACGTCTGCTGTTGTCATTTGCCTGTAACCTCATTTTTAATCTGAAATCACTCCGTTTTCCAATATATACGACAGATGGATTCACATTCGAGCTGTATATTCTGAAGTAGTGAGGAGTGACTCAGGAAAGCTCATCCCCTGCCACAAATTTTGTTAGTCTTTTTTCTACTGTTTTCAAAGCAGTAGGAGATCATTTGTTTCTGGCTTGCACTGCTTTGCACTGTAGGTGGGGGAAGCTCACATGATCTAAAGATCCAGCATGCAAAAACACCTTTCACGTAGAAATCTAGCAAGTCATGGACCTACTTTCCTGATGTGCTAGATTTTTCTGTGCATGGAGGAGTGTTCCATGACCCAAGCCCCATTTGCAAGCTGATGTAATAAAGCAAACTCAGCAACGAGTCTGTTGGTGAGCACATAGGGATGATTCCCTGATATGCACTCATTATTGCTTGGGTGGGGCATGCACAGGGGATAAGCAGGGAGAACAGAACTGATGTGAGTAGTCTGGGAACCTTCAAGTTCCCATCCACCCTCTGGGCACACCTGCTTTGCTACTGATTTTTCTGGAAAGATCAGAGCAAAGCAGGTTTGGAAAACCTTGGGGTAAACCTGGGAAAAGCACAAAAGGCTATGGACAAAGAGCAACTGATGCTCTGAAAAACCTTGCTGCAGATTGAGAACTTGTAGTGTAGCAAACCTCCCATGTGAAGTAGCCCAGATCAAAAATTTTAGGTGAGAGGAGGGCCCAAGCAATAATTTTGTGGCTGCACCCATCAGTTTGTGTCAGAATTCCCAAAGTCCCCTCAGGCTCAAAAGGGTTAGGGACCCCTGCTGTAACCACTACACCAGCCCAATGTCCCTTGCCACTATGCCACACTGATGTCCGTGAGAAATGTGCTCACAGAAAATTGCTGGGGCTGCCTTTTGCCTATGAGCTGGCCTCTCCTCCATAGCTTTAGCAGAAGTGTCCTCTGAATGTTCTGGTACATGGTGAGAATCATCTCTCACTGTGCCCTGTCCCTGAGGCAACCTACTCTTCAAAATGATTCTGAGATATAAAAAAAAACTGTGTGCTGTTCATGTGAGGGGACCACTTTGATTCCGCACTCCTCCACTTGCAGCTGCTGGAATGGCCTTGGGTTAGCCATAGCTCTCGCAGGAGTTGTCCTTGAAAGGGCAGCTTCTGGGAGAGCTCTCAGCCCCACTTACCTTACAGAGTGTTGTCCTGGGGTGGGTGGGGGGAGGTAAAGGAGATTGTGACCACTCTGAGATTCTGAGTGAAGGGTGGGATATAAATCCAATATCATCATCATCTTCTTTGTTGTACCAGAACAGAGGGAGAAGTACGTTCATGGTGAATTTGCCAAAATAAAAAATGGCTCCAATGAACTGCCCTCTTCTTCCTTTCAGCCCTGCTCATAATTTTGCTTTCTACCCTATGGTCACACAGGCATGTTCCAGAGGAGAGTGACCTCCAATCTCCCTACACAAGTGATTGGCTATGGGAAACTCAATCCAAACAGACAATTTGATTATATACTTCTGCTTCCTAACAGCCTTCCTAAAAGACCAAGGAATAAGTAAATAATCTCCAGGCTATGCTATTTATTTAGCGAAGGATATCCGTTGTTCCCCCAGGCAACGTAAATGGTTGTTGCAAAGTCAGAATGGCATGGGCTGAAGCCTGTCTCCATCTCCATGGTATGTTTAGCATAATAACTTGGCAGCCCTGGGGAAACTAGCTATGTATGGCTTTTCTCGCTGTGCTGGATTCCTCGTCTGATGAAGTGTGCTTAAGAGCACATGAAAGCTTACGTTCTAAATAAAAATTGGTTGGCCTTAAAGGTGCACTTGACTCCTGCTTTGTTCAACTGGGGAAACTAGGTTGTTGTTCAAATGGCAATAATTGCCCTTCTTCCATCTGTCTGTTTTGGGAACAAAGGCTTATCTGACTTAGTACATTATGAAATTACCAAAACCTGTTCCAGCCAATTTGCGGTGGGTTTCCCCCCCCCCCCCTTCTTGTCTGTTCTGAAAGGTTATTTATTCTGCCTTGACAGGATGGCTAGGATCCAGAGAAGGACTACCGGTCAGTGCAATTGGTTGTAAGTGCCTGGTAGGATTTCTGTTATTCATTTTTTGCTTTTCAAATAGTAGATGCCCGCATTTCAAAGAGGGCTTGAAAAGTGACATGGGAGACAGCTGTTGCAGAGAAAGTAATTCAAGCCCTTCTTTGGCACGCTGGACCAGTTACACAGCTTGCTATAGCTTGGAATGCTTTTCCAACTAGGAAGCCCCACTGTGAGCCGATTGGGCTCTCGTGTTACCTTTCCAGACAAAATGATTTATGAGTCGTTGGCTAAGTTCTCATCTGACCAGAAGCTTGGACTGCAAGCTCTTGTTTGGCAAAGGAACTCCCTTTGAATTGTCTAATTATTTGCCACTTAAGATTCACCCTGGAGTGCTTTTGACAAAGGTCGCTGTAGCAAATTTGCTGATCTTGAAGATAAACGAATTGGTAAGATGCCATTGAACATTTATGTAGCACGATCCACAGTCCAGGGCCACGAAAACACAAGATTAGGTAACTTGCAAATATACACACTTCTACAGTTGTGATTGCAACAACATGTTAGCAGTATCAGCTCCAGATTGGTGTCAGGTTGTCAGTCTCCAAGTAATGAGACCGGTGTTCCCTCTAAGCTGAGTTAGTGTGAGCTAGCTCACCGATTTTTAGCCTCCAGCTCATATATTTTTGTCTTAGCTCAGGAATGATGACCCCAGAGAATAATAATTTATTCAGTAGCTCACAATTTTAATGCTAGTAGCTCACAACTTTAATACCAGTAACTCACAAAGTAGAATTTTTGCTCACAAGATTCAGCAGCTTAGAGGGAACATTGGTAGAGACCTCCTGGAATTACATCTGATCTCCAGGTGGTAGAGATCAGTTCCCCAGGAGAAAGTGGCTGCTTTGGCAGGTGTACTGCATGACATTATGGTCCCTCCTCACCCAAACCACCTTCACCAGACTCCAATCCCCAAATCTCCAGAAATTTCCCAACCTGGAGATGGCAACCCTAGATCAGTGTGGGATATACTTGTCCTCTCACCTGTCCTGGCACTGTTTACATAGTCTTCCTTCCCTGATTCAAAGGAGCCATTCATCCTAGCACCCAGAAAGGGGGAAGGAAAAGAAACAGATGAAGCAAAAAATAAAGGTTCGGCGTTCAGTCCAAAGACTTTAGAGTACTTTTTTTTGTTTAAACCACTAGATGAACTGAACAGGAGCAATGTTCCCTCTAAACTGCAGGATCTTGTGAGCAAAAACTCTACTTTGTGAGCTCCTGGCATTAAAGTTGTGAGCTACTGCATCAATTATTGTGCTCTGGGGTCATCCTTCCTGATCTAAGACAAAAATGTGTGAGCTGGAGGCTAAAAATCTGTGAGCTAGCTCACACTAACTCAGCTTAGAGGGAACATTGGTTGCAAGGTGCTTACTGCACTTACATGTTGTTCTGCCCCCATTTTAAAACTGGAACACCCACCCTTCCTATTTAGCCAGGGCAGCTGTGTTTTTCTGGCACCTGCCCCTGGCAAACCACAGTCTCTACATTTGCTGTTGGGGAACATCTAATTCTGCTAATGTGATTTGCTAAAATAATAACAAGCTTCCATAAAGGTTTGGCATTTGCCACCTGGAGTTCAGTCCCACCCCACCCTACCCTAATTGCAAACAGCTCACAAAAAGAGGTGGCTGCACACACCTGAATTCCAGTGGTGAATTTGCAGCTTGGGGTTCAGATATGCAGCCAGTGGTTGCCTCTCTCCCACTCGTGCAAGATTTAAAGGGCCCTCCAGCTGATCCATGCTCCCGTGGATCAGCTGGAGGGCTCTTTCAATCTCACAAGAGGAGAAGGAGAGAAGTGGCCACCTGGTGGTTCAACTGGGTGGCAGTTGGCTGGAGCCTGTGAAATCAGGGGATCCCCACCCCCCACCTAGGGACTGGCATCGTAGATGGACATATGATTTCAGCTTTAGTTTAGAGAAGAGACCATGGATCACTGGTAGAGGCACTGTTTTGCAAGCAGAGGATCCCTGGTTGCCTCTCCAATATCTCCAGTTAAATACATCATAAACAGGAAGGAAGGGAGGAAGATGGGAGGAGGGAGAGAGAGGTGGAAATAAAGCAACTTTAACTTTAAATGCATTCTCCAAGCCAGCCAATAGGGTGGTGGAGGCTTTGAGAGCCACACAATATGCACCCGAGCCACAGTTTGGCCACCCCTGGAGTAGAGTGACAGTCCCCTGCCTGAGGTTCTGTGTGTTAACTGTTCAGCTGAATCCTTGGCTACAGGTATTGAAACAACAATCATTGTGGTATAAGATAAAGGAGCCTAAGGTTTGAATCGATGGTCTGCCATGGAAGCTTGCTGAGTGATCTTGGGCTGGTCACATACTTGCAGTCTAGCCTACCGCACAGGGTTGTTGTGTGGGTAATGTGAAGCAGAGAATGATGTAAGCAGTTTTGGGTCCCTACTGGGGAGAAAAGTGAGGTATAAATGAAATAAATACACAAATAAATAGGTAAATAAATGTCTTCCACAAATTGCGTAATCTAACACTGCCCTCTTTGATAATTAGCCAGGAAAAGTGCACTTGTTTTGCCCTGGTTGGAGGAACGGGTGACTTCGAGCTTTCCCAGTAGTGCAGTCACCAAGGGGGTGTGGCCCTAGAAGGCATTTAATTCCTGGTCAACCCCCCCCCCCCTCTTTGCTGATGGGCTTGGCCTGAAGGATGGCACCTAATGGCAGCTCCAACAAGCTGAGTACTACTTTGGAAACAAAAGAATAGTGGATAGAACAGTGATTTATTCTCTTTATTCTCTATTTGTTTTAATTTCTTCTTGATCAGAGGATCATGCCTGATAAAATGCTGAAAGATCTGTGATTTGCCTCTAGGTTCCTTATATGGTTTTCCCACCTGGAAGAATGGCAGCTACAGTTTTTGGTGAGGTTGAGAAAATGGGGCCGGTGGGAAAGAGCGAATCTTTCCTCCTCCAGTGCCATGCCTCCACTTCAAATCAAAGAGCACTGCCCCTGCTGTTCAGTCAGCAAAGAAGGGCTCCACCAAATCTATTCATGGATATTTTAGCATCTCATCTGGCTTGAGTTGGAATCTCCAAATGAAATAAAGAAATAACTGGTCCAGTAGTTTTTGGAAGCAAAGCTACTCTCAAGGAATGAAATCTTATTGCTGTGGATTAAACCAAATCTAGCCTTTCACAAGGAAGAAAATTGCTCCTGGGCATGTTTCACACAAACACAAGGCAAAGTGGATTCATTTTCTTCGCTTATCTAACCAGCCTCCGGTGTCCAAGGATTTTTAGAGTTGTTCACAAAGAGGAAACCTTTGGACAAATAGTGGGGGGTTTGGGAGCAACAACCTTGAGAAATGTCCATCCAGAATAAATCTTTCGAAGCACATCAGAAGATGAGGGAGAGAATCATGTAAGGGGGCCTTTGTTTTCTGGACTCATCAGTGTCCTAACAAGGGTGCCATTGAGTGCTTTTGACTGTGGAGTGTCATGTGGAGATTCTTTAAGGAAGAAAGGAGAAGACTGCCTGAAGGAAGACTGCTTTTAGAAAGATTCAAGTTGAATTTATAGTATCTGAATAGTGTAGTATAATGGTTAAGAAACTGAGTTGCAGAGCCCCCATTTTAGACGTCATTCCAGTCAGGGACATGTTGGGTAGGCACAGGTCAAACTCCTAATCTGAAGCACAGGAAGACCAAAATTCACTAATAAATCAACCTTCCTAGACTGAAATCACAGGTGCATTGTACAGCATCGACATCCACTTGTACTGTATGTCAGTCTTCCTGCTTGGGTATCCTCTCTCCATGAAGAAAGCCAACACAAGCACCTTGAGATTTGCCTTTCTGTTTTTCACGTGTGTAATAAATGTGTGTTTAAAACTATACACTCTTCACACATGCACACGAACAAGCAGGGAGAAAGTATAAGGCATGGATTTGGTCTCAGACAAACTATTCTCTCTCAGCCTCATACCACTCCCTCCCCCAAATCCTTGTCACTGACATATTATAGGACAACCATTAGGATTGAGATAATATATGTGAAAAACTTTGAGCATCTGAATATGTGTTATATAGATTCTGAATCCAGAATACCAGCAGCAACTATAAAAACATGCAAAGGGCAGTGGGAGAAATCCTAAGCAGATCTACACAGAAGTAAGTCATGTTTTATTTAGCACTGGGAGGCTTCCCCCAATAGGAGATGGGACTTACTGAACCAGTGATCTTCCAATGTTACTATGTCACTTCCTGCTACATAAAGAGAAGTGGCATCATCTCATCACAGGATGTTCTAGGATTCACCTGAAACTCTGTGGTAAAACCATAATGTATTCAGTGAATCCTAGAGTAACTCACAATGTGGTGATGTCACTTCCAGTTACATAGCTGGAAGTGTTGTTGTGGCACTGGAAGGTTGCCATTTCTCACAACTATTTCCCACCCTATTGAGTGCTGACAGGAGATGGGCAAATGACAACCCTGGTTTTGGGATTACTCCTAGGAAAGTGTTCTTAGGATTGCAACCAATGTCTGCTTTATTTATAGAATATGCATTAAGTACTGTCACGGCTTCCTGGATTTTGTGACTGGCTGAAAGCAAGGTTGCTCCAGCTCAAATATAATGCTTGTGAGCCCTATTTGTATCAATAGGATTGTTATAGGATAGCTGGAAGAGATTCATGTTACTTAAAATTGTTTTAAGAATAGGATATGAACAATAATATGCACAGCCAACTTTTTATTGCACAATAACCACAGTCACAACTGGAACTAATAGTGTGAAAGAGACTCAACTGTGCTTTTTAGTATTAAAAGTCTCAAAGGAAAACTCTGAGTTCAGAAGAACAGTGTCTGGCACATTTGAGAATGGCAAAGATCGGATATGGCAAGATAATGAAATGAAGTTTTATGCTAGACTGACATAGATAAGATAAGCCACATTATCTTTATATGACAACGTGCACTTTTCTGAACAGAAAATATGCCAATGTTCAGACAACTCATCAGGAAAAATGCTAATCTCAAATTCTTATCATTTTGATAGTTTTGCATCAGGTTTTCAGCAGGCCCATAAACTGCTGAGACACCAAGATGAATGACCTGAGGCCTGCTGGGGCACAATAATCCTACTTTTCTGTCTTTTTGTGAAACAAAAGAAAAACACAACTGGTGGATGCTGGGTTGCTCATAGCTCAGACATGCAAGCCACATTTTGCAGGCACAGTTCCATGCCTGTATCTGCAGCCACCAGCTGACTCAAGGTTCTCAGGAGTGTCTCTGGTTATTGCATGCCATATATTGGGTCTAGATCATGATGTTCCTGGTTGTTAAGCTGTTCTTTTATTAAGAACATAAGACCATTCCTGCTGGATCAAACCAGTGGTCCATCTAGTCCAGCATCCAGTCTCACACAGTGGCCAACCAGTTCCTTTGGACGACCAACAACAGGGCATAGGGACTGAGGCCTACCCCTAATGTCTCCTGGCTCTGGGATTCAGAGGCTTAGTGCCTCTGAATGTGGAGGTTACCTTCAGTCACCAATGGCTAGTAGCCGTTGATAGACTTGTCCTCCATGAATTGGATAAGCATATGGAGCAGAGGTCCATCAGCGGCTATTAGCCACAGCGTATTGTTGGAACTCTGTCTGGGGCAGTGATACTCTGTATTCTTGATGCTTGCAGGGGGGGCGGGGGCACAGTGGGAGGACTTCTAGTGTCCCGGCCCCACTGGTGGATCTCCTGATGGCACTTAGGTTTTTTGGCCACTGTGTGACACAGTGTTGAACTGGATGGGCAACTGGCCTGATCCAACATGCTTCTCTTATGTTCTTGTATTCTTATGTTAATTTATCTATTGGGTGCATGTCTGAAAGTATATCAGTTTGTATTGGGTTTATATAAAGTATGTTGGTGTGGGAAAAGGTGGTCTAAATTTTTTATAAAAAAAACATGTAAAGAAAGCCTGGTAACCTTTACGCAGAGCATTCCTTCTAGAAAAGTGGAAATTAAGTTTAAAACCACCCATTTAATATAAAATATTACAAAAATCACATGGCAGTTTTTCAGGTTACACAATCGTTTGCTTCATAGGTCATAACATGTGCAAGCAGCTGTGTGGTGATCCACTGGGCACACAAAATGTACAGCACCTGTTTACCAGAGGCAATCTTGCTGATATGTTCAGACTCAGCCAGTCCAATTCCCAGCTCCGAGATACCAAGATTCCTATCAAGCAGCTGTTCTTCTTTTCCTGGCTTGAAGTCAGCTTCAGTTATATCCAAGGAAGGTCATGTTGGCAACAGGTCAACTTCATATTGTAATATAGTTGAGAATTGCACATTGATATAACACTGATCCATGTGCGACATAAACAGGCCTCAGATTCAGCGCAGCTCCTGAACCTTTCTGAGAGTTCCACCTCCCCCTTCCCACCTTGTCCACTGAATAGAAGGTGCAGCTGCATAACAATCCCTGGATGAGCTCCCCACCTATTATGTCCACAACCCCTGGACATAACTGTACACAGAATGGTGTGAAATTCACATTATTTGTGAGATCTGAAACTGGATCCATACTTGGATTTCTGTCATTCTGCCTCCATATTACTTAGGAATAAATATAGTTCATTCACTCAGTGTTTACCAAGAATCCAACTTTTACAACCCAGTGCTCTTTAGTATTTTTTTTTTGTTACTCTTGCTTCTTTTTTTACTTGATTTTATTTAAAATGCAGTACGTTGCAGCAATACTGTTGCTTCAAAGGGCTAGTATCTCTTTAAATTCCTCCCTCCCTTCTGTTGTTTTTTTAAAAAGCTTTAGCTTCTCAGCTTTATTAATTAAGTCTTGTATACTCAGTTCTGGAGGAGATAGAGTAATTACTCTTTTCTTTCTACAACAAAAGCAACCGGTCATCAGTTTTCTGTTATTTATATTTATGACCATGGTGCAATTAAAAATGGTGACCATGAAAGTCGGAAAAATGGCAAGCAGTCACTAAGCTGCAAAGGAAACAGCAGTAATTAAGCCCCCCGCCCAAACAAAGGAACTGATTAAAGATCCATTCAGGAATGCAGTGGCTAATGTCAGTTGGTAGGAAGTAATTAACACATCCACGTGCATCTCAGGGAACTAGGGTTGCTAGCACAAGAATCGCAACTGGTAGAAGACTCGCCACTGGCAATGTGCTGATGTCACTTCTGGCACCACTGGAAGTAATGTCAATACATTGCCAGGAGCACTCTATGGTTTAACCACAGGGTGTTGGCTGAACGTTAGAGTGTCACTGGTGATGTCCTGATGTCACTTCCTGTTGTGCCAGAAGTGATGTCAGCAAGTCCAGACATTAGCCATCCTCCCCCATTCCCCTCTCATTTTTCTCTCACTGCCCAGCTGAGCAGCAGTGGGAAGGGCCCGCTGAGTGTGGGGATTTGGCAACCTTACATGGAATATATGGATTGCCCCAATGGTCCAAATGGTGCTCTGGGCTGTTTCAATTCAGGAAAATGGGGGAAGGAGACTGGACGCCCTTCTCCATATACAATGCAGTTCTGATCCAAATTGGGGACCCCATATGTAGGGACTGAGGGCTCCCAACAATTCCTATCTGTTACAAATGATGGGGACCCCAAACCCATCTTGTATACTCTCCATGTTAATTGGAACAAAGATGCAGGTCTCTTTGGAGGCCAGTGAGTTATGTGATCTTTTCCCATACTATGTTTGTGCTGGATGTGACTGGGCTGAGAGGTTGAACCCCTCTCTTCCAGCATGAAGAGCCACTGAAATCCTCACCCTTCAGGATTACTTTTTAGTGTTAAAGCAAAACCATGAAGTCTGACCACTGGTCTTTCATGTAATGTGCAGTTTTGTCCTTAGTCTTCATGTCTGGGAATTAACATATCCAGTTGTCCCCTATACAGGATAACTCAAGGATCAGAAGTTCATAAAACCTACTGCAGGATCAACCTCCAAAAAACCTCATCCGACCAGGGCTGGTGCTAAGGGATCTGCCGCTAGAGGGAGACCCCCGTGCCGTGCACACCCCTCCAGCTCGAGAGCACCCGGGACTGAAAGAAGCCCCACATTGTTTCTGCTTGCTGAGGGGCTGGAAGATTTCTGCAACCCCTCAGGAAGCAGAAACAACATGTCCCCGAAGAGCCAGTGCCCTAAGCAGCTGCCGAATGTTGCCTAATGGACGCGCCAGCTCTGCATCTGACAGAATCCAGAGTGCTACAAGGCAAGCACACACGCACAATGGAAAGAAGCCTACAGAACAAAGAGTTCCAAAATACTTAAGTATGTTGAGTAGTGCACAGTGGGTGGGTGGAATCCAATAACTTCAAAGTCACCAGCCAGTCTGATCTAGAAGAAGATTCCACACACGTGGGGAGAAATATATTCAACCACAAGGCAGTTGTGGCAGATAAGTCAGCTATTCCTGAAGGTCAGTTAAGGTGACCTCAAAAGACATTTCTCAGAAACAGCCCATTAATAAGTTAATGATTTATATTCCAGAGAATAAGGTGGTTCTGTAATCTGCTAGCAAAGAATGGTAACACAAACACAGGCTGAACAAGTTTGGGAATGGGGTCTTGTCTCTCTGTCTTTGCACTTACACATAATATAGTTAGCTAAATACAGGTGACTGAAGAGTTAGAGGGGCATTCCCAGCTAGCCTCATGGCAACATAAGTCTTTTTTACAGAACAGATATCAATTCAGTCAGTGACATACATAGCATGCTGTAGTGACCCATTCAATATTTGTTCATCTGATGACATGAATAGCCTTGCTCTTTGAGTTGTGTAACATCTCAAAGAGCAGAGGTCCATCAGTGGCTATTAGCCACAGGGTATAAACGGAACTCTATGTCTGGGGCAGTGATGATCTGTATTCTTGGTGCTTGGCAGGGCAACAGTAGGAGGGCTACTAGTGCCCCACTAGTGGACCTTCTGATGACCCCTGTTGTTGTTGCCACTATGTGACAGAGTGTTGGACTGGATGGGCCACTGGCTTGATCCAACATGGCTTCTCTTATGTAACAACACATTTGCACAATTTGTATGCATAGAGTAAGATTGGACTACTATCATCTTGAGATTGAACTACTGTAATGCCCTCTACGTGGGGCTGCCCTTGTCATGAACCCGGAAACTACAGCTAGGGCAGAACGCAGCGGCTAGGCTGTTACTGGAGCTGCCCAGGTGGGAGCACATACAGCCGGCTGCGCCGGCTGCCAATAGTATACCAGATTCACTACAAGGTGCTGGTCATTACCTTTAAAGCCCCTTATGGCCGAGGACCTGCCTACCTGAGGGACCGTCTGTCCTCACATGTTCCCCAGAGGGTACTCAGATCAGGAGCTCAACATCTCTTAGTGATCCCCGGGCCAAAAGAGGCGAGATTGACGACTGCTGGGGATTGTGCCTTCTCAGTAGCAGCCCCCTACTGGTGGAATCAGCTGTCGGAAGAGGTTAGGACCTTGCGGGACCTCACTCAGTTCCACAAGGCCTGTAAGACCATACTCTTCCAGCTTGCTTTCAGCTGACTTTTGAGACCTATAACAGCAGGAGGAATCCAGGAAATACTGACACCAGGGTAACTGAATAATACCAAAATGTTATTAGCACTAACTGTTTTAAATTGTTTTATTAGTTGACTGCTTTTATTATGAGGTACCAATGTGTTAGTCTTTTATTGTTATTATGACCAATGTTGTAAGCTGCCCTGAGCCTGCCTTGGTGGGGAGGGCGGGGTATAAATTTAATAAACTAAATTAAACTAAACTAAACTAAGATGGTAAGTACAGTTAGCTGCTTGGGATCAGCTCCCAATACATGGCTGGCAGTTGAAAAGAACTTCAGTCCTGCTGAAATTAAGAGGAAGGGACACCCAGTCCTATGTGACAATTTCACTGTAAAAGCTGAAGTAGCATCCTAGAAAAAACAGGTTGCCCAGCTCAGCTCCACATACCTCTACCAACCCCTCAGGCCCTATATGAACTTGCTTGCATTGGCATGCCCACTTGGTTTGGCACCACAAGCCCCCAGTGGTTCTTACATCCTTCCTCTGGTCTCTCAGATGCTCACCACAGCAGTTTGGCATGCAAGGGAGCATGAAGAAGAAGATATTGGATTTATATCCCGCCTTCCACTCCAAAGAGTCTTAGAGCGGCTCACAATCTCCTTTACCTTCCTCCCCCACAACAGACACCCTGTGAGGTGGGTGGGCTGGAGAGGGCTCTCACAGCAGCTGCCCTTTCAAGGACAACCTCTGCCAGAGCTATGGCTCACCCAAGGCCATTCCAGCAGGTGCAAGTGGAGGAGTGGGGAATCAAACCCGGTTCTCCCAGATAAGAGTCCACACACTTAACCACTACACCAAACTGGCATGATGTGGCCATAGCCGTTACTGCTGCAATGGCTTGTTGCAGGTACCAGTGCAAGGGACCAAAGTCTATTATGGCAGCAGAATCAGAGAGCTCAAGGCTCCTTGAGTTGGGGTCAACAATCTGATTCAAGAGGCCGCTAGTTTGCTGCAATCTACTAGTTTGCGAAAGCCAGGGATTCAGAGAAACTAGTGAGCATGGCAATCAACTGTAAGCATGTTAATGCACTATAGTGCCATAGCAACTACTGGTTTTTAAACACACCTCCTCCCCCAAAGCCCTCTGGTAGCATGGAGGAAAAAATGGCAGCTGTGGGACACCAAGGCAAAGAGAATGGTACGAACATATGGACATATGAAGCTGCCTTATACTGAATCAGACCCTTGGTCCATCAAAGTCAGTATTGTCTACTCAGACTGGCAGCAGCTCTCCAGGGTCTCAAGCTGAGGTTTTTCATGCCTATTTGCCTGGACCCTTTTTTGGAGATGCCAGGGATTGGACCTGGGACCTTCTGCTTCCCAAGCAAATGCTCTACCACTGAGCCACCATCCCTCCCCAAATGCCGGTGGGACCTTCTAAAAGGTGCACCATCTTCTCCAGGCAGCTTGCTAATGCACGTGGACTGTATCCTTCTTGGAAAGAGTGTACCGAACCAGGTTTTAGAAGAGAATGAACCAAGGATGGGGAAAACCTAGAAAAGTGGACAGTTTAGAGGACAACACTGTGTGGATGGTACAATAAAAAAGGACCCCAAGATGGAGAAAAATTTCCATGTGGGTATAGATAACTAGAATGACTTTCTTCTAATGCAATGCAGAAATGGACTCTCATTTGAAGAAGCCCAGAATTGTGTTATTCCTATTGTTGCGACAACAGACTGCCCCAGCTACCCCTTTGGAATTAGTTCTCAAAGTTACTGGGTTCTTTGCTTTATAAAATGATTTTTTTGCATCATTTCACACCAGTGCTTTCCAACTTGTTACAGTGGCAATGTGACTGCATTTCCCAGGTTGTTCCCTCATTTTGTTGGGAGCCACAGAACAGGCATACCTTTTATCGGAGCAGTGAAGCTGCTTAAAAACAAGACAATTTTGCCATCTTTAAAATAATAAGGCTTCAGGAAAAAAAGGAAGGAAACAACTGATCCATTGAACATAGGACATAAAAGTTCTATAGTTACTACAAATTAGCAGATTGATGCTAACGGTGGGGAACTCTGCAAACTTTAATCAGAATGAACCCCCTTCTAAAAACTATTGCAGTCAATAGACCTGGAAAGGTGAAACTCTGCGTAGTATTGCCCTGTTATTGTGAGAACAGTTCGCCAATAGGGCAAGCTGCAAAAAGACAGCATGTGGAATCCCAATCTGCAGAGACTTTGAAGAAAAGGATGGCACTCAAGCTATGCTTTATGTCACAGGGTTGTCAAACTCACTCGTTATGAAGGCTGGATCTGACATAAATGAGATCTTGTTGAGCCGGACCATGTCGGGTTGGACCAAGCCATGTCAGGACGGGCCATGTGTATACCTATTTAAGATTAGGTAACAGAGATATAAATTTTATGAAGAACACAGATAAACACAAATATATATTTTTAAAAACTTAAAACATGCTTAAAATGTTAGCATCCATCGGTCTTAAAGGTGCTTTCTTTGTATTTCTCCATGGGATCCAGGGAACTGGGCAAAGGAAGCTCTGGCTCTTTCCTTCCTTCCCCAGGGAGAAGGAAGCATATGACAGCCAGTTGCTTGGGGGCCTGATAGGAGACCTCCAGGGCCCTGATTCGGCCCCCGAACAGCATGTTTGACACCCCTGCATGATGTCCTGCCTCTGGGACAGAGCTTGGTTGGGAAAATTAATCAGCTGGGTCGGCTCCCAGCTCTTAGATGATGTATGATTTAGGCATTAAAAGTTCAGATCAAAGTAAATAGTACAGGGAGTAGGGAAATCACAGAAATTGCTTGGCAAGCAATGTTTTTGAAGCTCATTCCATTCACATTCAAGAATTTTAGGAAATGCAAACATTATTTTTATAATGGCCCTACTTTAAAAAATCCACAGGTTAATTCTCCTGCATTAATTAAAGAAAGTAGTGCAAGTGAGAGGCAAAGGAAGATTAGCAACAAGAACCGAAAATCCTCAGTTTTTAAGTGAGCTTAGCCATTTAGCTGACTTTACAGAAGTTAATCCGGGACATTTCCAAAGCGTCCCTGTGCATGGAACTAAACATTACCCAAATCAGTATCAAGCCATTATCCCCAATCATGCATTAACCAAGCTAACAGGAATTCAGAGGTAGGCAGGAGACAGTTGGTGGGAGGGAGGTGAACATAAGCCCTCCAACACTTGTCAATTGTAGCATGCAAAGGCCCCTCAGAAGCATTTTTACACCTAGCCCAGGTTCCCTTCGAATTGGAGAGTCTGGATGGAGGGGGATGGGGATGTTTTTTTAAGTGCAGGACAGAATTAGAAGGATGGAGAATGGTTAAGCACTTTCCACTCACATGACAATTCTTCCCTGCCAATGCCTTTCTCCAAGGCCGGTGCTAGGGTTTTGGTGCCCTAGTGCCCCCCCCCCCCCCACCGAAATTTAAACAGAATTGTAGGAGAAATCAGGAAACTTGAAACTATTTACATTTTTAATTTACAGTTTTTTAATTTTTAATTTTATTTTTTTAAAATGTGAGATTAAGCAATAAAAACTGTGAGAATACTACTTGATCCTTTTAGCTGGAGGTGCCAGGGACAAGACCTTGTGCATGAGAGAAAGACGCTCTACCACTGAGCTATGGCTCCCACCCCATGGCTCTGTTAGAGTAGGAAGGATGAGTGGCAGCATACAACTTCAACAGGAGCCAATTTTTAGAAACTGCAATTGGCTCTTCTTCAGCTTTTACAATTGGTTAATTTATCCCTGCTGAGCTCTCAGGAGTGCACTGCGCAGGCGCCATCCACTTTCACATTTCCCAGGTCTGAAACAGACCCAGGGAATGCAAAACTGGCTGGGCAGCTTCTGCACTCCATGGAGCCTGCTTTCCATTGGGGAAGGCAGTCTCCAAGGAGCACACATGCTGCCCATGAGGAAAGGGGGCGCCTGCCTAGCCCTAGGCAGCCGCCTACTTGGCCTACTCCCACGCACCAGCCATGTCGCTCTCTCTTCGACCTGGATAGCCCAAGCTAGCCCAATCTCATTAGATATCAGAAGCTAAGTAGGCTAGTATTTGGATGGAAACCCTCCAAAGAATACCAAGGGCATGACATGGAGGCAGGCACCTCTTGCCTTAAAAACCCTATGGTAGGGGCAGCTAAACTGTGGCTTGGGAGCCACATGTGGCTCTTTCACATATTTTGTGTGGCTCTCAAAGCCCCCACCATCCCATTGGCCAGTTTGGAGAAGGCATTTGTCTCTTTAATCAACTTCCCCAAGCCAAGCCAACCAGAAGCTTGGAGAATGCATTTAAAGTTGCTTTCTTTCTACCTCTCACTCATTCTCCCCCCCCCCAATCTATTTTCCTTCCTTCCTTGCCTTGTGGCTCCTAAACATCTGATGTTTATTCTGTGTGGCTCTTTACATTAAGTAAGTTTGGCCACCTCATCCTACGGGGTTGCCATAAGTTAGCTGTGACTGACGGGGGTGGGGGGGAAAGGAGTCTTTCTGACACTGCAGTAGTGTTAGGGGGAAAGATAAACAATTGAGAACCCTGTTTTTCCCAGCTAACATCAAGTCTGACTGTGCCTTTTAAGCTGCTGTCATTGACAGAGCATTGGTCTACCTTACAGTGTGTGTGTAAGCTTTACAAATATGTGAAGCACTCTGAGTGCTTAAGAAATGTACTGTGTTACCCTAACTCCATTTCAGTGCACCTTGCGTAGAAGACAAGTGTTCCTTGGGACTGTAATCCTTCTTTTCAACCTAGTCTGTGTTTCTCATTTCATGAGAACAAAATGGCATAACACCCAGCTTTTGTCAGGTTGTTCGTGTTCCAGAGCTCAGCCATTATCATAAAGTTTTAAAAGGGTGGATAGCTGTGACAATCCCTTATCTTTCAGGAATGCTGTTATTGCTCATTTGATGCTTGCTCATGGTTTTGAGAAAGGTTGGCTCTCGCTTGGAGCTGCCCCTCATTGAACTTTTGCCAGTTCGAAGCACGAGGGAAAACAGGACACAATTTCTGCTGACTCTGAAGCTCACAGTCTTTACCAAAATTTCCTGTGAGAACATGCAAAAGGCAAGCAAAATATATCTGAGATACAGTTTTTTCTCAGAAACAGGAACATGCTCAGAGCCAGAAAGATAATAAACAGCTACATTTAATGTTAACTGTCCTTTTGACTCTCATTTTTATCCTGCCTTTCCTCTAAACAGCTCAGGAGAGCATTCGTAGCTTTTCACTTCAGGGGTGGAATTCTAGCAGGAGCTCCTTTGCATATTAGGCCACGCACCCCTGATGTAGCCAGTCTTCCAAGAGCTTACAAAGCTCTTTTTTTGTAAGCTCTTGGAAGATTGGCTACATCAGGGGTGTGTGGCCTAATATGCAAAGGAGCTCCTGCTAGAATTCCACCCGTTTCATTTTATCCCCATTACAATCCTGAGATTAGGTTGAATTAAAAAAAAAAACACAATCACCCTCAAGGCTTTTTTTGAACAGGAACACACAGGAACACAGTTCCGGTTGACTTGGCATCAGGGGGTGTGGCCTAATATGCAAATGAGTTCCTGCTGGGCTTTTTCTACAAAAAAAAGCCCTGACCAACCTCATCTGCAATCTGAAGTGGTATTGCCCAGAATTCTATAGTCTCTGCTTAGCCCTGCGTGCACATAAAAGTGTATACCCAGAATTAAACTTTGTTGGTCTTAAAGGTGGCTCTGGACTCAAACTTTGTTCTGTTGCTTCAGACCAACACAGCTACCCACTTGGACCTCTCTTCATGGAAGGCACTCCATTACAAATAATGTGTAGGGTGACTTTGGTTCAAGACTAGAGCTGACCACATTAGTTTGGATAGGGTGGAGGGCAATTTACAGATGCTATTTAAGCAAGCAGAAAATCCTAACGGGATACATAGGTTGCAGTCCTAGGAACACTTTCCTGAGAGTAAATCCTATTGAATAATACAGAACTTCTTAGAGTTGCTCCCATATCCCATAGTGGATCTGTAAGGTGCCACTGGACTCAAATCTTGCTCTCCCATATTCTCATGATTGCACTGCAAGCTTTGGCTGCAATCCTGCAAACAGTTACACTCCTTATACATATCACCAAGTTAATGAACTCTAACTATGCAGCCTATCTAACAATGGTTACACATGTAATTTCTCAAAGGCTGTATTGGGGGCAGGGGAAGGTTACAAAAAGGGTGGTGTACCTACTGAAAACAGAGGCAAAGTATGCCATAAAATATAGAATAGGTAGAAGTAAAATCACCATAATTTAGCACTCAGCAGTACAACTCTGAGCTCCCTTTTCCTAGAGGTCTGTTGAAGTATAAGCCAGCACTTCTTCCAGTAGTGCGTTCTTATTTGGGCCTTTTAGCAGCTCACTTAAGCAGTGTTGTTGACCACACACATATCTGTGGTCACTTTTCTGTGGTAAATTAACTGCCTGGTGCCTTAGGAGAAGGTATAATAGTAATGTATGTAAACAAAATATATATCTCTCTATGCACATTGTTCAACTGTTCAGAGTTGAAATAAATATATGAATATTTATAAAAGATCCAATCGATTTTGCATCAGATGCATTTGGCCCTTGATCTTTGTACATCAATCAACATCTCTGCCAACATACCACACCTTTTCAAACATAAAGCATTTTTGTTTAAATAAAGATTAAGTTTATGCTTCAAAAGATCTGAAAAGCTGAAGCATCTCATGATTCACTGAAGAAACACACACCCTGCTCCAAGACCCGGGCACAAATTCAGAGACTGCAAATTTGGGTGCTACTTTTTGAAAAGGGCATACGAGTTCAAAAGTCACTTGCACACATGGAGCTTTACATTAAACAGGTATTGTAGTATTCCAGTTAGCTGCACAGGATTCTCTGAGAGGGTTGCCAATCCCCGGGTGGGGCCAGGGGATCCTCTCAGTTGGAGGCCCTCCCCCCACTTCAGAGTTATCAGGAAGCAGGGGGGCTTTCTGCTGGGCACTCCATTATACCCTGTGGAGACCAATCCCCAGAGGGTATAATTGCAAATTAATCTGTGGGTATCTGGGGCTCAGGGGGGTGGGGCTATTTTTTGAGGTAGAGGCACCAAATTTTCAGATAGCATCTGGTGCCTCTCCTAACCCCTCCAAAAAAATTTCAAAAAGATTGGACCAGGGGGTCCAATTCCACGAGCCCCAAAAGAAGGTGCCCCCATCCTCAATTATTTCCAATGAAGGGAAGGCATTTAAAAGGAGTGCGGTCCCTTTAAATGTAATAGTCAGAACTCCTTTCAGAGTTCAACTGTGGTTGTCACAACCTTGCTCCTGGCTCCAAAGTCCCCAGATATTTCCTGAATCAGACCTGGCAATCCTATTCTCTCATCTGATCACAAAGCCTCCCATCTGGTCAGATTGAGATCTGCTTAGCTTCACAAGAAGGAAGTGTTCTCCGTCCTCCAATGGAAGTCCTCTTGATATGGCTGACTGAACCCTACAGTAGCAGAAAAGAACGTCAAGAGATACCAAGATAACGAAAAATGAAGCAGCAACAGCCCTTACCCCCTGTTAAACTAAGAAAAATGGTTAAAGTACCCATATCAATTGTGATAGAGGTGGCCTGGGCAGGATCAACCACATTTATAAAGAAATGCCACCCGTATGCATAATCAGCAAATAAGCAAAGTTCAGAAGGACAAGATCAAGGGTGTTAGTGGGGCTGGCTTCTGTTTGTACATCAGTGGGATGCTTTTTGTTCAAAGAGCCTGTGTGGCGCAGCTGTGTTTATACGCGGAATGAGATGTGCGCTTATTGCATATTCTCCAAGAGTTCAGATTGAAACCGTGGACAGGCTTGCAACATTTCTAACCTCAAACAAAGGACTGCTTTGTGAGATGCTGTGGACTGCGTTCGGCCGCTCATCCTGCACTGTTCCTAAAAGCTACTCGGCCTACGTTCCTTAAAGATACATTATTTACAGCTGCCGTGGTCCAAAAGTCAAGAACACAGCTCATGCAATACATCTGATTGGGAGTGGAAAGTGCCACTAAGTCACAACTTGTGGGATTTTCAAGGCAAGAGATGTTCAGAGGTGGCCTGCCTCCATGTCATGATCCTGGTATTCCTTGGAGGAATCCCATCCAAACACGAGCCAAGGCTGACCCTGCTTAGCTTCTGAAATTGGGCTACCCTGGGTTATCCAGGTCAGGGCTACCTTTGATTAGGACCAATCAGTGATATGTAACACATGAATGCACATGAAGCTGCCTTATTCTGAATCAGACCCTTGGCCGAACGAAGTTATTATTGTCTACTCAGACTGGCTGCAGCTTTTCACGGTCCCAAGCAGAGGCCTTTCCCACCACATCCTTTTAGCTGGAGATGCTGGGACCTGGGACCTTCTGCATGCCAAGCAGATGCTCTACCACTGAGCCATGGCCCCTCCATGTGCAAGAATTCGAGTCCACCAGATCTCTTCCTCTGGTCAGATGTTACAAGCTATATGAGTTGTAACTAGTAGAAAACGAATGTGACTATCAGGAAATCTGCCGCAGCAAAAGAAATCGACAAAAGGAATTTAATGACTCGGGAGGTTTCCAGATCAGGATTTACTAAAACATAGCAGGAGTCTTACTGAGGGATTCTTTTTATCATCTCTTTTTATCATCTCTACAAAGCCAGCATTCTAAAGAAAGAGATCATTTTTGAAGCGAGCAGATAAAAACAAGGTAGTATCGGCTTGGTTCTAAGTCAGGGCCAACTACTTTTGTTTTAAGAAAGGTCTGGAAGTTTGGACTGCGTATCTCTGAATGCGCGCAGAGACCCTTTCCCCAGGGGAGAGGCAATTTCATAAAAGCCCAAAGGGCACAGCGCCTTAAGTCATCTGCAAGTCCCTCTTCTGTGAAGGGGATGCTTTCTTGTTTGTGGGGGGACTACTTGGGCATAAGTTCTGATGGACAAGTACCTTCCTTGATGAAAAGTTTAAATAGAGAAGAAGATATTGGATTTATATCCCGCCCTCCACTCCAAAGAGACTCAGAGCGGCTCACAATCTCCTTTACCTTCCTCCCCCACAACAGACACCCTGTGAGGTGGGTGGGGCTGGAGAGGGCTCTCACAGCAGCTGCCCTTTCAAGGACAACCTCTGCCAGAGTTATGGCTGACCCAAGGCCATGCTAGCAGGTGTAAGTGGAGGAGTGGGGAATCAAACTCGGTTCTCCCAGATAAGAGTCCGCACACTTAACCACTACACCAAACTCCAGCTTGTGGGCCAATATCTTATGAAAATCTCTTCCAATGGCTGTGAAACACCATTGAAGCCGATATAGTGCAAGTAGTCTAAGGACAGCATACCTACAGAACTGCACTCAACTAACAGTCTCATGGTACACTTCTATGCCCTTCTCATGAGACAGTTCTATGACCTTCTCCTGAAGCTCAATTTGCCTCTTGCTGAAGACCACTTTGTGATACAAATGCAATATGTAAATTGACCATAAATGCTCGGTTATATTACAAATGCCTCTCTTTCACCACCACACCACCACCCCTCGCTTTTGATTAATAATCAGATGTTAACAAAAAGTAGCATTAGAGAGCCACAGGCTATTTGCTCTACAGGCACGCTGCCAGGCCAGCCCTTGTGACTGGCAAGCAGTAAAATGCCTCTGAATTGACCAAGCTCTCTGCCCTTGAATAGTCAACATAAGCAGAGGCCTCAAGCCAGTGGATAGCTCCTAGCATGTATTTCAGACTCCAGAGATCCTGAGTTCAGGAACATGCACTTCAGGTGTGAGCAGCATTCCCTCTAAGCTGATTCAGACCAACATGGCTTCCCACCTGGATCTATCTACATGAAATGCACCACTCTAAGCTGAGTTACTGCGAGCTAGCTCAGTTTTTTAGCCTCCTACTCACACATTTTTGTCTTAGCTCAGGAAGGATGGTTCCAGAGCTAAATCACTTGCTCAGAACTTTAACACCAGTCACTTGTAAAGTAGAATTCTTGCTCACAAGACTCCACAGCGTAGAGAAGAAGATTGGACGAAGAAGATATTGGATTTATATCCCGCCCTACACTCTGACTCTCAGAGCGGTCACAATCTCCTTTACCTTCCTCCCCCACAACAGACATCCTGTGAGGTAGGTGGAGCTAAAAGAGCTCTTACAGCAGCTGTAAGAGAGCTCTTACAGCAGTTCAAGGACAACTCCTCCAAAAGCTATGGCTGACCCAAGTCCATTCCAGCAGGAGCAAGTGGAGGAGTGGGGAATCAAACCTGGTTCTTCCAGATAACAGTCCATGCACTTGACCACACCAAACTGGCTCTCAGAAGGAACATTGGGTGCAAGTCCTGATGTGCTCCTGAAAGTTCATACCTGATAACTGAAGTCCTTTTTACCTATTTTTGTAAATGAGATATATCTATTGAAATCCTGAACATTAAGTGATTTTTACAGTCATGAGAAAGTTGCTCCTCCAAATAAGTGCATTCCAAAGCCCATTAGAGCAACAAAAAACTTGAACCACATAAAGTATTTCAGGAACTCATTCTGCTGATGTTTAGGTTTCCTGAAAAGAACACAGCAAGTCACACAGTGTTCCTTTCTTGCTTTCTACATTGTTGATTGCCAAGGGACTTTGGTTCCAATGGGGGGGGGGGGACACTCAGAGGTTAAAACGTTGGATGAGAGCAGGTTTGGGGATGCATGCATTTTGCACACAAGCACAAATTTTGTAAGACTTGAAGATACAAAGCATTTTCCAGCCTTGAGAAAAATTTGCTCTTGCAAACTGTTGTGCAGTCTTGGGGTTTCTTGGCATCATTCCTCAGCTGACAAACTGAGCTAAAGGAAATGCTCTTGAGGATCTGATTGAATACACATAGAACAAAGACATTTTTCCACACCAACTGACACATAATAACTTTGGGAGTGCCAATTTGTGCCAGCACGTTTGTTAAAAGGGGAAATTCTTTTGCAGTTTAATAATTGAAATTCCAGCATTCTGGCACCCTTTTAATAGCAGTGGATGCTCTGCTTTGTCTGTCTCTGCACTAACAAGTTAGTTCAAGCTCATTTGTCTCAACCATAAACCATAGCAAAACTCCAGATACTTTAAAGACAGCAACTGTGATATTTACATGAGGGGAAAAAAAACAAACCCACAAAGCACTTACAGAATTGAACACATGAAGCTGCCCTGTACCAAGTCTCACCCCCTGCCTATCAAAGGTCAGCACTGTCTACTCTGACTGTCAATAGCTCTCCAGGTCTTGTATACTACCTGATCCCTTTAACCAGAGGTGCCCAGAACTGAATGCAGGACCTTTGACATGCAAAGCAGGTGCTCTCCCACTGAGCTACAGCCCCAACCTGAAGGATTATGTGCATGATCACTTAAAGCTGCCTTCTACAGTCAGACTATTGGTTTGTCATCTACTCTGACTGCCAGTGGCTCTGCAGGGTCTCAGGTAGATGTCTTTCACATCACTGACTACTTGGTCCTATTTGGTAATGTAGAACTGGCCAGTTCATGAAATAGACCAACTGGTGAGTCTGTAAAAGGCCTCTCTGCACTGTTGGTGGAGGACGATGCCATCGGGTCACAGCTGACTGATAGAGACCCCTGAAAGTTTTCAAGGTGGTTTGCCACCACTGGTCTCAGCACAGTGACCCCCTTATTTCATTGGTCTTCTCCCATTTAAATTAATTGTCCACTTTCCTCACTTGGCAGATTATCCAGAGCAAGTTCATGTAATTAAGAGGGTGGGACGTTCAATAACCAGTGCAATAGGATTTGGGTTGTAAAACGAACCATGAATCTAAAAACAGAACAGAAGCAAAACCCAAGTATTTAACACGACACACTAAATGATGCAAAAATTACAAAGTAGGATTCCACTTACAGCAAGCTGTACATAGGAGTGTAGATCAAAGTCCTTGACAATTTATCCAAGGAATTCTGTGAATTATTTTGTACAGTGCAACCTATAACCTGCATAGAAAAGCCCTCCTAAATAAGCAGCAGATGGATACTTTTAAGTGATAGATGCATATTCTTTGAGAGACAAGAGAAGGTGCCTTGACTGATTTATAATAGATGCTAAGGGTTTGTTGATATGGTGTTTACATAATTTTAGCAGCCTGGATGGCAAGGATCCAGAGTACAAGTAGCGGCTATCACCAATCCCAAAGTCTTTCCAACGTCCACCACATAAACTGGGTAAGAATGGTCCATAAATACACCAGGTGATGTATTAGGTTGTTCTTCTGGTGCACCAGTCTTACAACTGGAATCCAGGTCAAGATATAGTCTCTATATTTTATCAGTAAAATACTTGGCCAAAGTATCACAGCTAATTGTTTAATACCATTGAGCCCACCCTCTAAAGCAGCCGTTTTCTCCAGGGGAACTGATCTTGATTGCCTGGAAATCAATCAGCAGGAGATCTCCATGTGTCATCTGGTGGTTGACAACCCTAATCTAGGGCCAACCCTGCTCAGCTTCTGAGACCTGGCAAAATGGGTTGCCAGTCTCCAGGGGGTGGTTGGATAGCTCCTCGAATTACAGGTTACAGAGATCAGTTTTCCTGGAGGAAATGAGGAGGAAGAGACTGGGTTTATACCCCGCCCTTCACTACCTGAAGGAGTCTCAGAGCAGCTTTTACAATCTCCTTCCCTTCCTTACCCCCACAACAGACACCCTGTGAAGTAGGTGGGGCTGAGAGAACTCTTAGAAAATTTGTGACTGACGCAAGGTCACCCAGCAGCTGCATGTGGAGGAGGGAGGAATCAAACCCAGTTCTCCAGATTAGAGTATGCACACTTAACTGCTACACCAAACTGGCTTTGTGGACTGTATGGCATTATCTCCTGCCAAGACCCCTATTCTCCCCAAATCCTACTCTCCTCAGGCTCCACCTAGGGTTGCCAGCCTCCAGGTGGGGCCTGGAGATCGCCCGCTTCTACAACTGATTTCCAGCTGGCAGAGATCAGTTCCATCGGAAAAAACGGCTGATCTGAAGGATGGATTCCCCAAACCCCACCCTCTCCAAGATCCACCCCCAAGGTCTCCAGGTACTTTCCAACACAGACCTAGCAACCCTAGCTCCACCATCAAAATCTCCAGGAACTTCCCAACCCAGAGATGGCAACAGTAGGCTAGCCGGATCACATGTGCACGGGCTACGCAGCCTTTTCCCAAAATGCCAAACCCTAAAATCCTCTCCAGTTTTAGGATCTTTCCACTCACATCTGCCCTTGTTAGCGTGACTTAATAGATATTCCAGAACCGAAATGGCATCGCCCCCCGCCCAACTGGTAACAGGTTGTTTCAGTAATCTACCCCAGGCCGACACCAACCACAAGTAACTACCATTCCCAGCATGCCTTGAGCGACAAAGAGGGAGGAGACCGCTCCAAGTCCACTCGCTCCTCCCAGCATGCCCCGGGAGCCCACCAGTTTCCCGAAAGCGCCTTGTCAGGTAAAGGAGGTCAATGAGTCCGCGTTTCCGGCGCGCGGTGCAGGACGGGAATGCGAGTAGCGTTGTCGGCCGGCGCCTGCCTCGTTTTTCGGCGAGCTAGGCAGGTAGGGAGCGATAGCCACGGCCGAGGCGGACGGCAAGCCGGGCTAGGTGAGTGTTTTATGAAAGCCCCAGGTTCTCGCGGGGCCCAGCGTGCGCCTCTGGTCGAGGCCGGCGTCGAAAAGGCAGCGATTTAATGCGCGATTTGATGACGTAATAACGGCTCTGGAGACGGAGCTGCCGCTGGAACCGCGGTGGTCCATGCGCCGGCTTCAGTGGCGTCTTTCCTCCCGCGCCGGTCCGTGCGGGGACCTCCGCGCTCCTGCCCTTTCCCCCTTTAGGGTCCTTTTCGTTGCTCGGCGCCCCTCATCGATTAGGCCTTCCGCTTATTTCGCCGGGAGCGCTTATTGGCCCCTCATTACTTTTCTGTTTTGAGATTGGCTGGTGTTAAAATGATTGACAGTTGTCCTCCCAATGGGCTCAAGAACTGCCTGAATCCGTAGTGGGGAAATAGTTCTGTGTCTTAGACCAAGCACGTGGGTTGGGGGGAACTAGGCTGTTGACCCCAGCAAAACACACTTTATTCATAGTATGCTCTCTCTCTTAAACGCAATGTAAAACAAGACAGCTGAATAACATGAGACATCCAGCAAACAATGCAATAGGTCTAAGATCACAACATTTAAAAACAAATGCAAAAAAGATTGGAAATACAAAAGGCTTCTCAGAATCCTAGTGAAATTTATTTTGTGCGGCTTGTTCCACGGATAATGTTCATAGGACGGCACTGTTTGTTACCCTTTCTAAGGTGCAGCTGGGCTCCTGATTAGTTTTACTGCAGCACACTAACACAGCTACCTCTTAGGAACTATAGAAGATATTGGATTTATATCCCGTCCTATACTCTGAATCTCAGAGCGGTCACAATCTCCTTTACCTTCCCCCCTCCCCCAACAGACACCCTGTGAGGTAGGTGGGGCTGAGAGAGCTTTCACAGAAGTAGCATGTTATTCCTATCTGATCTTCGGGGAGTAAACCGTGGTAGCACCTGAAATACTTGCAGCTGTATTGAGGCCTTGTTATTATTTTGCTAGAGCCTTTATTGACAGACATGTTACCCTCCATTTATCAGTGCACATGCAGAGAACACTAAACAGTCAATGAGACCAGAAAGCCGTGAGTACAAGAGATACTGTGTAGGCCATTTCCATTCAAACAAAACAGTGTATAAGTGAAAGCTGTTTAGGAGAGGTGTGGATAGGAAAGGTGATCCATCCAATAGAACTCAGGCAATACAGTTGTATTGCAGAGGGAAGCAGCTGCAGTTTTTCTTCAAGGGTAAGGGAACCTGTAGAAATGCCTACCGAAGATACATGCATTTTGATCTACTTTCAGTTTCGTAATCCTATGGATCCGTCAGCCCCTCTTTGGGAAACGCTTATAGAGCTATATTATAAAGAGTTTAGTTTCCTGACTTGATGTTTGTATTAACTTAGGGTACATTCAAGTCTGCTTAACTTGTGCTGTTTGAGCCTATGTCTCTTTTTTAAAAATATCTGCCATATTTATTTACAAAGAAGGTAGTTCTGGGTGTAAGACAGAACCCACTCTCCAGCTATACATCCCCTTAGAAATTCCTGCTGGACATACCTGTGCCTTGCATGTGGATGTAAGATGATCCCTTCGTGTTTTTGGTGGTATATGGGGGTGCGGAGGGAAACCCTAATCCATCTTTGGAGTTTATACAGTATCTCTTGCCTTTTGAAGAAATGCTCTTCAAGGTGGGTTACAAACAAAATAATATATCCTCCCCCCCCTCAGCTGGAGCTCTGGTTGGTGGCAGAGGTCAAAGTTTGTGCCCTTTGCATTTGAGCAGAGGGAACTTTGATGAGATGGTGGGAGGGAGGTGCTCCTTTTCTGCCCAAAGGATGGAGCCAGGCTAGTGTTCTCTTGGAGATATTCTTCCTGGGAGGGAGGATGTATTGCCTTCCAGAGGCCCCTGGACCACTACATTTTTACTCTGCAATAAGTGCCATGAGGTTTACTTCCTGACAGCAGACTGGTCTTGGGCTTTCAGAGCATATGTATGTATGTAGAATATATGTTTAGTCTACATTACCACTGGAGTTAGAAAGCATAGTTATTCTGGATTGTTTAAACCAGGGATCAGATGTTATGCTGTTGTACTTGGTGTGTGATTGCCAGAGCCATTTTACTGCTGATCCTGGAAAAGTCATGCAGGGGTGGCTTCAAACATCTGATGCTGAATATAACAAAAAATTGAAACTGATGTCTACAAATCAGAACTAGTGGTTTTGCCCTCATGACTGTAATATTTATGTGCATTCCTTGGCAGTGTGTAGCCATATACCTGTGTGTGGTGACAGTGCGGAGGAGGCCAGAGCCAACCTTCATGACAAGCGCTTTTTTGATGGATGCCTTCATGCTAGTTCAGCTGCTTTCTGGGTTAATGTGGCCATGTGCATAGTTTGCCCACTCTCTCGATACTGCCACACCCATGTTTTTGTTGCCCAGGCAATAAACATGTTTGCTTCCCCAAGTTCCAGGTAGGTAACAGGTGAGGGTTGTGTTTTTTTAGCGTTCATGACCAGTTATTCCAAATGGGGGAAGGAGATGAAGACCTGGGGCTACTCTGTTGTGTGGCAAAGAACCTGGAAAGCAATGAAATGCAGCCGCTGGGACTGAAATGTTCCCAGTTTTTAACACTAAAATCTCACCATGATGGAATACCATAAAGACCTGTGTCTAAGCTTTCTATGAGTGAGTGCATTTCGTGATCTGGCCCTTTAATTCCCCCTCCTTCCAGTTGGAGAAGGGTATGAGTTTCCAGACCTTGCACTGAGCCTCTCCACTGTTGAGCCTCCCTTCTTCAGTTTAGTGGTCAGGAGGAGGGGAGGAGCACTGCAGGTGTCAGGAGCACCTCTGAAGTGTAGAACAATGTCACTCCAATCCAGTTACTGTTCCTTTCACCATTGTCATGAACAGGAGCACCCAATCAGGTAAAACAAACCAGGCAAGTGGCTCTTTAAGTACGCTGTGCTATAACTGCCGCCAAATATTTGGCCACCTGTACAGTAACTTTTATATCTCTTAATAACCAAGAAATGTTTTCATCCGGAAAATCAGAGCCAACTTCAAGCTTCAAGTCTAAAAATGCAGGACAATCTAAAACTATATGGTCAGTAGAATCTATTTGGTATGAACTGTAGGTGCATAATCTATCAGAAAATGTATGAACTGTAGGTGCATAATCTATCACACCCCGCTTTTTGAGCCACATTTGTAGCCTGATTTCACATTTGTCTGAAAAAGAAAACCAAAGATGGTAGATGTAACATTTCTGTGGTCTTTTAACTTTGTTCATGTTGCTGTTTATGACTATTGTTGTGAAAACAGTAATTAAGAAGAACTTTATTCATGGGTATTGTTGTTTATTCTGGATGCTCATTTCTAGAATGGAAAAAAATGTGTTTAGTTTTTGGGAAAGCAATTAATGGTTCAAAATTCATGCATTACATTTAAAAAAACCAAATATTCTTGCTAACCAGTTCAAGTTTATGTATCACTGCGTATGGATTACGGAGGCCTCATTCTGTGGTGATTTTTCCTAGATAACTCCATTAGCCATGGAAGCTGAAGAGACGATGGAATGCATCCAGGAATTTCCAGAGCATTATAAAGTAATTTTGGACAGACTGAATGAACAGAGAGAGCAGGATCAGTTCACAGACATCACTCTGATTGTCGATGGTAAGTAGTAAAGCAAATTGTAAAATGCACATCCAGGGTTAATGGCATTCTGTTTATTGCTTGCTATGTGGAAGAATAAAGCCTCAAAATTCATAAGTGCAATCCTAGTAGACATCATCACAGCAAAAGGTCTAAGGCATTTGTGACTCATCTAATTGGGTAATTGTGGCTCTTAGAGCAGTTATTCTCTCTGATGTAGGAATCAAGTCCCGTTGAACTCAGCAGGGCTGGCTTTCAGATAACATGTATGGAATCTGGCCTCAGGAACCCTGTCACAAATATTGGTAGAAACAATTTTTTTCTCCTTAGTTTGTGACACGTACCATTAGCTGGTTGAAAATTAAGCTCTAATTTGTAGATAATTTTTTTTTATTATGACATGTCTGCAGCAAATGTAAAACTACAGCTGAAAGTACTGAGTTCTTCTAAACTATTGGATGCAATTTATAGTTCTGTCTGTTATTTTACACAGAGGAAAATAATAGCAAAGCTCATGAATTCAACTGTTTTTTCCACTTGGGGTTCATGAAATGGTTATTGATGGCTATTTCTCTTAATTATTCCATACTTTTAAGAGCAAATGAGCAAAAGGAGAGCCAGTTTGGTGTGGTGGTTAAGTGTGCGGACTCTTATCTGGGAGAACCGGGTTTGATTCCCCACTCCTCCACTTGCACCTGCTGGCAGGGCCTTGGGTCAGCCATAGCTCTGGCAGAGGTTGTCCTTGAAAGGGCAGCTGCTATGAGAGCCCTTTCCAGCCCCACCCACCTCACAGGGTGTCTGTTGCGGGGGAGGAAGGTAAAGGAGATTGTGAGCCGCTCTGAGACTCTTCGGAGTGGAGGGCAGGATATAAATCCAAGATCATCATCTTCTTCTATCGTTTGGCCTGGTGTTTGAATCTGCAAAAAAACACCTTTAGAAATCAATAGTCTTCCCCCTCGGAGTATTGACTACGTAAAAGCAGCTACTATGCATCAGAAATTGAATTAGTAAAACCATTGCTCTTAAGGGAAACTCTTAAGGGAAACTGAACTTCTACAAACATCCTGGCTCCACAGATTACAAGCTGTGATAAATTGTGCTTCATAGTTAAAATTAAAGAGGAAAATACCACTTCTGGAGAGCAGCTCATTCAGAATTCTGTGTAATGTAACAAGGAATCAATATCAGTTGCTGCTGTGCAATTTGTACAGTTATGAATGACAATGTTTGCATTTAAGGAAAGAGGAGACCTTACGTTGCAGGGGTGGATTGGCCCTTGATCTTGCAAGGTGTAGGCCAAGCTTGGAGGTGTCTTTCGGCTTGGACTGAACTAGCAGCAAGCAGAAGCAGCTGGCAAAGCCTACTTCTGTGTTGCCAGCAGGGGGCTCTCAGCTGAACAGTCCTTGCGGTGACCACTGAACTTGGTTTGCTCCTTTCCTGTGTTAACAGCCCAGGTGTCAATCCATTACAGTTAACCAAGCTGTGACACCCAGTGACTAGTAAAGAGTTTATGGGAGGATGGAAGCTTCATATAGTGATACGCTTGAAAATGTGTACTGTAAAATAGTGGAGGTACTTAGTTGTCTGTGTTTCTGTCAGATATTGTTCTGTTACCTAAATATGGAAAATGATTTAAAATATGAACTTATCCTTCCCCGTCTTTGTTCTGCTCACCTTTCAAAGCAAGGGGACACGATCCAGCCAGAGTGAAGCACTTTTAAGTTCTGTTGACTTCAGAATTCCATGTGTATTTAACTCTCGCACTGAAGTAATGGAGACTTGAAAATGCATCTCTTAGACCGGCTGGTGCCCATCTCGCAAAAATGCTTCTGTTGTTCTTTTGAAGTGTGTTAGGGTAATTGTGTTGCCTCTTCTCAGCCACTACCTTTGTGTAGGGGTTTATCTTGGCACTACAGTCACTGGAGGAAGTGGGTATGTTCGATGGCTCTCAGATAGTGACTGGGCTGGAGAGACAGTGGCTCTTGGAATCTGGTGTCCACCCCTGGACCAAAGGAGTGGATTGCTGGATCCAGCCCAATATTTGAACCTCCATGTACACAGACTGCTGGTCTGGCCATGTGCTATTGTATCATAGATAAGTTATTTAAACTTATTCTTTGTGGTTGTTCTCCCTCACTCCCCCCCTCTCTCAATATATATATAGATACTGAAGGATGGTACATAAATGGTTCTTTTACTAACTTGAAATAAAGTATGAACTGGCCAGACTTCAGCTTTATAGCTTCTCTGGATTGTCTGATGGCTCATCCTATACCTGTTATTTCTTACATATGTGAAATCACCTTATGGTTTTATGGTGAACAATATACACTCGCTATGGAACATCTTGTCAGTAAATAAGGTTGTAGATTAAAATTAGTTTCTTCTGACTGTAAAGCATATTTTAATGAAAAGATGGGAGGTTTTATATCCTATTCTTTTCCCCCCCTCCCTCTCTAGGTCATCATTTTAAAGCTCATAAAGCTGTTCTTGCTGCCTGTAGCCAGTTTTTCTACAAATTCTTCCAAGACTTCACTCAGGAGCCTCTAGTAGAGATAGAAGGTAATTGATGGGTTAATTTTGACTGATACAGCAAGGCTGAATGTTGCTAACGCCTTCTTACAGGAAGGCTCCCATTTGTCCTGTGTCTCTGTCTGCTTCTACATGTAGGTCTCATTCATAGCTACAGCAAAGAACCACTAGGCTTCAGTTTCCATAGCAGGATGTCATTGTCAAACCCAGGAGTCTGCTGAAGCTATCATGCTTTGGCTGGAACTGTGTTTCAGCACCCTCAGCCTGGGTAGAGGACAAAGTATGTACATGGAAATATGGCATCCCACCGCATTCATTAGGAAAGGGCAGAGGCAGTGTGAGGTTGGAAGGCGGGACTGGTTGGCCTGGGGAGTGGCCCCCGTGGAAGAGTACAAAATAAAAGGAAGATGAGTGGAGTAAAAAAGGAGAGAACTTAGAAGCAGAGTGGAGAGAGAGTGGCTGAGCCTAACAGGGAGGGAAAGGAGTGGAGATGAACATGCAGAAGAGGAGAGTCCCCTAAGTTCTGGGAGGGTTGATGTCCTGGTGAGAGGAGGGTAGAAGGTGGTGCAGGGCTGAGAAACAGGAGCAAGTGGTCCTTTTCCCTAAGGTGAAGGAGTGGGCTTGGGGTGGTCTAGGCATTGCATATTGGGGTGAACCTAGCATCTGCTTGCAAATTAGCAAATAACACAAGACACTGAGGTGACTGACTCTCCATTGACAGTGGTGTTCATTATGACAGATGTGGGGACTTAAGGCTTTACCTCCAGAAAGCCATACAGATAGCAGCACCCCTATGTTCCAGATGTTATAATGGAGGGGAAGTGGCGGTAATAACATTCCAGTAAGCTGCAGTGTTGAGGGAGAGGGAGATTTGTTATCTAGACCCAGTTTCTGACTTGGATTTGGAACTGAAAATGTATCAGTTGCCCTGATATACATCCTGAAAAAAAATCTAGGAGAGTTCAGTCCCCAAGGTTCATCTAGTTCATTTAAAACTGCTTATAGCCTGTGACATCTTGCTTCAGTGGTTCTGCTCCTACCTGGAAGGTAGTTTCTAGAAGGAACTGTTATTGACTCAGTGATACTTGTATTTTATTCAGTGTTTTAATTTGCCCTCTGCTGTTTAAGATCCACATGAAAGTGATGGATTAGGTTCCTTGGAGACTTGAAGTGAAGTGCTGTCGTTTAGCTGAAAACACACAACTCCTTCTCCCCTGAACCAGGAGAAGCAGTGGAAGTGCTGAACAGTTGTCTGGAATTGGTAATGGGCTGAATGAAGGTTAATAGACTGTGTATGAGGATGGCTGGAATGCACAGGGTACAACAACTTTACTGAAAGCAGGTCTTAAGACTTGCTGGTACCTAGATAGAAGACCTGCTTGGAATCCTGCCTGTTCAACCTAGAGTGTCCTGTTGGGAAAAAGTATGATATACATTAAGTAAAAGAAAACTGAGGCTCAATCTATTGTTTAGGCAAGACAGTACGGGCAGAGGCTGTCCTTTAAATCCCTGGTCTTGGACCATATAGGGCAGGGGTGTCAAACTCATTTGTTATAAGGGCCGGATCTAACATAAATGAGACCTTGTTGGGCCAAGCCAGGTGTGTACCTATTTAAGATTAGGTAGCAGAAATATAAACTTTATAAAAGACACAAACACAATTATTATTTTTTTACTTAAAACATGCTTAAAATATTAGCACTCATTGATCTGAAAGATGCTTTCTTTGCATCTCTCCCATGGGACATAGAGAACTGGGCAAAGGAAGCTTCCTTCTTCCCTTCCTTCCCCGGGGAACCAGGAGGGGGAGGAGCCTCAGCTAATAGAAGGAAGAGAAACTTGGCTCAGTAGTTATGCTGTGCAATTGAGAGACCCTGACAAAGCAAACTATCCCTCCTCCCCTTCTTTCCCAAGGGAGGAGCCTCAGCCAATGGAGAAAATAGAGACTTTGCTCTATAGCTCCTGTGCAATTGAGCAAGTCTTGCAAAGCAAGCTGTGATGCAGAAGGAAGCAAGAGAGAGGGAGAAAGAAGTAGATGACAGCCAGTTGCTCAGGGGCCTGATAGGAGTCCTCTGAGGGCCTGATTTGGCCCCCGGGCCTCATTTTTGACACCTCTGATATAGGGCTTTGACTTGTCTCTGGGGGGAAACTGGTAATCAACAAAGATCTTTTAGAAATTGGGGTGATATGCTAACACTAACTGACCATAGCCATTTTCTGACCCAGAAGCCCCCTCCTTGCGAGCAGTGCACATTTCAATAACATAATCTGGAGACAGTTAGCACATGGGTTACTAGCCTAAATCCTGTTCCTTTAAGAAAGGGCCACAGCTGGAAAATCAGCCAAAGCTGGAAAGGGTTCTGTGCTCTGCAGTGGAGATCTGCCTTTTGCTGTCTCCCAGTTCTCTGATCAGCACCCAAGCCAGCCAACAACACCCCCATCACATCTGGACTGAGCTTCAAGCCCATGGCCCCATCTGCCAACCCAGGACTTCCACTCCTTCACTTCATCCAGGTGGACAGGAGAGAGAACGTTGTGTGCCATCAGTGTGGATCTTCAATCTGACCCAGCAAGGAAATAGTTATGGGGGAGGGGGGGGAACTTAAAGTATTTGCCAGCAAAACATTCTGGTTCTCTGTGCAACATGTAAGAGGCAGATTCATGTACACTTTTGCTTTCAAACAGGTGTAAGTAACATGGCATTCCGCCACTTAATTGAGTTCACCTATACTGCCAAGCTAATGGTCCAAGGGGAAGAAGAAGCAAATGATGTCTGGAAGGCAGCTGAATATCTTCAGATGTTAGAAGCCATTAAAGCCCTCGAAATCAGGTGAGTGAGGAGGATTTCTGGAGTGCTGTTTTCTAAGAGGTCATTTGGGAACCATCCATGACAATCAGTGCAGGTCCACATGGCTGATTCTCTCCTAGAACATGTTGTGAAGACAATGATGCGTATCCAAACTTAGGCTTGAAGAAGTTACTCTCGTCTAAGGAGCCTTCCTCTGACTTCTGTGGTGGTTCCATTTGTTCAGTGGACTGCTATGATAACGTACCAGCTGAGCTCTTTAAGCTGTTTCAGCAAGATAACTATGTCCTAGTCCAAGTTTGTGTCCATATATGGCACAGTGGCAAAGTAGGAGTTTTCCGTTGAAGTGTGCTGAAGTCAGTGCTTGCTCGCCACTGAGTATGTCTGTTGTATGCATGCATGTTCTGAAACTGTAAGTTTGTCCAATTTTCAAGTGAATGCTTTAAAGAAAAATTAGTTATAATACTGCTGGAAAAACAAAACAATGTGTGATTCTGTGCTAAACCGAGGGACTGTGGCTCAGCAGCAGAGCATCTGTTTGGCATGCAGAAGGTCCTAGGTTCAGTCTCTGGCATCTCCAGTTAAAAGATCTGGCAGTAGGTAATGTGAGAGACCTCTGCCTGAGACCTGGGAGAGCTCCTGACTGTCTGAGTAGACAATACTGACCTTGATGGACTGAGGGTCTGATTCATTATAAGGCAGTTCCATGTGTGTAATGTGTAAATGAAAATGGAACAATCTGGAAGACTCCTTGAAGGGATTATGACAGGGCGTGGGTGCTTTCAAAGTAGACGGCTGGTCTTGGAATTTTTTGTTTGGATGGTTCTAGTTTTTAGGCCTAGGTCTGTGAAATTTTAATGAAAAGAAATTAAGTTCTGGCACACAGGGCGCTTTGTGGTAAAAGGAGAGCACACCACTGCTATAACGTAACCATTTTGCTCAATGAAAAAAGACTTGGGCTTTGAATGGAGAACTTGCAGCCGAGGTATTTAACTTACAGAAACATCTGAGGCTGGTAAAGGAAGAGTTAGAATAAGTCTAAGGAGCTGAAGAATGTTCAGAAGAGGTAACGTCATATTTGTGGGGGAGTTTTAAGAGGAAGAAGGCGGCGTGTTCAATAAGAAAGGGCAGAGGGCAGCTGCAGAGAATAAAGCAAAAAGGTGGAGAGATGCTCAGACATAGAAAGCCAAACTAACAAGAACAGGAAGATGATCAGAGGTAAAGAACCTTAAATTATGTGATTAGCAAGACTGAGGTTATCAAAGATTTCAGGTTTTCACGGCTAGTAACATCATTAGGGTTTGTAGAATCTTTCGGGATCAAGTGCCGTGTTCTACTGGAGAAAGTTTTCCTTCCAGACGTTTCGTTCTCAGCTGCGGAGAACATCCTCAGTGGCGTTGCAGCCGGAGCAGGCGCTCAGACCTTCTTGGCTGCTGTGCATTGAGCCCACTCTACAAACCCTAAAGACTGAGGTTGATGCTGGAAGTGGTGGGAAGCTAGCACAGAGATATAGAGATAAAGGATTATATCAGCTGATAGCTTGAGCAACAATCTTATTAAGTAAGATTTATTTTGGGCCTCTTCATAATAGCATTTGGGATGCCTTCCTGCCATTTGCCTACAAACGTGATCTGTACTGCAGGAAAGAGAGAAAATAATTTTTTTGCATACAGTGGCAGGATATGAAGAAATATTTAATTGAGTGTAAGCCCCATTGAATGCATGGGGTTAATTTATGGGTAGACCCATTTAGGATTGATTCCTCAAGCTGCTGCCTGAGACTAAAGTGCAACAATAATGTCATTGAAGCCAGATTCCAAGTAAATTGACCTAGAATCAAGTTGTTAGTAGAAATTCTATATTTTACAGACTGGGTTGCTATATACATATAGGCATGCACTCAGCTATATAGGCCTGAAGCCTGAATGATGTGTAGAAGAGAAAGGCAGTGACTTCTGCCAGTTTGTCCCCCTCCCATTACAGACCCCCACTTTGCCACCAGTGCTGTTCCTGAGGGTCTGTTGACTCCTCCCCCAAATATAATTTCAGGGAACTTGGACTGCAACAGAAAGGAAAAGTCCTGTTTGTGGAACAGGATTTTCCCCCTTCCTTCTGCAGTCTGTTGAGTCTGCAGATGGTTATATGTACCTCATATGTGGATGTACCCCAGTCAGGGACATGCTGCAGAGTTATGGGATCCTTTTCCTCAAGCTCTCCCTTCTGAACCATAAATTCCTGTCCCCCCCCCCAACACTCTGTCTGGGGCAAGTGACGTTCTGTATTCTTGGTGCTTGGGAGGGGCAACAGTGTGAGAACTTCTAGTGTCCTAGCCCCACTGATGGACCTCCTGATGGCACCTGGATTTTTTGGCCACTGTGTGATACAGAGTGTTGGACTGGATGGACCATTGGCCTGATCCAACATGGCTTATGTTCTTTAACCATGGCTTTGTTTGTCTCTAATATCTACAGTTAGATTTAACCAGGCCTCTCCATTAACACAATGGGTTAAACCCAGCCACCTTTTTTGTGCAGTCTTGCCCTGTTCTTCATCTTACCAGAGCCCCATCCCACATAGTTTATGCCTATGCAGATGTCAGGATTCCCAGTATAACCTGTTTTGGCAGTACCTTTTTCACCAGCATGAAAGCTGGCTGGATTCAGCCCACAGCCTGAAGACCATTGTTGCACTGCTGCTGTGTTTTCACATTTTTTGCACAATTTTCTAGGAACAAGGAAAATTCATTGCCACTTGAATCAAATCAGGCACAAGATATCAATAAAGCTAAGAAGAGGAAAATAGCAGAGACTTCCAACGTTATCACAGAAACGCTGCCGTGTGCAGAATCCGAGCCGGTGGAAATCGAGGTGGAGATTGCAGAGGGGGCTATTGATGTGGAAGAAAACAACATCGAAGCCCTTGAGGAGGTTGCATCTGCTGAACAATCTATCAAATACATACAGGCCACAGGTACTTCCGATGAGTCAGCGTTGGCCCTTCTGGCTGATATCACCAGCAAGTTCCGCCATGGGGAGAGGAAAAGCCAGATCCAAGAGGAATGTGACAGCGTGTCTGACTCGGGCAAACAGGTGGATGGCATTGAGATCATGGAGCTCCAGCTGTCTCACGTTAACAACCTGTTCCACTGTGAAAAGTGCAACCGCTCCTTTAAGTTGTTCTACCACTTTAAGGAGCACATGAAAACACACTCCACTGAGAGCTACAAGTGCGACCTATGCAACAAAAGGTACCTCCGAGAAAGCGCATTGAAGCAGCACCTTACCTGTTACCACCTTGATGAAGGTGGCGCCAACAAGAAACAGAGGCCGGGCAAAAAAATACATGTCTGCCAGTACTGTGATAAACAATTTGACCACTTTGGCCATTTTAAAGAACATCTGCGGAAACACACAGGTAACTACAATTTTCTTTATTTGCCTGCTTGATTATGGAGCAGCTATCTCTCTTCCTAATGCTATCCCTTCCCCGCCACTGACATTTTGGTAGTATTTTGCTAGAGCCTTAAACATATCCTCAAAGAGAAGAATGGTAGAAATGGTGGATGTAATTAGAGTTGTTCTTAGTGTTACAAACCTGTTTACACTGGAAGTAATCCAGAAGCTACTGAAGGTGAGCCTGCATGATTTGTGTGGCAATCTTTCATGGGCTGTGTAAACCTCTTGGTTTTGTTGCATGCCCTGCCTTTAGACACTTGCTTGGCCATGCAGGAAAAGGGCTGGTGGGCTCTGTTTAGTTTGGTGTATCATATATTTTGCAAGTGTGGTTTAAAGTTTTGGCTTCATTGGGACTTGGCTGTTTAGGTGAGTTTTTAGATGGTACCATCTCAAGAGCCAGAACTTGCACACACTCATTTTAATGAAGCAAAGCCAGAGCCGTGGCAGTTGCTGGTCCTTAATCCATCCAGGAAGTTGTGGCTTCAGGTTGTTTTAAATGGTATTGGCTTTGTTTTGTTTTTAATTGCCGTAGTTTTTAATGGTTTTGTTTTAGTTGTAAGCTTTCTTCAGCAGGTCTCCAGAGAGGTGGCAAATACATTTTCCAAATAAAATAAATAGTTAAGGAGTTCTTGATTTCTCTGGGAGCTGACCAGAAATGGAATTCTGAAGCTGCATAAGCATTGACTGTTTTTGTGACTGTTTTATTGTATCAAAATGATTGTGGCGCTCTAGAAAAACCATACAAGTAGGCATGGGCCAGGAAGTCCTAAGGGACTAGCATACATCCGGGAGAGTCAGCATGGTGTGGTGGTTAAAATTAGCATACCGTAATCTAGAGAACCAGGTTTGATTCTCCACTTCTCCCCATGAAGCCTGCTGGGTGACCTTGGGCAAGTCACAGTTCTCTCAGAAGTCTCTCAGCCCAACCTGTCTCAAGATGCTTGTCATGGGGAGAGGAAGGGAAGGCAATTGTAAGATGTCTTGAGACCCCTTAAGGTAGAGAAAAGCGGGGTGTAAAAACCAACTCTTCTTCATCCTGTAAGGTAGGAAGGTTAAGTGGCTGCACTGTTGAAAATAGTGACATAAGGACAAAAGATTTGCCTTACTGAATCAATCAAAAGCCAATCTGCTCAAGCATGCTGACATTCATTACCATCAATGTATGAGTGTGTAGCTTCTAAGAAAAACACACAAGTATGTTGGGTGTATTTGGATGTATTTGTGCTTTTGAACACCGATTCACTTTCAGACATCTACATTTTGGCACTAGATATGTTGCTAGCCTATTTTAAATTCTCTTTTATATCTAAAGAATACCCAAAGTGCATAACTGAGAGGCATTTCATCAGTACTGCTGGATGATTTGGGATATAGGCAGTGGATGAACAGGAGTTCCCTCCTACCCATTGTGTAAGGTGACTTAGTAGTTTCGCGGGGGTTGCAAAGCAGAGTTAGTGTGCGCTAACTCACAGGTCTGGCTCACACATTTTTGTCTCAGCTCAGGAAAAATGACCCCAGAGCAAACTAATTTATGCCGTAGCTCACAAAGCAGAATTTTTGCTCGCAGGACTCCACATCTTAGCGGGAGTATTGGCTGCAAGACATGTGGGATCAATAGAGGGGGAAAAAATACAACATACCAAATGCAGCATATCAGCATCATCCAGTGGCTTCAAATTGGCAACAAGCATATAAAAGAAATGATTAAAGTAAATCGTAACCAATGTATACCTTCTGCCTTAAAATGTGTTACCAATCTTGTGTTTTCTTTGTAAGGCAGATATGGGGCATGACATTTGCAGGGGAGAATCGGCAGGGAAAACAGACCATTTTCTTCTGCCAATGCCCCCAGCAGCTGTGTCTTTTCCTCCCCCCAACCCCCAGGTGTGTTTAATTTTTTTCCCCCTCTATGTCTGAGCTTGAAAATGGCAAGTAGGCCTGGATGAAGAGGGAACAGCTCAGAGGATGGACTGGAGGGGGGTGGCAAATGCACAAGAGTTGAAGTATCGCTACCTCAGTAAATGTGGTTTAAGAGCATATGAGCCCTTCTGGAAAAGCCCAGTGGTCTGTCTAGTCCAAGCATCTTGTTTGACACAGTGGGTAACCAACTGTCCCAAAGGGCCAAGAAATAGGGCGCAGAGGCCAAGGCCTGCCCCTGGTGTTGCCTCCTATCACTGATACTCAAAGGTTTGCTGCCTCTAATGATGGAGGTTTTTTGGTCACCCCATGGCTGGTAACTATTGATGGACCTATCCTCCAAGCATCTGCCTGTTCTCCTTTTAAAGTTATCTGAGGTCTGAGAATATGCATTTGCCATAGTGAGTATATTTCCACACTAAAGTTGTAATCCCATGCAGTCTTACCTGGGGGTGGGCTCCATTGGACATAGTGGGACTTATGTCTGTTATTCCAGCGTAGGCATGCATGAGATCGAGCTGTTAAACAGGTCAGATAAGTCCTGTCTTAACTGTGCCATTGATTACCAACCATGATAGTCAAAAGTGGAACTTTCGCTTTTTAGTCATGGATTACTGACTGGGGATATTGCCCTGCTCTTGAACTTTGCAATGCTGAATGCAGAGTCAGAGAGACCGCTGGTCTAACCTTCCCTGTCAGCCCTTAGGGTTTAAACTTGGATTCTTTTAATTCTGCAACATTTGGTAAACGGAAGTTCAGAAATGAAGAATCTTTATTATACCACCTAAATCGTGGGAGAGGGGGCAGTAGACAAGTTTGTCAAGTCAGAAACGGGGGAAATGATTTGTGCCTTCTAAAATTTGCCTGTGTTTGCCTCGATAGGTGAAAAGCCATTTGAGTGCCCAAACTGCCACGAACGTTTTGCTCGGAACAGCACGCTCAAGTGTCACTTGACAGCGTGCCAGTCCGGTGCTGGTGCTAAAAAGGGGCGGAAAAAGCTTTATGAATGTCAGGTATGTAATCAAGATACTGGCCCTTGCATGCCTGGTGTCTCTTACTTGAAAGAGAGGGTCTGAGGACGGAATTAAGGTGCACTGATGGAGTGGTAACAAGGGAGGAGAACATGGTGATTCTCTTGAGCATGTGGGGAACATTGATATCTCTACATAGAAGTCGAACCGTTTCAGCTCTTGTTTTGTTCCTAACGGTGCTTTTCCCATTGTAACTGTATGCTGGTCTCACTGAAAGACATGTGGTCTTGTGCAAATAGTGCTGGGACATCTAAAAAGGCGGTCTGATTGCATATAATAGCTGCCAAATGCTTTAGGAAAGAGTTGCCACGGCAATGTGCTGTAGTAACTCCATAACATAAAAGCTTTCCTCTGGAGTTCTTCTTTCTGACACCCACCCACCCTGCAGGAACAGCTCTATGGAGTTTGTAGCAAAGGTGTCCTTGACATAACCATGCTGGTACTAGAAATGGCCTGTTTAAAATGTTAAAATCAGCTGTTAGCAATATCCCTCCCCCCCCCCCCAGTATTGTTCACATTCTGTTCTGGACAATTTATGCTCCTGGTTGCTTAGTCACTGTGGAACCATGCACTGTTTGCTTGTTTTTTTAGTTATTTCAGAAAACTGATTTTCAGAATGTAAAACCCTGCATATTTACTTGATTTCTTACAACTTCAGTTGTAGAATTAGGGCTCTTGTTTGAATAAAACTGAAACAGTTCCATTTCAAAATGCACCAGTACTGATAAATTTGCCTCTCTTTCTGGTGGAGGGGGCAAATTGCCAACAGGAGGAAGGGCCTTTTTGTTTTGTTTTGTTTTACATCTTGGGGGCAGTCTAAGTTCTCCATTTCATACTGCAGCTTCTAAGCAGTGGCTTGGATCTTGTGTAGAATTTCTGCAGGTCTTTGTGGGGAGGGTAGTGATATTCATTGATTTCCCCTTTTCTGAGGCAGAGCCTCACGCCCCCTGAATGCTATTCCTGGGAGACACGGGACACCCCACCCCCGCCCCAGAAGTGTGGAAGGGGATTGTCCCCTACATGGAAATTGTAGGTGAGATTCAACCATTTTCTCCTTCCATGGCCTCCATCAGAAGAGATATTTAGTAGGAAAAGGAAGAGATGAGGGGGCTCCCTGGGGATGACCTGCTGTGCTTTCTTCAATCTTTTCCAGTAGAACTAAGCAGGATTCTAGTAGCACTTTTAAGACCAACAAACTTTTATTCCGAATGTAAGCTTTCGTGTGCATGCACACTTTGCACACGAAAGCTTACATTCTGAATAAAAGTTTGTTGGTCTTAAAGGTGATACTTGAATCCTGCTTTGTTCTACTGCTTCAGACCAACACAGTTGCCCACCTGGATCAGTCTTTTCCAGTGTTCTGCTTACAGCAGATGTGTTTAGGTTTCGTGGGGGGGGGGGGGGGGCGGGGTTGTTAGTTTTTGCCGCCATCTGGGCATGGGGCAGGATTCATGGTTGTGTGCGGGAGGGGGAGCTATTTGTGAATAATCCGTACTGTGCAGGAATCTGGACAAGATGACCCTGGAGGTCCCTTCCGGTTCTATGATATGTCTATGCACGGTCCCATCTGGATATTTCTGTATAGGTTGCTGTGCCAAAATCTTCTTGAAATATCCTACAATTCTGTTCCAGTAACTACCCTTAGATGGGGCCTGCAGTCTGATCAGAATAAAAGTTGCATGGAGAATAGCTACACAGAAAAGTAGGTCCAAGTCTGTGCAGTCAATTGTTGTACCTTGCTATGGGGCTCATCCAATATGAGAGAGGATATGTTCTTTAACTTTTTTATGGCAATGAACATATTTGTTTTCATCACATTGTTAATGGTGTAGCGATATGATACCCTGAGAATGTATGGACTTTTTTGATACCCTGGCTATGTATGGACTTGTGTGTGTGTGTGTGTGTGTGTGATCTGCTTTTAAACAAATAAATAGATCTGAAAACTGTCAGAAAATGGAGAAAGGAGTAAGCGTCCAGTAACACCTTAATACTTATAAAATTTGTGGCAGGATAAGAGCTTTCGTGAGTCACTGCTCATTTCTTCAGATACGGATAAAGCCCATTTCCTGCCACAAATTTTGTTAGCCTTTAAGGTGCTACTGGACTCTTGATCTTCTCTAACGCTACAGGCAAATATGGCTACCCATCTAGATCTGTCAGGAATGAAAACGATTTTGGTTAACGTTTTTAAATGCAGCCTTGTGTTATCCTTTTCAGGTCTGCAACAGTGTCTTTAACAGCTGGGACCAATTTAAAGACCACTTGGTAATACACACAGGGGACAAGCCTAACCACTGTACCATATGCGATGTTTGGTTCATGCAAGGCAGCGAACTGAGGAGGCACCTGCAGGAAATCCACCACATTTCAGAACGGATAGTGACTGATGACATCCTTCCGGTGGACAGCGATCCAGTGGCCTCGATGACCATCATCGAGCAGGTGGAACAGGTCCACGTCCTGCCGCTCATTCAGGTCCAGGTGGATCCTGCACAAGTGACGGTCGAGCAGGTGCACCCGGACTTGATACAAAACAATCAAGTGAAAGGCGAGCAGATAGCTGAGCTGCAAGAACAGGTGGAGATAAGCTACCTGGAAGTGGAGCACATTCATACTGAGTCAGGGACAGAAGTGCACATGGAGGAGCTGGATGTCGAGCACGTCAATCAGCTGCAAATGGAGGAGGTCCAGGCACAGCTCATAGAGGAAGCAGATCTCGAGCCAGTAGAATCAGAACACGTGGATCAGGGAGGACTGGAAGGGAGCTCACCGGTGCAAGTGGACGAGATGGTGGCACCGGCAGCTGATCATGTAGAGTCTGATGATTTAAAAACTCAGCCGATAGTGGACGTACGGGAGGAAAAAGTGGACACTTAGGACAACGTTGACTGTGTTACTTGTGGTCTGAAAGATGTCATACCAAATCATTTTTTGTTTGTTTTTGTTATTTTTCTTGTTTGACTTTTGTACCACCCGTGGGGAAATGACTGTCCCGCATTGATGCCCTTTGGGGACCGGACAGGTGGACCAAAGTTAAGATATTTGGTTAAATTGCTCTTCTTGTACTTTTCATTTTTTTAAACAAAAATCCCTCTTTCATTAAAAAGAATACCGTGGAACAAAGTCTATTCTAGACACGGACAGCTTTGTGTGAAGTTTAATTATAGAGTTTTGTTAGACTGTACCATTAGGTTTTGCTGTTGTCTCTTGTCAGACTTTCGAAGCAAATTCTATTCATCCTTGAAGAATACAAGTTTGGCGTTAACGTTGTGAGGTTTCGGCGTTTGTATGGTTTAACTAAAGAGAGTTGAGCAATCTGGTTAGAAATGGTGGCTATGGTTTTCTCTTTCCCCCATTAATATTTTGCAGTTGTTGCAATCTTTGACTTATTTGTGTTCTAAAATGTAGCCGCTATCTTGGAAGCCTAGAATTTGACTTGTGCAAACATTTGGGGCTCAGAAAAGCAAAACAAAACACACGCACACACAAAAGAAACCCTTGTGCCTTTTCACAACTAAGAAATTAAACTTCCACAAAGCTTTGAAGGTAATTACAAAGACAATGTAGATATTGCTGTACAGTGCTTTGTAATCTTGCTCACAATTGTCAGCTAACAGGGTTGGGTTTGTTTTTTTTTACATTGAAATAAATGAAGATGGGGAGAGGAAATGGATTTATCACTGACAGTTTTTCTTTGTGGCTGGGGGGAGAGCCATTCATAATAGGAATAATTCAGGTGAATCTGTTGTAAGTTATGAGTTGGCCGAAAGGTTGCACTGGCATCTTCAGATTTTTTATTTTTTAGGGAGGGGAAAGGTACATTTTATATTTAAAAGAAATCCATTTTAAAAAAAATACAGTGTGTCTACACAATGCATCAGACTACTGTTTTATTATTTAAACCTTGTTTGACCCTTTACAGGAAGATCTTGTGTCTGAAAGATGGGGGTTGGGGCGTGAGAAATCAACTTAAAAGCCATAGGTATGAATGGTTTTAAACTGTGGATTTATAAGTAGGAGTGTAAATATTTTAATCAGTATTATGGAACAATAAAACAGTACCAACCACGTTATCATCTAATGCAGTGGTATTTGCTTCATCAGGGATATTAATTCTTAGAACAGCTCATCCTATGCTGCAAAACAAACACATGGATTTACTGAGCACATGCTGTACAAGCCCATTCAGGCCCTTCAACAAGTATGTCTTGCTTGTCGCATTAACACCTTAGATTTTCTTTCATTTCAGAAGGGGTGCCATGTTATTTTGATTCCCTGAGATGCCTTGAAGACTTAATAAATTGAGGGAAGTGTAAACTATCTTGAGCCAGAACATATCAGAAACAGTTCCATTTTTAGGTGCACACCAGAAACTTGAGGGCTATCCTATCTTGACTTGTAACATGTAAAGAAACCCTGGGATTAGGTTGTATAGGGAAATATGGCTTGAACCTCTTTGAGGTGTGATGTTTGAACTGAAAGCAGTTGCCCCCATTATACCCTTCCACATATGGTGACATTCAACTAGATGCTGGAATTGAGGGCTCTGATTGGGCCAGGTCCAAGACTGTCACCAGGTAATCATAGGCTGGGGCCAGAGGTGTGCTCAAGCTGTTTCTGAAAACTTCATGCCATTTTCAGAAGGTTTGCTTCCAAAACCAAACATACAGGGACAGAAGCCTCCACACTGCCTTAGTTTGTGGTTCTGCATTGCCTTGTGCTAGTTGCTGTTCATGCTCATGTGAACCAGGTCTTTTTGCTGAAGTTTGAGTCCATGTCCTTTGTAACCAAAGCCAAACAGCAACAAATCTTGTTCCATAGGGAGGTTCAATGCAATGGGAATTGCATAGAAAACTGCATAGAGGAACATTAGAAGGGGTGAAAACTTGCTGGTTTAATACCTAATTATCCCAAAAAGTTTAGGGCTGCTTACATCTTTGTCCTCTCCACTTTATTGTTGTACCAGACATAATAGGGGTGAGTGTGTGTAAAATCCCAAGTCTTCAGTCTATAGGAGACGATATCAGGCTTCTTAAATTGCAATTCAGTTTCAAACTGAAATTTCCCTTGAAATTCTTTTACTGGAGAGTGGTCAATTTTAAGTCAACGTCAGTGTCCTGAGAGACTAAAAATGGTAGTCCTGGGAACATTTCAATGTCAGACTTGTGTTCATTTATCCTTTGGCATAGAGCCTGAGGAACCACATGTATTTGCTGAAATAAATTATGGGCTGCGTTCAGATGGGCAGCTTGGGGTGGCAGCCTCCTGTCGCAGAAGAAAGCCAGCATAGTGGAAAAGTGCCCCAGGGGAGATCAGAAAGCACGTGGCCTGCTGCTGGAACAGGGATGGACTGCGCATGCCCCAGAGGAGTGGTCACACTGCCCAGGCGCATGAGCAACGCTTCCCTGGTGCTCCCCAGCCATTCAGACAGCCAAGAAAGGTGCCCCAGAAGCACTTCAGCAATTTGCTACCACTTACTACCAGGTAGTTTTTTGAAGTGGCAAAGGATGAGGTAAGGGTGGGAGTGAGGTGGGACCCAGATGTGCATGTTTGAAGGTACCATTTAAATACAGGCGTGGGCCGTTCCTGTGTTGGCCCAAATTGGCTGTCTGAATTCAGCCATAGTCCACTAAAGTTTATGCTAGATTGAAAATGTGTTAAGTCTTTAAAGTGCTGCAGGTTAATGTCTATTTTTGCTACAACAGACTAACATGGCTGAGAGTCAGCTTGGTGTAGTGGTTAAGAGCGGTGGACTCTAATCTGGAGAACGAGGTGTGATTCACCACCCTTCCACATGCAGTCAGCTGGGTGACCTTGGGTCAGTCATAGTTCTCTCAGAGCTCTCTCAGCCCCATCTACCTCAGAGTGTTTGTTGTGGGGAGAGGAAGGCAAGGCAATTGTAAGCCGCTCCAAGACTCCTTTGGGTAGTAAAGAGTGGGACATAAAAACCAACTCCTTCCATTTCACTGTAGTTAGTCTTCAAGACTGCCTGAAGTTCAAAAGGTAATTTGAAATAGTATCTGTAGGCTTGCTGCAGGAAAAGTGACCTGATTCCAGTTGAGGTTTATTAGGTTACAAAAGTATTGGTTTCTATTGTCAGGCTACAGTAACTCTACATAGGATTGCACTGCAAGTATGACATCTTTTAAAGTGGTAGTCTGAATTCTCTCAGGACTGTTAGGAGTGTGTGTTTTCCTGTCATAGAATTTAAGAGAGGGGAGTGTAAACATTGTTCCAGACTGTATGAAGAACTGTAAAAATGAACATGAATTTGCCTTACTAAGTCAGACTGTTCACAGGCAATGGCTTTCCAGAGTCTCTGCTGGAGGACTTCCACCTCACCTATCATGTAGTCCATTTAAGTGGATATATTGGGGATTATCTTCTGCATGTGAAACAGGTACTCTACAGCCCTTCCTCCAGAGCTGTTCCCTACCTGTTCACTGGGTCAAGTGTACACGCAGGGGCCCACAGTCTTTCCGGGACCCTTTCAGTTATCAACAAAAGGATAGTATCCAGATCACATGAAGTGATGGTATCACTTTACTCTGGTTAGACCTCACTTAGAGTATTGTGTTCTGTTTGGGGCACCACAAATTTAAGAAGCATACAGACTAGCTGGAATGTGTCCAGAGGAGGCCAATGAAGATGGTGAGGGGTCTGGAGACCAAGTCCTACGAGGAAAGGTTGAAGGAGCTGGGTATGTTTAGCCTGGAGAGGAGATGACTGAGAGGTGATATAGAATTACAGAGTTGGAAGGGACCTCCAGGGTCATCCAACTCCCTGTACAACGCAGGAAATTCACAAATACCTCCCCCCAACACACATCCATACCCAGAAGATGGCAAAAACCAACACTCCACACCTCCAGGATCCTTAGCCAAACTGACCTGGAGAAAAATCGCTGCTTGACTGCAAAGTGGTAAACAGCATTTCTCTGGGTGTGTAAGAAATATGATCACCATCTTCAAGTACTTGAATGGCTGTCACATCGAGGACGGTGTGGAGTTGTTTTCTATAGCCTCAGAAGGTCAGACCGGAACCAATGGATTGAAATTAAATCAAAAAGAGTTTTCAGTTAAACATTAGGAAGAACTTCCTAACAGAGCAGTACCTCAGTGGAATAGGCTTCCTTGGGAGGTGGTGGGCTCTCCTCCTTTGGAGGTTTTTAAAAAGAGTAGATGGCCATCTAACAGCAATGCTGATTCTCTGAACTTAAGACAGATCATGGGGAGGAGGAAAGTAAGAGTTGCATCAGTGTTTACTTCTTGTGTCCCTTTCTTATATGTCCAGGGAAATGCTGATTGCTACTTTGGGATCAGGCAGCATTATTTCTCCAAGCCAGATTGGCCAGAGATCCTGGAGGATTTTTACCATCTTCTGGGCAGGGGTCACTGTGTGTGTGTGTGGGGAGGAGATATTTGTGAATTTCCTGCATTGTTCAGGGGGCTGGACTAGATGACCCTGGAGGTCCCTTGCAGCTCTATGATTCCCCATTTGTCCCTGCAGATGAATAACCATTTTAACAACACTGTGCATCAGATGTCCTGACCTGGATAGCCTAGGCTAGCTTGCTGTCATTAGATCTTAGAAGCTAAGCAGTCAGCCCCAGTTAGTACTTGTCTGGGAAATGACTGAGGAAGTCTATGGTTGCTATGCAGACGCAGGCAATGGCCAACCACCTCTGAAAGTCTCTTGCCTTGAAAACTCTATGGTGTTGCCATAAAACGATTGTGATTTGACACCAAATAAATGATAAAATGGATCAACCATTTATATACAACACTTGTTAAATGTCAGCTTAAAAGTGACATATTTTTATCCATACTGAACTTGCAATGAAAACAGCTAAACATGAAGTTAAATTCAGGTGATTAGCCATGTTGTCTGAAGCAACGGAACAAAGTTAAGTCCAGTAGCACCCTTAAGACCAACAAAGTTTAATTCTGGGTATAAGCTTTTGTGTGCATACATCTGAAGATGTCTGCATGCACACAAATGCTTATACCCAGAATTAAACCTAGCTAAACCTGAAGTCATTGTCTATGTTGTGTGTTTTCCTTTTTAAACATTTATTTTCAGTATTAACAATTGTATATGATATTTTGGATATTAGTTTTTGAGTAAAAAAACAAACTGATACCCTGGCATCTATGTGTCAGGGTTACAGTAGGACTTGATCCCCTAATCATCTGTCATTAATTTCTTTCCACCCCACTTTGATAGCATCTTTTACCCCCAATGTTATAAATCTAGCCAGGATGCCTCTAGCTTTCCCTAAATTCCAGGCAGTGTTTGTGTCTATCTGTTGAGCTGTTTCAGTTCCTAAAGCCTCACTAGTTTCAACTGGCAAATAGTTTCTTAGGAATATCAAATAAGTTTTTGACACAATCCAAAATCTAATTACCAGGGGCAACGGAATAAAGAATACACACCTCTCATGATCAATGAACCCTCTCATGAGATACTTTGAACTGTCTGTCCCCAGCCTTTAAGTGATATGATGTTGCTTCTGGGACTGTAAATGTTTGCTAGCGGTCAAAGCATGTCATGTTTTTCAAAAAGAAGAATCTATGGAGTGGAGCTGTCCATGGTTTTTTAGAGGAGTAGAGACTCCTGAACGGTATTGATAGCCTTTAAAAAGCCTCGCTATTGCTGGGCAAAAGATATACGCACTTAAAAAATGTGTAAATACAATGATGAATTTGGATGTAGCCTAGGAAACCCAGTTCCATTTCCTACTCATTCTTTAGCAAAGCACAAGCAGTGTACTACTTCCTGTGCTTCCATGCTTATGCAAGATAGTTTCAGGAGAGTTAGCCATGTTGGTCTGCAGTAGAAGAGCTAGATTCAAGTCCAGCAGCACCTTAGAGACTCACAAGGTATAAGCCAGGGGTGGCCAAACTTGCTTAATGTAAGAGCCACATAGAATAAATAGCAGATGCTTGAGAGCCGCAAGACATGAGCGTCAGGTGTTTGAGAGCCACAAGACAGGAGGACAGGAGGGAGGGAGGCAGGCAAATAGATGGGGAATGGGGGAGGGAAGGAGAGGTGGAAAGAAATCAACTTTAACTTTAAATGCATTCTCCAAGCCGCCTTGGCTTGGCAAAGTGATTTAAAGAGAGAAATGCCTTCTTCAAGCCAGTCGACAAGGTGGTAGGGGCTTTGAGAGCCACACAATATCTGTGAAAGAGCCACAGTTTGGCCACTCCTGGTATAAGCTTTTGAGAGTCAACACTCTCTCTTCATCAGATGCAAGTATCCCCAAATATCGTCTGTACAAGTATGTATCTGGGAAAGACTGCAGCTCAATGGTAGAGCATCTGCTGGGTATGCAGAAGGTCCCAGGTCCAGTCCTCAGCATCTCCATTTTAAAAGCCCAGGCTGTACGTGATGATGAAAGGTCTCCACCTTCAACTCACTAGCAGCAGGCATTGCTGATCTTGATGGCCCAGGGTTGCCGGCTAGAGGCAGAAAATGGCAAACCACCTCTGAACACCTCTTGCCGTGGAAACCCTTCAGGGTTGCCATAAGTCGGCTGTGACCTGATAGCACTTTACACACAGAAGCTCTCCATAAACAAAGGTGCAGTTTTGTCCAGTCCCACAGACATGGAAAGAAGGTTCTGAGTTTGAAAGATATAACTTCCAGGAAGTTATATAAAACTACCTACCTCTTCTGAAGGTAGAGAAAACTGCAACTGTGTTGAATACTTTTTTTTTTTTGGTCCACATATTAGGACAGCAGTAGAACATGGCACTTGAGCCCGAAAGATTCTACAAACCCTAACGATGTTACCAGCCGTGAAAACCTGAAATCTTTGATAACCCTAGATTGGCTCAGCCCAATGCAATCTAGGGCTGCCTAAAAGTCAGTCCCATTGAACTTAAAGGATGGCCACCTGACAGCAATGCGGATCCTGTGAATTTAGGGGGAGGTATTTGTGAATTTCCTGCATTGTGCAGGGGATTGGACTAGATGACCCTGGAGGTCCCTTCCAACTCTATGATTCTAAATAAGAGTCCCCTTTACAAAGTAACAAATTAATTCCAGCATAACTAGTCCCCCCGCCCCAGCCAGGGTTCACTTCACCAGAGGCTGATGTACCCTTCCAGGCATGTCTTTTGAGTGTATGTACCCTAGGAGGCATCTGAAGAAGTGTGCGCTGCTACCTCAGGAAAGACAGTGGTGGAGTACATTTTGATAGGGGGAGTCCCAGGGGCACCCTGGAGACTTTCTTTTGCTAATAGAGGCTAGCCTAGCTATCCACCTGAATTGCACCTCATGGGTAATATTGCCTAGGAGCAGACAAAAGTCATCGCTATCGAGTTCGCTCACGCGAAGTTTACCAAGCGTGGGTCAGGGAGAAAGCCCACCGGCGAAGCTTAGCCCTTCTCAGCCACGCCACGCCCCCTCCGCCTGGCCGGCTGCTATAGAAACCAGGCGGCCTCTGTCCAGTTGGCCGGCTGCTTCACAAGCCACGTCCCTGCCACAGGCCCATTGGTCCTCTGGGCGATACCCTCGGGGATCCCCCCTCCCTTTAGCGAGTCGCAGAGGCTCATTGGTTGCAGAGCGGGGGGCTGCGACTGGGCGGCCTCTCCTAGCAGCCGAGGGCTGCAGAGCGAGCGTGGGAAGCGATGGAGCTGCGCGGGGAGTTCTTTTGGCAGCGGATGGGTTGAGACGCGTCTTCAGCCCCTTTGCGCGGTTTGCTCGCAAGGGAGCTCCGTCGACTTTCGTGAGTCTGTAGGGGTGCAGTGCTGGGCAAGGGAAACTGGGCGGTCTGGTGGGTGGGAAAGAAGGTTGGAGTGTTTCTGGCGCGAAGGGCTGCGTGGAGGAAAATGGAGCGCGCATGTACGAAGGTCCTGTCTTTTTAACGCCTTATGCAACAGCAAAATCAGGTTTTCCACTCTGAGCTGCCTCCAGTCATAGCTCCCGGGGCAGTTCCGCGCTTGCAAAATATATTTGCAGTGGTGCTTGCCGCATCAGGTGTGTTGCATGTGACTGAGAATTTTGTCCCAGTTTTCTGTTTGTGTGTGTCTACGTGCAAGAGTGTTTAAGCATGTATCTACCTGGGCATCTGTTGTGACTGTTTCAGGATACCCTGTGCCTACAGTGAAGATGTTTGCTGAATGAAAGGAGAAGCCGCTTCCAGAAGAGTGTGTTGCAATTATACACTTATTTTCAAAGGCTGATTTGCCAAAACTTTAAATCGTGTGTGTGTGTGTGATTCCACCTCCCCCCCCCCCCAAAAAAAAGATTATATGTACATGGGGATATTTGAATCCATCTGATGCTATGGAGGATTTCCCTATATTATGATCTGCATTTTATACCCCAGTAGACAGACATTTTCCCTTTCAGAAGCATTTGCTTTAGGACCTCCTCACCCCAACCTTATAGATGTATATAGTATTCCATGAATACCCAAGTCAGTAAGATGAAAATAAATTCTGTTTACCTCCTGCACTGGGTTCCATAAAAGCAGATGTGATCTGCATAGAGGAGGAAGGAAAAACCCTCCAGCCCTGGAACTGGGGAGGGCTCTGTGATATTGCACTGTACTTGTGCTTCTGAATAGATCAGCAATGTCAGACTCATTTGTTATGAGGGCCAGATCGGACATAAATGAGACCTTGTCGGGCCAGGTCATGTGTGTCATAAAATGTAATGCCAGGTAGTGGATATGTAAACTTTAAAAAGGACACAAACACAATTAAAGATTCTTTTAAAACTCTGAAATAAAATATGCTTCAAAAATTAGCACTCTTGCAATATTTCATTTAACAGTTTCTGATATCGAACACCTCTTGCTCTGAATTATTGCATCAGCATCTGAAGACAATATCTGTGCTGTAGCAATCTTGAGTAGGCTATTCAGGTATGTATCTGCAAGTTGCAAACTTACTTTTGATTTATTGACATTCATTACAGAAAACTCATGGTCAGTGCTTTGAGCCTACGGCCCAGGGGAAAATATGAAATGTCTGGGTGTTGCAAGCTTTTGGACATAAATTGCTTCATTTGTTGGTCGGCCAATTGAGAAACTGGAGGCTTTGCTCTGTAGCTTGATTGGTAAAGCCTGGCAAAGCAAGTGGTAATGCAGAAAGAAGCAAGAGAGAGAGAAGGAAGCAGATGACAGTGATTTGCTCACAGGCCTGATAGGAGCCCTCTGTTTGACACTTCCTTCTCTACAACAGGTAATAAGTACTGCCTGAACTGGCAGTGCTGTCTCTCTGGAAGGTTAGGAGATCTTTGCATGCTATTTCTGTGCATGCATGCGCTTGAATAGGGCTGGATGATATTGTTCTGTTTTCTGCATTTTTATACTGTGTTTTTGTTAAAACTGATCTACAGTGGTGTGGTTGTCATGAATTTGCTTATAGCTTACATTATTTTTTATCATGTGGCAACTGATTAATGCTAGATTCTTTTTGCTTTTCTGGTGCTGAAAAATACTCATCTTCTCAGTTGTACCTCAGCCTTGAAATAGCCTCTCTATGAAGGTATTTCTGGTACATTCTTAAGTGCCTGGTTTAAAATATTCTAGCTTTCCTGTGCCTTCCCTAATCTATTTTTTAAAAATCTGCTACTGTTTTCTGTGGATTTTTACTGATGTTTATGGTATTAATAAGGTTTATTTTTAATTGGTTTTTATATATTTAGCATGGTTGTAGAATTGATAATTTGGAGAGCTTTTTTTTACTGTGAACTGCCTTTGGCAGTTTGAAAGCTGCAATACAAATCAATGAGGTAAATAAAACGAGTCTGGAATAGGATGCTGTTCTTTTATGGCAGGACAGTTTCTAGACTCTAGCTTTATTTCATAGATTTATAACTCAGCTTTCCAAGTAAATAAATAATGTCTGGGCAGATGTCCAGAGGGGGGAATTACCTGTGAAAAGAGGCACAGTCGATAGACCAGGTGAAAATTTGAGATGTGCCCCGCCCACCTGGTATGCCCTCTTATCAGCTGTCAAGAGCATATAACAAGCACACTAAGTAGTCACTGGATTGGTTTTTAACTACAAATGATTGGCACAGAGGGAATGTAAGGGCCAAGGAGATTGTATTGAAATCATCTGAGTCTGAATTCTTGTGTACTGCTTTATGCTTTTTAGCCCACTTCTATTGACTCAATAGGAATTTAGGCAGATGGTGAGAGGGAGAGCAGGAAAGAATGACTCAATGCTCAGCTCTTGTTGCCCTGTCTTATGTGCCCAGGGTAATGCCACTTGCCTATTTGGGATTAGGAAGGAAATTTCCTCCAGGCCAGATTGGCCCAGGGATCCTGGAAGTTTTTTTGCCTTCCTCTGGGCGTACAGCAGGGGTCACTGAGGAATGGGGGGCGGGGAGTAGTTTCAAATTTCCTGCATTGTGCCAGGGGCTGGACTAGATGACCCATGGGATCCCTCCCAGCTCTGTGTTTTTATTCATCAATGTGTGTGTTGTGAAAAACAGAGAGGTGGTTCCAGGTGTATCTGGTTTCCAGGGTGTGAAAAATCAGCAGTCTTAAGCAGGAGTGTACGTTGTACCAATGTTGGCCAGGCAAGAAAGCTGATTTACAGTCAGATTGCCTCCTTCCTGTACTTTACAGTGCACTGGATAGCAAATAACTTTCATTTCTTTGTCCTGAGATCTGTTCGGGGTGGGGGAACATTGTTAATGCCTTTAAATACCCATTTCTGAACAAAACTGTGGGAGAGGGAATCAGGTGCAGTATGATTAATACTTTAAATCAAAGTAGGAATCAAGTAGCACCTTTAAGACCAACAAACTTTTATTCAGATTGTAAACTGAAGCTCCAGGAAATAGAAATCAAAGAAGATCTTTGCAAGCTGTGCTGTATGTATAGTACGGAAAAGAGTTTCTACTTAAGGTTTAACTAGGTGAAATACATGGGAAGGAAGGCAGCATGGTATAGCCCAATCTTGTCAGATCTCAGAAGCTAAGCAGAGCCAGTTCTCGGATGGAGGACAGCCAAAGAAGACTTTGGAGAGGAAGGCAATGGCCAACCACCTCTGCTTAACTTGCCTTTGAAAACCCCTTGCTGGGGTCATGATAAATCTAAAGCTAAGCAATGTTGGTACTAGGATGGGAGCTAAGCAGGGTCTGTACTTGGATGGGAGAGCATCAAGGAAGGCTCTGCAGAGGAAGGCAATGGCAAACAAACCCTGCTTCTTTCTTGCCTTTGAAAGTCCCTTGCTGGGGCGCCATAAGTCGACTGACTTGACAGCAAATTATATGCATAGATGGAATACAGAAGATGTCTAACTTAGGATCTTCTCTGTGTATGGTTTGTGTGAAGCTGATTAGCAGTGTCCATGGCTGGTTGGCAGATTCAGGTAGATTAGCTAAGAGTGCTTAACTCCTCTCCTATGATTAAACAACCCCTCTGAAGCTGAATTTAACTCCCTCACTTGGGCCTGTCTTTTCTGGACAGAAAGCTAGCTGCAACTTCAGAGGAGCTATCTGATGATGATGGTATTGGATTTATATCCCATCCTCCACTCCGAATCTCAGCGTCTCAGAGCGGCTCACAATCTCCTTTATCTTCTTCCTCTACAACAGACACTGAATGCTATTCCAGACATTCAGAATATTTAAATTGTGAAAGAGACATGTTAGGAAAAGTTTAATAATACTTCTTTCCCCAGGCGGCAATGCAGGTTTCTGGGGTTGCAAACTAGTTTATATAATATGATCCTAAGCATCAATATGTCGTCCAGTTTTTGGAGACAGGGAAATATGTTTGGATGTCATTCTAATGTCCCTTTTCTCATGGAATTTATCGGAGCTGAAAAAAACTTTTCCCTAATTTGCTTATGGCAATGACCTAGTAATTAGTACTTCATACCTTAATTGAACGTTGGCATTTTGCATTTCCATTTTAGGTGCTTTAAATTCAACTACAAAAATAATCTGTATAAGGTTCCATCTCCCAGGTAGTGCTGCTTGAAAGCTGATCTGTTCAAAAGGATTAATAGGAGGCATTTTCTTTTCGTTGTCCTGACAACTGTGGCTCAATGCAGCAGTTTGTTAACCCATGGAGGTTAATCTCATTTCAAGATTAGCTCACTGGTATCAAGCCGTGGGGAGGGGGGGGGAGGAATCAGGAATTGATGCCAACGGATTAATATTTTATAAAACCCAGTCCTGTGTAGCCGTGATGCAGTGTGATAGAGGAAAGAACTGATGCTTTAAACCAATAGTTTTCTAACTGTTCTAGGAATCCTGTTGCAATCTTAGCAGGGTTTCTCATCAAGAAGACTGGCAGCAGCAGATTCAGTGATGCCGACTACCTGTTAGCCATGCTCTCCAAAAAAGTGCTTGAAATGGCTTCATGCTAAAAAAGGATAAAACTCTCTGCAATAGATCTATAAAACACTAAAATCAATCAACAAGTATGGGTATAAAAGTTGTGAAAATCAGCACAGAAACCATAAAATAACCTGGCAGAGTAGTCAATGTCGAATGTCAAAAGCAAGAGTTCAAGTGATATTATAAAATGAATAAAATTGTCTGGACAAATGAAAAATTTCCACCTGGGGGCTACAACTTAAAAGAAGAGAAACCTAATGAACTCCTGTTGGGGTGGGGTGGCATTCTACAGCTAAGAAGGGTTGCCAGGTCTGTGTTGGAAAATACCTGGAGACTTTGGGGATGGATCCAGGAGTGGGTGGGGTTTGGGGAGGGGAGGGGCCTCAGCATGGTACAGTGCCATAGAGTCCACCCTTTAAAGCAGCCATTTTCTCCAGGGGAGCTGATCTCAGCCGGCTGGACATCAGTTGTAAAAGTGAGAAATCTCCAGGCCCCACCTGAAGGTTTGCAACCTTATCATGGAAAAGGCCCTGTCTCTGTTTGCCACCCACCAGAAGGTAGGACACGGAGCGTATTGCCATTGCAAGTTCTCTGTGTGAACGGACTATCCACAAGCTCAGTGACCTCTGTGGTGATGGTGGAAAGTGTTGTCAAGTCACAGCTGACTTCTGGTGACCCCATAGGGGTTTCAAGGCAAGAGACATCCAGAGGAGGTTTGCCATTGCCTGCCTCTGCATAGCAACCTTGGACTGCTTTGGTGAGCTCCCATCTGAATATTAACCATGGCTGACCCTGCTTAGCTTCTGAGATCTGATGAGATCAGGCCAGCCTGGGCCATCCAGGTCAGGGCAAAGACCTATGTAGCTACCACTTATTGGGACAAGCTAGATTTGTGTACCTCGTCCCAATTCAGACTCTCTCTTGGAGCCCTTCAGACAATCATGTTCTTAGATTGCAAAGGTTAATATTTCATGGGAGAAGTCTGGTTATTTTCTTGAGAGTTTATGAGCTCTGGATTACTGTTTCTTTCCTTGTTCTCCTCTCATAGAATTTGGGAACTGGAAGCATTATGAAGTGTAGACAGCTAAGCTCCAGGATTTGCTTTTGAGTATGTTTTCCAAAGTAATGGTCCCAGTTTTCCCAAGAGAATGGGGAATGTGTGGAAACCTGGAGAAGGAATCAGTAATGACATCAGGCTAGGCTAGGGAAATCTACATCAGTCTGGACACCTTGCAGTTTCACAAATCCCAGAGTCTTCTACGGTGCATAAGAGTCATCTTACAAGTTTGACATCTGTCAGTGTATACCACCGTAAGCAGAAACGCATCAGGGCAGGTGAGCCGGATGGAGAGAACTGGTCTGATATGTCAATTTCTCCCAAGGACATGAGATGAAATTCTCATGAAGCCAATTAGGCGGAGTGAGGGGAAAGGAGCTATATTCACCCGCTTTGGAGCTAGTTCTAAACAAGCAGCATGCAAAAAGGAAGGGTTACCACAATGTCTTCTTTTTAGAGGTCATGTCCTCTCTTTTTTGGTGTCCATCCTCTTTTAGGCTTTTTCTTTTAAAAAAAACTGATGAAAATATCCTTTTTTGGAGTTGGAAGGTTAGCAGTATTCCTAGTTAGTAGCAATTATCACAGCTTAAATAGCATAGGATATTTAAAACAAGCTTTGTCATAGTGATTGCTTGTTTAAAGTGCTCAGTTGGGAAGTATGTCCTTTTTTTTTGCTTTCCAAGATATGGTAACCCTAACTAAGGTGAGTAGAAAAGAGTAAGAGTCCAGCAGCACTTTAAAGGCATAACAAGATTTGCAGTAAGGGATGAGCTTTCGTGAGCCACTGCTTGCTTCTCCTGATACAGCTAAATAAGGAAGTTCAGTCTTTGTGTGAAAATGACTGAAGTGGCAACTGGCTGAATGCTTAAGCATGGTTCTGACATGTCATGGAAGATAGTGGGGGGGGGGGGGGACTATTTCAGGAAATACGTGCCCACCAGCCATCTGGTGTGTTGTGTGACACCAACTGTCTGACACATGTCAAATATCACATTGCATTCTTTAGGTTTTTTACAAAAGCTCTTGGATGGAATCTTGATGTGTTGTATTGTACTCAGTCTTTAAATACCTGAAACCTACTTTAAAACAAACTAAACATCTCTTGAGACGCCAACAGTTTTAAAAAAATTAAATAAATTACCCAAAGTTTGGGGAGGGTGAGACACCAGAAAGGCAGGATTGCTAGCGATAAATTCCATCTCTCGGTGAATCTTAGTGATCTTTTAATAGCCACTGGATGACATTCCTGGGTGGTTATGACTCTTTCATATTTTGCCATATGTATGAACCAATGTGGCAGAGTGGTTAGAGTAATGAACTAGTGCGTGGGAGTCCCAGGTTTGAATCCCCACTCCGTTTTTGAAGCTAGTTAGTTGACCTTGGGCCAGTCATATTCATTTTCTCTGGGTGTGCTTAATTTACCTCACTGGGTTGTTGGGCGCATAAAATGGAGGTGGAGGTAATGGTGTTGTAAACTGCTTTGGATCCTGTTGGGGAGAAAAGAGGGGTGTAAATAAACAAACACATAAGAACAAGCTGCCAGACTTCCAGGACCAGATTCCTGGCATAGGTTCATCCTAGAGGTGCAGTGTGAAGAAGTACAGTTATATTTACCCTGATGTTTTTCTTTCTCTTTCCCCATTGAGGTACCTTCTCCACCCATCTGTAGGGATGGGAAGGTGGGCAGGCATCCTATCGCCTCACTGCAAGGGCCTGGCTGCAGTTTCTCCTTCAACTCCTCCCTGAGTAGTCACAATCCACAGAGGTTTCACCAGAGAGCTGGTTCAGCTTGCAGGGGAGGGGTGTGGCAACGTGCTGTCCTTTTGTGCAGGCCTATTCCAATGCAGATGCTATATCAACCAACTGTTCAGTAGTCTGACTCATGAAAGACTTAAACTGGGTGGCAGAGGTGCTGTTGATGGTTGCATATGGAGCCTTTCCACAAGATTACTCATCAAGGTGGCCTGATTCTTATGATCTCTAGCAGAGAAATTGCCCTTGTTTGGAATGTTTAGAATGGAATGCTTCCTTGTTAAAACTGGTGCAAACTGTGTTGGTGGCACTTAGCATAAGCACAAACTGTGTAGTGGAGCCACCGACACAGTTTGGACTCCCAGTAGACTGAGCTGAAGACTGGAACAGAAGAGTTTCTGTTGTGGATTTGGAAGGTGAAGAGTTGGTTTGGATTTGTGGGAGAGCGGCTCAGTGGCAGCACGCGTGCCTTGAGTGATCCCCCAGGTTCAGTCCCTGGCATCTCCAGTTGCAGGGTATCTGGTTGGAAAGGTTAGGAATGGTACTACCTTAAGACCCTCACGCACAACTTCAGCTTTGAGTAGATAGTACTCTGGTGTAGTGGTTAAGTGTGCGGACTCTTATCCAGGAGAACCGGGTTTGATTCCCTACTCTTTCACATGCAACTGTTGATGTGACCTTAAGTCAGTCACAAGCTCTCGCAAAACTGTTCCTCTCAAGACCAGTTTCTGTTAGAGCTCTCTCAGCTCCACCTACTTCACAGGGCATCTGTTATGAGGAGAGGAAGGGAAAGGAGATTGTAAACCTCTCTGAGACTCCTTTGGGTAGTGAAAGGCAGGGTATAAATCCATCTCCTCCTTTAGATTTGCCAGTGGTCTGACTCCATATAAGGCACTTCATGTGTTTGTGTGACTGATGCTACTGCTAGGACAGTGGCCTGCACATTTGCTCCTGCTCCATCTAACGGTAATGTATGTAAATAAGCAAATCTTTTAAAAACATCTCCAATTCTCTCTTTCTCTAAAAGCAGAATGCCTTTATTCAAGCTTTTAACTAAGGAGAGGGGGAGTTCTTTTTAGTTTTATTCCTTTACTTCTTTTATGCTCTGCCTTTCCTCCCACTGCTTGCATCATTTCCCCTCCTCCGTTTTATCTGCACAATAGCCCTTTGAAATAGTCTAGGTTGAGAGAGTGTGACTGGCCCCAAGGTTGCCCAGCGAGCTTCCATGACAGAACAGGGATTTGAACCTGTGGTAACCAGTGTTCCCTCTAAACTGGGTTACTGTGAGCTAGCTCACAGGTTTTTAGCCTCCAGCTCACACATTTTTGTTTTAGCTCAGGAAAACTGGCCCCAGAGCAAACTAGTTTGTGCAGTAGCTCATAACTTTAATGCTAGTAGCTCACAAAGCAGAATTTTTGCTCACAAGACTCCACAGCTTAGAGGGAGTATTGCTGGTAACCACTATACCTTTTTGTCTCTAGCCTGAGACCTGTTTTTAGCAATATAATTTTCATGTGTGTTTCTGCCCTTGCTTGAATTGTGTTTATAGATCTGTTTTTGTTCACTTAATCTAGTGGTTTGGCTGTTTTATTGGCTTTTGTTTTTATCACATAAGCTGCCTCAATTGGGTCTGGAGAGATGGCATAAAATGTCCTAAATATGTAAGAAACACAGTTGTATAAAGGTTGACACTGAACTGTCTCAGTGTTTGAGGGAAAAGCCAACTGTTTTTGTTTTTTTTTTTTTTGGGGGGGGGGTTGCCTGTCATGTGTGGTAGGTTTTGGAGATCTCTAGTCTACCTTCAAAGTGCTGGATAAAGTCAGAGGGTTGCCAACTTCCAGGTCCTTCTCCTGGAATTACAACTGATCTCCCAATGACAGAGATCAGTTCCCCTGGAGTAGATGGCTGCTTTGGAGTCTAGTCATTAGACCATATTGAGATCCATTCCCTCTCCAAATCCCACCCTTCCTAGAACAAGATCTTGGAGTATGGGTAGATCTTGTGAACAAGATTTTGGTGTATGGGTAGACCGTAGATTAAATATGAGCAGCCAGTGTGATACAGCAACAAAAAAGGCTTATGTGATCTTGGAGTGTATCAACAGAGGCATAACATCTAGATTGCAAAATGTCATAGTTCTGCTGTACACTGCATTGGTCAGGCCACACTTAGAGTATTGTGTTCAGTTCCAGAGGCCTCACTTCAAGAAGGATGTGGATGGAATAGAGCAGGTGCAGAGTTGAGTGAGGAGGATGATCAGGGGCCTGGAGACCAAGCCTTGGAGGAAAGGCTGAGGGACTTGGGAGTGCTTGGTCTGAAGAAGAGGAGGCTGAGGGAGGAGATGATTGCTCTCTTTGGGTATTTGGAGGGTTGTCACTTAGACGAGGGCCGGGAGCTGTTCCTGTTGGCAGCAGAGGAAAGGACTCATACTAATGGGTTTAAATTGCAGGTGGGAAGGTACCTTCTGGATATTAGGAAAAACTTTTTTTACTGTGAGAGTTGTCCAACAGTGGCATCGGCTACCCAGGGAGGTGATGAGCTCCCCCTCACTGGCAGTCTTTAAGCAGCTGCTGGACAGACAGCTGTCAGGGATGCTCTAGTCTAGGCTGATCCTGCATTGAGCAGGGGGTTGGACTAGATGGCCTGCATGGCCCCTTCCAGCTCTGTGGTTCTATGATTCTAGGCTCCACTCCCCCAAATTTCCAGGAATTTCCCAATCCAGTGTTAGCAATGGTACCAGCTCCTGCTTTGTGTGGCTGCCAGAGCTTCCAACATTTCTGTTTCGGCAGATCGTTTTTTAAAAATTGCAAAATGAAGCATTATGTCAGGGTTTATAATGTTATTGGCAGCGTATGGCCAGTGGATGAATACCGCTTGGTTAATTCTATTTGTTCCCTCCTGAATAACGCGGGCTCAAGATGAGATGGGCGGCTCACTAGCAAACCTCTGGAGCGTTAAGTAATTGCTCTTGTGACTGTGCCTTCCAGTTTGCCTTTTGCTGCTGTTTGCACATGTGCAAAAGGTTGTGGGAATTCTCCAAGGGTTATGAGAAGCTTTCAGCAGCTCTTTGATAGCTAGGAGCCTTTGCTAGAATCCAAACCTTGTCTCTGGAAAGGGAGTTAATTTGCATTCTAAATGCAGAATTCTCCTTGTTGCTTGCATTTCTCCTCTCTTGCCGCTTGCTTATATGCTGTAGTTCAGGAGGCCAAAATCTGCACAATCTGCGAAAGCCCACATCCTTTCATACTTTTTTTAACAGAAGAGTACTCCAAATTAAGCACAGATTCAGCAACTGCATGTAAACTTAAAAAAAAAAATCCTACCCTTCTCTCTGATTTTCGTCTTGTTCTTCCTTAGGACCTTAGGAAAGCATGCAAGAGGATACCAGGCAGATTTCTTTCATGGCGCTTGGGTCAGGTTCAGCCCTGATGAACCTGCCTTATGCATAGGCAGACTATTGATAATCTACGAAGATCAGTATTGTCTTTTCTTCCTGGCACTGGTTCTCCAAGGTCTCAGGCCATTCATATCACTGACCACGGAATCTTTTTAACTGGAGGTGCCGGGGACTGAACCTGGGACCTTCTGCACACAAAGCAGCGCTTTCCTGCTCCTCCTCCTCCAGCACCACCATTCTTTGCCCAAGCAATCATCTATGCCAAATTTCAGGCAGAGAGGAAAAGAGTTCTTGGTTTGATAAGCAGCTGAAGGGAATATACATAACCAGAAATGAAAGATCTGCTTTATTTTAATTACTGGCTCTGTGTCCTGTTTATCTGCGAATCCCTGGGGGGGTTGGGGTGTACAGATGTCTCCCCACACTGCATCATGATTAGATGAGTAGCTTTGGTGAGGTTGCTACACCCAATTATTTTTAAACTTTCAGGCCTTCATTTTAATCTGGTATAAAGCTAGGAGACAATTCATTGTTCTAAAATTTGACTGACTTTAAAAAAAAAGCTTCTGGTCCCTTTTGTTGCAGAATCTAGATATGAGAAGAAAGGCACCTCACTGCAATAAAAGGGACTAGGGGCTTATCTTTAAAAAAAAAATCAAAGCTGGAAGTTCAGAGAATTGTGCCATGTTATAATGACATTTAACTGCTGACTTTTAAAAATTTGAACTGATGGTATATGATGCCTTTGTTTGAAAATGGGGAAAACCCCAAGCAAACCAGCAAATCTTTCCCCTGTGCTTGGGGCTTTTTTTTTCTTTTTTGAGAGGAACACAGTTCTGGCTGGCTTGGTGTCAGGGGGTGTGGCCTAATATGCAAATGAGTTTCTGCTGGGCTTTTTCTGCAAAAAGCCCTGTGTGAAACAATGGTGGTGTCAGGGGGTATAGCTTAATATTGGGGAAGGCAATGGCAAATCACCCCATAAAAAATCTGCTGTGAAAATGTGAAAGCAATGTCACCCCAGAGTCGGAAACGACTGGTGCTTGCACAGTGGACTACCTTTACCTTTTTATAGCCTAATATGCAAATAAGTTCCTGCTCAACTCTTTCTACAAAAAAAAGCTTCCTGTACTACATTTTTAAAATTTCCCTTGCTAATCTCATGCTTCCTTCAAGGGGGATTGATTAATTTAGGGAATTTGTATTCTGCCCTTTCAGTGGTGGCTTACAACTGATGATGATGAGTCAACCAGTCACAATCTATTTATAGTGACTCCTCATGGGATTTTCAAGGCAGGAGATGAGCAGAAATGGCTTGCCATTGCCTGCCTCTGCACAGAGACTCTGGTATTCCTTGGTGGTCTCCCCTCCAAGCACTAACTAGGTGCTGACGCTGCTTAGCTTCTGAGATCTGGCAAGTTTGGGCTAGTCTGAGTTATACATTCTGAACTCTCTGCTCACGACCTGAGTTATGCAGTCTGAACTCTCTGTTCACAACCTGAGTTCGATCCCGGTGGAAGCTGGTTTCAGGTAGCCAGCTCAAGTTGACTCAGCCTTCCATCCTTCCGAGGTCGGTAAAATGAGTACCCAGCTTGCTGGGGGGAAAGTGTAGATGACTGGGGAAGGCAATGGCAAACCACCCCGTAAAAAGTCTGCTGTGAAAACGTTGTGAAAGCAACGTCACCCCAGAGTCGGAAACAACTGGTGCTTGCACAGGGGACTACCTTTACCTCTTACTGAGTTATACAACAAAAACAATATAGACAACGAAAGCAAGCTAATAAACCATGTCATGCAATAAAACAAGTCCATTTTAAAAAAAAATCCTATTCAATAGAATAGATAAATAAGGACATATCAGTTTTTTAAAAGCCAAAACATAAGAGCACATAAAACCGAACAGTCTGAAATGGTGTTAATAAAACAGTCCTCCAGGTGAGAGCAGGCCAGAAAACAAGTGAAAAGAAACCCCTGGCGAAAAGCCTCGATAAAGAGAAATTTGGCCTGATGCTTAAAGGAAAGCAAGGTATGTTGTCAGGTGTGCTTCAAAAAGAAGGCATTCCAAAGTCATACCTGGTTCCCCTTCTCCTATCCTCTTTGATCCCTTATCCCTTTTTATCCTTGAGCTTGGAGAAGCATGAGGGGTGGCATGATAGAGGTTTACAAAATTATGCATGCAGTAGAGAAGATAAAGTATAATTCTTTCTTTTTTACAATACAAGAACTTGTGAACACTCAATGAAATAAATGAACAGCAGGCTTAGAACAGATCAAAGGAAACAATCTTCACCCAAAGAGTAATTAACACCACTGCTGCAGGAAGTGGTGGCAGCTACAAGCATAGACAGCTTCAAGAGGGGATTGGATAAATATATGGAGCAGAGGATCAGGAATTATCAGCCACAAGGTATAGATGGAACACTATGTTGGGGACAGTGTTGCTCTGTATTCATGGTGCTTGGGGGATAACAGTGGTAGGGCTTCTGGAGTTCTGGTCCCACTGGTAGACCTCCTGATGGCTCCTGGGTTTTGGCTACTGTGTGACACAGTGTTGGACTAGATGGGCCCTTGACCTGATCCAACATGGCTTCTCTTATGTTCTTACAACAATCCTGTGAAATAGGTTGGATTTCAAGAGAGTGACTGACCCAAGGTCACCAAGTGACGTTCAAGGCTGAGTAAAGATTTGAATCTGCATCTTCCCAGTCCTACTCCATCAGATTTAAAGATCTGCATGCTAGCCCATCTGTGGATAAATATGGCCAGCCTCCTACTTCTCTGTAATATTTTGCGCAATCATAACAGCTGTGATTATCTTGTCTCGGTGACAGGACGATACGAAGCAGAGTATTAAGCAAATCTGGGATTGATTAGTCAGTGAATGAAATGGCAGAAGTCCTGCATTAGCGTGGAAGTAAAAATAGCCTTGACTATTTCAGAACTCTAGTTGCCTGGTATTGGTTTGCAATATCTCTCTCTCTCTGTCTCATGCTTAAAAGATTCTGTGTCATTCCTGTGTTACTTCCAGTCCAGTCTCGTGTGTGCACAAGGTACATCCTTCCCATAGGCAAAGAATTCAGCTTGTCTTTTGTAAAGAATTCTGCACAAACTTTTAAAAAATATATTGGATCATTTGAGGAATGAAAAAAGAGGGAGTGTTGCAGTCAGGATGCAGGATTGCTAACTTGGTCAGGTAAGCAAGCTAACTGCGATTATGAGTTAAAATAAATGTGGATGAAGCAGAGTTTGGGCCCATTTCTGCTGTGAAGATGAGTAATGAATGGTGGGGGGAAGAACAGGGAAAATGTCCCATCATTTAGATAACCACTTTTTATTGCCTAGTTTAATTTTGCTGGTGTAATTTAACTTTTGTGGGGTTGTCTCCCTTAATTACATTCTTGCAGTCAAGATCATAACTTGGCGATCATAAAGCAAGCTGATTTGGTGGGAGGGGGGTTTGGGAGGGGGAGGCAGAATTAATCAGCAAGAAATACAAGAATTGGGGGGTCATCCCAATGATTTCCTGGACCCATAAATGGGTTGCTAGTTCATATGTTTGATTTTTGATAGCTTCCTTCTGTATGAAGATGGAAGGTAGAAATAAAAGTCTTCACTGTAGGGTAAGGTGCATGATTAGCTCAAAGCCATATAGTAACCCAAGCCCCCCCCCCTTTTAGTAACTTGAACTTAAAGGGAAAGTTGCATGTAATTTCAAGGTTCACAACTGTTTGACATGAAAGGTATTGTTTTGCCTGTTCAACACTGCATTAGTTTATAAAGAGAAGTCCTCTTTCCTGTAATTGCCAGGAGAAAAAAGTGCCCAGTCCCTTTTATACAGGCTTGGTGGTTGGAAGTGTTCAGTGACAATTTAGATATAGTAGGTATCTCAGAAACATATGGAATGGGGAAACGCTATGGGATGCAGTTATTCCTGGGTATAAGCTCTGTAGGCAGGATAGTGAGGGACAGGTGGTTGTTGGTGCTGCATTGTACATCGTAGAGGGCATAGAATCAAACAAGTTAGAAAACAGCAGGGGGAATTAACTCCCCAACAGAAGTGATACGGATGGGAATACTGGGCTCTGTTAATTAAAAGCGGGGGTGTTCTATCATTCACCTGATCAAACCCTTGAGGCTGATCTTGAGATGGAGAAGGAAATAAGGGAGGTGACTGAAATAGATAACGTTATTATACTGGGAAGTCTTCAGCTACTCTCACATTGGCTGTATAAATGTATGCTCAACTCAGGCTGTAGAAATGAGACTTCTAGACATCATAAATAACTGTGCCCTGGAATAGTTGATCTCAGAGCCAACCAGAAATTTAGTGATCTTGGACTTGGTTCTGAGTGGGTCTCAAGACCTGGTGAGAAATGCAGAGGATGTTACACCAGTTGGGAATAGTGACCACAATGCTATTAAGTTCAGCATTCAGGTAAATAGAAATTTACTCCTAAAGTCCAAACTGGTATCATTTGATATCAAAAGAGGGAACTTTACATAAATGAGGGGAATAGAAGAAGAAAAAAGGAAACTGAATGAGAAACACAACAGAGTCAAATCCCTAGAGGATGCTTGAAGGCTATTTAAAACTGTTAAAAAAAGGCAATGTCTGATGTACAAAGAAGACGAGAAAAAACAATTAGGATAGTGAGGTCAGCACCTTTTCTCTTGTTAAGTAGATTCAGGTGGGTAGGCATGTTGGTCTGAAGTAGCAGAACAAAGCTTGAATCCAGTGATACTAAGACCAACCAAGTTTTATTCAAGGTATTAAACTTCCATGTATATGCACACCTTGAATAAAACTTGGTTGGTCTTAAAGGTGCCACTGGGCTCAAACTTCATTCTCCGATTAAGTGTTATTCCTTGTCTGTCTCCAGATTGCTACTCTTCTCCTAAGTGCCATACTCAGTCTTACCCTCTCTCTCACCTAGAGATGTAGTTAGGAACCTATCTCTGTCTCTCCTCTTTTCTATCAAGTATGTTAATTCCTAAATAAATTTGTATCTACTCTTTAAAAAGGTTGTCACTGTCCTCATGTCCCACAAATGACATCATCAGGGATGTTGGGGCAGTTCTCTGGTATATGGGCAAAAACTCTATGATGAATTTGGCTTCTACCACAGAGTTTTTGCCCAAATACCAGAGCATCCCCCCAACATCCCAGATGTGATGGTGTCACTTCCAGGACATGTGAGTAATGACATAGATGTGTTGCTGCATGTTGCATGGATCTCCCTCTCCTGGGGGGTAAGTTCCCCTCTGCCAGCCAGCAGATCAGCAGTGGGGAGGTGGAGCCTGGCAGCAGGGTACCCCCGCCTCCACCTATAGGGATCAAGCAGCCCTACACGGCTGGTCTGTTGTGCTTATTCCTGCATCTCACAATGTTGCCTTCAATTTGTACATTTGTAAATTATGCTTAAAGGCATAATCAATCTCCTGTTCTTTCTTCCCAGAGAAACATACTCTGTAAAGCTGAGTTGAACTTCCCACTGGTTGGGGGGGGGGGGGTGAAGTAATATTTATGCCCTTGAAGAATGATTTTTTGATATGTCATGAGGCTGCTAGAAAAGGTAATAAAAAGAGATCCAGGAGAGAGGCAATTAAAAAGTCTTTCATCTTCCTGATGCCCGCTTTGGTGTGGGTGTGCTCTCTTTCAAAGAGAAGCCTCCATTGATTTCATAAAACAAAAACTGGAAAGGTGATGACGTAAAATGTGTGAGAGGCTCAGATGCTAACTCCTCACACCTGGCCTCCTTTCTCATGTAAAGTAGCTCTGTCACATTTAAAAAGAGGCCACAAAGTTGACTACATTTCTGTTTTGTGAGGGTAGGGTCTTTTTGTTTGTTTGTTTGGTAAAGCAGAATAAAATCATCTCTGTTTTTGAAAGTTGGTTTATCATTTTAGCCATCATTTTAGCCATCCAGTGGATCAAAAACTGGCTGAGTAATAGGAAGCAGAGAGTGAGTATAAATGGGCAGTCTTCGCAGTGGAGGACGGTAAGCAGTGGGGTGCCGCAGGGCTCGGTACTGGGTCCCATGCTCTTTAACTTGTTCATAAATGATTTAGAGTTGGGAGTGAGCAGTGAAGTGGCCAAGTTTGCGGATGACACTAAATTGTTCAGGGTGGTGAGAACCAGAGAGGATTGTGAGGAACTCCAAAGGGATCTGTTGAGGCTGGGTGAGTGGGCGTCAACGTGGCAGATGCAGTTCAATGTGGCCAAGTGCAAAGTAATGCACATTGGGGCCAAGAATCTCAGCTACAAATACAAGTTGATGGGGTGTGAACTGGCACAGACTGACCAAGAGAGAGATCTTGGGGTCGTGGTAGATAACTCACTGAAAATGTCAAGACAGTGTGCGTTTGCAATAAAAAAGGCCAATGCCATGCTGGGAATTATTAGGAAGGGAATTGAAAACAAATCAGCCAGTATCATAATTCCCCTGTATAAATCGATGGTGTGGTCTCATTTGGAGTACTGTGTGCAGTTCTGGTTGCCGCACCTCAAAAAGGATATTATAGCATTGGAGAAAGTCCAGAAAAGGGCAACTAGAATGATTAAAGGGCTGGAGCACTTTCCCTATGAAGAAAGGTTGAAACGCTTGGGGCTCTTTAGCTTGGAGAAATGTCGACTGCGGGGTGACATGATAGAGGTTTACAAGATAATGCATGGGATGGAGAAAGTAGAGAAAGAAGTACTTTTCTCCCTTTCTCACAATACAAGAACTCGTGGGCATTCGATGAAATTGCTGAGCAGACAGGTTAAAACGGATAAAAGGAAGTACTTCTTCACCCAAAGGGTGATTAACATGTGGAATTCACTGCCACAGGAGGTGGTGGCGGCCACAAGTATAGCTACCTTCAAGAGGGGTTTAGATAAAAATATGGAGCACAGGTCCATCAGTGGCTATTAGCCACAGTGTGTGTGTATATATAAAAAAATTTTGCCACTGTGTGACACAGTGTTGGACTGGATGGGCCGTTGGCCTGATCCAACATTGCTTCTCTTATGTTCTTATCTGTTTTCTCCAGTGATTTTGATTGTGGATTATACCACATGCAGCATGGTGCAGTGTTAGAGCATTGGAGGATCTGGAAGATGCAGGTTCAAATCCCCAGTTTACCATGAAAATTTTCTGGGTGACCTTGAGCCAAGCACTCCTTCAGCCTAACTTACTTCAGAAAGTTGTTGAGAAGGAAGAATTGAGGAGGGAGAACAACATCATAAGCCACTTTAGGTCTCTGTTTGAGGGGGAGGGCGTAGGGTATAAATACATAAATAAAGCTCTCTGAATGTCAACCCAGATGATTTTCAAGGTTTCCTTCCATTATGACATTACATGAGCCCTGCAAAGGCAAGCCACTGCATTCATTCTGACTGTTTTAACTACATATTATGGAGGTTGCAGGATCAGCAATAAGCCACATCTCCCCTGCAGTACTGCAGTTCTAAGCTCTGCTCACGACCTGAGTTTGATCCCGGCAGAAGCTGGTTTCAGGTAGCCGGCTCAGGTTGATTCAGCCTTCCATCCTTCTGAGGTCAGTAAAATGAGTACCAAGCTTGCTGTGGGGAAAGTGTAGATGACTGGGGAAGGCAATGGCAAACCACCCCGTAAAAAGTCTGCCGTGAAAGCAACGCCACTCCAGAGTCGGAAACGACTGGTGCTTGCACAGGGAACTACCTTTACCTTTTTACCCCTGCAGTATTTAATTAAATACATGAGTGACATGGCATCACTTGCATCGTTTCCCTGACCCTGCAAATCCAAACCAATTAAATGGCTGGAAAGCACTAGACGTGGTGATGCTGCATCATGTTCAGCTAAATGTTATCACATTGTCTGAGAGGTGAAAAGGAAGGTCCATACAGTGACAACACTTTTTTTGCTGTTGCAGCTGACTTATGGTGGTCCTGTAGAGTTTTCAAGGCAAGAGAAATTCAGAGGTGATTTACGATTGCCTGTCTTTCTGCAGTGATCCTGGACTACTTTGGTGATCTCCCATCCAAATACTAACCAGTGCTGACCCTGCTTAGCTTCTGAGACCTAAAGTGATCGGGCTAACCTGTGCTATCCAGGTCAGGACAGTGACAGCCATACAAATCTCATAATATTCAGTTAGTCTCTGGCCTTCACTTCAAGGACAGGGGGATTAGCAAAAACAGCTGCTAATCGGCCACCAGCTTTCCCCCATCTTAGAAGTGGATGAATTGTTTGCTGAGCAAACTGGGTAACTGAACTGAGTAAATCCACTAATCTTATAAATCTGTCCTCCTGTTCCTTGTCACCAAACATTCGCCAAAAACACCACAGTGATTAGCTTCCTAAAGCAGAGAGAGCTGCATTGAAGGAAACCTGGGGGTTTCTCTATGAGAAGTTTATTAATGGCAGACACATTTCCCTGAAAGGCTGTTAGCCTGATGCTAGCAGACTTGCTCTCCCAGTATGTGATTGCAGGTCACTGAAGTGATGAGAAGTCTGCATTGGTAGAATGGACTTCTAGAATTGTTATTCCCCAGTTTGGGGGCAGGGGATCCCCTGGTTTGGAAGCCTTCCCCTTGTCTCCATAGACCAGTCTCCATAGAGTATAATGGAAAATTGATCCGTGAGTATCTGGGGCTCGGTGGAGGGGGGCGGATTTTGAGGTAAGGGGACCAAATTTTCAGCATAGCATCTGCTGCCTGTCCTTAAAAAAAAAAAAAAAGATCCGAAAATATTGGACCAGGGAGTCCAATTCTATGAGCCCCCAAAAGAAGATGCCCCTATCCTCCTTTATTTCCAACACAGGGAAGGCATTTGAAAAGAACACAGTCTGGTCCCAATGCAGCAGGACTGAATTCCAAAGGAAGTTCTGGCCATCACATTTAAAGGGACCGTGCTCCTTTTAAATGCCACTTACTGTATGGTATAATGGAGTGCTCAGTAAATATTTCCTACCCCTTCTGATAAACCTGAAGTGGGGGGAGGGCCTCCAAACCAAAGGATCTCCTGCCCTGAACTTCGGATTGGCAACTGTAAGTGCATGCCCTGCTACAACACTCCTGTGTTTAGTAGGGAAAGAGAAGTGGGTGTACTTCATCAGGGTCTGGGGTTTTAAAGGAGCCTATACTACTAATTTTCCTCATTATCAGTCACTTTTTACACTGGCTAGTTTATAGCCCTGATTTGGTCAGCCAAGTCTTCTCAATTTTCAGAAATTTAGCAGGGTCAGCCCTGGAAATTATTTGGAGGGGAGACCGCCAGGGAAATCTAGGCTGGCTATGCAGAAGCAGGCAATGGCAAACCACCTCTGAACTTCTCTTGCCTTGAAAACCTTTAAGTCAGCTATGACCTGGCAGCAAATAATTTTTTTTTAAACTTCATTTCTACCTCAGCTTTCTCTGCAATGGAGACCCCAAGGTTATACTGTTCTCCTTTCCTCCATTTTGTCTTTATAGCAACCCTGTGAGGTAAGTTAGGCTGAGAGTGTGTGACTGGCCCAAGGGCACCCAGCAAGCTTCCATGGCACAAGTGAGGGTTTGAACCTGGATCTCCCAGATCCTAGTCTGACCCTCTAACCACCACACCACCCTGGCTCTCATCTAGCTAACATAAGAAAAAAAATATTTGAATGACTTTTGAGCTACACAAGTATTCTGAGGGAATTCCCCCCCCCTCGAATTTCATATTTGTTTCTGGAGGCTTTTTTTTAAACTTTACATTTGTAAGTGTAAAGCTTTGGAGTGTTTTTCAAAGAAGACACAAGAGGATATGAAGGCTGCTGGGAAGTCACACCCCCTCAAGAGGAAGCAAATACTCCTGGTGATGATTGTCACTGTGTTCTGTGTTAAATGTACCCTGCTCATCTCCTTGAGCTGAAGACAGTGAAAGCTGGGATTACTGCTGCGGGCTACTTAAAAGCCTGTCTTTCCAATTGTGTCCAGAGATTAAAGCCTGAGAGAGAGGGGGGGGGGATGGGTAATTGGTGCATGAGGTCACATCAAGCAAATTGCTCATAGCCAATGGTGGTTGGGTTCCCTCCCCTTCACTCTTTAGTAGGATTTTGTAATAGCTGGTTTCAGAATGAATGACAGGCAAATTCAGTTATGGAACAGCTCTGTAAACTTGTGTGGTTCCGTAAGCGGATACTTGGAAAGCCAACAAACATGGCAGAGAGGCCAAAACTTTTCTTTGGTCTTGCCTCCTACTAGAGCTTTTTTTTTTTTTGTAGAAAAAGTTCAGCAGGAACTGATTTGCGTATTAGCCCACACTCCCAGACACCAGGCCAGTCAGAATTGTGTTCTTGTGCATTCCTGCTAAAAAAGAAAAAAAAGACCTGCCTTCTACTATGCTGAAGTTTACTGCCTTTGGATTTTGGTAGTTTTGGGAGGATAGCCATGTTGGCCTGAACTAAAGTTGATTCCTGTAGCACCTTGGTGGTGGAAAGTGGTGTTATGCTGACCCCATAGGGTTTTCAAAGCAAGAGACAAATGTGGTATATTTATTGTATATATGTAATAGAACACTCTGTTGCCCCCCCCACCCAATGTCTGTGCGATTTAATTTGGTCCTATTAGATGGAGTTGTTATTTCAGTTTCCAGTTTTGTATATTAACTGTAGTTGTTGGTTGTGGGAGATGTCCGTTTGCAAATAAATGGTTATTTTGAACCAGCTTGTCTCTGCTGAATGAGCCTGAAAACAAATGCCTGAGTGATGACTCTAACCTGGAACCCATAGCCAAAGGGGGGGGGGGGACATTGTAAAACAGGTGATTTGCTATTGCTTGCCTCTGCATAGCAACCCTGGATTTCCTTGATGGTCTCCCATCCTTATACTAACCAGGGCTGACCCTGCTTAGCTTCTGAGATCTAATGAGATTGGGCTAGCCTAGGCCATCCAGTTCATGGCAAAGTGCTAGAAGGACTGGCCTGCCATGTTGGCAGTGAACACCCTACTTATCCATTTGCCAACCATGCAGGCAGCAAGCATCCTGCCTCACTGTGCTGGTGACAATCATCTCACCACACCACTGAACACTTCATCTGCTTGCCACATTAGTGGTGAGTGCCCTGTTTGCAGCTTGGGTCACCCAATCACAGCAGTGGCTCACACCTGCCTTATATGGGTTCAGGTCGCCAGCTCAAGGTTGACTCAGCCTTCCATCCTTCCAAGGTCGGTAGAATGAGTACCCAGCTTGCTGGGAGGAAAGTGTAGATGACTGGGGAAGGCAATGGCAAACCACCCCATAAAAAGTCTGCCATGAAAATGTTGTGATGTGACATCACCCCAGGGTCAGAAATGACTGGTGTTTGCACAGGGGACTACCTTTACCTTTTTATGTTTCTTCATCACCTGGGTATACACAGCCTCAGCCTTCTCTGTAGGTGTCCCTGGGGTTGCCAACTTCCAGGCTCAGGCCTGGAGATCTCCCAGAATTATTCCTGGAATTACAACTGATCTCTAGACTACCAAAATCAGTTTCCTTGGAGAAAATGGCTGCTTTGGAGGGTGGACTCTGTGGCACTGTACCATGCTGAGATCCCTCTCTTTTCCAAAAACCACCCTCCCCATGCACGGCCCCTTAAATCTCCAGGTATATTGCAACCTGGAATTGGCAACCCTGCCTACAAATAGTCTCTTGACCGTTATGTTTCATTCAGTATTCAGAGCAACATGGCAATGCCATGCTCATAGGTTTTATTGTGCAGAGCTCAACAAAAGAGGTACTGAAATGAAATTGATGGGACTGATAGGCAAAGTAGAAACAAAACAGGGCTCCCCACTTGTGGCTTATTTCCCCATTTATGGCCTATTTCCAAGTCTGCATCAGATTTTCACCAAAGCAGAAAACAAAGCCTTAGTCAAGTACCTGTGTCTGAAATATCACTGGCTCTTCATGTGGCACAGAGTGTTAAAGCTGCAGTACTGCAGTCCTAAGCTCTGCTCACGACCTGAGTTCAGTCCCCGGTGGAAGCTGAGTTTTCAGGTAGCTGGCTCGAGGTTGACTCAGCCTTCCATCCTTCTGAGGTCGGTAAAATGAGTACCCAGCTTGCTGGGGGGAAAGTGTAGATGACTGAGGAAGGCAATGGCAAACCACCCTGTAAAAAGACTGCTGTGAAAACGTTGTGAAAGCAACATCACCCTAGAGTCGGAAACGACTGGTGCTTGCACAGGGGAGCTTTCCTTTTCCATCACTCTATATAACTGCTATTGTCTGGAGGCTGGTGCAGGCTCCTTGGCCAGAAATTAAAACATGTGTTTTGATTATGTAACCGGGGGAAATGAATGCTCCAGTGCTCATGATGTTCATTTCTTACAATTGAATATGGCATGTGCGGGGGGGGGAATAGCATCAGCATTTGAAGCAGAGATGCAAACGTATTCTGAATAATGAATGTAGTTTCAGGGGTGGGAGTTGGTTTGCCTCTTTCTTTGCTATACCCATCTGCTGCTGTTGTCCTAAGTGGCACTGCCCTTAAACTGCTTTGCTATTTATATCCTCTTGGCCACATATATAGAAAGCCTGCACTAAGTATCTGCTTTTGCTTTGTCAGAAGTCTTAGGATCTTTTTGTATTCTAATGGCTCTTTAACAGTGATGCAGCAAAATATGAACAGAAAAGCAGGAACAGTGGGATATACTCTCAATTCAGCCTGGATCAAAGAATAGAAATGGTTTGTTTATATTACAGAGGGGGGTTGTAGCAGGAACTCCTTTGCATATTAGGCCACACACCCCTGATGTAACCAGTCCTCCTGGAGCTTACATTAGGTCCTGTACTAAGAGCCCTGTAAGCTCTTGGAGGATTGGCTACATCACAGGTGTGTGGCCTAAGATGCAAAGGAATTCCTGCTACAAAAAAAGGTCATGTTTATATTACTTCATCTATACCCTGCTTTTCATTCCAATGGGGACCAATTACATCGTTCGCCTCCCCTCCATTTTAACTTCACTAAAACCCCATGAGGCAAGTTAGGCTGGGAATTTGTGGACTGACCCGGCAAGCTTCCATGGAAGAGTGGGGATTCAGATTCTAGTATGACAATCTAACCAATACATCATACTGCTGCTTTTACAGTCATAGAATCATAGTTGAAAGGGATCTTCAGGGTCATCCCCTTCACAGTACAAGAAATTCACAAATACCTCCTTTCCACAGACCCAGACCGATTTCCCACTAATCTTATTCCACTCTCATTCTCCTCTTCTCCACAGGCCTTCGGTCAGATTTCACACTATCTGCCCTGAGGCTTCAACTCGCTCCGCCTCTTTTGTGCAGCAAACCAGTTCCTCTAAAAGCCGGTTTCTGTTTGTCACGTGAAAAAGGTGAAACTAGTTGCAGCCCCGAGGCAGATAGTGTGAAATCCAATCAAAGCCCTGTGGAGAAGAGAGAACAGCATAAGGCTAATGGGAAATTGGTCCCAGTTACCATGCAATATATCTCACAAAGCCACACTGCTGGTGGGGGACTGTTGAAGTGTTGTGGGAGGTTTCAGTGTGCATTTGTGTGCAGGTAATGATAATCTGACTGATAACTGAAGCAAGGGTTGCAGTAACAGGGCATTTTTGACCGTCTCCATCAAGTCCTTTGACAGCAAAGAATTTGGATGACAAAAATCCTCTCCTTGAACAGCCTGCTAATTTGGCTGCTTGCCACTCCTGCTGTTTTGTCTGTATCCCAGTGTTTCCTGGCACCTATTTGCTTCTACCCCAAATGTCTTCCCTGGCTCTTCTCCACTTCAGTGAAGTAGGGAGTGCTTCAGAAGAGCCCAGGAGGCATCAACTTTGTATTTGCAGGGAGCACCCAATTGGAAGTGACTGCCTTTATTGTTAAGAAGAGGCTCTGCTTGGAACCTCCCAACATTTTGTGACTGGCCCCTGCTTCCACGGCAGCCATTTTTAAAAGTCTCCCTTATGCATGGCAGCCATTTTGATGTGGCAACCACTCCCTGTTCTCAGAATTCTGTATGTGCTCGCAGCTTCAGCTTGAGGACCACTCCTGTATCCTTAAAAAGCCCCGTGGCGCAGAGTGTTAAAGTTGCAGTACTGCAGCCCTAAGCTCTGCTCACGACCTGAGTTCGATCCCCAGCAGTAGCTGGGTTTTCAGGTAGCTGGCTCGAGGTTGACTCAGCCTTCCATCCTTCCAAGGTTGGTAAAATGAGTACCCAGCTTGCTGGGGGGAAAGTCTAGATGACTGGGGAAGGCAATGGCAAACCATCCCATAAAAAGTGTGCCGTGAAAAAATTGTGAAAGCAACGTCACCCCAGAGTCTGAAAGACTGGTGCTTGCACAGGGGACCTTTCCTTTCCTCCCCCCACCCCATATCCTTAACTCATGTCTTCTCACAGAGTCTTTCATTCCACAGGAATAGTCATGGTTTTGGAAAGCAAAGCAACATTAAGACTTTGAGAACTGCCCCAGTGGGGTTCAGATAGGCTTATTTGCCTGCCCCTGGCAGATAAACCCCCATTCTTGTCCCCAATTTCCCACTTCTGAGAAGTTAAGAAGGTGGAGGAAAAAATGGCTGGAAAGTGGCCTCCATAGTGATGGCCTCCATAGTCTAGGAATCTTCCCATATCTCCATGTTCTTCACAATAGAGATTAGGGGAAATTCTCATAGTGTCTCCCAGAAATGACATCACACCTTCCCCAAATTCTACCCTCCCCAGGCACCAACTTCAAAACTTTCTGGCATTTGTTTGTTCTGGCAGTATTAGCAATCCTAGTTTCAAAATACAATTTTATGGTTTCAGCAATAAGCAGGTGGTGAGAATCCAGTGTTACTAGGCTGTCTCTATAAGCCCAATAGTGAAAATCTAATGTTTCTAGTGAATAATATCTGCAGAGCCTGGTGTAGGGCTCTCTGCCTTAAATTTTAAATGGAGTCCCTTGAATAGCTTGTCCTCTAATATTGTCTTGTATAAATGGACACACCGAGTCCACTTTAAGAACATAAGAAGAGCCCTGCTGGATCAGACCTGTGGTCCATTTAGTCCAGCATCCTGTCTCACACAGTGAGAGTAGTACCCCAGAGTGTGGAAGCAAACTCTAGGCAAGTGAACAGGCTGGTTCCAAGGATGTCTTAGGCCTAGTGCACTATGCCAAAGAAAACTCCAGATCTCTGCTGCCATCATAAAATATACACCCAGCTGGCCAAATACTGCATTTACATTGTACTGTGCTCACAGACTGTTCCTGCGCAACCAGCCCATCCCCCTTTAGTTCGGTACATGTTTTCTTTTGCATGTAAGAAGCTGCCCTTTTCTCCTTCTAACATATACATGCAGGTTTTTTAAAGAAGTGTCAGACTTCTGTCTCCAATGCAATACGATGGTGAGATCCAGTGCTGAATGCATGCCAGCTAAATATACTTGTTCCTTCAGTTGAGGGAAGAGATGACTGCCCAGAAGAGGAGTGTTTTCAGGGATGATTTGAAGGAAGGAGGGATGAATGAGACAGAGGTAGCATATCAGTGCTCTGGATACATGTTTCAAGCCTAGGGAGTAGCAGTATGAACATTAAAGCCACCTGACTGATTTTTACTCTTTATCTCAAGGATGTCAAACTCATTTGTTATGAGGGCCGGATCTGACATAAATGAGACTTTGTTGGGCCAGGCCATGTGTGTCATAAAATGTAATGTCAGGTAGCAGAGATACAAACTTTATAAAGGACACAAACACATTTTTTTTTAAAGAACTTAAAACATGCTTAAAACATTGGCACTTTTTGGTCTTAATGGCGCTTTGTTTGTATCTCTCCCATGCAATCCAGGGAACTGGGCAAAGGAAGCTCTGGCTCTTTCCTTTCTTCCCCAGGAGATCAGGAGGTTGAGAATCCTCAGCCAATAGAAGGAAGAGAGGCTGGGATTAGTAGCTCTGCTGTGCGATTGAGAGAGCCTGGCAAAGCAAGCTCTCCCCCCCCCCCTTCCTCCCCAAGGGAGGAACCTCAGCCAATGGAGAAAACAGAGGTTTTGCACTGTAGCTCCTGTGCAGTTGAGGAAGCCTGGCAAAGCAAGCTGTGATGCAGAAGGAAGCAGATGACAGCCAGTTGCTCAGGGGCCTGATAGGAGCCCTCTGGGGGCCTGATTCAGTCCCTGGCCCATATGTTTGACACTCCTGGTTTATCTACTGCTATTTTACATTGTCCCAAATATTTATTTGGATTTTTTTTTGCCTTTATGGAGGATGTTGTAATTTTGTTGGTCTTGGGTAACCCAATCTTGATGGACCTCAGAAGCTGAGCCCTGGTTAGTATTTGGGTGGGAGACCGCCAAGGAGGTACAGAGTCGCTGCACTGGAGGCCTGCAGCACCTTCCCTATGAGGAAAGATTGAAGAGTCTGGTACCTTTCAGTTTAGAAAAGAGATGACTAAGGGGGACATGATAGAGGGTTATAAAATTACGCATGGGGTGGAGAGAGTTGACAAAGAGGACTTTTTCTCCCTCTCTCAAAATTCTAGAACTCAAATGTATCCAATGAAGAAAACTGAGAAAAGGAAAGACCACTTTACACAGAAAATGATTAAAACGTGGAATTCGCTGCCAGAGGATGTAGTGATGGCCACAGGAATAAACATATTTAAAAGGGGATTAGATAGATTCATGGAGGATAAGTCTATCAGTGGCTACTAGCCGTGGTGACTAAAAGGAACCTCCACATTCAGAGACACGAAGCCCCTAAATCCTAGAACCAGGAGGCAACATCAGGGGAAGGCTTCATTCACTGTGCCCTGTTGATCCTCCAGCAGAATTGGTTGGCCACTGTGTGAGACAGGATGCTGGACTAGATGGACCACTGGTCTGATCCAGTAGGGCTCTCTTCTTATGCTCTGCAGAGTCAGACGATGGCAAACTACCCCTGTCCATCTCTTGCCTTGAAAACCTTTTCGGGTTGCCATAAATTTGCGGTGACTCGATAGTACTTTCTACCACCCATCAGTGTTTGTATAGATTAGTTTACCACCAGATTAGATTACCACCATATTTTACTTTGCTTGTAAACTGTCTCAAATTTTGGTTGAGAGTTTGTGGAGCGGGGTGGGTAGAAATGTTTGAAGTAAATGGAGTAATTTGAAGAAAGCAGATCTTGAGGTGGCTGAAAGCAGCAGAGCTAGAGCACCGAGAGTTCCCAAATACTCATGGGAAATAAGGATAGATGCCATGGGAACCAGGCAACAGAAAGCACTTGATAGGCAGGTTTCAGAATGTGGACTCCTGAGCTATTGAAAGCTTCAGTGCATCTGTAGGCATCAAAGAGACGCTTCAGGCCAACAAAATGACAATTGAATTGGTTACATAAAGCAACAGCTGTGTCCTTGGTAAACGGCAAGACAGCACAAAGAGAGAAGAGAGCCATCCTCCTTCAGGAGCTGTTTTTTCCAGCAGACGCTAGCTGGGTTACAAAATGGGGATATTGTCAGTTCACAGTTTTGCAAATCTCTTTTGATCCTTGGCTAAGGGGAGAGAGGTTAGGCTGTTAGCAAGTGCAGTGAGTGCCTGTAACTGAGTGCTTCCCAAAAGATTCAAAGGCTCTAACCAGATTTTCTGCAGCTGCTGCTTCTTCTCAGGTGAGCATTGGAGTCAGCAAAATTTCTAGAAGGCTCAAGGCTTTAAAGCAACCTCATCTAAACTGAGGAGGGTTTAAGGTGGCCTTGCAGTAACTTAATCCTTCATTGACGTGTGACTTGCGTGATACTGAAGATTAGATTTTTTTTTTCTTTCAGATTCCTCCTAGCATCCTCCATCAGCTCTTTACATCATTCTAACAATGGCAATGAAAAGGAACTTGGGCAGGTTCTGTACAGCTGGGCTTTGGAGGTGTGTTCAAGCATTTCCAAAGGGGAGTTAAAAGCTCTCTGCTGTTGAAGAATGTAAGAACAGAAATTCTGGCTTTTGGCTCTTAGACCGGGACCTGATTTCCAGGGGAGAGGAACATCTCCACTCTTGCCTGATGTGGCCAACTGTTCCAAAGGACCTTGAGAATCTTGGATGTCCTTCAAAGCCGTTGCAAGTTGAGCATTCATTCATGTGTGTGTGTGAGATCAGCCTGGGGATTTGAAGCAGCTTGTGGAAACCTGAAAATGAGCGTCTGTGTTTGTGCTTCACTGGGGTATGTGCTCTCTGCTTTTCTGCTGTTGCTTTTACAAAGCCTTCATTAATGCTTTAGGCCATGACCCATATGAACTCAAAATGGCTCCTTGAAGGTGGGTATGAATGGCTTGTCTTGCATTTTCATCTGACAGCGACTGAACGCTAAACTTTGATGTCTTGGACAAACTACGACTTCTGCTTGGGCTGCCATGGATTCTGTTCTCTCCAGGTGAATATCTCTGAGCAAATCCCCCCAGAAGGGCTTGTTAAAGCCTGCGGACATGTGATTGCCCCCGGACTATGTCCACAGGAAGTACAGGGAACCAGAGATATGTTAGATGGCACCGGGAAGACAGCGGCGAGGACTATACAAAAACTGAAGTCTATGCCAACGATGACCAGGGCCAGCAACGCCGGCTGACCCCTTTTGAGAAACTTACTCAGGATATGTCCCAGCATCAGAAGGTGGTGAAAGAATTAACTCTAGGGAAGAGGATTGGGTTTTACCGTATCAGAGGGGAAATAGGGACTGGGAATTTCTCTCAGGTGAAGCTTGGGATCCATTCTCTCATCAAAGGTAGGCTGCACCAGTTTATGACACTTGTGTTTGGGGGCAGGGGGCTGTGCACTGAGGCCATGGAGATATTCATTGGTGACTGCAGGAACTAGAAAGCATTGTGTAAAAGCATCCTCTAATAATCTGACTCCTGCGTAAGTGCAGGATATGAACTGGAGGCTATGCCCAGAGCTGGATTATTACAAGCCATGCACCAGTTCAAGCATGGAGACTTAAAACGGGTTATCTTTTTTTTTTTTGCTGTCCTATAAGGTTATTTAGGGAGAGGTGACATCAGGGCTTTTTTTGATCAGAAACACACAGGAACGCCGTTCCAACTGGCTTGGCATCAGGGGGTGTAGCCTAATATGCAAATGAGTTCCTGCTGGGCTTTTCCTACAAAAAAAGGCTCTGTTAGATCTCTTCCCCTAGTTTAGCACTGCATATTTATTTCAAGAGATGCTCAGAAGTGCACTTTCTTGGAAGTCTCCCATCCAAATGCTAACCAGGGCTGAGCCCACAGAGCTTCTGAAATCTGAATAGATCCTGCTAGCCTGGCCCATCCAAGTCACCACTGGGAAATGCAGTGCTTTTCCATGTCATTTTAATAAAAGGTGCTGGTACTCATATAAAGTTGCACTGATTTCCACCAGTTCCCCCTCCAGACTTGGGAGAACATCCCCTCCAAGGGGCCGGTACTCAGGACCAGTGAGTGCCAACACAAAAAAGAAAGAAAACTTCTGACCCACTCAGTCAGCCATCCTATGAGTCTAATTTCTCCCGCCATGATTTATTATTGATTTGTGTGTGTGTGTGTGTGAAACAGGTACAGACAGTCTTCCTTCCCATAATTCTTTATGGGTTTGCACTTGTCATAGTCCAAAATCAGACATTTTGAGGGTGTGATGGACAAAGCCAACTCCATCCTCTTTTCCAGTTATCTGCCAATCTCCTCTGTACTCTGTTGTTCTGGAGAGAAAGCCAGGAAAACAATCAGGGCTCTCAGAACACTTTGAGGGATAGGGAGGAACCAGAGGGGAAAAAGAGGAAGTTGGAGATTTAATGGAAGATTGAGTCAAACAGGGTTGAGAGGCTTTCGTTCCAGCATTTCCCCCAAACACTGCAGTACACTTTCTTTGAGTGTTCTGATTATTTTGGTTTCCAGAAGGCTGGTGCACTCTTTTCAGAACCCAAAGCCCTTCTCTTAAAGCACCAGTACTTGTCTTGAGTTTTTAACTGATACTTAAGGTCTCCAAAGGCAGTTTCTAATCACATCAGCCCAGGGATCTCTGCACTCTTCAGAGCTAACTCCCTGTTTGATTGGGTAGGGAAATTCTCCTCTCATTAGAAGATCTATCCTCTTTCTTTGGCCCAAATGGGGGCCTCTGTCTACCTACTCACTCGTCCTTACCAACTTTCTCCCAGTTTTGTGTAGTGGTTAAGTGTTTGGTGTAGTAGTTAAATGTGTGGATTCTTATCTGGGAGAGCCAGCTTTGATTACCAACTCCTCTACATGCACCTGCTGATGTCACCTTAAGTCAGTCACAAGTTCTCGCGGAGTTGTTCCTCTCAGGAGCAGTTTCTGTTAGAGCTCTCTCAGCTCCACCTACCTCATATGGTGTCTGTTGTAGGGAGAGGAAGGGAAAGGAGATTGTAAGCTACTCTGAGGGCTGGATATAAATCCAATCTCCTCCTCCTGTGTTAAATTCCAAAACTGTCAATATTTAACTCTTCTCATCTAGGGCTGAAATCAGACTCTCAGTACTCAACTCGGTCAAGGCAGAAATCTGACTGACTCTCTCCTCAGCATTTAGTTCAAAGTCTCTGCTCAGCTTATGCTAACCAATCAGATTGCTTGGAGCAGCCTGTCACTCAGGGCTGTCTGTTTCTGTGAAGAATTAACCCTTCACAGTCCTTCAACTGTTTATACAGCACTTCTAAACTTTTTAAAAGTGCAGTCCGTCAGATCAGGTCTGGATTGGGAAATATCTGCAGATTTTGAGTAGAGCCTAGGGAGGGCAGGGACCTCAAAAAGAAATCATGCCATAGAATCCACCCTCCAAAGCTGCCATTTTCTCCAGGGGAACTGATTTCTGTAGACTGGAGATGAGATGTGATTTCAGGAGATCTTCAGGTACCGCCTGAAGGCTGGCAACCCTAATCTGTTATTACTATGGAGGAGTTGAAGAAAAGGGCTTTTTGTGGTGCTAGGAAATATTGTGGGGAAAGGGTATAAGTAAAAGAAGGTTGAGATTTTTAGCTCCCAGGTGCTGAAAAGGATAAAAATCATTTGATGACCTGAGACTTCAGTTTTGAGGCAGCCCTAATGCAATGCAGTTAATAATCTCATCAGGGCTGAGCTTGTTGCTCAGAACTGGTTTCTCAGGGAGTTTCACATATCTCATTCTCTCACCTGCATAATTTAACAAAGGGAATCCTGTATCCTTTACTGACAGTTCTCTTTGTATGTCCTGTCTCCATCTGTAAGTATACCTGCAAGCTTCAGTGAACACATTTTTGGATTCAATTTTGAGCAAGAAAAGAGCAAGAGTCCAGTAGCACTTTAAGACTAACAAAATTTGTGGCAGGGTATGAGCTTTCGTGAGTCACTGCTCACTCCACTTGCTAATTTCTAGTGCTACAGACAGACTAATACAGCTACCCATCTAGCTTCTGAGCAAGAATGCTTAGCTAGAGATGACAAAGACAGAGCTCCTTTTAACACCTACAACTTCTCCTTCAGCTAAGCTGTTGTCAAATGTACTAGCTCATAATTTTACTCCTTTTCAGTATCTAGGTTGCCAGGTCCTCCCCCCCTCCCTCAGCCACCAGCAAAGGATAGAAAGGTAGAGTTGCTAGATTCAGGCTGGAAACTACTGGAGATTTGGGGGTGGAGCTTGGGGAGGATAGCAGGGTACAGTGCCATAGAGTCCACCCTCCAAAGCATCCATTTTCTTCAGGGGAATTCATCTCCATAGTCTGCAGATAAGCTGTAATTCTGGAGGATCCCCAGGTCCCAATTGGAGACTGGCATCCCTATTAGAGTACCTCTCAAATTGGACATACAAAACTGCTTTATCATGTTCTTGGTCTATCTAGGTCCAATGTGGTTGGCAGTGCCTCATCAGGGTTTCAGGCAGAGGTCTTTTCACCTGTAGATGCTGGGGACTGAACCTGCTGCTTTCTGCATAAATTGTTTTGGCTACCAGAGTCCTAAAATACTTTCCCACTAGAATGTCAGGTGATATTTCAGTGTAAAAACCATTGTTGGCTTTGATTCTGGTACCTCAGGGTCAGCTTACAGTTTCAAGATGTACAACAGAAATAAAACAAGAGCAGAAATAAAGCAAAACAACAGTAACAACATTAACTGTTGCTGAATTTCCCCCGATAATGAAGCTAAAGACAATGCATCCACCTGGACTGAATCAAGATCTAGGTTTCCTGTCTCATTATCAGTGCTGATTTCTCCACCCTACTACCCCTTTGCATATCACATCTAATCCCTTCATGCCTCCTATTGTCATTTGGCATCTGAAGTCATTTCCATTATTTAGACTCACATTCCGGCTGTATCTGAAAAAGTGAGCGGTGACTTACAAAAGCTCATCCCTGCCACATGTTTTGTTAGTTTTTAAGCTGCTGCTGGACTCTTTGGGGTGCTTTTATACATGCTAAATAATGTAGTTTCAATCCACTTCAGCAACCGTTTGCAAATGGATTTTGCCATTTCACACAGTAAAACACATAAAGTGCACTAAAAGTGGATTGAAAGTGCATTATTTAATGTGCGTGAAAGAGCTATTGCTCTTTTCTACTGCTACAGACAGACCATTGCAGCTATTGATCTTGATCTACCTTTCTTTAAAAAAAAAAACAACCTGTTTGAAATGCACTAGTTGCTAGGAAATAACTCCACAGTGCCATATAAAAGACAAGCTGTCACACAGTGTGGCATTAGATTTCCTGAAATATAATATGACATCGTTTGGAATGAGGTCAAATAAATAATATAATAAGTGGGCAGCAGATAATATTTGTTTGTTTATTACTTCACATTTCTATCCCGCCCCTTCCCAGATGGGCTTAGATTTGACCAGTCATTTGGCCAGTGTGACAACTTCTGTGCATACCTGCATTTTCTTTCCATGCCCCATTTCTGTGTGCCCAGGGACATGCAGTGAAGTGTGAAGTACACCCTTAAAACTAGTTCCTCTTTCATGTGATACAAATTTGAAACCCAGTTTGGTGTAGTGGTTAAGAGCATGGACTCTGATCTGGGAGAACTGGGCTTGATTCCCCGCTCCCCCACATGCAGTTGCTGGGTGACCTTACGTAGTTACAGTTCTCTCAGAGCTGTTCCTCTCAAGAGCAGTTCTCAAAGAGCTCTGTCAGCCTCACCTACCTCACAGGGTGGGGAGAGGAAGAGAAGGACATTGTAAGCCATTCTGAGAATGAGTGAAGGGTATAAATCCATCCATCCATCCATCCATCCATCCATCCATCCATCCATCCATCCATCTTCCCTCCTCCAAGTGACAGCCCTTCAGATACTTCAAGTGAGTCATCAGGTTTCTCCTCAATCTCCTGTTCTCCAGACTGAACATTCCCAAGTTGTAGTCTCCTCCTCCTCCTCTGGCAGTTCTGAACCACTCATTGCATCAGAAGCAATGATTAGACTGTTCGCCTGACATCACAGGCAAGGTTAAAGCAACCTTTTGGGCTGAATTTTTCCGATCAGTGGAACAAATGCAAAGGGACGGGACTTGGAAAAAAGAAGGGGAAGGGAATTTTAGAACTTAAAATCTGATGTCAGTTTGTTACTGGTTTAGTTTTATCTGACCTTACAGGACTTTATGTTTCCTCCCACCTTTTGTATCACCACCTTGTCCTGCCCTGGATGGCCCAGGCTAGCCTAGTCTCATCAGATCTCAGAAGCTAAGCAAGTTCAGCCCTCATTAGTACTTGGATGGGAGACCACCAAGGAAGCCCAGAGCTGATACGAAGAGGTAGGCAATGGCAAACCACATCTGTTTGTCTCTTGCCTTCAAAAAGCAAGAAGGGGAAACAGTTCTTTCTGTGAGAATCCTCTGATGTGTGTGTGTCACCTTATAGAATTCACTGCCAGATTATGTCATGATAGCCAGGGGCTTTTTTTGTAGCAGGAACTCCTTTTCATATTAGGCCACATGTCCCTGATGTAGCCAGTCCTCCAGGGCTCTTAGTACAGGGCCTACTGTAAGCTCTAGGAGGATTGGCTATATCGGGGTTTGTGGCCTAATATGCAAAGGAGTTCCTGCTACAAAAAAAGCCCTGATGATAGCTATTCACTTAGATGACATTAAGATTAGTCAAATTAATGGAGGATAGGACCTAGCAGCTGCTAGCTTAGATGATTTATTGTGGCCTCTGTGCTCAGAGATAGAATGCTTCTGAATACTGTGCTTTTGAATTTGTGTCCATCTTGTCACCCTTTCAGAGGGCATCAAAATGACCAACAAGGGAAACAGGATGCTGGACCAGATAGACCTTTGGGCTAATTCAGCAGGGGTCTTGAGAGAGATCTAAAGATTTCTTCCCATTCATTGAAAGATCCCTTCTTTGAGTAAAAGGCTTTTCTTGAGTAGACAGGGAACAGTAGCTCCAACTTAGAATCTACTTACTGAAACATTAAAATCTCTCAATCTTGCAATTTTATCATTTTGATTTCTTTTGCTAGGGCTTTGTGTTTCCATAAGGATATAAGAAGAACCCTGCTAAATCAGACCAGTGGTCCATTTAGTCTAGCATGCTGTATCATACAGTACCGATTGCCCTGGCGTGTCAACAAACAGGGGACAGAGGCCAAGGCTATCTCCTGATGTTGCCTCCTAGCACTGGTATCCAGAGATTTGCTGGCTCTGAATATGAGGATTCCCTTTAATCATCCTGGCATTGATGGACCTGCCTTCCATGAATTTTTCTAGTAGTCCTCCTTGAAATAAAACTCTCCTCACCTCAGTTTGACTTGGTTCTTCAGATGCACTTCCCAAAAACTCACTCTGGCAATGGTATGCCCCATATTTTCCTTTGTAAAAACAAGACATAAAGAATTCATTCAGTGAAACAGAAGTAGAATAACTTGTTATTATCAACTGTATAGGAAAATAAGGAGAAAATGACATTTGGCCCATTTTGTATATGTAAATTATTTCGTTTCAATGAATAAATTAGTTTGTCTTGTAACTTCACTATGTTTTTTGGTTTGAAATAATAAAGATGTTCTCTCACCTGCATGGGATCTGTGTTCATGTAGCTGAGGGGGATTTTAAAGGCCACCAGCTATGGAAGTACATTCTAAATCAGTGGTCTTCAGCCTTTCCAGACCCAGGATGGGTTGAAATTAAATCAAAAGAGTTTCTGGCTCAACATTAGGAAGAACTTCCTGACCATTAGAGCGGTTTCTCAGTGGAACTGGCTTCCTCAGGAGGTGGTGGACTGTCCTTCCTTGGAGGTTTTTAAACAGAGGCTAGATGGCTATCTGACAGCAGGGAAGATCCTGTGAATTTAGGGGGAGGTATTTGTGAGTTTCCTGCATTGTTCAGGGGGTTGGACTAGATGACCCTGGAGGTCCCTTCCAACTCTATGATTCTGTGATCCACTGAGTATGGGGACTTCTAAATTGCAAACAAGTAGCAGGAAGTTCCGTAACAGTCATGTGACAGGAAGGGGGGGGCAGTGTTATGACCTCACATTTATGCCAGTAACACAGATCAAAAGAGCTGGGGACTGAAAATACAAGCCCACAGTGGGAAGTGAATCACAATGAAGGACAAGCCAGGGGCCAGAGCCGTGGAGAAGTCCTCTCTACTGCTGGTCTCATGATCTTGCTGTTGTTCTTAGCATATAAGCATTCAAAGACAGAAGGCATGACACTTTTCCTCTCATAAGGTTGCCAACCTCCAGGTGGGGCCTGCAGATCTCCCAGAATTAGAACAGAGACCAGTTCACCCAGAAAAAAATTGCTGTTTTGGAGGATGGACTGTCCCTCCTCAAACCCCTCTCACCTCAGTCAGGCTGCTCTCCTGAAATTCCAGGTATTTTCCATCCTAGAGTTGGCAATCCTGCTTTAGGCAGGAGGCACTTCCAAAAGGCTTCATAGAAACAATAGCAGCTGAATAAGGTTTCACAGCAAAGCAAAAGGGCTTTTGTGACCCACCTCTGAGTCTCAACCCATGTTATAAGGATAACCACTTTTCTAAATTAGTTCAAACACAGCAGTGTTTGATTTTTTACTCAGGTGTGTGCCTCTCAACATTGTTCCTATGAATTATGAAGTGATACCAAAGCTTAAAGGGGGCTTTGCATAACAGGACAGCATGGTTTTGATACCAGCAACACTGGCACTTTTCAAGTCTCTGAAATTTGGTGCTTGCCAAATGTATAATATTCCAAAATAAGAGAATAAGAGCATTCTCTGTCACTCAGACCAGTTCGTTCACAAATAAACTCCACTGTTAGCTCAAGCTTCAGTACATCACAGCAATTGGCATGCTTAATGTATTTATAAAAAGGTACTGTATCTATGAAATTGAAACTGGGAATTTTGGCCTTATGGAGATACTCCCTAGCTGATTCAAGCTGCTGTGCCTTCATGACAAATTCAGTTTGCTTCTTTGGTACAGTTTACTACATTTATATAAAATAGAAACTGAGATAATAAAAATGCTCCGACTGCAAAAAGTTGAGAAATGTTGACGTTTCAGCAAATAACTGGTGGCCCAGAGTTGGGTACCTAGTCAAAGTCATGCAGCCATCAAAGTATGGTTCCGCCTATCACCTTTAGAGCCATGAAGAGGAGCCCTGCTGGGTCAGGTCCAACATCCTGTTTCCCTTAGTGGTCAACCTGATGCCCCCTCTGAAGCTCAGGACCTGGCCATGAACACCAAAGTCTTATCCTGTTTTGCCCTAGTAGTAACAGGTATAGTATCTGTGAGTATGGAGGCCCCTTTTAGACATCTTGGCTTGGTGGTTCCATCAGTATTTGTCTAATCCTCTCTAAGACCCATATGAGCTAATGGCTACCACAGCAACTTGGACTATATCTGGGCACACACCAACTTCGCCATCAGTTGAGAAGCGGTATACTGATTGTATACTAAGAGAACAAAGTGTAAGAATATACACCACTTTGGGGTAAAGGACTTATCAGCCCTTTTGTCACTTCAATAAGTCTTAAATTCAACACTTCTTTTTCTATTCTTTCTCTAAAAGCTTACAGTGAAAAAAGAGATGGGGAAATCTGTAGCTCAGTGGTAGAGCACATTTTACCTACCCAAGGTCCCAGGTTTAAGCTCCAGCATCTCCACTTGCCATCATTTCAGGTGCTATCACTCTGAATAGCCAGTGCTGAACTTGGCAGAGCAATGTCTATGGTGCCTTTTTAAGTTTGAGATGTGTATTTTTGAAGTATGAGATCTGTTGTACTTTAATAATAACACACACAAAAAAATCCCACTTGTTAACTTTCCAGAAAAAGTAGCTATCAAAATTCTGGACAAGACAAAATTAGACCCGAAGACTCAGCGATTGCTGTCCCGTGAGATTTCAAGCATGGAGAAGCTGCACCACCCAAACATCATCCGGCTTTATGAGGTGATGGAGACTTTGACTAAAGTACATCTGGTGATGGAATATGCCAGTGGTGGAGAACTCTTTGCTAAGATCACAACAGAAGGGAAGTTGCCTGAATTAGACAGCAAGCTTATCTTCTCTCAGGTCGCATCTGCTGTGAAACACATGGTAAGGATGTTCCAGAGGCCAATGAATCCCCCTCCCCTCCATGTTTCCTTGTGTTTTCTCTTGGCTTTGAAATAAGGGAATGCAAGGCTGATTCATAAGTGTAGCTTTCCCTGCTCCGACTGTATGTGTGGAGGGGTGACAATAGTCTGGCTTCCCACTGCAAAATTGACCCACTGGGGTCAATTTTGAGTAATTGAAGCCAGGGTTCTGCAGCATTTAGATCCAAAAGAAAGTGCCTAAAGGCTACTTGCTTCTGGAAACCACTTGTTGCCTTGCTACATATCCTCCACTTGTAACGTGAGAAGTAACATAAGGACTGTTACAAGATCGTTCTAAGCCTAGCAATGTGAGGACAACTATGGACGACTTTTGCAGCACAACTGCATTTTTAAAATTTCTTTTTTTAAAAAATTGCCCACAGAAGGGCAGCAAGCTGACCTGGAACAGCATGGCCTGCTATTTTCACAGCTGCCTTTGTCAGCTTTTTAAAAGGCTTGAGACAAATTTGTGGAACATTGGTCCTTCAGGGCTTTTAGCTGCTATTTACCTTTGTCTCTCCTCCACTTTCCTGATAAAATATGGTCCTGATCGTAGATATATCTAAAAATTCAGTAGTTAGAGTGGTTCAGAAAAGGCACTGCTGAAAAGCAGCATGTGGGTATAGGTAGAGGGAGAAAAAAGTAGAAGTCCAATAGCACCTTTAAGACAAACAAAGTTGTATTCAGAATGTAAGCTTTTGTATGCATGCATACTTTATCAGACAATGGAATGGGGTACAGTGAGCAGAGCTACATATAGCTGGTGGGCAGTGCCATACAAAAGCTTACATTCTGAATAAAACTTTGTTGGTCTTAAAAGTGCTACAGGACTCCTACTTTGTCCTATTGCTTCAGATCAACATGGTCTGTCCACCTGGATGTAGGTAGAGGGAAAGTTGGTTCTCTCTTCTCTGAGAGCCAGTTTGGTGTAGCGGTTACGTGCACAGACTCTTATCTGGGAGCACGGGATTTGATTCCCCACCCCTCCACTTGCAGCTGCTGGAATGACCTTGGGCCAGCCATTGCTCTGTCCTTGAAAGGGCAGCTTCTGAGAGCTCTCTCAGCCCCACCTACCTCCCAGGGTGTCTGTTGTGAGGGAGGAAGGCAAAGGAAACTCAGAGTGAAGGGCAGGATATAAATCCAGTATCAGCATCTACTATTGCACCCTTCTTAAATCTTCGTTCACGAAGCCAAGCCGAGAGAGAGAGAGAGAGAGAGAGAGAGAGAGAGAGATCTTCTTCTGTAAAGGCTTAAGGGTACAGGCACTATAGAAAGGAAAAAAAAATGCATTGCTTTCTGTTCCAGTGCCCATGACATTTCATTTTATTTGCTCTGCAGCATGAGAACAACATCATCCACCGGGACCTCAAAGCCGAAAACGTGTTTTACACCAGTAACACTTGTGTGAAAGTGGGAGATTTTGGATTCAGCACTGTGAGCAAAAAGGGGGAAATGCTAGACACTTTCTGCGGCTCCCCGCCTTATGCTGCCCCCGAGCTCTTCAGGGATCAAAGCTACATGGGTGTTTATGTGGATATCTGGGCTCTAGGAATCCTTCTGTATTTTATGACAACTGGCACAATGCCCTTCCGAGCAGACACTGTGGCCAAACTGAAAAAGTGCATTCTTGAGGGAACATACGTCTTTCCACCATTCCTGTCAGAACCTTGCCGGAAGCTGATCCGGGGGATTCTTCATCCTGTTGCACCGGAACGCTATTCCATTGAGCATATTATGAACAGTGAATGGATGAGGGGTGTACAACATCCAAGGCCCTTGGAGCCGTTTAGACTAGACCCACAGTACTTGGCAGAGAGCGGAGTGCTCCGAGAGGAAGAAGCAGAGGTGAAAAACGTCCTGCACAAGCTGGGAATCACGGAAGAGCACATTCGGAATAACCGCGGGAGAGACTCTCATAGTGCAATCACGGGGATCTACAGGATTATTTTGCACCGAGTACAGAAGAAAAGGGCTATGGAGACTGTCCCTATTATTACAGTACCCGAGCCCAGAGACCCAGAGATAAGGAAAGGTCCTATTACGTGTCGGGGCCTCAGGCATTCATCAAAACTCTGTTTGATTTTATAAACCCCAGAGCCAGCCTGGCATTCAGCACACTTTCTGGAGTCCTTTCTTTGGTCCTACTTTTTTTTTGGGGGGGGGGGGGAGGGTTTTTTTTTTGTAAATTTGAAATGAAGTAAAAAAGATGCCTTATGAATTAAAAATGTCTTATTTGTGTCAACCCTAAATTAAGTTCCTTGAGTTCTGGGAAGAGGCTACAGTAACAACCAAACACCAATATTTAAGGAACAAATCCCAGTAAACTCCATGTGCAAGTACTGAGAAAGCAGACTCAATTGGAAAACAGTTGTGTGCATTTCAGGGAGCTTACTTATTTGGGTTAGGTGTCTTTAGGTTTGGTTTCTTCTGGGTTATTTAAGGTTTAGCTTGTTTTCCTTATGCCACTCACCCCTTTTCCCAACTGAACCAGGGATTGCCAGAATCATTGGAGGAAATGTCCGAGTTGTAAGTAACAAGAGTTACTGCAGAGCAGCTACGTGTCATAGTACATCAGTTCACTTTCAGTAGTCTACCAGAGTCTGGTTGGAATTCTAGAGTTTTCTTCAGTGCTTCAGCTTGCACGAAAAAAAAAAGATAAAAACTAATTCCTGGTGTCACATCTGCTACAGGAATAGATGTGTGGCTACTGCTGGCACCTAGCTGATCAAAGCAGTGATTCTCAAGTTGTCATTTGGGACCCAAACATGTAGCACAGTTCTCTTAAATGTCAGGCCCGAAGCCTGGATGTAGGAGGACCAGGGGAACCAGCAGATGTGGCCAATTTGAGTTTGACTCTGCATCATATGCCAAAATTACCGGAACATATAGCTTGTTCCTCATTAATACTGTATATAAATAATACACATGAAAAATAGAATATATACTCGTTCAGCCTGATAACTAATGGGACATTCCTCAGTTTTATATGTGGGAGGAGCACATGTCGTTTAAAAGCTAGTCCCACTTCAAAAGGTTGGGAACCACTAACAAGTCCATATATAATGCTAAATTTTCTCCTTCTTAGAGTAGTTCAGGTAGAGTTTTAAGGATTAAGTTCATGAAAGAGATAAGCATCTTCAAGTAGCTTTTGGTAGAAGAAAAAACCCCCTAATCCAGCTATTTAAAAATCTTTTACTATCCATTGATTGTGCCATGAATCCACTGGAGCTGCTGCTTTGCATGCAGAATGCATACAGTTTAAGCCCTGGGCACAGTACTCAAGCTGCAGGAAAGAGCTTTCTTACACTTAAGGCCCTGGAAAAACCCGTCACTCAGAAGGCAATACTTAGCAAGATGGTCCCTCGCTGGCATGAAACTGCTCAATACCAATTAAAGTCAGATGTTCTTACAGGAAAATGGGGAAGCAGTCGTAATTATGAATTGGCTGTACAGCTTAATGGAAAAAGAACATACGTTTAAACCAAAATATAGAGATCAACAATTGTTCCCCTTCCTTCTCACATTTAAAAGAGCCATGTATTACGTAACGAACACCAAAAGAAAGTATAAGATGCGCCTTGACTTGGGGTCCTGACGGTCCAGCTCATATGGGATCCAGAAACAAAACATGGGCAATCACACAGGTCATTCAAATAGCTCAAAGTTTATTTTACAAGGCGTCTGCCTCATAGTTTTGTGAGGTTTATAAAGATTAATTTTTGTGCTGTGGTTCTTGGCCTTGTCCATTGCCTGCAATGGACTCAAATCACGTCAGGTGACGTGAGAGCAACCCCGCCCCGCCCCAGCTTGTACCCTTGCCATGCTTTAGCCACAGCACTTCAGACCGCTTTCATCAAGTCATGTTAAGTCAAAACATTTCATCTAAACACGCTGTACAGATGTCCAGTATACCATTTTAGTCAGTGACAGGCTTTTAAAAAAAGAAACAACCAAGACACTACATTACACCCAAACCCTGCCTCTTGTAACGTAGCACGAGATGTACTAACTCTGTAAGCCTTTTTTTTTTAGCCAAAGCTCTTTTGGATGAATTTCGCAGCAAAATAAAAACTGGAGAAAATGGAGTAAGCTTAAATGCAATGTATTTTACAAGCCAGGAGTTTCCCTCTCCTTTAGGTCCAGTGTTCATCCATGCTGACCCCAACTTGCTTGCTGGTCAACCCCAGGGAGCTTCTGTGTACCACACTTGTTCCTTGAATGATATTCAAATTCCAATGACCAAGCACTTCCTCTGACAGAACTCAAAGTCCAACAAGAGAATCACTGTAGAAAACAAGGTTCTACGCAACTTCTGATCACCTTATGAGATCACACTGCTAAAGGCAGCCCTAGCAAGGGCTCTACAAAGGCCTCTTTTTGCATTGCATGTAGCTAACTGAGGTTCATCAAGTCCCTCACTATATACATAACTGGTGGGCTGCCTTCAGTTTGAAGGGTCGCAAGTTGTAGAGGTCACAAGGGAATGCCGTCTCCCGGTGCTCCTGCAGAGGCCTAAGAAGTTTTAAATAGGGAGTTTGAAACATGAAGCTATGTACAGAAGTTCAGAACCACAGCTATTGTAATAGGATCCAACCACATACATAGGACAGGCTAAAGGAGCAATAAGTTCCAAGACAAACAAGAACTGTTCTTGGGCTGTGAGTTTTGACAAACTTTTTGTACTATCTGAAAGTCAAGTTTACAAAGCAAGCTCTTGAGTAACCTTTATAAAAGATTACATGTGAAGAAGTTCAGAGTTTGCCAACTTGCCAGTTCCTCCTAAGAGGCAAGAGAGCATCGCTGTTTCAATATCCTGCCATGAGCAGTTCTTGGGGAAAAGGAACTGTTTGCTCCAGGGGTGTGTGTGTGTATTCTTTTGCTTTGCCAGCACAGCAAATAAATATGGTGCAGAAGATAAGGGAGTTTCTAGGATGAGGGCACACAGTTGGAAACCAAATTTTAAAAAATCAGTTACGTCGCAGCTTTCTGGTAAGGGTTGTGCCAATAATGGCAATTGGGAAAGGTTTCTCCAATTAACAGCACCTTGAAAAACAAGCCAGTTGCACCCTCTCCTCTTCAAAACCACGGGCTGTTTGGAGAGAGCGGAACAACGCTTGCATTTAAGAGACTGGGTGCTTATGCTGTTAAGGCACACACGCCCCTAACATTTAAGATTTCATAAAAAGTCTCACAAATGGCTTTAGGTCACATTAATTTTTCCTCAGCAATGGCTTTTTAAAAGTCTTGGTTCCTCCTTGGAGGTGTATTTTACAAAATTTGCAGAGATTTATTAAAAACGAGACAGGAGAAGCACAACTGGTGCGTTTTTTCTTTTTCCTGAGCCAAAATTAAAAGTACCTATTCCTGACCCATATTTCTTAAAACCAATCCTCCTCAGAAACAGCCGTTGGTCATTTTTTTTCTAAGAACCTTGCTAATTTTTTTTAGTGTTATGAAACAGTATGTGTCAGCAAACTGCATCATTAAGAACAGAGCCTCAAGATTAATTTTTTTTTCATGCTCCAACTAAGCAGTACTGTACAGCAGAATATGAGTAAAAACAGGTTACTCACCTGTAATTGATGATCTTCGAGTGGTCATCTGTGCAGTCACACACATGGGTTTTCCTGTCAGGACGAACCCTACCTCGGAGATTTTAAATAGCTAGCCTAGGCGTTATTTTTGGCGCGCACTCCCTCCCGCTCTGGGGAGCAGGCATCCACTGCGCATGCCTGTAGCGCGAGGGAGGCGCCCAACCCACTCAGTTTCTTTCCCCGCCGCTGACATAATAGGAGCGCGGATATATAAGACAAGTAGCCAGCAGCGGGGACGGCTGGGCGGGCGTGTGTGACTGCACAGATGACCACTCGAAGATCATCAATTACAGGTGAGTAACCTGTTTATCTTCTTCGTGGTCTCTGTGCAGTCCCACACATGGGTGACTGATAAGCTGATCTGCAAGGCGGTGGGTGCTGGCACTAGAGTTGGAGGAAAAAATAGTGCAAAGGTTAGTGCAACATAGGCAGCACATTATAGGCTATAAGGTAAGTAACTACTCACCAAGCCCGGACCAGCTTCTTAGTCAAAGATGGAGCGAAGAACTGCCTGTCCAAAGGATGCATCCCGCCTAGCACGAACGTCCAAAGCGTAGTGCGTGGCGAAGGTCGAGGAGGAAGACCAAGCGGCAGCAGCGCAAATGTCCTCCATGGATACACCCCTGGCAAGGGCAGATGACGTTGACAAAGCTCTTGTAGAATGAGCTCTTATGGCAGATGGAACTGGTTGCTTCGCGAGCTTGTAGCACAGCTCTATAGCAGCAACCAACCACTTTGATAGTCTCTGCGTAGATATCTTTTTTCCCTTATGACGGCGGCCGTAGGCCACGAAAAGTCTGGAGTCTGTGCGGAACGATGCAGTTCGATCTATATAGTAGGCGAGTGCTCTTCTCACGTCTAGACAGTGTAGAGCTTCTTGGCCCTTATCCGTAGGCCGTTGGAAAAAGGCAGGTAAGGTAGTGGTTCTATGCAGATGGAATGCGGAGACCACCTTCGGTAAGAAAGCGGGATCTGGCCGTAACACCACCTTATCATGGTGAAACATGGTGTAAGGCGAGTCCGCTCTGAACGCGCAGAGATCACTTGCTCTTTTAGCAGAGGTGAGTGCAACTAAAAGAGCCGTTTTCCATGAGAGGAGGTGAAGTGGTATCGTAGCCATAGGTTCAAAAGGTGGTTTTACTAGTTGGCTAAGCACTAGTGACAAACTCCAGCTAGGATACATTTGCCGTAGTGGTGGGTGCAAATGTAAGATTCCCTTTAAGAAGGATTTCGCAGCAGGGTGTGAGAAGACAGTTCGACCCTGTACATGCGGGTGAAAAGCTGAGATTGCTGCCAGGTGCACCTTCAGAGAGGAGTACGTAAGGCCCTTTTCTGACAAATGCAGTGTATATGCTAAGATTTGAGGCATGGAAGCCGAGGAGGGTCTGAAATTATGCTTGGTAGCGTAGATGGAAAACCTTTTCCATTTCATGGAATATGACTTCCTTGTTGACGGTTTCCTTGCATTAAGGAGAACGTGTCTTACTCCTTCAGGAAAGTCTGAGAACATATCCTCCAGGCCGTCAGGCGAAGTCTGTTCGGGTCGTGGTGCAGAACCCTGCCGTTCTGTTGGGACAGGAGGTTGTGTGCCAGAGGGAAGTGATGGTAAGTGCTTTCTGACAGGAGGAGAAGGGTTGTGAACCATGGCTGACGTGGCCACCATGGCGTCACGAGAATGCAATCTGTGTTGTCCAGTTGAATTTTCTGTATGCACCGTGTTATTAACGGAAAGGGAGGGAAGAGGAAGTGTAGTGGACCGGTCCACGTCTGTATGAAGGCATCCCCTGCAGACTGTTGTGAGGGCGGACCTCTCATAAAAAAGATCGCACACTGTGCATTGTCTGGTGCAGCAAACGCATCTATTGACGGAGTTCCGAATTTCCGGAATACTGGCAGAAGGTATGACCGGTGGAGTAACCACTCGTGGTCGTTGATGGAATATCTGCTCAGTCTGTCCGCTTGAACATTCTGTATGCCAGGAAGATGTACCGCAGTGAGGTGAATCTGATGGGCAATACTCCAATGCCACAGGTGCATTGCTCTTTTGCAAAGGCGGGTGGATGCTGTCCCTCCTTGCCGGTTTATATAAAAAACCGTCGCCACATTGTCTGAGGCGATCTGTACGTGTAGGCCTTGAAGAGATGGAAGGAACGATTTTAACGCTCTGTGAACAGCTAGAAGCTCTAAGCAATTGATGTGGAGCGACTGTTCGTACGGTGTCCATTGCCCCTGGACCGTGAGTACGTCGAGATGAGCTCCCCAGCCCCATCTCGAGGCGTCTGTTGTAACCACTGCTGATGGACTTGGCCGTAAAAAGGGCATTCCCGCAAGCAGGTGAGCTCGAACTGTCCACCATTCGAGCGAAGGGAGGATGTGGCTCGGAACAGTGAGGACCGTTCCTTGAGATTGGTGTTGGGGTCGAAACGCGCGGACGAACCAGATTTGTAGGGTTCGCATGCGTAGTCTTGCGTGTGTCAGAACTGCCGTTGTGGCTGCCATAAGTCCTAACATGCGCTGAATGTTGAAGGCCGCTTGTTTGGGTTGTTGCATTATTTGTGTGGCCAGCGTCTGAATGGAGGATATCCTGTCCACAGGAAGATACGCCTTGTGGTCCGTGGTGCACAAACGAGCCCCAATAAACTGAATGTCTTGAGTTGGGGTAAGGTGTGACTTTTGATGATTGACCTGGAGGCCCAGGTTTGCTAGGAGCGCAAGTGTGATGGAAATGTCCTTCATCAACTGTGTCCTTGAAGCTCCCACAAGGAGCCAATCGTCTATGTATGGGTAGGTTGCAACGCCGCGTTGCCTGAGGTACGCTGCAATAACCGCCATACATTTTGTGAATGTCCGTGGTGCCGTGGAAAGTCCGAAGGGCAGAGCTCGGAACTGGTAGTGGTTGTTGCCAACGGCGAAACGCAGAAACTTCCTGTGGCATTGGTGTATTGTCAGGTGGAAGTATGCGTCCTGTAAATCTACCAGTGCCATCCAGGAGTTTCTGGGGATTAATGGCAGAATCGATTGTAAGGTGATCATTCTGAATTTTCTGTGGCGGATGAATTTGTTTAGGGCTCTTAGATCCAGAATCGGGCGCTGTCCCCCATCCCTTTTCGGGACTAGAAAGTACCTGGAATAAAAACCTGTCCGATGATACTGGACTGGGACAGGCTCTATAGCCGCTTTGGCTGTTAAGGTGTCTATTTCTTCCTGAAGGGAAGGTGATGGGGGAGTGGAAACAAAATGATGTCTTTTTGGTGGTGCTTGGAACTCTATGGAGTAGCCCCTCAAAATAATGTTCAGAACCCATTTGTCTGTGGTTATTTGTTGCCAATTGTCGAGAAATGGAAGAAGCCTGGAGACGTGCTGAAGTGGTAGAGGTAGAAAGTCAAAGAGACTGCTTCGATGAAGATGCAGCCTTTTTAGGTGGTTGTGGTCTCTGCTGTCTCTGGTTAAAGGATTGCTTTGGAGGAGGAGCTTTACGTTTCCAGTATTCAGATTGTCGAGGGGATCTGGAACGTTTGAAGGGGGTTGGTTTCCATGATCTGGGCTTATAGCTCTGTTGTTGTTGTTGCTGTTGGGCTACCCCCAATCTTTTCGCTCGTTTGCGGCTGTCATCCACGGTGGACAGTATATCGTCCGTTGTGGCATTAAAGAGACCTTGGCCATCGAAGGGAAGGTCTTCTATCTTGAATTTTAGATCAGGCTGCAACGAAGAGGATCGAAGCCAAGCATGTCGCCTTAGGGCAATGGAGGCGGCCATCGCCTTGGAAGTGCACCCCACAGAGTGACGGATGGTGTTTATCTGTTGCTTTGAAATCCTGTTGAGCTCCTGAAGTAGCTTGCAGGCTTGTTTCTGGGAGGGCTCAGGCAGGGCAGAGACTAGCGTATTCAGTTGGGAGGAGATATTGTGGGAATACGCGGCGAAGTATGCTAGGTAATTGTTGATCTTGGCAGTTGCCGTCGAGATTGAATACATTTTCCTTCCAAGAGTATCTAACTTCCTGCCTTCCTTCTCAGGGGGTACCGGGTGGCGGGTCTGTTTAGTTTTAGAAGATGAATGCACTATCAGAGAATTCGGTGCTGGATGGCTAAATAAAAATTTCGAATCCGGTGCTTGGATCCTATAAAGGGATTCGATTCGTTTTGAAGTCGGGGGAATGGAGGCTGGGTTGTCCCAAGCTTCTTTGATGGCTTCTAGGTGTACCGGCAGCATCGGCAGAAAGGAACCAGCAGGTAAATCTGAGTGCACCAGGTCGTGTACCACGTCTGTCACCTTGGGTGCATCCGAAGTCAGAGTTACGTTAAGTGCAGAGGCCATATTGGCAATCAAGTCCAGGTATGTCTTTGCCCCTTCGGAAGGTGACAAATCCGCGGGCTTGGCGATATCTGAAGCAGGGGACCCAGGGGACATGGACTGTATCGAATCCGATGATTGAGCTTCGGATTCAGCATCAGAGTCAGGTTCGGGTTCAGGTAGGTCCGGCCTGGTTGGAGTCGTGCTTTTGGGTTCCACTGGAATCGCACCCCTAGGTTTAGAAGTCGAAGTGGAAGGAGTCGGAGACGGCTGTCTCGGTGGTTGCTTGCTCCGTTGGACAGGAGTCGCTTCCTTGGATGGGTTCATGTGATAATCGGTTCGGTACCGAGAATGATGGTATCCGCAGCATGCATGGGATTCGATGGAAGGAGACCTTGAAGCATAATGGCGTCGCCTCGGGGACATGGATGGGGACCGAGATCTCGGGTTGTAGCGATGGCGGTCCCTCCCTCTACTAGGGGATCTCTCCGGGAAACGCGCATGATGGTACCTATATCTCTCCATGCTGGGAGACCTGGCTGGGAACCGATGCGCATCGAAGTACCTGTAAGCATCATGTTTGTGCTGGATGGGATTCGACATATCGCGGAACGATCTAGGATTGATGTGGTGTCGAGTCCACTGTTGCGGGTCTCGAATCGGCTCCAGCGCAGGGTCTAGCATGGATCCATGCGGGGAAGGGGATCGGGACGGAATGGGAATAACTTCTTCCGTCTGCTGGTGCGGCGACTCCGTAGCCGGGGTGGTCACTTCCTGGGTGTCGGATCCGGGAGTGGAAGGCTCGCATTGCGTCTCAGGCTCATTCTGTTGTTCGGAGGATTTTCTCGAGTCCTTCGGAATCTTCGGGTCCTTCGGGTCTGTCGGTTTCCGCGGAGCCTTCGGATCGGACGGTTTTCTCGAATCCTTCTGGCCCTTCGGGTCGGAATGCTTATGTTTCTTAGTGTGCTTCCCGCCCTTTGGTTTAGTCGCCGCGGCCGTTTGTTCTGACGTTCTCGCGCCGTCGCCGGCTTTCGCGGCATCGCCGGACTTATGCTTGCTGGGAGCAATGGCCACTGAAGCTGCCGACCTTGCGCCGTCCCCTTGGGGAGTCAGTAGGGGAGGCGACTTACTTGCTGACGAAGATTGCGACATATCAGGCTGGAGCACAGACTCCATTAAGTGGCTTCTGAGTCTAGCGGCTCTGTTTTTTCGCGCCTGTTTGCAAAATTGAAGGCAGTGCGCACAGGCGTCCACTTTATGGGATTCTCCCAAACAGAACAAGCAAAGCGAATGCCCGTCCGATGTAGGGATTTTCGCCCTACAGCGCGAGCACCTTTTGAAAGTTATTTTACTGTCCCTTCCTTCCATACGCCCGGGGGGGGGGGTGGGGGTGGGGGAAGGGAGGTCTGAGGAAAAAGCGGGGAAGATATTTATCTAAATCTTTTTTTTTTTTTTTTTTTTTTTTTTTGAAGATAAGAATATGAAGAAATAGCGAAGGATGAAAGAAGAGGAAACTTGAGGAAAACGAAGGCTAGATATCTGAGGTAAGTGAGGAGCGCAACGAGGTAGGACTATCCCGGGCGGCGGTTGGAAAGAAACTGAGTGGGTTGGGCGCCTCCCTCGCGCTACAGGCATGCGCAGTGGATGCCTGCTCCCCAGAGCGGGAGGGAGTGCGCGCCAAAAATAACGCCTAGGCTAGCTATTTAAAATCTCCGAGGTAGGGTTCGTCCTGACAGGAAAACCCATGTGTGGGACTGCACAGAGACCACGAAGAAGATCAACAGTTAATCCCTTGTACGCTCCCCACCCCTCCTTAATCTTTTGTTTTCCAACTCCCACCTCACAGAGGTATCTTAATGCTCCCCATTAGAAAGGGAAACAGCAACGACTTCAGAGTCTGTTTTCCCAGGAATCCTTGGCACCTTCTTGGCAGGGCTTGGGATATGCTAAAGGGGGAATTAAAAAAGAAGCCACAGATTAGAACAATTTCAAGCAGAACTGCCAGTTATTTTACTTAGGGTTTTCTTGCACAAGTAGGCAACAAGGGAAAATTCCAGACAACCTTCTATTGGAATCTACAGTGCATTAACAATGGAGACAATGCCAATCAAGCATCAGAAAATGTTCAGGGTTGGACAGATTATATAGACGTGTGGATTTGGCTGAGAATAGCAGCATGACCTCATGAGATGCACAGTATACATGGTTGTCTTCCATGTTATGCTCACTACAACCTTGTTATTTAGATCAGGCTGAGATGTGCTAAGGCCCAAGATTGAGGATCTGAACCCTGGCCTTCCTGGGCTCTGATTACAGAAAAAGCTTTGTTATCTGGTATTCATAGGGAATGAGGGTTACCAGTTAATCAAATGTGCCAGACAGTTCAAGTGGCAAATAAAGCTTTTATTGTACTAAACCACACTAGCTCAGCTGCCTAGCTAGTTGACAGAAATCCTCCCTGTTAGTATTTTCAAACCAGTTAGCCCTAACTACAGTACAGTCAAAGTCAGTGATGACACAGTCATTAACTGTAGTTGAGGGAGGGAGGGGAAGACAGTAAACCTGCTCCTAATTTTTCTATTCTCAGCTCTGTTACATAATCGTGGAATTTAAAAAAAGAGGATTAGACTTGCCTCATGAGCAAGGCCCAGATGAACAACTTCAACTCCTGCTTCCAATGGCCCATCACCCAGAAAGGGGCGGCGAGCGTATGTTCTTCTGTGTTTTTCATCCACTTGTACCAAGTACCATGTTCCCTCACAGAGATCATCCACAGAACATTGCGGAGTATAGTTGGCTATTGAAAACAAGACACACAAAAATCCTGAAACAGTTTATCCCTGGGGTCAGCACAGCTGTAGACTCTGCCTGCAGTCCATCTGGCGAGAGTCAGAATTATTTAAAAGTTTCTGGCTCCTTTCTGTTCGCAGCAGAGAGACAGGTTTCAGATACAGGAAGCACAATGCACTTGTGCTTCCCATTTCAGCAGTGGCACATGTTCAGAGATGCTTAAGCACTATGCAAAATCACTCTGCGGTAGACTTCAAAAGTTAAGACGACTATAATGCCCCCGCTCTGTCTTACACAAGTCTTATCTGGCATCAGATATGGTTGCTCTTCTTCCTGGACCCAGACTTGAGTTCTCTCAATGCTAGATAGGCGGTTCATCTTTCCTGAGAAACTAGACCTCATAAACTAGCGGGGCCTCATTTTTTAAAAAGGGAAATGAGTGGCAACATCCCCTTTATCATTGGCACATGTTTAATGTTGTCTCTGAATTTATGCTACATGTTTACTGTACTTAATCCCAAAACACAAATTCTTCCCTGCATTTCCCACTCACCTAGGTGATGAGTCTCCTGCCGGAGCATCATGTTTTCTGCAAACACTTCTGGTGCGATACACTTCCTTGAGTCAAGTCTTGCTTTCAGATCAGACAGGCTTGCAGTTATTTTATCCAAGGAAGAACCTGCAAAACAAAGTAGCAATTATCTATCGTGTTTAATAGAAAAGTTATTCAGTATTTTGTAAAGAATAGCACTGCAACTGGACATTGAAAAATAGTTCTGGAAACTCTGCCTAACCTATCACCTAACAGGATTGTTGTGAAGATCAAATAGAAGAGAATGATGTAATCTCCATGTTGTGTAGAGAGAGGCACAATGTGACTTTACAATGTAAATATAGCAAATAGAATAATAAACATAGTTCAAGATGGGGGACAGATAAAAAGGGTTTGTTGTTGGGTGAGAAGAGAGAAGGTAACAGGGAAAGGGGAGGATAATTTGGAGAGAGGAATACAAGTGAAAGTGAGGTGGCTGCACCAGTTCCATAGGGTTCCCCAGCATACAACTGGCCGGCACAGCAGCTGGCAGTCTGCAACTTTACCAGACTCCACCAGAAGTAAGGAAGGAGGGAAAACTGATGGTGGGGAATAAAGGTAGACTGGGTTGATGGCTCTGAAGGAGAAGGCAGCAAAGAAAAGATAAGCTTTTATTTATTTAGTTGCACTTATATCCTGCCCTATCCCACAGTAGGCTCAGGGCAGCTCACAGCATGAATGGGAGCAGTCAGGGAAAAACAGGTTTCCTACCTGTAACTGATGATCTTCGAGTGGTCATCTGTGCAGTCACACTTGTGGGAGTAGGCGCCAGCGCCGACCTCGATCGGTAAACTTCAAAGCTGTGGATTTCCGCGCCCCCGACCCAGTGCGCATGCCCAGAGGCCCCACCGCGCATGCTCACTGGGACGGGCGCGGACATCCCGCAAGTTCCTTCTGACCGCCGCGTTAGCCCCATGGAGGGACCGGCTGCAGCGGGGAAGGCGGGCGGGTAGTGTGACTGCACAGATGACCACTCGAAGATCATCAGTTACAGGTAGGAAACCTGTTTATCTTCTTCGTGGTCTCTGTGCATCACACTTGTGGGAGATTAGCAAGCTCAGGCCTACCTGGTGGAGGGTACGCCGGTCCATCACAAGGAAACGGACTGCAACACTGCGCGGCCCACCGAGGAGGCTTGTCTGCGCCGCAGGTCCAGGGCATAGTGCGTCACGAAGGTGTGTGCCGAGGACCATGTGGCTGCCCCACAGATGTCCTGTAGGGGAACTCCCTTCATAAACGCCTCCGACGTCGCAACAGCCCTTGTCGAATGGGCACGGAGCGGTCCCGGCAGCAGTTGCTTCTGAAGAAGATAGCACAAGCAAATAGCTCCCGTGATCCACTTGGACAATCGCTGTGACGAAATACGCTGCCCCAAGGAGGACGCAGCGTAGGAGACAAACAATCTGGCGTCCTTCCTGGAGGGTGCGGTGCGATGCAGGTAGAAAGAGAGCGCCCTCTTGACGTCCAGAGCATGCAGCAACCGCTCAGAGTCATTAGCCGGAGAGGGAAAATAGACAGGTAAATGGATCTCAGAATTGAGGTGAAACGGCGACACCACCTTAGGCAGGAAAGTGATGTCTGGGCGCAGGGTGACCCCCTCAGCCGAAAACACCAAGTAGGGAGAGTCGCACCTGAGTGCGGCCAATTCCCCGACCCGCCTTGCCGAGGTGATTGCCACAAGGAAGGCCGTCTTCCATGCCAGGAGGTGGGAAGGACACTTAGCCATCGGCTCGAATGGTTTGGCCGTCAACGCCTTGAGAACTAGGGGGAGGTCCCATGCTGGCGTAGGGGCCCTCACTGCCGGGTACAGCCTCGCCATGCCCTTGAGAAAACGCTTAGTGTCTGGATGTGTAAAGGGCGAGTGGCCATCAATCGGAAGATGTTCTGCAGAGATGGCAGCCAAGTAGACCCGTACCGAGGAGGGCGCCAGGCCCCCGTCTAACAGCGTAACTAAGAAGTCCAGAATTAACGATAAGTCCGCTCTTTCCGGCACCACAGAACGATCTGTAGCAAACTTGGCAAATCTGGCCCATTTGGCCGCGTATGACCTTCTGGTAGATGACTTTCTGCAATTCAGGATGACAAACTGGGTTCTGTCTGAAAATCTGGATCCAGACGCCAAGCCGTGAGTCGCAGGTTCGGGATGTCGTGGTGCAGGACTTGTCCTTGGTGAGAGAGCAGGAGGTTCCCCACCTGAGGGAATTGGTGGTAAGTTCCTCCCGACAAGCGGAGGACCAGTGGGAACCAGGGCTGTCGAGGCCACCATGGCGTCACCAAGATTCCCCGTGGACGTTCCCTCAGGAGCTTCTGCACCACCTTGGTGAGTAGCGGTATGGGGGGGAACAGGTATACTGAGTGGTACCTCCACGGCACCAGGAGTCCGTCCCCCAACGCTAGGGGGTCTACTCCTCCCCTGCAGCAGAACAGGTCGCATTTTGTGTTTTGCCTTGTAGCGAAAACGTCCAATTCCGGGGCTCCCCAACGGCGGAAAACCGGTTGCAGAAACTCCCAGTTGAGCTCCCACTCGTGCAGGAGAGCTCCGCCCCGACTCAGGAAGTCCGCTTGTACGTTCCGGTCCCCGGGGAGATGAGCTGCTCGGAGGAACACCCCTTGAGAGATGCACAACTCCCAGACCAGGAGGGCCAACTTGCAGAGTCTCTGAGACACCGTGCCCCCCTGACGATTGATGTACGCCATTGCTGTGGTGTTGTCGGTCATCACCGCCACCGACCTGCCCCCCAGAAGCGGTTGGAAGGAGCGAAGGGCATGAAAGATGGCCAGCAACTCGAGAAAGTTTATATGCTGGCTGGAGTGGTGGCTCGGCCAACGGTCCCCCACGCACATGCCTCCCATGTGGGCCCCCCAACCCCATAGGGAAGCGTCCGTGGTGAGCGTGAGGGTCGGTTCCGGCCTGTGAAAGGGAGCCCCTTCCATCAGGCGACTTTTCAGCCCCCACCAGGAGAGGGATGACAGGATTTCCGCAGGAACCGTCAGCAACTTGGAGGGGTGCTCCACATTGCACTTGAAACTCCGCAGGAACCAGAGTTGCAGCGGCCTCATCCGGAGCTTCGCGAACAATAGGACAGACGTTGTCGCTGCCATCAGTCCCAGAAGTCGTTGCAACGTCCGTGCAGGGGCGGTCGGATTCAGTTGGAGAGAAAACACCAGTTGCACTATAGCGTCCGCTCTGTCTGGAGGGAGAAACGCTTTGCAGGCTCGAGTATCCAGGATCGCCCCAATGAATTGTACCTTCTGAGAAGGCGTCAGACGAGACTTTTTTAAATTTATTTGGAGTCCCAATTCGTCCACCAAGGCCAAGGTGATTGTTATGTGCCGCAGCAAGAGCTCCCTCGACTCCGCGACCAGGAGCCAATCGTCGATGTACGGGAAGAGTGTCACACCCCGTAACCTCAGGTGGGCAGCAATGACCACCATGGTCTTGGTGAATACCCTTGGGGCTGTACAAAGGCCGAATGGTAGGGCTCGATACTGGAAGTGTTCGTCTCCGACCGTGAAGCGCAGATACTTCCGATGGCGGGGGTGGATGGAGATGTGGAAGTATGCGTCTTTCAGATCGAGGGTCGCCATCCAGTCTCCTCTGCTCAGAAGAGGAAGGATGTACTGCAGCGAAGTCATCCTGAACTTGTCGCACCTCACGAATACATTCAGTGCTCTCAGGTCCATAATCGGCCGAAGGCCTCCATCCCGTTTGGGGACTGCAAAGTAGCGGGAGTAGAAGCCCTGACCTTCCTGGTCCGCAGGAACCTTCTGGATGGCGTGTTTCTGAAGGAGTGACTGGACCTCCTCGCAGAGGGTTGGAGATGGTGCTGTGGAGACGAATCTCGGGGTACACGGGGGGTGGGAGAACTCTATACAGTAGCCCATCCTGATTATATACAAAACCCACCGGTCCGAGGTGATACGGGACCAAGCAGGGAAGAATTTGGCAAGGCGGATGGAGTCCAAGTCCGATGGGCCAAGCGTCCCAGGGGGGAAGTCAAAGGCCCTGCTTGCCCTGCTTCGCACCCTTCTGGCGAGCCGTCTGGGCGGAAGATGGGGAGTACTTGGGCTTTGACTGGTAGGAGGGTCGAGTGAAGGGAGCCGATTTCGAGCGCCACTGCCTCTCAGGCGACTTGGAGTACGGCTTCTTCTGCCAGGTTTTGGGCCACTGACGCTTAGATGGAGGGCGCGGCCCGGACACCCCTAGGTTCCTGGATGTCTTGATACTTTTATCCAGCTCCTGGAGGACCGAGTCCGTCGTCGAGCTGAACAAACCCGCCCCGTCAAAGGGGAGATCCTCGACATACGCTTGTGTGTCGGGTTGAAGCGCTGTGGATCTCAGCCATGCGTGCCTGCGCAGGGAGATAGCCGATGTAAGGGCCTTCGCACAAGTGTCCCCTGAATGCCTGGCAGAATTTAGCTGCTGTTTTGCCAGGGTCATACCCTCTTTCTGCAACCGCCTTAGAGCATTGCGGCTCTGTTCGGGGAGGGAACCCAAGATGGTGGAGACTTGGTCCCAGAGGGCGTATTGGTAGCGGCCATAACAGGCTGCGTAGTTGGCGATCTTAACGCCTAGGGAACCGGCTGAATAGAGTCTTCTCCCCATGGCGTCTAGTTTCCTGCCCTCTTTATCTGGTGGGGTGGAGTGTGTCTTTTTTGCCTTGGAAGACGACGACACGACCACCGAATTGGGCTTAGGGTGCACGTAGAGAAATTCTGCTGATGCTTCCTGTATCCTATACATGTGATCCAGCCTGCGAGAGGAGACAGGCGTGGAGGCAGGCTTGTCCCAGGAGGCCTTGGCTGTCTGTAGCATGACGGTTGTAAGCGGTAAAGCAATAGCTGTGGAGGTATCCTGTTGCACTATGTCAAAAACCGTGTCCGTCACCGTGGGCTGAGGCTGCACAGTGGTGAGAGAGAGGGTTTGAGCCATTCTCTTGATGAGATCACCGTAGGATTTGAGGTCCTCGGAAGGTGAGATTGGCTGCTCCTCGGACGTCTTTACAGGAGGTGAGGGTTCACCGCTGGAGGTCTCTCTTTCGGGCGATGAGTCATCCAGAGACCTGGAAGAAGCATCAGGGGAATCATAGAGTTCGGATCGGTGCCGGGTAGGAGGCTCTGGAGCGACCGGGGTAGATTCCTTCATCGATGGGGAGCGCTGCTTGGGGTCCTTCTGGACCGGTGGGTCCCGCTCAGGAGGCTTCGAGACCGACGCCGACGGTGCATTTCGCTGCGTCCTGTGGGACGTCCGGGATCGGTAGGAGGTCTCAGAGGCTTGATCCCAGTCCTTCTGGCGTTGCTGAAGCCATGGGAAGGGAGGCTGCACCGGGTACGCCCCGTACAGGTATTGCCACTGCCTCTGGTCCCAGGGGATCTGGGCTGCCTGATATCGTGGCGAGCGGTCCTCCTCTCGGCAGCGAGGGGAGTGGCTGCTGGAAGATCGGTCCCGACGGTGTGGGCTCCGGGACTGAGAAGTCGATTTTTCGATAGGGCTACTTCCGGTACCGACGCGTTGGGCCGACTCAATCTCCGAATCGGAATCGGAGATGACGAGTTGAGTCGACATCGATGCCAGCTGCGAAGTCGATTGTCGGACGGGCGAGGCGAAGAGTTTCAGTGGCGGGACGATTGGTGCTGTCGGATCGGCCGGGGATGCCGGTGCGGAGTGAGTCGTCGCTGCACGCTTTGACTTCTCCGACTTCTTGTGTTTCTTTTTCTCGACGGGCATCCCTTTGTCCTCCTTGGGCCTTTTGATCGGCACCGAGGACTCCGAGGCGGCTACCGAGCCCGAACGCTTTCGGGGTCGGTCGGTATCGATGGGCCGCCCGGTATCGACCGGAGTCGATGTAGACTGGTCCGCCTGACCAGCCGCGGACTCGGCCTGCTCGGTTCGGGGAGACAGTGCTCGCTCCATCAGGGCCGCCGCAAGTCTAGCCGCTCTATTCCTCCGCGTCTGTTTGGAAAACTTGGCACAGTGCGAGCAGGAATCGGGCCTGTGTCGTTCCCCCAGGCACAGTAAGCACAAAGAGTGTCCGTCAGGTGGGGCAATTTTGTTCCCACACTTGGAGCAGCGGCGGAAAAATCCCCACTTTCTTTCCATGCGAGGAAGGAAAGGCGGGAAAAACGTAGAAGGGGAGAGGGGGCCCCTACCCCGAAGGGCGGGAAAACAAAAAAGGGAAAACCCCGCTCTCCCAAACAAGACGAAAACTAAGCTATCTACACTATCTAAAACTAAACTAACTAACTATATACAACTAAGCTAGCAAATCCGAATGGATAGAGAAAAAGTTCACCGACCGTGGCAGATAGATCAACCGATCAGCGCGGCGGTCAGAAGAGAACTGGCGGGATGTCCGCGCCCGTCCCAGTGAGCATGCGCGGTGGGGCCTCTGGGCATGCGCACTGGGTCGGGGGCGCGGAAATCCACAGCTTTGAAGTTTACCGATCAAGGTCGGCGCTGGCGCCTACTCCCACAAGTGTGATGCACAGAGACCACGAAGAAGATGAGAAAGAGGAAACAGTGCGGGAGGGGGAAATGAAGTGCCCCTCCCCAAGACTTTTTGAGTTCCCCACTTGTTTAGCGTTTTGAGCATTTGTGACTACAGCCCTCTCTGAAGTGCTATAGTAGCCTTCACCAGAAAGGAAACATTCAGACTTTATATGTATCTTTTGAGTAGTTCATTCTGATTTTGTCATCAGAAGGGGTAAGGAGTTGGAAGACCTTAAAGCCCTGCTTTCTGTCCATTGGAAATTGTCTTCCAAATTCCCAGGTGTCATACATACTCACATTCTGAGTCTACCTCTGTATCTATAAAGTCTAACGATTTTGCTTTTAAAGTGAAAAAGACATCCCCCAAACTGCCAGAGAGTACACAAATGGACCAGGTCAAAACTAGTGCTAAGAGAATCTTTGCTTCTTCAACCTGCGTGCATTCTCAGCAGGAGTTCGCACTGGCTGAACAATATCAGTGATGCAACTGTCAAAAGCATCAGAAGAAAGGTTGAAACGCTTAGGGCTCTTTAGCTTGGAGAAACGTCGACTGCGGGGTGACATGATAGAGGTTTACAAGATAATGCATGGGATGGAGAAAGTAGAGAAAGAAGTACTTTTCTCCCTTTCTCACAATACAAGAACTCGTGGGCATTCGATGAAATTGCTGAGCAGACAGGTTAAAACGGATAAAAGGAAGTACTTCTTCACCCAAAGGGCGATTAACATGTGGAATTCACTGCCACAGGAGGTGGTGGCGTCCACAAGCATAGCCACCTTCAAGAAGGGGTTAGATAAAAATATGGAGCAGAGGTCCATCAGTGGCTATTAGCCACAGTGTGTGTGTGTGTGTGTGTGTGTGTGTGTGTGTATATATATATATATATATATATATATATATATATATATATATATATATATATATATATATATATATATTTGGCCGCTGTGTGACACAGAATGTTGGACTGGATGGGCCATTGGCCTGATCTAACATGGCTTCTCTTATGTTCTTATGTTCTTAAGTCCACTTGAAACCTTCGTAACTCACCAGGGGTTGCATCTTGGGTAACTTTGAGAGAATACAGGGTAGCAGCGAACCCAGAGCCATAAGAGAAGATGCCAATCCTTTGCCCTGCCAGTTGCTGAAGAGAGTACCTACACAGAGGACAAACAATACCCAGTAGGTTAGGGAAATCCTAAACTTCATGGCCTTGTTTCCTGGATATGGGTTTACAAAGTTTAGCTAGCTCACTCTAATCAGAGTCCGTATCAGAGCCACACAATTTACACAACACTCAGAATGCTCCTCCTTTTCTCCTTCTTCATGCATCCTTAATGCTAGCTGCTCTTGGTAATGAGCTTTCCTATCTCACATGCCTGCAGGCTCTTCAGAGAACATCCTGTACTCTTTTCTCAGCTGCAGAGTACGGAGCCATAAAAGGACCACGTAATTGTCTTCAAGATCTTAGCTAGGGGCTGTTCAGGTTGGAAATGGCTAGTGTGTAGATTTTTTTTAGTTCCACCACCTAAGTGTGCTGAGGAATTGCACACAATGACTGCTGAAGGCACACTGCCTCACCTAGGTTGCAAGAGAACAGACAGCAGTTTAAGCCTTGCACAGAGGCACTGCTCAAAAGCAGCCTGCTAGGCCTAATTCCTGTGAAGTTGCCAAAGCTAAAACAACACTTATGAGCAGCCTGCACATTCTGGATGCCCCACTGCAAGGACATAAAATTTTGGATTGTGCAATCCATGGTTGTTGCAAAATACCCTCATCTATCCATTGTGAGCAGCCACCATCTCTACTGTTAGAGGTATTCATACTATATTTAACTCACCTTCATGTTTCCATTTCGTAACTCATCTACAGTACAGTTTAGAACACACAATCATACACTTTCTAGGGCACTGCAATCTTTAGAAGTTGCTTATTTTCTTAGGTGAGAAGCAGGGGACCTCAAGACAGTCTGGGAATGATTTCCCTTCTCCAGGAATTCCTTCCCTCTGATATAGGAATGCAAGCATTATTCAGTAGGAAGCAGAAAACACTTTGTACATGCCTGAATGCACTTTACTTCTACTCTCGTATGGGCAAATTGTGTGGCTATGGCTCCAAGTCCAGCCTTTAAGAGTCTAGTAGCTAAAGTCAGTCACAACCACCTAAACAGCCTAAGTTCATACTTACTGAGCTAAGAGAGAAGCCAGGCAACCATAGACTGAAGGCGTGTACATATTCCCATTCTGATTGGAGACGAGTAAAGAAGCTTTGGTTTTCTGGTTGAAAATCTCAGCACTGGCCTTCATAAAAGCTTTCTCCACATCCCGGTCAAAGTAGGTGTCTTCCAGTTTCACATCCCTGAGAAGCATGAAAATTCCAGACATGTCATGCAGTAAGAGAGGAAGGTTACTGAAACTAAAGAAAATTAGCTTTTGAAAGCTAGCTTCTACATCAGGGCCTTTTTTCTGAGGGAACGCGGTGGAAGTTCTAAAATCTGAGGGAACGCGGTGGAAGTGGAACGCGGAGTTCTAAAATTTCTTTGCTGCAACAAAATTCTCAAAAAAAAATTTTTTTTAAGTTCATGAGAGGCACCTGTGTGTTTCTCCTTCATCTCCCTCTTGAGAGTTGTGGCACATCTTTTTCCAGAAAAAAAAGCCCTGTTCTAAACTATTAGATATCAGCACCACTATTAGATATTTTTACTGTTTTTTTTAAGCCTACCCAGCGTGACAGATTAGCTTTTTCCTTTAATCAAGCTCATTCACTATTAGAACACTGCCTACTAAAAAAGAATGCACAGCTTGAATTTGAAAGTCATTCATCACAAAACCACCCCTGTTAATTAACCTTCAGTTCCAAGAACCAGCTTTTATTACTCAATATTAACCTAGCTTTCAATTTTGAATTTACTCAGTTCTTCCCAAAATTCCTAATCTTACCTATAGCTACAACTAAGCTCTCTCCTTCCAAACTGTATTTGCTAGTTCTTTCATATAGTTATGCAGCCTAGTAAAATCCATACATATTTGGGGTGGGGGGGGGGAGGAATGAAGAATGTCCCTTAAAACAACTTTGTGTTTCTTCCACTTCAAGCTTTTGAGAATCTAAGGGGAGCCATAGCAAACAGCACCACGTGCCATTACAGAGTTAGTGTAATTTTAAAAACTTAAAAACTACATACAACTGGGTGATAAGCAAGTCAGTGTGGAGACAAGAAGGGGAAAAAACAGAGATGAAAGAAAAAATCAAACATACTGGTTTTTGAAACCAGTACAATCTAAACAAATCAAACATCCTTTAATGAATTAACAAAATACCTATCATCTCCAGTTATAAAAAAATCTGTGGGGGAGGGGTATGGGCAAATTGGGGGAGGGGTTGTGGTCAGTAGCAAAGCATCTGCCTGGCATGTAGAAGGTCCCAGATCCAGTCCCTGGCACTCTAGTTAAAAGGATCAGGTAGCAGATGATGTGAAAGACCTCAACCTGAGATCCTGGAAAACTGCTGTCTGTCTGAGTAGACATATTGACTTTGATGTACCAAGGGTCTGATTCAGTTATCAGGCAACTTTGTATCTCCTGCTACACACATCAGCAAGGTACCATCTTTTTTACTACCGTTTGAAGAGAGTGCAGTTAATACTTCCAGATACCAGTTCCAGAATTATTAGTAAAGCAGCTTGAGCAATTTACCTAAAAGCTTCCAGGCCACTGTAGATCCCATTTTCTTTCATCGGTGTCTGATCACTAAGGAAATCATTCAGCAACAGACGAGCTACAGATTTCTGTACAAGCTTGCAGTATGGAGAGTGAAAGACTATGAAGCCAAAATCATTCAAGCTGAACTCTTTGTCAATTCCCTCTGGAAAAGGAAGCAAAACAAGACGTTCTTTAAATCCTACCAGCTTTTTAAAAAGCCTACTGCAAAGCCCTAGCATGCGCTCGTATCTCTGTGTTCTGGACCATGTTTAGCTCACTGGACAGGTCATAGGACTGCATGTGCAGTCACTGGTGGCGGTGGAGAAGATGCCAGCTCCTGAGCTGGAATGCTAGAATATTCTGAGCCTAAGCTGCCCAGGCAGAATTCCTGCATAAGGACAGCACAGAGTCCAGAAAGAAGAGCAAAAGGGTAAAGCTCAAACTGGTAGGTGTATCACAAAGTCAACATACAGCAAATGTCATCTGTCGCACACATTTTCTCCTTCCACTGAACACGTCAACACTACTTGAAGACATCTGTTATGATACACTGTACTGTGTTGTATTTTCTGCAACATAAAATTACCTACTTTAGAGGGAATGGAAGAAGGACAACAGGTTGATGCCAGTGGTTGCTACTGAAACCCAAACAAGTCATCCTCTTACTCCAAAGGCATTTATTTCATAGCCCTTAAAGTTTAACTGAAATGTTGGAATGGGTGCTGAAGGTGAAGGCCTCCAAAAGGCCTGATGAAATCCTCAAGGCTGACATCCTTGCCTTAAAAGGCCAGGCATTATACCCACCGTGGTAGAGACAGACTGTACATGAGTGGAAACAGATTAATGATTAAATTTCTGATATTCGTTAATTTAAATCCTTATGCTGCGGCATATGCTTGTGAACAGCATTTAAATGCAAAATGTGTTCCTAAATCAACAGAAGAAACCTGAGATCAATCATAGCTAGAAAATGCTTTAAATCTGTCATTTTTCTGGATGCTGTGGGAAAAGTCAAGTTTCAGAAGTAATACAGCAAAGCCCTGAATTCTGCAACAGTATTTCTTGATACCTTTTTGCAATTGAGTACGGATCTTCTTGCGATAGACAGCATAGCAGCGATCCAATGCACTGAGGTAGCATTGTATGGACAGTTTCCCATCAACAACAGGATACTCAGACACCATATCAGGCTTATAGAAGTCATAGGCATGTTGCATGTGTGTCCCACGCAGTCCTAGAGAAAGAAGTCAGATGTGATACTACGTTCAAGAAAATAGTTCCTGCCTAAAACACACTGCCTATGAAGCTAGGAGTGAAAGAGGTGATATTGGTAGTGGTGAAGGGAAGAGCATTTACACTTTTGAATATAAGCCAGAGTCCCCTGAATGAATACTTAACAGGTGAAGAAGAGAGTTCTCAGAAAGAAAAAAAAAGGAAGAAAAGGCACAGGAAGGTAAGTACCAACTAGAGGTGGAAGGGAAGGTTCTATCCGTGTGGCTATCAGAAAGGAACTGGCAGGATCCTCGTGCCCATTCCAATGGACATGTGTGGAGCCCCCGTGCGTGACAACTGGAAAGGGCATGAAAATCTTTTCCTCTAGGCTTTGAAGTACTGATTGGGATCGGTGCAGGCGTGCTATATCCATCAGTGTGAAACACAGAGACCACAAAGAAGATTTAACTGCACAGTTATGCTTTGGTCTCTTTGACAGCTGAGGAGAAACCTAGCACTAGTTTTCTGTTATTAGAACGTTAACATAAATACTTCTCTTTCAGCTTGGAGCAGATATTTGCACAAGCAAGTGGGGCTGGAAAACGGCCCATTGGACTTACCGTGAGGGGTCCTTCTCCTCAAAGCTTGTCGGACATCTCTGTGGGTTATTCCCACTGTTCCTTCAGGGGGGCAGGAAACACTTTTTTCACCTTCCTGTTGGCACCTTCGGAAGAACCCCGCCCTCAGTTGTGGGACTCCAAAAGCAGTGGAAGGTCTATTGATAGTTCTGTCAACATCAAGAACCATGGTTGCCATGGCCAGTAGAGCGCTACCATGATGATTTCCGCTTGTAGATCTCTCACTCTCCGAAGAACTCAAGGAACCAGAGGGACTGGAGGAAATGCATACAGGAGATCCAGAGGCCATGGAGCTGTCAGAGCGTCTGCCTGTTCGGCATCCGAATGAAAAAACCTGGTGAAGTACCTTGGTAGCTTCTTGTGTGTCGGAAGCGAATAGATACACATCTGATTGACCCCAGCTTTGACAGATGAGGTCGAGAGAGCCCACTCGCCTTCGCAGATTACCTGTCTTCTCAGCCAGTCTGCTTGTGTGTTGTCCTGGCCTCTGATGTGTTCCACCCGTAGAGAGGTCAGGTTCTTTTCTGCCCATGCTAGAATCTTTGATGCTTCCTTGTGTAGCTGTGAGGATCTGGAGCCCCCTTGATTGTTCAGATACGCCTTGGTAGTTATGTTGTCCGTTCTGACAAGAACGTGTTTCTCAAACAATTGTGTCTTAAAGGCAACCAGAGCTAGACGTATGGCTCTGACTTCTAGGAGACTGATGGGAAGCCGACCCTCGGATTGCGACCACCTGCCCTGGACTGGACCACCTGCCCCCACGCCCCTAGCCTGGCATCTGTGAACAGCTCTAGGGATGAGGAAGGATGAAACATCTTGCCCTGGCAGAGATGAGTCAAGTCTGTCCACCACTGTAAGCTCTTCTTGACTGGTAACGGAATTGTCAAGTTCATGTCCTTTCTCTTCATGATTTGGAGCTGAAATGGTCGTAGGAACATCTGAAGAGCTCTGGAGTGGAATCTGGCCCACTGGATCAAGTCTATGGTCGAAATCAATAGTCCCATTAGTTTGGCAAGCAACATCAGTTGTGATGGTTGGCCCTGGTAGCCAGATCCCTGATGGTCCTGGCCTTGGACAGAGGCAGAAATAGCGAGTTGCATGTGGAGTCGATCACCGCTCCTAGATGCTCCAACCTCTGGCTCAGCTGCAGCAGACCCTTTGATATGTTCACAATGAACCCGTGCGACTGAAGGCATTGAATGGTAAGATCTGTGTCCCAAAGAGACTTCTTGCTGTTGGATCTGACTAAAAGGTTGTCCAGGAAGGGATGGACGTGGACCCCCCGTTTTCTCAGCTGGACTACTGGATTTATTAAGATCTTGGAGAAGACTCTGGGAGCTGTTGATAGACCAAAGGGCAATGCCCTTTACTGGTAATGTTGATTCAGTACCACAAACCTAAGGAAACGACGATGGGAAGGCTGGATAGGTATGTGAAGATAAGCTTTGGTCAAGTCTATGGAGGTGAGATACTCCCCTGGCAAAAGCGAGTCCATAATGAATCTCAAGGTTTCCATTCTAAAATGGTGTAATTTGATGTAGTGGTTCAGAAACTTGAGGTCCAAGATGGGGACAGTGAAGAGGATGGAGTATACCCCTTTCCCCCTCTCCGACCCTGGGATTGGTTCGACTGCTTGAATGTCGAGGAGGTGCTAAATTGCTCTTGTGGTAATGAGACATTTGTGGCCTTGCTTGGGGGTAAGCAATCTAACAAATCTGTTTGGTGGAATGCAGTGGAACTCTATTGAATACCCCTGTTGTACAATTTCTAAAGTCCATTGATCTGCCTGAGAGGCATCCCAGGTTGCTGCAAAATAGAGTAGTCGAGCTCCCACTGGTATCTGATCATAGTCATGCCTGCTTGGACTTGGACTCTCGGTCGGACTTGTCCATTTTGGAGAAGTCGTTTCGATTGAATTTGGAGCCGAATGAACTTCTCTTGAAGGAGTTCTTTGATGTCTCCCAATTGGACTTTTTGAATTGATGCGGTATCTGGCCAGGGAATGCTAAGTCCGAAAGGACTGAGGACCCCTTCTATCATTTCTCCGAGTGGATTTGGACATGGCCTTCTTTTTGTCGTGAGTCTCTACGAGGATCTTATCCAAAGCATCCCCGAAGAGACGATCCCCTTAGAAAGAATATGCTTATGCTGTAGATTTAGAGAGAAAATCAGCTTGCCAAAGCCATAATAGGTGTCTAGCCATTGTAGTGGACGCCCTAGCCTTAGAAGCAAATGTCAGAATGTCTAAGGTCGTGTCGGCAGTAAATGATGCCGTCTTAAGGATGCGTGAGGCACCCTCTAACAGACACCTGTTGTCCTCTGGTAACATCTGGATTAACTTACGTACCCAAACAATGGATGCCCTGGAAACCAGGGAGGCCATAGAGGATGCGTTCACCATCATGGTAACAGATTCATATAGTCTTTTCAAGGTTGCCTCAGCTTTTTTGTCCAGAGGATCTCTAAGAGAACCCTGGCCATCCTCAGATACCAGGCCTGAGGATTGTAGGGTTGCTACTGTACTGTCCACTGTTGGGGCCTGTAATAACTCATTAGTGTAAGCAGGAAGTGCGTACAACTTTTTGACTAAGTGAGGGAACTGCTTAAGAGAAGCTGGCTTTTCCCATTCAACTCTAACCTGTTTTTCAAAAATATTCTGGGAATGGGAATACTTGTTCAGAAGTTTCCCCCCAGGGCAAGAACTCAGTATTTCCACTGGTTCCGGACTTTATCTTCTTTGAGTTAGATACCTTGGCTTTCTCATCAATGGGCCCCTCCTCAATTTCTAATGCTGAAAGAGTTTTGGCTAGCAAAAACTGATAAATCTTCCTGGCGGAAGAAACGACTAGCCTGCTCAGGTATTTTAACTTCCTCCTGTTCCTCCTCTGAGAAACATTCCCCCTCTTCCTTATCCTCCTGATCAGAGCCAAACGCTATAGATTCAGACTCAGCAGGTAGAGGCTGAGAAGGATGTAAGGGGGCCTTTCGTGCTGCCTTGGTAGACCAGATGAAAGTGGGGAAAGAGCGGGGAGGATCTAAGGGAAAGGACGGTCCCTGTGGGAGAAGCCCCATTCGGGCATCTCCTCCTGCATCACCCGCCTAATAAAGAGCATAGCCTCTGGATTAAGAGGGTTGCCCATTGCTACGTTACCCCCGCTCGAATTGTCTTGGAAGCCTTCCAATTGTGGCTGCAGGTTAGTCCGAACCTCCAGAGTGCCTGCCCTTAGGAGGCCGAAGGTCTGCGAGCTGAGCCCCGCACTTCCAAAATGGTCACTGCTGTTCTCTGCCACCCCGAGGAATGTAACAATGCAAGGGCTTCCATTATGCGCTGTTTCTTGGTGCCAGCAGTCGTTTCATCTACAGCCGCATTGGGAAGGGTGCTGACAAGCCGCAAAGACAAGTCGGCACCTTTGATGAAGTTCACCGCCACGAGAGGCGTGGCGTGCATCTCTCCCTCCTCATCAGAGAGGAAGCCGTCTCTGTGCCTGCAAGCCATTTTGTAACAGCCCGAGTTATTTCTCTCTGCTGCTTTTGCTCAGTGAGGGGGAAAGGAGAGGAGGAAGAAAACTAGAAAGAGCTAAAGCAAGGGAAGTTATGGAAGGGAAAATAAAGAAGAAAAAAGGCTTAGCCTAGACTCTGTGCTGCTGCTCCTTGTAGAGGCAGGAACAAAACTGAGGGCGAGATTATTCCGAAGGCGCCAAAAGGAAGGTGAAAAAAGTGTTTCCTGCCTCCCTAAAGGAACAGTAGGAATAACCCACAGAGATGACCGACAAGCTCTGAGGGAGAACTGTCAGAGTCAGCTCCATGAGTTGTAGCAATTCTTCAGCTAGGGTACTTAGGAAACTAACCTCTTTCAAAAATCAGAGGGGCATTTGGACCCACAAGCATTGCAACAGCACCAGCTCCTCCAGTTGGCCTTGCATTTCCAGTTGCGTACACAGCTATATCTCCAGCAACGACAAGTGCATAACGTCCTGTAAAACACAAGCAAAGACTATGAGAAATCTGCATAATGCTACTGGAAGTTTCAGCAGCGGCAATTTCTAGCCATTTGAGGCTAGAAGACCAAGTATCTTTCCTGGAAATTAAGGCCCAAAGGATTCAACAAGAACCACTTCTGAGTGAACACAAACAGAACTGGCCAGCATGTTTACTCTTTACAGTCAAAAATGACAGCAGTGCTAATACTTGGAATACTGACCATATATAACATTTTTGTGGTATCATTGATCTTTATCAACACCCAGTTATGCAGACTATTTTAAAGGAAATGAACTGAAGATGTTTCTGGAATGCAGCTTTCCTGGAGAGCCAGTTTGGTGTAGTGGTTAAGTTTGCAGACTCTTATCTGGGAGAAACAGGTTTGATTCCCCACTCCTCCACCTGCAGCTGCTGGAATGGCCTTGGGTCAGCCATAGCTCTGGCAGAGTTGTCCTTGAAAGGGGAGCTGCTGTGAGAGCCCTCTCAGCCCCACCCACCTCACAGGGTGTCTGTTGTGGGGGGAGAAGATATGGGAGATTGTAAGCCGCTCTGAGTCTCTGATTCAGAGAGAACAGCGGGGTAAAAATCTGCAATTCTTCTTCTTCTTCTTGCCACCTTGCACTTGTCATAAAGGTGCTTCTGGAGATGGGGTCCCCGGAAGAAAAAAGGACTAACCAGCCCAGGGGGTTAATGCTAGAGTCACCAATTCAAATGTTGTATCCTACCGTGACCACACTAACTTGCTGGTTCTACAGCAGCCAATATAAAGATCAACTTTGGTACCTTCATGCCTTACACATTGCCCCCACTCATATGAATCTCTTTATAAGAAACCAGAGAGAGCAACTTTCAAAGGGTGTTCAATTAATTCCCTAATACAGCAGAGGACTGATCTTTGGGTCAAAGGCCAATACTTTTCTCACTAGATAAAATGGCTTTGCCAAAAAGTGTGCATACATTTTACACACCCAAATTCCCATTGCTACAGCCCATAATTACAAATGACAGCCATACTTGTTTCATATAGACATTAACAGGGTTATTATGAGCTTTCTTTCCTAAGCAACAGTCCACTTCCTCCCACTGTGGCATGCCTATAAAAATCTTATACCATAACGTGATGATGTAAGGTCACTGCCAATAAAAGAAATCTCATGCCTTAATGAAGTTGTCAAGCACAAAGTACATGGCATTCTCGCTTCTATACTCCTACTAACCAAGACAGCATCCTTTGTGAAGTCTGCCAACTGTATGCAATGGCAGGAAAATTAAATTGCTACTAAGTCTCACTGAAATCAACAGGGTTTTTTTTATAAACCAATCCCGTGCATGAAGCCAATCCCACTGAGTCCGCTGGGCATTACTCCCAACGTTACTTGGACCTCAACTGTCAGGATGCATTAGGGAAGAACTATGGCAAAGCCTCCACTGCTATATGACACCAGAAGGCACAGACTCTTTAGAAGCCTTCTGCCTGTGTCTTGTCTGAGATTCAAAACTCAAGGCCCTTGGGACCCCCTATGGCTGCCAGTTGCCTATCCTTAGAAATACACTTGAGGTGCCTAATCTTGCTGTGTGCTTCTGCAAACTCAAAGATGCAGCTTGCTTGTGCAGTTGCAGTTACCAAACTTACCATCCCAAGAACTCGATTCCACCCAGTTAACAGCATTGAAGAGTGCAGCCGTGCCTCCATAGCACGCATTGGTTGTGTCTATACCTTCTACATCTGTGTTGCCAGATTCTTCAAACAGCTGCATCAGGACAGTCTTTACAGATTTGGATTTGTCAATGATCGTCTCTGTTCCAACTTCGAGCCTCCCAATGCAGTTGTAAGAAAGACTGTTCTTCTCCATAAGCTTCTGCACCACAGTGAGGCAGAGTGAGTTGATGTCCTCTCTATCAGAGCAGAACCCCATCTTTGACTGGCCCAAGCCAATGGTGTATTTCCCTGCATCTACGCCGTCAAATTTCTCCAGCTCTGCCTGGTCAACATACTGGGAAGGGAAATAGATCTCCAAAGCCACTATTCCCACATCTTTTGGCCAGCAAGCTTCAGCATTCACAGGAAGAGAGCCAGGCATGGTGGTGTAGCTGAAAGAAAATGACCACATATTTAATATGAATGGAACTATGGGACTGCTGTGAAGCACAACTCCATATATACTTATGCAGAAGCAAGTACCATCAAGAGATCATACTCCCACTACATCAGGATAGCAAGGTCTGTTTTTTGTCAAGACCAATAATTTACACACTTGTACTGTAAGCAGGCCTTTGGATAGAAAAGGAGGAGCCTGGAACTGTTCAAATGGACCCACCCTCATTTTGGCAAAAGACACAATGTGGATAGAACAGAACTGGGATCTCATGGCATAGCTTCAGTTGCAGATGGCTGTCCCTGCATTTCCATACGTTGGACTGGTTTTGCAAGCGGGAAGAACAGTGGTATTTTCAGCACTCAAATAAATTCTTAATACACACTAGTTGAACACATGAAAATGGAAATGACGCTGCATGATCAAGTGCAACTGCTCCGTATAGATTGAGAAGTCAACCATTCCCAGGCTACTTAAGTTAGGTTCACTATAGCATACAGCCTCAAAAGCACTGGTAGCTCCAAACCTCCTCACAGCAGTGTTTCCATCCAGTTGTGTCTCTAGTAGTTATCAATGTTGTTACAGATGAAGAAATTATTTACATATTAATGTATAATTTGACTTCCAAATTTATCTTCATTCAAGAGATACCAAAGGAAACATTTCTTCACACTACACATAAGTGATTCACATACTCCAAAATGTTGCGATGGTCAGAGAAGATGTTAAAGGGGATCAGACGAATTAATGCAGGGTAGGTTTATCAACAGCTACTAATCATGATAGCGAAAAGGAACTTCAGAGTCATTTGTTCTTGGTGGTGAAGTGTCTACATTTTATGGATAACCTGAAGACATTATTTTTATTATCACTTCCAGCAGCAGTTCCAAGACATAAGAAACCCAATTAGAGGAATCATGAAATTTTGTCCTTCAGGGAATGAAAAGATAACAATGCAGAATTCTCTCACCTCACTGCAAGCAAGAAGGTAAACTAAAAGCAAGGGTATAAATAGCAACTGTTTTATTCCATGAACTGCAGTGGGATCAATGCAAAAAAAAAGAGATGAATGAAGCCTTAATAGAACTGTGTAAAAGGCACAATTCAAGTGAAGCAACTAGGGCAGGATGATTAGCAAAGAAGCAAGAAGAAGGAAAAGCCAGTGTAAACACAGCCTTTATTGTGGATGGTAGTTTCATAAGAAGCCCTGCTGGATCAGATTAGTGGTCCATCTAACCCAGCATCCTGTTTAATGGCAAAGCAGTTGCCTTGAAGAGCCAACAAACAAGCCATAGAAGCTAAAGCTGACCTCCCCCCCCAGATGTTGCCTCCTAGCATTCAGAGGTTTCTATATATGGAGGTTCCAGCTACGCACCCATTACTGGACATGTCCTCCATGGTCTAGCCCCCCCTTAAAATCACCTACGCTTGTGGACATCACTATGTCCACTAGCAGTGAATCCTACCAATCTATAATACAATCCTAAGTAGATCCAGGTGGGAAGCCGTGTTGGTCTGAAGCAGTAGAACAAAGCAGGAGTCAAGGTCCACCTTTAAGACCAACAAAGTTTTATTCAGAATGTAAACTTTGTTCGTCTTAAAGGTGTAACTTGACTCCTGCTTTGTAATACAATCCTAAGAACGTCTACTCAGAATTCTACTGATCTACATAAATGAGGTTTACTCCCAGGAAAGTGCCTTTAGGTTTGCAGAGTTAATTATTCAATGAATAAAGAAATATTTCCCCTTGACTGTCCTGAACCTATGGTCCATCAACCATGGACACCAAGTTCTAATATTATGGAATGGGGAGAAAAAGCTCTCTTTATTCACTTTCTCCACTCCGTACATAATTGTACAAACCTGCTTAAGGAACATGAGGTCATGAAAATGAGCACCAGTAAAACCCAACATAATGTTTATCAATTTGGCTAGGGTATAGGTTCTTATGATCCTGCAGCTTGCCAGACCATACCATTCAGCATTGAACAAACATTTCTTGTGAAATGGCACACAATTTTATATATACAAAATATTACCTCTAAAAGTTAACGAAATTAAATACCTAGCTTCCTTCTTCATCTAACAACAGCAGTTGTGGTTCCAGTGAGTCGTACATTCTTTACCAGCAAGCTTAAATTATGCTAGTTAATTAATAATACCTAACAGATGGCGGAACAAAACATGAAACAGAAACCACAACCACTCAGTAGCTCACCTGTGACCTGCAGTAAACAAAACAATCCAGGATCTGTGCTGTGCTTCAGTTCTCCACTGAACATCCACCTCTGAGAAGATGTTCAGAAGGGCTTATGCCAATGGTACTTAAAGCATGACAGATTATCCTAGAAATGTAAGCTCCTTTCCAAATTCCTCATCCAGAGGCAGCTTCCACTATGCTCAAGGCAGAGCACCACCCCATTTTGTTTTTACTGGGATTGGCTCTTCCTAGTTTTGCATTTTTCCAAATCCTAGTTTCCAAATGCCCCTCACTTTTTCAGCTGCTCCTCTTCAAATCATATCATGATTGAAAATGGCCAAACAATATGCTTTTGCCACAGTTACACTGGGAAGACTTGTACAGAACTTTACTAACTAAAGAGGGGAAAGGGCAATCCAAACACTGCATGAAAGCCCACTGCGTGAGTAATGAGATGTGCCAATATGCGACCACTGAAGTGAAGACAATGCAAAAGTTCATGGAACTTTGTTCCTGAGGATCAGAGGTGCACTTAAAATTTTGGATTTTGAACTCCACAATATAACAGTAGTTATTACTTTTTAAAATCCTGACACTTCCACAGAGCTCAGGGCAAAGAACCTTGCTTCTGTCCTCCTAGTTTTGCTTCACAACAGTCCTATAAAAAAGATTAGGTTGAGATAGAAAAAGCCCAAGACCACCAAAGCTGAATGGAGATTTGTACCTAGATATGATATCCTAACCAATACATAATATTGCCTTATTTCTGACAGCTGCGGGGAGAGGAATCATCCCATTTAATACAGAAGGATATACAAGTTGTAAAACTTTGCCCAATCCATCTAAGTGGATTTCCCCCCTCCTCTATAGTTCTTATATTACAGTCTTCCGAAGAAGGCAAAGTCATTGCTGTATCTGCCTCATCCATGTCGGCTCTAAGATTCATAGCAGGTACCAGTAAAAAGAAATTAACAGGTAAAAGAATAATCAGCAAGCAAAGATGGCCAATTATGAGAACATAAGATAAACTATGTTGGATCAGGCCAATGGCCCATCTTGTCCAATACTTAGCCACACAGTGGCCAATCCGGAGGTCCACCAGAGGAGCCAGAACTCAAGAAGCCCTTCCCCAAGCATCAAAAATACAGAAGATCACTGCTCTAAACATCATGTTCCAACTATACATTGCAGGAAATAACCACTGGTGTATTTCTGCTCCATATGTTTGTCCAATTATTATTGGATTAAGCGCTAACATATTCCACCCATGAGAACCCAGCCCTTAGCACCAGAAACTGGGTGTGTGGCCAAACTAGTAATACACAGCAACCCAAGAGCCCCATAACTTTGGTTGAAAGAACATGCAACAACATTCTGCAATGCAAAAGAAAAACAAAGTGCATCACCTGTATTTCTGGCAGGGTGGTGGCCACTAGCCCTGGTGACTTTTTAAAAAGCTGTATTATGCACAGCCCCCCCCCCCAAAAAAAACCCAGCCATTGTGCACTACTGGGGAAGACTTCATCAGTCAGATACCTGCCTATCACTGTTCCTCTAAGCTGAGTTAGCATGAGCTAGCTCACAGATTTTTGTCTTAGCTCAGGAAAAATGGCCCCAGAGCACAATAATTTATCTAGCAGCTCACAATTTTAATGCCAGTAGCTCACAAAGTAGAATTTTTGCTCACAAAACTCTACATCTTAGAGGGAACATTGCTGCCTATTATGTTACTATTAATGACAGGATACAACAACCTTGCTAGAGAAATATGGAAAGTGGAAGGAGACACCTAGTCTCTTTTTTGAACCAGGGGTGGCAGGACATTATCTGAACAAGACCACAAAATGTTGTAGCCAATGTTCCCTCTAAGCTCAGTTATTGTGAGCTAGTTCAGTTTTTTAGCCTCCAGCTCACACATTTTTGTCTTAGCTCAGGAAAAATGTCCCTGGAGCAAACTAATTTACCACCCCCCCTCAACCTCACAACTTTAATGCCAGGAGCTCCAGATGTAGAATTTTGCTCACAGGACTCCACAGCTTGGAGTATAGGTTGTAGCACAGGTTTTTAAAAGTATTAACCAAGATTGTTCCTGTTTCAGTATTAACTCTTAAGACTGCTATTTCTGTTGCAACAGATTAATACAGTGGTTGTCAAACTTGCAAAATGGAAGAGCCACACAGAATAAACTTCAGATGTTTGAGAGCTGCAAGACATGAATGTCAGATGTTAGAGAGCTGCAAGGCAGGAAGGGGAAAATGCAAATAGAAGAAAGGAGGGGGGGAGAGAGAGAGAGGTGGAAAGAAAGAAACTTTAAATGCATTCTTCAAGTTGCCGGCTGGCTTGTTGAAGTCATCTTAAAGAGACAAATGCCTTCTCTAAGCTGGCTGGGGCAGTGGAGGCTTCGAGAGTAACACAATATGTGTGAAAGAGCCACATGTGGTTCCCGACGCACAGTTTGGCCACCCCGGGACTAATACATTTCCCTCATATAAATTATATTGCATGCCCTCCCTCTCCAGCCTAAGTGTGAACTAGCTAAACATATCACGTGACACACACACACCGGCCAAGATGTCCTTATGTTTCACTGCTCCCTCAGAAGCAGGCACTAAGGAGGCAAAAATTATTACTTTTTAAAGGCACTAGCACTAGAAAAGGCAAAGCAGGTCAACAACACCTCCAACAATACCAGAGTCTGAACTAGGCGAGTAACCCAACCAGGGACCCTTTCCCCTGTTCCCAGCCCTTACAGAAGGCCCTGGCCGAGGCCTCTTTCCTCCCCCTCTCCACACTTCAACGGCCGGCTACTCACACAGGGCGGAATCCCATCCCTGGGTCCGGAGTCTCCGTCAGACACCGGGACGCCCGAGAGCATGCGCGTATCACTCCTTCGGCCACTTTGCCGCTGTCACCTTTGAAGGGGAGCACACGACAGAACATGCGCGCCGGCCCTGCCGACTCGTACGCTCTTCCCGACCTCTGACTCGCGCGCTCGGGCCACGCCTATCCCCGAGGTGATTGGCCCATCTGCCCGGCTCCGGCACAAATGACACGAGGGTGTTCTAGCCCGCCCACCCGCGGGCGATCAGACCGAGTCGTCAGGCGCACGCGCGGACTCCACTTTCTACTCCCTCCTCAGTGCAAAAGGAAGGGTGCCTGCCTGGGTAACAAAGTGCCCAAAAGCAAAGTCAGTGAGGTGGAATCAGGCGCTGGCGCTCGGAGGTATGCATTTTCTAATCCGCACTACAGCCGCCCCAGGAGTTGTTATAAAACTATCGTGCAGAGTATCTCCTAGGGTTGCCAAGTCCGACTCCTGGGGACTTTTGGGGATGGAGCCAGGAGCAAGGGTGTGGCAAGCACATTTAAAGAGCACACACCTTTTAAATGCTTTCCCTCCACTGGGAATAATGAAGAACAGGGGCACCTTCTTTTGGGCTCACAGAATTGGACCCCCTTGTGCAATCTTTTTGAAACTTGGAGGGTATTTTGAGGAGTTGCCAGATGCTATGCTGAAAATTTGTTGCCTATACCTCAAAAAATAGCCCCCCCCCTGCAGCCCCACAGATCAATTTTCCATTATACCCTATGGGAATCCATCTCCATAGGGAATAATGGAGTTCCCAGCAGACATTTCCCTCCCCTGCCTCTGCTTTCTGACGACTCTGAAGAGGGGGGAGGCCTCCAAACGGGGGAGGGGGGTCCCCTGCTCCCACCTGAGGATTTGCAGCCCGATCTCCTTGTCTGTGCCCCACAGCACGTCTCTTTGCCTTCCACGCGAGGGACATTTTCAGCCTATTCACGTTTTGTATTTAGTGGCTGGATGTCTGAAAGCACTAGCGGAAACCAAGCCATCCATACCATCAGAATTGTGCCTCTACACATAACATGGTAACTTACGAGACAGGCAATATGGCATGTTTTCACCCTGATTTTAGTTCAGAATATTTAGGTTGAAGGCTTCAAGGCATATTACAAAATCAACGGGACCTTTTCTGAGGGAAATTCAATTCATTAAGATGGGTGTTTGATAAGAACGGAGTTTCCTAAGAACATTCTTTTGAACTGGGAGTTGGAGAGAGCATTTTGTTCTGTGCCATAGGGCACAGATTATATTTAGGAGCCAAGAAGTTAACGGGAAAAATCCTATGCAGGTCTACTTGGAAGTAAGCCCCATTTCACTCCTCACAGAGGAATTCTTTTTTAAAGAACTACAGCCAAACTCTTGCATTATCCACTATATTGGATCAAAACACATGAGTTGGGCAATATGTGCATTTCCTCACCATTTCTGTGAAATCGTGCAGCATACCTCCACTTCTAGCCAGCGCAGTGAGTACATCCTTTGAAGAATTTCAGGGAAAACCAACGCCCAGCAGATAAAGCTTTGTTTGAGAACACTATTAACTGAGGCCAATGTTTCAATTTGCTGGTGCCTCAGGAAACGTTTTCTGATTAAGCTTCAAAAGTGTGCTTCCCCCCCCCCCACCATGTTAGAGAGTAAGTCTGCAATCCTATGAATATTTTCCTGACAGTAGGCCCCACCACTTAAAATATGATTTACTTCTGAGACTACCTGCTTAGGATAACTCCATAAAACAGAAAATCTTTTGCTGGTGAGCCCAAGGAATGAGCCTGAGAGGAAAAAGCTGATGAGGTGAGTTCAGATAGGATTCAGATTGAGGTGAGAGTGTGGGGAGATACTTAGGTTTGAGAGACTGAGAGTGCATTCACACTACACAAAATAATGTGTTTTGCAACTGGATTTTTACTGTGTAATAACAAAAATCCAGTTGCAAGAAGCATTATTTAGTGTAGTGTAAATGCATCCTGAGTGTCCTACCATGTTACAGCCAAGTGGACCCTCTGTCCAATGTTTATCTAAATCCAGTTACTTTGTATTTAGACTAGATTTCTTTTGTCATCAGGTGATGCTTTTGAATTGACATAGATCAGAGGTCCCCAACAATACTTCCTCTGCTGTGGAGTCTTGTGAGCAAAAATTCTACTTTGTGAGCTACTGGCATTAAAGTTGTGAGCTACTGCTAGTTTGCTCTGGGGCCATTTTTCCTGAACTAAGACTAAATGTGTGAGCTGGAGGCTAAAAAGCTGTGAGCTGACTCAGCTAAGAGGGAACACTGGTCCCCAACCTTTTGAGCCTGTGACCACCTTCATCACCGAAAGCCAGCTTGGTGTAGTGGTTAAGTGTGCAGACTCTTATCTGGAAGAACCGTGGTTGATTCCCCACTCCTCCACTTGCAGCTGCTGGAATGGCCTTGGGTCAGCCATAGCTCTTGTAGGAGTTGTCCTTGAAAGGGCAGCTGCTGTAAGAGCTCTCTCAGCCCCACCTACTTCACAGGGTGTCTGTTGTCAGGGGAGGGGAAGGTAAAGGAGATTGTGACTGCTCTGAGATTCAGGGTATAGGGCAGCATATAAATCCAATATCGTCGTCTTCAGAATTCTGACACAGGGTGGTGGGTAACAACAGAAAATACAAGCCACACACACAGAGAGAGAGAAAGGGAGCACAAGGAACAGGAGTACTTAAAAAGTATACTGGGGAAAAGAGGGAGATAGAATAAAACCAACCCTGCGGTGGCACCTGCCACCAAAACATTATGACCAAACAGAAGCCTGACTTGGTCCCACCCACTTTCTAAAAACACTTGATGGGCACCATGGTGGCAACAGGTACCATGCATTGGGGACCACTGATGTAGAGAACCTTCTGGCAGGAAGTATGTTGTACTGATTTTCTTTAAATGCAGTGTTTTGATTGCTTCTCCTTGAGAAAACAAGCTCTCTTTTGCCCATTGCTGATGAGGACAGTTTCATGGAGGGAATCATAATGAAACTATCCTGTTCAAGCAATGGGTTCTCACAAAACCTGACACAATTGGTCTCAATTTGTGCAGCTATGTTAAGCCTTCTGAAGTCCCTGTCCACCAAGCCCCTGTGCAATGCTGTTCAGTCAGGTACTTCTCTTGGGAAACTTCAGCCCTCTTCAGAACTCATTCAGTTCCTGATGGTGGCTAGTGATCCCAAAGTCTTACAGTGAGCACGTGCAGTATCCAGGGTTTAAGCAAGCAGGCCTGATGAAAATTCCAGATTGACACAGTTATTACAGAAAAAGGCAGGGTGAGGGTGCCTTGATTAACATCACAAGAAGCCCCTGGCCTCTCAGAAAACACACCCATATGGGAACCAGAATACGATTAGATCCTGCAGAGAGGAGATATCCCCTGGAGGTGAATGGATAGATAACTATTTGCCAAGAAGAGGCAGTACAGATTGCTTCTGATATCCTGAGTCAGGGTCATAAAGGCCAAGGACATGCACTTTGCTATGATTGGGTAAAGGTGAATGGCAGAAACGTGGGGACACAGCCTCCTTTCAGAATGGGTAAAAATGGAACACTTCTCAGCTGGAAAGAAAAGAGTAAAAATGTTTAGCCTGAGACAGGGCAAGCCAAGAACAAAGGCATGGAGATGAACAGAGTCTGAGAATGTCTGAGTTTTTATGGTTTCTGTAACACTGTCTTGTTCATTTTTTGTGTATACAACACTGTCTTGTATCATTTTTCTGTGCATCTGTGCTACTACAGATGTATGTTAATTGAATAAAAACCTCCCCCCACACACCTTTTAAAGATATCCGACTGTGACCAAAATTCTTACCTGAGCACCTGGCCATTATCCACAAACAAACTAAATTGCTTGAACAGACTAGGGAGCTAGCTGGCAGGTAAGGGGGGGGGTGAGTAACCTCTTATGCAGGGCTTTTTTTGGAACAGGAACTCCTTTGCATATTAGGCCACACACCCGATGTAGCCAATCCTCCAAGAGCTCTTATTACAAAAAAAGCCTTGTTCTTATGTATACATAGGTGGCCCCCCTGTCAGTGATGCACACCCCTGATAGGAATGGCAGGTTTGATAAGATGGAACAGCAGAATTCTTCTTGAACAACAGGAAAGGTGGGAAAGGTGTTAGTTGGTTCACGCCCTCGCTTACACAAACACAGAGTCCCACACTCTCTTGCGTACTTGCAGGCAAGGTGAAGAAGTGGCAATGGATCAGGACAAACACAATCACAAGTTAAACATGTGATACCTCAAAACATGTCCTAATGGCACAGTTCTTGCTCTATATTGATTTGTTGTATAACAAGAACACAGGAATATAACCTGCAGAGCTCAACCTTTGCCTATTTGGCAAGACTACAGTTTTGTTTTTAAATCCAATTTTAATTACATGTATTTGTGGAGCACCATCAAATGCATGACATATCACAGATTAACAGTAACCTTGTTTTATGCAGATTTACAGATTTTTGGGTTTTTTTACATTTACCAACATTTCTTGAAGACTGGGCATGCTTCCAAGACTTGGTTGTAAGCATCTTTGCATGGCAGAAGAATGGGTGCATTTTCCTTCCCACCTTTATACAGGGCACAATACCAGTTTATCACAGGCACCAAATCATAGGAAAAGGCCCAGTTTCATAGACAGCCTTTTAAAGAGAGTTGAAGCAAGCAAGCTGCACAGACTGGTGAAAAGGAGATTTGATATTAACTGTGTGGAAAGGAAGGTGGATCTGTTCTTCTACAATACAGATATGCTCATTGGCCAAATCACTGTCTGAACAAGGCCTCTCACAGGTAACATTTGTCAGTCTGTAGATGGGGAGTCCTGTAGCAATGCAGACTGAAGATACACAACAGTTAAAGAGTTCATTATAGAATGGTGATAAATGGCATTCCCCTGCTCACCTTTTTTTTTTTAAAAAAAGGTATTAGGACCCAGATGGGAAAATTGCCCTGACCTGTATGGTCCAGGCTAGCCCAATCTCATCAGATCTCAGAAGTTAAGCAGTCAGTACTTGGATGGGAGACCACTAAGGAAAACCAGGGATCCTATGCAGAGACAATGTCAACCCACCTTTGAATGCCTCTTGCTTAATCCCAACTTCTTCCCTGGATGTTTGGCTTCTTGCAACTGTCTTGATCCCTCTCCACCCACAGCTAGGAGTATTTGTTTATCTCTGGATGTACTTCCTTGACATATCTGTCAAGGGAATTCCCTCAACAAGTACAGAGAGCTCATTTGTCATAGTTTGCTTTCCTGAGACCTAGTTCACAGAACCACTGGATATGTGGAAACCCTATTGCTTTTGAGCTCTCGGGAAGATGGGACAGCATAGAAATGCAACATCTAGATACCTTGCCTTCATACATTCCCACTATCGTGCATTTTGCATATCAGCTCCACAAATGCCAAAACTTACTAGTCACCACTCCAGAGTGTGCTAATGGCACAGGATGTGGCTGATTAAAGCTCCAGCACAGAAACTAAATGCAGAGTCGTGGCAGCTTGCCAAACACCTGCAAACATAACAGTGAGACATTATCAGTGGCTTGCTGCTTGCTAGCTGACAGCCAGGATGGGCAAGTAAGGCAGATGGCTGGCTGAAATCATGGTTGTGCGGTCTCTGAGACAGACAGCAATAAAGCCTGAAAATGGTCTGGGACAACACAACCTTGTTTAGTCTGCAAGAAGCAGGCTCTTTTGCTTACTCTGGCTTGGCAAATACGCAACAATTAAATTTATTCTGTTATAATCCTTGGCTATTATCATCATCATTTTGATCAGCCAGCCAAGTTATGACTACTGTGAATGCCACTGTGTGCTTGACTACTGAACATTCAACAATTTCACTTGCGTACATTACTGGCAGAAAGCAGTGAAAACTTAAAACGACTACTGGTGAAGGTTAAAGCAGAAAGTGCCAAAGCAGGATTACAGCTGCACATCAGGAAGACAAACACACATCCAGCAAAGTCAAGCCCTGGAAAAACCACACGGTGTCACCATCTCCCAGTTTCTTCCTTGCACACTCACCTGTTTGCCAGGACCCTACACATTCTCCCCTTCCTTGTGTGCTTGGGAGTTGGTGACCGTCTTCCTGCATTGTGTCAGGTCCCTCACCTTGCATCTGTGTGTTGTCACCAATATTCCCTTCTAAGCTGTGGAGTCCTGTGAGCAAAATTCTATTTTGTAAGCTACTGGCATTAAAGTTGTGAGCTAATGTATAAATTAGTTTGCTCTGGGGTCATTTTTCCTGAGCTAAGGCAAAAATGTGTGAGCTAGAGGCTAAAAACTGAGCTAGCTCACACTAACTCAGCTTAGAGGGAACACTGGTTGACACCATAGCTCAATTTTGGGTGGGGGGGGGGGGTGGAAAAAGTATGTGCAACCCCACGCAATTTCATCTGAATGCTTTCAGGGGAAAAGGCACCTTAACATTAGCAGGGACCTTGAGAAAACTCTCCATAGGTTATGGTGACAGCGGACAGCATTTTCGTTGAGAGCAGTTCGCAAGAGTAAGAATTACTAGACAGGATAAAAGATATGGATGTCTCAAAGAGATGGAGTGCTCTTCCACTGTCTCTATAATTTGGAATAGGGAGGGTAATGCGAACAAAGCCTCACACACACCCCACACACAAACACACCAAGATCTACAATCAGCTGTGAGACTGAGACTCGAAACAGATGATTCAGCACGGGGAAGAGAGTAAGCCTACTGAAAAGGAGGCAATGACATCATCTTCACTATTTATAACTCTTTGGCTGCTTAGCAAGTATCAGTGTCCGATACAATCTCCCTTCCCATCAGGCCTCCAGAAGGACCTAGCATGGCTCACTCACTGGGGGTGTTAACAATATCTTAGAGCATTAATCTGGCTATACCTCTATATATTTCCATTAGATTTGCTTATTATGTTTCACCCGTCTCTAGACCTTTATGTTAATCCTATTTAGCTGATCTATCAAGAATTGGGAGTTGTCCTCATCCACGCTGAGTGCACTGATTATTATTTTGATGGGCTATTGTTTTAAAATAGCTCTCTTTTTCGTAATCTTTTAATAAAGTTTTGTTGGCCTCCACATCCACCTTCTGTCATCTGCAGCTTTGAGTATAAATACATCAGATCTCAGAAGCTAAGCAGGGTTGGCCCTGGGTTGCATTTGGATTGCAGACCACCAAATAAACTTTGGGCACATAGGCTCTGACCTTACATTGACTTTGATCCATTCTGAACCATTTGGCATACAACAAGACATTTGATTCTACTTGTATGCCCTTGATTTTTTTAACTATTTTAACTTAATGTTTATCTAAATTGTTTTATTGTGATTTACTGTGTACTGTGAGCCGCCCTGAGTCTGCTTCGGCAGGAAGAGCAGGATATAAATTGAATAAACTCAAGCCTCGGATTCAGCAGGAGCTCACAGGAGTGCAGCTCCTGAACCTTTCTGTCCCCTGCCATTTAAAGGGCGAGTCAATCATCTTATTGGCTGGCTCTAAATCACACAGGGAGGAGGAAGAAGGGTGGCCCCCAGCCTCTCTAGCTTCCTGCTCTCGCTCTCACCCCCATCCCCCCTCTCCCCAAGCCCCCTAGTTACTGGGCTGATTCTGAGCCTATATGTGTATTTATTTGTTTGACCTCTGAGGAAGACCAGTCTAGGTCAAAACACATCAGGTCAGGTTGTTTCCCATTGTGGTTTTATGATTTTTATAAAGGAAAGAGGCTAATGATGGGCCCCTAAATGTTTTTTAATATTCTATAATAAATACATGTATTTTGCATATGATTTATTATATATTTTGCTTTCAATTTTTGGCCCTCTAGTTTGCATATTAGCCTTTCAGGTTTCTTTCCTTCCACTGTACATGACCACATCTGCTGCACAGATGAACACTTTATGAAGCTTATGAAGTGAACTCTGACTCATGAAACTCTTCAGGGTGCAACTGGACTCCTCCTGTTCACTTCTCCAAAGGTGTACAATACAGCCAAAGTCCTAACTCATTGTGGTTTCTGGGAATATTTAAATTAATGCTTATGGCTTCCAAGAAAATCAGTGCGTCCTAGACATCCTTTGTGGGTAGATTGCCCTCCCTTTTCTCTCCAGTCTTCTCTCTATAGATTTTCTGCTGATAGAATTACCAGCAATACTAAGTCTTTTTGTTTGTTTGTATTTGTTTTATATGTATGTGTGTGTGCATAAGAGTGTGTGAGCACCTGGAAGGCATGGTGACCTCAGTGGTGATCTACCCGTACTGGGGGCCTGGAGGATCTTCAGGGAGATGGCTGAATAAAGCCTGCCCTCACCTCCCAACTGCTGGTATTCCAAGGAGGTCTCCCATCCAAGTACCTGCCAGAGTCGACCCTGCTTAGCTTCTGAGGTCTGACGAGATCAGGTTTGCCTGGACTATTCTGGTCAGGGCAGAATATTAAACCATTAAGCAGCTCAAAGAGAATATTGTTTCAAGAAAGCTACTTCATTCAAAAATACCTTTTGAACATAAGATGCATTAGTACTTCGTGTCTTGTTTAATGAACACAACCTGAAAGATAATCTGAAATGCAAACTTAGAAAGGCAAGCTCATCAGAAATCCAGACATTTGAGGCAACATAGTAACCCCACAGTTTGGACTCTCGAGTTTGTCAATGGGCATTATGCTAGAATCTCTATGACATCCTCTAGCGACAGGAAGCACAGCCCCACCAAAATCCAGCTGTTTTATTAAAAGACTATCTAGATGTTTGGCAGGGAAGCAGGAATTATGAAGGATACCAAGTTCCAGACACACAGGATGCAACCATTTTTACACAGAGAAAAGCTAACTTTACCTAAATGGTATCCTCCCTCCTGTGGATGTAGCCTTATCCCCAACATGTTTTCCTTGCATAGCTGCAAACACTTTTTTTTTTAAAGGTACAGCTTTTCAGGAATGTATCTATATTTAAAAGCTCTTCAAGCAAGCTAGCCGTGCCAGTGACGCAAAGCCATTGTAACTACACAGGCAGCATGCTGGATAAGAGATGTGCAGCTTTACTGAGAAGCTCCATTTCCTTAGCACACTAAAACTGAGTAAGCATCCATGGACATGCAATGTGAATGATATGTTCATTAACCACACACACACACACACTCCAATATATTCGTTTGCCACTGAACTCCTGCTGCAAGTTAGGGACTTGGAATGTTATACAGGAGAGAAGAGCTGCAGCAGAGAAGTATAATTTTGCCCCAAACTAACCTCAACGACAGGGTGTAAATATGCCAATTGTATAGACCCTTCCTTCTCTGACACAAATGCAAGGGTTCAGGAAGCTCTAGTTCAGCATCTCTACCAGAGACCATGTGGGAACTAGATGACCCTTTCAAGTATTCTCTCTCTCACTCCATCCTTTTTGACCACAACAGGGCAGAAAAAAGATTTTGAGGAGAGGCGGAGCTGGTTAATGAACACAACCTGAAATGCAAACTTAGAAAGGCAAGCTCATCAGAGATCCAGACATTAAGAACATAAGAGAAGCCATGTTGGATCAGGCCAATGGCCCATCCAGTCCAACACTTTGTATCACACAGTGGCCAAAAATTTATTTATTTAGATATATATGCACATATATATACACACTGTGGATAATAGCCGCTGATGGACCTCTGCTCCATATTTTTATCTAACCCCCTCTTAAAGCTGGCTATGCTTGTAGCTGCCACCACCTCCTGTGGCAGTGAATTCCACATGTTAATCACCCTTTGGGTGAAGAAGTACCTCCTTTTATCTGTTCTAACCCGATTGCTCAGCGATTTCATTGAATGCCCACATTAAAAACCATGTCTTAAGATGAGGCAACATAGTAAACCTCAATAGACATTATGCAAGAATTTCCATGACATCCCCTGGAGACAGAAAGCACAGCCCCACCAAAACTCAGCTGTCCTACTGAAATAATGGAGAAAGTTGCTATGACCAACGCCATTACTTTTAGTAAGATGCTCATGCCTCTACTGTTCATGCTTACTTATAATGAAGACCCATTGTGTTCCATGGATCTTACTTCAAAGCATGCATATAAAGGACTGCAGCTTTCTTTGCTGTTTCAAAAACTACACTCTGTCATGACTAACTTTGGCAAGAATGACTCAGGGGTAAAAAACACTTTGTTAATTCAGAGGAGGAGTTGCTTTAAATGGTTCAAGAATCAATTATGCATACTGGCTTCTTTACAGTTCAAATATGCAGTCCCAACCTGGCTTCTTAGGAAAGATAGCTGCTGGCAGACCCTGACCAAAAATTCCTTCTGAAAGCCATATCAGATCCCCAATGCATACCTGGACAGTAGCTCCTCAGTTGTTTCCCACTGCCACCCACCCTTGTCTGCCCACAGAAAAATCACCCTATCTGTACAATTGTTTATGCCTTGTTGAGGGGGAAAACCAATATGTTCATTACTGAGTTCACAAATTGGTAGCAGCAGTGCTGAACTGTATTTATGCCAGAAATCAGGATAGTGTAGGGGTAGCCAAAGCATGGCTCGAGAGCCACATGTGGCTCTTTCACACATATTGTGTGGCTCTTGAATCCCCCACCACTCAGCATGGAGAAGGTATTTCTCTCTTTAAATCACTTCCCCAAGCCAAGCCAGCTGGTGGCTTTGAAAATTCATTTAAAGTTGCTTTCTTTCAAACCCTCTCCCATCTAATTGCTTTCCTTCCTTCTGGCTCTCAAACATCTGATGTTTATTCGATGTGGCTCTTACGTTAAGCAAGCTTGCCCACCCCTGGGATAGTCCAGGAGCTGTTGGTATCTAATCACAATGCAGGCCTCCATTTTCCTTGCTGCCAAGATGGATTTTAACAATGGCCTTTAACAAATTTGTGGCAACTTGAATGCCACAGAACTGAATGCTTGGGAACAAGGAACTTCATGGGAGCAGTAATTTCTTAATCAGAGATGTGCAGTTTAATTAGACAGACAGAACAATCCAAGGGCTGGAAGTTATCTCAGAACACAGGTTAATTCCCACCTGGTATCACAGCACAGGCTGCTGTTTTCAACTGCAATTTAAGAACCAATTAAGTCTATTGGTATATCCAGTTTATTAATGTGACTCTGGTTTCCTTGGTGCATCAATGTGGTTAATCAAGTGTTATTTTAGGCAAGGAATCCCAGAAGTGGGATTCTTACATTTTGACAGATGATGAAATAGTGACAAGAAGCTGCAGCTGGCTTGTGTTTTTAAGGCAAGGAAAGCAGAAATCATGTTGGCTATATGAGCAGATTCAATGTACGGGGTGGAGTAGGGAGTAGGACCCAAGCCTCTAAGAATTCTTGCAGAGATGACAAAAGGCTTTTTTTGAGGGATGCATTCATATTCCCCAGCTTGCCAACTCTACAAAACCATGCTTCTTGCCAAAGATGCTGTTTTCTGGGAGACAGACATGTATCCAACAAGACCTTCTCAAAGGTAATTGACAAAAATGGAGCTTCCTGTACACATACAGTCTAATATGATCTGCTAATGTAAAGTCATTTTTAAAAAAGCTTTGATTCTGCCTTCTTACTTCCAACGTCAAGTTCTGCCTTCCTGTGGTTTAGCTGCCTTCAATCACCTAGAAAGAAAACTAAGGAACTCTATGTCATGATGTGCCACACTTGCTGCTATGTTCTTCCTTGTGACAGAATAATTTGGGCTTGCACTGGGGCTGCCAGACCAGAACTGAGATCCGGATTGTTCTAAATCTACACTGGGTGGGGCTCTCTCTTTCTTTGTTGCTGAGAAAGGAAAATATAAAACTGCATTAGACCCTAAACATCCTGAGCCCTCAAATTTTATCACTGCCCCAGCTCCAAGGAAGACCAAGTAACACACCTGATTTTTCAGAGTAATCGTTAGGAACTGGCCACCTTTTAACTATGTACCAGAATCTCCAGATAATTTCAGAAAACTGCAATAAACCCACCTTCTGCGGAAGAGAAAACAGAAGTCCAATGGCACCTTAAAAGCTAACAAAAATTTATCCAGCATAGGCTTGTATGTGCACCCATTAGGTCAATGCTCGATTAACCTCACAAGCCGTCCACTTCAGTGCATCCGATGAAGTTATAACCACGACGAAGATATGCACAGGAATAAATACAGCTGGATCTTTACGGTGCCACTGGACGCCTGTTTTATTTTGCTGTTACAGACTTAACAGCGCTACCCGTATAGAAGCACCACCTTGTCTGGTGAAAGTCATGCACCAGCACCCCTCAAATTATGCTAGGAAGGAAGCATGCACTCCCACCCACCTGTGTGCAGCAATGACGCTTTCGATACTCTGGTCCTCCGCTCGCGTTCTCTCTCGCCTCCTCCCTTTGACTAGAACGCAGCAGCAGCTGGAAAGGCGCCTTTAAACTATCCCCGCTTGAAACCGGTGACCGGCTGCTCCCATCGCCCAATCAGAGGTCGACGTGCCGAAGCCCGCCCCCCTCTTCTTCCCAACCAATGAGAGTCGTGAAACGAAAAGGAGAGGGAATGGTGTGAGAAAATGACGACGCGTGGTCAGAGGAAGGGCGCCCAATAGGTATGCAGCTTAGGTACCGGCCGGCGAATAGGCGTGTGACGTAGCCTACCGTCGGCCAATAGGAAGCCCGCTGCCGACTGAGTTGGTGAGAGCAGTTCGGCTGCAGGTCCTCTGGTGAGAAAGAGGAGACGGTCGCCTAGCAACGGGAGGAAGGCGCGCATCTCGAGGGCGTCAAGTTACTTGATGAAGGGAGGGGAGTTTTTGGAGTTTGGAAAATGCAGAGTGGCAGGCAGAGGGAAAGAAATAAGACGGGCCGGCTGTCAGCAAAGGATGGTAATGCCATGAGGGAACTAGGAAAGGAATTCCGGCTCTTTTGTAGATTCCATAAAGTGGAATGGAAACAGACACACCTGCATGGTTGCATAATCATGTTTGTCAAAACTGGACATTTTAAAATTTAGTTTTTGAAAGAAAATAGTTTTGGAGCAGGATGTGGAGGACCTGGGTTCAGAGCCCCGCTCTGTCATGGAAGCATGCAGGGTGACTGAGCCAGTCACTCTTTTCAACCTTACTGTGTACCTAAGATGCATCAAGATGGGTAGTTGTATTAGTCTCCTTTTAGTAGTAAAAAAAGGTAAAGGTAGTCCCCTGTGCAAGCACTAGTCGTTTCCGACTCTGGAGTGACATTGCTTTCACAACGTTTTCACAGCAGACCTTTATACGGGGTGGTTTGCCATTGCCTTCCCCAGTCATCTACACTTTCCCTTCAGCAAGCTGGGTACTCATTTTACCGACCTTGGAAGGATGGCAGGCTGAGTTGACCTGGAGCCGGCTACCTAAACCCAGCTTCCACCAGGATCAAGCTCAGGTCATGAGCAGAGCTTAGGACAGCAGTACTGCATCTTTACCACTCTGTGCCTTGTAGTAGTAGAAAAGAGTAAGAGTCCAGTTGAACCTTAAAGATCTACACATTTGTATGGGCTTTTGTGAGTCACCCCTCTAGGGATGCCAGCCTCCAATTGGGACCTGAGAATTCCCTGGAATTACAGCTCTTCTCCAGACTACAGAGATCAGTTCCCCTGGAGGAAACAGATGCTTTGGAGGGTGGACTCTCTGGCATTGAACCTCGCTGAGGTCCTTGTCCTCCCCAGGCTTCACCCCCAAATTTCCAGGAGTTTCCCAACCTGGATCTGGAAACCCTAAACCCCATCCACTGCCAGTGGCCATGTGGGACCGGGCAATCCTATACTTCAGATCTGAAGAAGTGAGCAGTACAAAAGCTCATACCACCCTACCATAAATTTTGTTAGTCTTTAAGGTGCTACTGGGCTCTTATGTACCTAAGGGAGTGGTTGTTTTGAGGATAAAATGGAGGAGGGGAGAAGAATGTTCTAATCTGCTTTATATCCCTATTGGGAAAAATAAATAATCTGATATTTCCTCATTCCATAGGTTCCTAAATTGTAGCCCACCTGGAAGCACAATGTTATATATTTCCGTGCATGTGTGTGTACTATTGAGATTGCCTCATATTCATTTTAATTTTTACAGCAACAATAGATACAGATATTGCCATCAAGTCACAGCTGTCACGGGCGTAGTGTAGGTATTTCAAGGCAAGAGGCATTCAGAGGTGGTCTGCCATTAGGGTTGCCAAGTCCAATTCAAGAAATATCTGGGGACTTTGGGGGAGGAGCCAGGAGACTTTGGGGGTGGAGCCAGGAGACATTGGGGCGGAGCCAAGAACAAGGGTGTGACAAGCATAATTGAACTCCAAGAGAGTTCTGGCCATCACATTTAAAGGGACAGCACACTTTTTAAAATGTCTTCCTTCTATAGGAAATAACAAAGAATAGGGGCACCTTCTTTTGGGGCTCATAGAATTGGACCCCCTGGTCCAATCGTTTTGAAACTTGGAGGGTACTTTGGGGAGAGGCACTAGATACTATATTGAAAATTTGGTGCCTCTACCTCAAAAAACAGCTCCCCCAGAGCCCCCAAAACCTCCAGATTAATTCCCCATTATACCCTATGAGAATTGATCTCCACATAGGGAATAATGAAGACGTTTCCCTCTCCTCCTCCCTCCCCCCCCCCTTTCTGGCAACTGAAGCGAGGGACTGGCCTTTCTACTCACGAGTTGCTGCCAGCTTCTTTACAGCAGCAGTCACACCATCCCAAAGTGGAGCCTTGCAATCAAGCCTCCGGAGGTGCAAAGGCACATGGTCCTTTGCAGGCGGGGCTTCTCTCCTCCCCCCCCCCCCCCAGCCAGCTGACTGGGCGCGGGAAGCAGCTTGCGAAAAGGAAGAACGGCTGCTGCAACGGGGCTGGGTGGGAAGGGAAGGGAGGAGGAGAAGCATCGGGCATTGGAGTCCGTCAAGACCCGCCTGCGTTCGGCAGCCACCTCCACCCGCTCGCTGGCGAGCCAGCCTCCCTTCTCAAGATTTCCCTTGCCAGGCTCAGCACCTCCTCCCCGGATGACGCAAATGCTCCTTGGCGCCATTCCCCCCTCCTCCCCCCGCTTCCAGAGTTATGGAAAGCGGGAAAAGAGGCTGAAAATCCAGTATTCTCCCGCCAGGGCGGGAGGCTTGGGAAGGCTATCTGCCATTGCCTTCCTCTGCGTAGCAACCTTGTTGGACTTCCTTGGTGTTCTCCCATTCAGTTACTAGACTGCGCTGATCCTGCTTAGCTTCTGAGAAGTGAAAAGATAGGGCTTGCTTGCATCACTCAACTCAGTTACAACAACAACAGCAGTGAAAGACCACACTTTTTAGTAACCACTCAAAATTTGTTCAAAAGTGGTTGCTTATGTGTTGGCGCTTGTTAAAGCTAAACACATGTATCTGGATGTTATGGCAGAGGAGGTCAAAAACACCTGCCCACCAAAGCCAGATGGGGCTGTAGTCTAAAAAGAGAGCCTGACCAGTGAGAGGAGGGCAATCTGAGGAAGCTGATCACTCTGTGGGATGGGGGGCTGGTTGGTTGCCTTAGCTGCCATTGGAGGAGAAGGGGTATTGTTGGACTTGCGATGGTGATGGGGTCAGAGGGTGGAGGCTGCAGGCTGGAATGAAGGGGTGGGTCCTGCTGTTAAGGAGAGCCCTTAAGGCCATGGTTGAGTAGAGCTGGGAGCAAGCAGGTGGGGTAAATGCAATGAGGTGCATGGAAACTGGAACAGGGGAAGTGCCAAAACTCTCTTGGGTGGAACATGTATCTGTAAGCACCATGGCATTCCAATGAAAGCTTAACTGGCTACTTTGGCTCTGACTGCCTACTCATTGTGGGAGCCCCCAACATGGAATGGAGACCTCCTCTGAGCTTATTGTGGGGCCCCATATGAGTGCCCCACACTCACCACACAGATGTACATACTTAATAACACACTTTCTGCATTTCCCACCTTCTTGCATATATTCTTGCTCTAATAAAGTGTATTGCATTATAGCTGCCAGGAACTTGGGGGTGACATGAGGCATGACTTGCGGGACATGAGGCATTGCATTTGCCTTGATGTGATTTCCAGGAAAAACTGGATGTGACATCATGTCATTCTAAGAATCAGTGAAAATATAAAATAAAACCATAGAGCAAGGGTGTTAAATATGTGACCCGCAGGATGGATCCAGCCCCCACTGGACTTGTATGCAGTCCGTGAGCAATTCACTGTTGTCTGCTTCCTTCTGCCTCTCTTGCTTCCTTCTGCATCTCAGATTGTTTTGCCAGGCTCTCTCAATCACACAGGAGCTACAGAGTAAGAGAGCTTGCTTTGCCAGACTCTCTCAATTGCACAGCAGAGCTACTGAGCCAAGCCTCTCTTCTTTCCATTGGCTGAGGCTCCTCCCCCTCCTCATCCCCTTACTTTGCCCAGTTCCCTCAATCGCAAGGAGAAATACAAAGTGCCTTTAAGACTAACAAAGTTTTATTCAAGGTATGAGCTTTTTGCCTTGCCACAGAAAGACAGTTTGTGTGTGTGTGTTTTGTTGGCTTGTTATGCCAGGGCTCTCCTGGGTGGAAATGGGTTTGCCTCCCCTTTATCATTGTATTCATGCCCACTCAATAAGAAAGCATGTGAACTGTTTAGATGAGGAATAACAGCAAACCAGTGAGGTAGATTAGGCTGAGAGTGTGTGTCCAGATCAAGTTCACCCAGCACATTTCCTTTGAGTTTTTCAGATTTCACATTTTCCTTTGAGTTTCTTTGATTGGGGATTTTGAAGTTAGACTTCCCAGATATTAGGCTGATACCGACCACTATACATGACTGTCTCTCTATTGTTGCACTGCCTCATAGGAGTTGTAGTTATTTCTCTGGAAAAGATTATAGTTGTGTAGACAAACACATAGCCCTCAGTCCAGCCATTTCATGATTTCCCTTGGGTCTTAAGCTCAGAGCTCTGACTGTGAGATTTCTATAATGAATGTCAATAAATCAAAAGGTTTGCAACTTACAGATACACACCTGAACAACACAGCATACTCAAGATTGCTACAGCACAAACATTGTCTCCAGATTTTATGCAATAATTCAAAGCAGGAGGTGTCAGTTATCAGAGACTGTTAAATAAACATCATATTACAAGAGTGCTGATCTTTTAAGCATGTTTTATTTTACGTTTTTTTTTAATGTAATTGTGTTTGACTGTGTTATAACCTTTATATCCGTGCTACCTGGTATTACATTTTATGACATGCATGGCCTGGCCCAACAAGATCTCATTTATGTCAGATCTGGCTCTCATAACAAATGAGTTCAACACTCTGTAAGACTCTCTGATGATTCCTAGAGCAAAGCTATGTCACTTCTAGGATTTCTTTGGAAGTGATGTCAATATGCCATCACAGTGGCATTTTTTTCCTTTCTCCCCTGCTTGGAGTGGTAGCGGGCAACAAGAGTTGCCAGCAAGAAGTCTCCTGCAACAGAGGAAGACCTGGCAACCCAGTTCTGCATTCCAACTCCATCAGGCCCTTTTTTGCAACATCTCTCCAACTTTCTGACCTGGATATAAGGGCTGATAGACCTTTGTACTGTTTATACCTGTCTACCTTAGGGACCGTCTCTCCCCATACATTAGGGTTGCCAAGTGCAATTTAAGAAATATCTGGGGACTTTGGGGGTGGAGCCAAGATCAAGGCTGTGACAAGCATAATTGAACTCCAAAGGAAGTTCTGGCCATCACATTTAAAGGGACGGCACACCTTTTCAATGCCTTCCTTCCATAGGAAATAATGAAGGATAGGGGCACCTTCTTTTGGGGCTCATAGAATTGGACCCCCTGGTCCAATCGGAAACTTGGGGGGTATTTTGGGGAGAGGCACTAGATGCTGTACTGAAAATTTGGTGCCTCTACCTCAAAAAACAGCTCCCCCCAGAGTCCCAGATACCCGCAGATCAATTCTCCATGATTTTCTATGGGAATAAATCTCCATAGGGAATAACAGAGTTCCCAGCAGACATTTCCCTCCCCTCCCCCCGCTTTCTGACGACCCTGAAGTGAGGGGAGGGCCTCCAAACCGGGGGATCCCCTGCCCCCACCTGGGGATTGGCAACCCTACCATACAGTCCCCAGAGGGTACTTAGATCTGGATCACAAAACCTATTAGAAATCCCCGGACCGAGGGAGGCAAGATTGAAGGCTACCAGAGAACGAGCCTTCTCTATTGCGGCCCCCCACTGGTGGAACCAACTCCCAGATGATGTTAGAGCCTTGCGGGACCTTGCCCAATTCAGCAAGGCCTGCAAAACAACATCATTTCGAATGGCCTTCAACTAAAGCACGGAGGTGCTCAACATCATGGTATGGAACTTAGCACCAAAACTGTTGCTTTATAATTGTTCAGTATTTTAAATCGCAATTGTTTAATTTTAACTGATATTATTATAACTGTTTTTTACTGCTTTATGGTTTTACTGTTCAATATATTCAGTGTTGTTAGCCGCCCTGAGCCTGCTTCGGCGGGAGGGCAGGATCTCTCTCTCTCTCGGCTTGACTTCGCGAACGAAGATTTAAGAAGGGTGCAGTAGTCCACGTCTGCTGCAGGCTCGCTGGTGGCTGACAAGACCAATGCGGGACAGGCAGGTCTGGCCACAGTGGCTGCAGGGAAAAGTCTGATTTGGGGTTGGTGCTGTAGCAGTGCGATTCTTCCTCAATCTCCTTTTGTCCTCAAGACCAGCTATGCGTGCGTTCTCAAAGGAAGAGACAGCCTGGTGGATGGTGTGCCTCCATGCTTTGCGATCCAAGGCTAGGTCAGACCACTGGTGATGGTTGATGCGACAGGTGCCAAGGGATTTCTTCAAGGAGTCCTTGTACCTCTTCTTTGGTGCCCCTCTATTTCGATGGCCGGTGGAGAGTTCGCCATACAGAGCAATCTTGGGAAGGCGGTGGTTTTCCATCCTAGAAATATGCCCTGCCAAGCGCAGCTGCGTCTTCAACAGCAGTGCCTCGATGCTTGTAACCTCTGCCCTCTTGAGGACTTCAGTGTTGGTCACAAAGTCACTCCAGTGGATGTTGAGGATGGTGCGAAGGCAGCGCTGATGAAAGCTCTCAAGGAGTCGCAGGTGATGACGGTATAAAACCCACGATTCGGAGCCGTAGATGAGGGTTGTCATCACAACCGCTTTGTAAACATTGATCTTTGTGCCTTTTTTCAGCTGCTTGTTGCTCCACACTCTTTTGTGCAGTCGGCCAAATGCACGGTTTGCCTTTGCCAGCCTGTTGTCAATCTCCTTGTCGATCTTGGCATCTGAGGAGATGATGCACCCCAGGTAGCTGAACTTCTAGACTGTCTTCAGTACTGATTCACCCACAGTGATGCAGGGAGGGTGATAATCTTCCTGGGGTGCAGGCTGGTGGAGAACTTCTGTCTTCTTCAGACTAACTTCTAGGCCGAATAGCTTGGCAGCCTCTGCAAAGCAGGACGTCATATGCTGCAGAGCTGATACCGAGTGGGAGACGAGTGCAGCGTCATCAGCAAACAGTAGCTCTCGGATAAGTTTTTCCATTGTCTTGGAGTGAGCCTTTAGTCGCCTCAGGTTGAACAGGCTGCCATCGGTGCGATAGCAGATGTAGACACCATCGTCATCATCTAGATCTACTGTGGCTTTTTGAAGCATCATGCTAAAGAAGATTGTAAAGAGAGTTGGCGCGAGAACGCAGCCTTGCTTTACACCTGTGCCTATTGGGAAGGGCTCCGAGAGGTCGTTGCAGTGTCTGACTTGGCCTCGCTGGATGATCATGCTGAGGAACCTTGGGGGACATCCTAAACGTTCCAAGATTTGCCACAGGCCTTTCCTGCTAACGGTATCGAAAGCTTTGGTAAGGTCGACAAAAGTCACATATAGACCCTTGTTCTGTTCCCAGCATTTCTCTTGGAGCTGCCTGAGAACAAATACCATATCGGTGGTGCTCCTGTTAGCTCTGAAGCCGCACTGGCTCTCTGGGAGGAGTTCTTCTGCAATGGTGGGCACCAGTCTGTTCAGGAGTATTCTGGCAAGGATTTTGCCTGCGATGGAGAGCAGGGTTATCCCCCGGTAGTTGGAGCAGTCTGACTTTTCCCCTTTGTTCTTGTGTAGAGTGATGATGATTGCATCGCGAAAGTCCTGTGGTAGTTTGCCTTGTTCCCAGCAGGTGACAAGTACTTTGTGAAGTGTGCTATGTAGTACTGTGCCCCCATGCTTCCAGATCTCTGGTGGGATTCCATCAACTCCCGCTGCCTTGCCACTTTTCAGTTGCTTGATGGCTTTAACGGTCTCTTCTAGGGTGGGGATCTCATCCAACTCTGTTTTCACTGGTTGAAGTGGGGTGAGGTGGATTGCTGAATCTTGAACTACGCGGTTGGCACTGAAGAGAACCTGAAAATACTCCGACCACCGGTTCAGTATGGATGCCACGTCTGTGAGGAGCACTTGGCCGTCTGCACTACGCAAGGGACTCTGAGCCTGATATGATGGGCCATATACTGCCTTCAGGGAAAAATAAATAAATAAGTAATTGGTGGAGTTTGACTCTCAAAAGATAATATTCTGGAAAATTTTGTTGGTCTTTAAGGTGCTACTGGACTCTAATTTTGATCTACATATATTACATTACACTGGTTGGTTATTTCCAAGTTCAATTCAAAATACTGTTTCTTACTTTTAAAGTTCTCCACACCTTGGTACCCTCTCTCAATGTGAACCTGTATAGAAGTGGTAATCCTCTAATCAGGGTCACTTGACTGCGCCCTCTCCCAAATGACCACTATTTGATCTCAGACTTTCTTATTAGTAGCTTCCGCATTGTGAGATAGCCTTCTTGAGAGTGTCCAGAAGGCAGGCATAAGTTTTATAAGTTAAGAAAGAGTATAAGAAAGAACTGTTACAGAGGGTGCTTAGTTAGTAGAGTTGTTAGATATTTTCTGGTAGGGACTTGTGTTTTATTTGTGACTAAATAGTTGTGAGTAGGATTAGGCATAGGGCCAGATATAGACCTTTTGGTACCATAGGCGTCTAACTACTTGCACACACACCCCAGCCCCATAGGATAGAATGAAGGGATTGAGTCGCTGCTGTGGCACAATGGTGCAGAAGGGGTGCAAAAACAGGGAGAAATACCTGCTGGCTGCACCTCTAGGAGACTCTGAGAGGCATGTTGGGGGAGCCCAATTCTTCACCCCCAGAAGGCTGGTGCCCTAGGCAGTCGCCTAGTTTGCCTGGTGGCAGGGCCAGCCCTGCACAGACCAGAAAAGCCTGGTTTGGTTCCAAGTTCGTGAACCAGGCAGCCCCGAACTTAACTCCCAAGCAAACCCTTCCTGAACTGAACTGGTTCAAGGTCCCCTGGTGCAGTGTGTATGTCACTTCTGGATGGTATTGGGTGCTGCCCCCAATATGCCTGTGTCATCCAGAAGTGATGCAAGCACAAGTGACAGAAGCAACCTCAGTCCAGGGTTCATAAACAGGCCAAAGTCTGCACTGATCTTTGGGTCTGGTTCAGGTCTATGCCCATCCCCAGTTGTGAGTTCGTGTTTGATTTTGAGCGAACATTGAATTCAGTTCTTTGCAATAGAAAGGTCGCCCCAAATATAAATTAATAAATAGAATTCTAAAAATTGTAATGCTCTAGTTATGTCTATGTAATTAGAAAGGCTGTAGTTATCCTGATCTGTATGTTTAATATATTTTGATTTTAAAAACTACAACACTGCTATTTTTCCAAGTTCTAATCATAAATGACCTGAGGCTAACATCTTGCCAGCTTTATCTCGTTGATCTGAACCATCAAATAACCTGGCTTTTGGTTTGATCTGGCTGCTCCAATTGTTCAGAGTTTCTCACTTGTCTTATTTAATTTGTGCAGGAGGAGACCTCCTATATGGAGTCCCACTTTACCTTTAACTTTGTTCAGAAACTAGTTGGTAAATAAACACTTTACGGCACTCATGAGCAAGAATACCTGGGTGAAAACTTGGTTAAAATGAGGTCCAAAATTAATCATATTGAACCATCCATCCCTGTCTTAAGAGCCCCATGGTGCAGAGTGGTAAAGCTGCAGTACTACAGACGAAGCTCTCTGCTCATGACCTGAGTTCGATCCTGGCGGAAACTGGGTTCAGGTAGCTGGCTCAAGGTTGACTCAGCCTTCCATCCTTCCGAGGTTGGTAAAATGAGTACCCAGCTTGCTGGGTGGGGGGGATGTAGATGACTGGAGAAGGCAAGGAATGGAAAGGAAAGGTCTCCTGTGCAAGCACGAGTCGCTTCCAACTCTGGGATGACGTTGCTTTCACAACGTTTTCACGGCAGACTTTTTACGGGACGGTTTGCCATTGCCTTCCCCAGTCATCTATACTTTTCCCCCAGCAAGCTGGGTACTCATTTTACCGACATCGGAAGGATGGAAGGCTGAGTCAACCTTGAGCCGGCAACCTGAAAACCCAGCTTCCACCGGGGATCGAACTCAGCAGAGCTTAGGATTGCAGTACTGCAGCTTTAACACTCTGCACCACGGAGAGTGCCCATAAAAAGTCTGCCATGAAAACATTGTGAAAGCAATGTTACCCCAGAGTCGGAAACAACTGGTGCTTTACCTTTTTAACCCAGGCTGTCTTGGCTTTGTCTTTGATTCCTTTCTCTCCTCTGTTTCCCATGTTTAGTGTGTGAGCATCATCACACTTCTCTCAGCCTTGCTGATGTATACATAAAAGGGATTCCATTGGCACTATGTGTGATTGTAATTCCTCAGCATCAGTGATTCTGGCTGTCTTGCACTCGATGCTAAGCCCTACCACAAATGGCTTCGGATGGTAAATACACCCTACCCTGTGACTATAATATAGTGGGTTCTATGCATGGCAGAGTCTCGGGATAAGTGATAAGTTCTTTAATAGGAATCACATTGTAAAAGGTTACAATACAAGACTGGTGATGGGGCTCACAGGCCGAACTTATATACACCCCTGGGTTCCCGAGCAAGCAGGTTATTGAGTCATTCAAACCGGCAAGGGCTTGTGATTGGTCCTGGGCTGTGGGGGGTCTGAATCCTACAGCCCTTTGTTCCAAAGTCTCCAAGCTCAGTCCGTATGGCTCCAATGAGCCAGGCGGAAACACCAAAGGCTTCCCTTGAGTCCACATACATAACATCCCTCCCCCCCTTAGTTCGCAAACCCCTGGTGGACATAGTCTTTTAGGTACGCGGGTTTGCGGTGCTTTCGCTTTGAACGCCTGAGCACGGGTTGGCGGTGACATGGCTTCTTCAGGCATTGCTGGCGGAGGCCCTGGTGCCGAGGTGGAATCTGCCGGCTGGACTGGGTCCTCCGAGGTTTCTGGCGCTGATGGTTGGTCCCGTTTGTTCCACTGGTTCTGGCATGGGTGTAGCTGCTGTCTCTTCTGCTTCCTCCAGCTCAGGGGTCGTTTCGCCTCGAGCAGGAGCCGGGGAGGTTGCGTTCTCATCATTTTCCCCGGGTGCCTCTTGCACACGTATTTGATCAATGTGTCACCTTATTGTGAATACCCCCTCTGAGGTGACTTCGTACATGACGGTCCCTAGTACTCAGGATACTTGCGCTGGTATCCATGATGCCCCCCCCAAAGTTTTTGGCAAACACTAAGTCCCCTGTGTCGAACCCCTGGGGGACCAGGACCGCCTCTGGTACCTCTTGCAGGGCAGGCATGCGGTCTGGATGCATGCGATCCAGGAGGGTTGCCATCCGAGAAGAGGTGGAGGCCACTGGCACTACCTCTAGCCATTTGGAGTAGGAGTCCACAATAAGAAAGAATATCTGCACCAAGTTCTGCCAGCACTGTACCAGGGGTCAGGCCTATTTAACTCCTGGCATAGAATTGTGTGGCGTCACGGTCATGTCATTGGTGGAGCAGGATTTGGCTCCTAAGCATCTCCAGCCCCAGTTACACCTTCTATACCTAGAGTTGCCAATTCCAGGTTGGAAAATTCCTGGGGATTTGGGGGTAGAGCCTGGGAAGGGCAGGGTTTGGGGGGGGGCGAACCTCAGTGGGATATAATGGCGTAGTTTCCACCATTCCAAGCAGACGTTTTATCCAGGGGAACTGGTCTCTGTAATCTGGAGATCAGTTGTTATTCTGGAAGATCTCCAGAATATTGGAATGTAGAGGAAGAAGAAGAGTGAAGACTGCAGATTTATACCCTGCCCTTCTCTCTGAATCAGAGACTCAGAGTGGCTAACAATCTCCTATATCTTCTCCCCTCATAACAAACTCCCTGTGAGGTGGGTGGGGCTGAGAGGGCTCTCACAGCAGCTGCCCTTTCAAGGATAACTCCTTCAATAGCTATGGCTGACACAAGGCCATTCCAGCAGGTGCAAGTGGAGGAGTGGGGAATCAAACCTGGTTCTCCCAGATAAGAGTCCACACACTTGACCACTACACCAAACTGGAATGTATCCACATCAGTGCAATGTTACACACCATTGAAAACCCTTGTGTATCTTTCAAAAAATCCTATAGAAGCTGCCCTTTCTATCCCACCCGATAGACCTCAAGCAGTTTGGGATACCAACTAATTCCAATCACAGCCTTTCAAGGTACTGTATAACCCCCATCCAAGACACTCATAGCCCAGATGGCATGGGGTTATACATCTCTAGTCTCATGGCAAGGATTCTTAAACACTCACAGGTGAGTCTTTAGGAGGGGAAATCCACAGAAGGGTACTTTGAACAAATAGGAAATACTGCATGTAAACAGCCAAGAGGGATAACAACTTACCGTATTTTTCGCTCCATAAGACGCACCTGAGCATAAGACGCACCTAGTTTTTAGAGCCGTTTGTGTGAATTTAGAGGCATTTGTGTGAATTTTTTGCAGTATTCGCTCCTTAAGACGCACACACTTTTCCCTCCACTTTTTTTTGGGGGGGGGGGGGGAAGTGAGTCTTATGGTGCAAAAAATACTGTATATTACATGCCTAATACATTCAAAATTTTGCAGGTATCCATCTCAGGACACAAATATCCAACAAAAACCTCCACACTTCCAATGTGGGATACATGGGCACTATACCTCGCACAGATAATCCATTTTTGTACGTTATTCCACCAACCTTCCTCCTTAAACAGTTACTAGCATTATTTATGGATTGATTTACTTCATTTAGGCCCTGCTGTTCTCGCTAACTGGAGGACCAAAGTGTTCTACATTGTTCTGCGACTGGCAATCTTCCATGACAGAGTGGGGATCTGAACCTGGGTCTCCCAGATCCCAGGCAAACACTTTAATTGTTTTGCTGTACCAGCTTTCTGTTAAGCATTAAATGCATCCATGAGAAACAGTAGTGGGAGGGGGCTTGTTGCTATGCCAGCAGCATAGCACTGTGCTGTCAGTGCAATGCTGTATGAGCATAACCCTATCCCTGCAAGCGAGGGACACAGGAAATACACCTACTCTAGTTTGGCATGAGTATGAGCTGTGCGCCTGCTGGCTATACACCCATGATGCTTTGCAGGATCAGAGCCCCATGGAGCAGCTCCACCAGCAGACACGGCTCTACTGTTGCTCCTTACAAGGGATAGGTAAGTGTCTGCTCAATAATTATAGAATGTCTCCCAACAGCAAGGGGGTGGGATTAGCAGGAATGCACAGGAACACAGTTCTGGCTGGCTTGGTGTCAGGGGGTGTGGCCTGATATGCAAATGAGTTCCTGCTGGGCTTTTTCTACAGAAAAGCTCTGTGTGGAAAAATGGTGACATCAGGGGGTGTAGTCTAATATGCAAATGAATTTCTGTTGGGCTTTTTTTAAACCAAAAAAGCCCTGCCCGACAGCATGTGGGACTGCAAGCCACATGCTGCATTTGAACCTGAAAGGCATAGTGCACCTTCCCCACTGTGCTATGCCTTTCTGTACTTTCCTCCTTGCCATGGTATATATTTAAGAAGGATATAGACAAGCTGGAACGGGTCCAGAGGAGGGCAACAAAGATGGTGAGGGGTCTGGAGACCAAGTCCTATGAGGAAAGGTTGAAGGAGCTGGGCATGTTTAGCCTGGAGAGGAGGCGGCTGAGAGGTGATATGATCACCATCTTCGTTCTCAAAGGGCTGTCTTATAGAGGATGGTGTGGAATTGTTTTCTGTGGCCCCGGAAGGTAGGACTAGAACCAGTGGGTTGAAATTAAATCAAAAGAGTTTCCGGCTCAACATTAGGAAGAACTTCCTGACTGTTAGAGCGATTCCTCAGTGGAACAGGCTTCCTTGGGAGGTGATGGGTTCTCCTTCCTTGGAGGTTTTTAAACAGAGGCTAGATGGCCATCTGACAGCAATGAAGATCCTGTGAATTTAGGGGGAAGTGTTTTTGAGTTTCCTGCATTGTGCAGGGGGTTGGACTAGATGACCCTAGAGGTCCCTTCCAACTCTATGATTCTATATATGGCTGGTAGCAGGTAGGGTCTCCATTTGTCTGCCCCAGGGGTATCAGTTACATGCTGTTCTGTGATTGATGACTTGTGGCAGGATCGATATGGACTCCAGTGCAATTGCAATGCTCTTTGCACATTCATTTTGTGTGTGTGTGTATCTGTTACATATTGTCACTCTGCAGAGCAGGCATCAGATACTGACCAGATTTACTAGTAACACATCAGCATTGGCAGCATCCTGATGTTGAGGTCTTAGGACTGAACTGCCCAGAAGGTAGTCATAGGTACCCCAAACAACAGCCCTCTTCCAGCCTTGACCTGGAGGATATGGTATGGATTTTGTACTTTTCTCCCTTTCTCTCAGTACAAGAACTCATGGACACTCAATGAAATTGCTGAGCAATCGGGTTAGAACAGATAAAAGGAAGTACTTCTTCACCCAAAGGGTGATTAACACATGGAATTCATTGCCACAGGAGGTGGTGGTGGCAGCTAAAAGCATAGACAGCTTCAAGAGGGGACTGGATAAACACATGGAGCAGAGATCCATCGGTGGCTATTAGCCACAGGGTAGATGGACTCTCTGTCTGGGGCAGTGATGCTCTGTATTCTTGATGCTTGGAGGGGGACAGCAGTGGGAGGGCTTCTTGTGTCCCGGCCCCACTGTTGGACCTCCTGATGGCACCTGGTTTTTTGGCCAGTGTGTGACATAGTGTTGGACTGGATAGGTCATTGGTCTGATTCAACATGGCTTCTCTTATGTTCTTATGTGGTGCCTAGGCCACATGGACCTCACAGCAAATACAGCAGAGTTCGAGGGGGCTGTCAATGGCTAAGATCTAGCTCAGGGATGGCCAAATTTAAGAGAGCTGCAATACATGAATGTCAGATGTTTGAGAGCCTTAAGGAGGGAGGGAGGAAGGAAAAGCAAATAGGTTGGGGAGGGAGACAGAGGTGGAAAGAAAGTAATTTTAAATGCATTCTCCAAACTGCTGGCCAACAGGGTTATGGGAGCTTCAAGGGCCACACAATATGTGTGAAAGAGCCACATGAGACTCCTTAGCCACAGTTTGGCCACCCCTGATCTAGCTAATGCCCAAATCCCAAGGTGTTGTCTGTCTACACAATCCCTGTGGTTTGCCACAGGAAACATCCTCCATAAGCCCTCCTTGGGTCTTTCACTCCTCCCTTATATGATCAGTATCCAGAAGTCTACCTGCTTTTCCCAAACACGTTCATAAAACTTATTATTAAATCCTGGTGGAGCAAGGCATCTTTAGGCAGAATTTAATAAAGAGACATCCAATTTGGCTAATGATAGGTGTGCTCTACAATATTTGTCTAATAGTGTGTTTAATTTGTCTGTTAATTGTTTAAAGAGTTATGCAACTTGTGCATAGGTAACTCTTGTTCAGAACAATAGGTGCTAAAATACTAAAAAGTGTTTATTTAAGCTTTTTAAAAAATCCTGGATTTCCAGGATAATATAAGAACCCAAATACAATAAGATACAATAAAACCTAACTTTCAGGGATCTTAGATAGCAGCAGGCCTCAGATTCAGCAGGAGCTCATGGAAGGGCAGCTCTTGAACCTTCCTGAGGGTTCCCCTTCTACCTCCGCACCTACCTTGTCCATTCAATAGTAGGTGCAGCTGTATAACAATCCCTGGATTAGGAGAGCGGGCGGGCAGCCAGCCAGCCACCAGGGGCTTTGCCACGCCCCCAGCAGCCCTCATTAATCCCTGGAGAAACCCACACCACACATTCTCCACTTCTTACGTGATTTTGGGTGGTGGGTGGCTTGCTGACTGTGGGGGGGGTGTGTGGCCCAGGATCCTTGTATCTCTAGCTAGCCCAAGCAGGCCTTGCTTGCCTGGGGCTCTCCTTTCTTGCATCAGGTTGCTTTTAGCTGGGGGGAGCATATGCTAATGAGTTATGCTAATGAGCGCCGCCACCTATTTTTCTACAAAACGACCCTTGGGTAGCAGATGTTTGGAAAGAATGGTCTGACATCCAGCGTAGATAATAATGAGCCAGGTGGGGTGACACAGTGTAGATAATTATGAGCCAGGTGACTGACATAGTGGAAGTTAGCATCATGTATTATGAACGACATGTGGGCATGCACTGCTGGCGGCACATTTCCCACCACCTGGCTCTCAAGTGTGGTGGGATCCCCAATCCAGCCACTAAGCCCAGTGTCAAGGGAAATACCTGTGGGTCAGATTTTCATATAGATGGATATTGCTATATAAATTGTGATAATAAAAATCATAATCAGCTAACATAATACCATGCTGCAACCTGACTCTCCGAAATCTCCTTATACAATTTATATATTGAACCAACGGCATAATGTGGATGAGATAATTATAGGTCGTAATGTGTAGGTTTTATGAGCTTGGTGAGTAAAGATGCTGTTTCCTAGCCTGGTGCATGCAGGTACCATTCTGGGTGTTCACTGTTGGTATGAAGCAATGTTTTTTCCTGTTCAAACAGGCCCCAAAGCCCATATATAATGTTGCACCACGCTGGGGTTATAAAATGCAGGGACTTTTCTAATTGATGATGCTTGCCACTAACCAGAAGGCATTTCAAAACTATTAGATAGATGTGAAGAGAAGACAACCATCAATGGCATCAAGCCATGATATTAAAATGGAACCTGCACATGCCGAGGCAATATACATCTGAATGTACTGAGGTCAAAATGCATCTGACTTACACAGATGCTTTCAGAAACTGGGGGAGGGAATTGTCAGCTAAGACTTTTGAGGGACCTTGTTCAAGACCAATCACTGGGGACCAATTACCTGTGAGAAGAGATGAGTCTCTCGGCTCCACCTCCAAAGTCCCCAGATGTTTCCTGAGTTGGACCTGGCAACCCTACCTAGATCTCTCTTAAAGACAAACTACAGGGTTATGTGCCTGAACACATGAGGTTGTTGAAACATATATGCTACAAACGTAAACTGGTTTAATAGTAATTATTATCTTAGGAACAAAAACCTTGTGAGGTGGGAGTGGTTAAGAATCTCTTAACAGAATAGTTCCCTGAAAATCTATAACTCCAGTGATAATTTGGGAGAAGCCATAGCAATTAGTTTGTAAAATCAGATTTGTAACAAAAATGTGCCATGTGTGAAGCATAAGATTTCAAAATAACCAGTCCTTGGATTTTGAAACAAAGTTAGGTTTATTGATGATCCATGTGGCTCATTCCAGTTGAAGATTGGAACTGATACTTTGTAACACTAGAATACATGCTTTAAAATGGCACATCAAAGGTTCTATAAACAATTCTACATTCACATGTGAAATTCACACGCTGGGCTCCTTATCTATATTGCAACTAGCACATCCTGGGTTCAGGCCTGGCTGAGCCTGAGAACAAGTCCCAGGAGGTCTTATCCTCAAAGAGGACATTCCTGCATCTGTTAGTAAAAGTGAAAGAAGAGAGGTGGGGGTTGCTACTTTGATGTGCCCATATTTAATTCTGGGTTAGTAACAATTCTAAAATCTGGATTCTAGAGTATAAAATGAGTATACAATGCTTAACACTATGAGACTGAGAGATTAGGTTGGTGCTTGCTTGAGACTGAACATTCATGAACTAATAATGACTCATGGTCTCCATCTGTGGATATCTGAATCTATGGATTGGAGTCACACCAACACTGGACAGATTTTCCTGTAAATTTGAGGGACCCACAGAAAGAAATCTTAAAACACACACACACACTGCTGCTCTGGAACCCCAGGAGTCACTGTGGATGCAGCTGATGCCGGGAGCCATTCTGGACTCAAAATGGCTTCCAGACACTGCCACCCCTGCAGCAGGCCTCAGAGTAGGGTTGCCACCCTCCAGGTAGGGCTGAGTTCTCCCACTAGCTAGCAGAGATCCAGCTAGCAGAGATCAGTTCCCCTAGATAAAATGGCTGCTTTGAAGGGTGGACTCTAGTGCATTGTACCATGCTGAGGCCCCCCTCTTCCCCAAACCTCACCCTCTCCTGGATCTACTCCCACAATCTCCAGGTATTTTCCAACACAGACTCGGCAACCCTACTTCAGAGGTAGGTGGTGGGGCCTAGAGCCATGCCAAACACAGTAATCTGGAGAGAGAGAGGATTGCACCCTCCCCCTTTGTATAATTTATTTCCATTACAGTGGCAGGCTTCATGAATTCCCGGCATTGTGCAGGATGATCCTGGAGATTCCTTCCAACTCTATGATTTTATTATTCAAAGTGGGCACTTGCAGAAATAATGGAGCACAATTGATTTTAATGGTTTAGTGTTTTCCTTATGCCAGTGTTTCCCATTTGCAGGATTGCAACCCAGTATTGGGCCATGGAAGCCTCACTACCGGGTCACAAGAAAAGGCAAAGCTAGCCCTTCCCCCAGCAAAGCATGACCTCTGCTCTGCTTCCTTCCTTCTCCCATCTTTCTGTTGTACAGAGAAAAGCTAGCCTTGAAGACTGACACAGGCTGCAAAGCCTAAGCTCCGTTTAGGTGCCTTCCTTTCCCCATCTCTGTGTTGTGCAGAGAGGAGCTGGGTGGCCTCTTCTTTCTCCCCGCCCCCCCCCCCCGCCAGTGTTTGAGAGAAAAGTTGGCATCCACTGGCACTTTAGACCCATGAAGTGTTCTTCAAGGTATGAGCTTTCATGTGCCTTGCAGTATGTTCTTTTGGGGAGATTAGGGTTGCTAAATCCAATTCAAGAAATATCTAGGGACTTTGGGGGCAGAGCCAGAAAACTTTGGGGTGGAGCCAGGAGAAATTGGGGGTGGAGCCAGGAACAAGGGTGTGACAAGCATAATTGAATTCCAAGGGAGTTCTGGCCATCACATTTAAAGGGACAGCACACCTTTTTAAATGCCTTTCTTCCATAGGAAATAATGAAGGATAGGGGCACCATCTTTTGAGGCTCATAGAATTGGACCCCCTGGTCCAATCGTTTTGAAACTTGGGGGGTATTTTGGGGAAAGGCATTAGATGTTATACTAAAAGTTTGGTGCCTCTATCTCAAAAAATAGCCCCCTAGAGCCCCCAATACCCATGGATTAATTCCCCATTATTCCCTATGGAAATCATTCTCCATAGGGAATAACAGAGTGCCCAGTAGACATTTCCCTCCTCCCCCACACTTTCTAAAGTGGGGGAGGGCCTCCAAACCAGGGAATCCCCTGCCCCCTCCCTCTTTCACACACAGATACTTACTGGGTCTTGTTCCTGCAGAACTTTACTTGCTCTGAAAACGAAAGCAAAACAAAGGGAGGGATCGTTCTCTAATGAAACTGTTACTGACCCTTTCCCATGAAGCCCTTCCTGTTTCCTGCTCAGCCTTAAAGGCACACATTTTAAAAACGGACCTGTTTGCAGGTTTCTAAACCTGCAGGAGTTCTAAAACTACATGGTGACTGTGGGGGCGGGGCTTTTCCCGCCGGCCAGCTGGCTGGGAGCGGGGGGAAGCCTGTAAAAATGAGGGATCCCCCGCTGGGACCTGGGGATTGGGAAGCCTAGGGAAGATTTCCCCGGGAGACCTGGATGGCAAAGAAAGGGGGGGGGGGTTCAGCTGGGAGGGGCAGGGAGTGGGCATTCCAGTAGCTATTTTTTTTACGAAATGACCCCTGAGCAGAATTGTTGCTGGCTGAGGTCATCTGATGGTGAGTAGGCCTTCTTTCTTTCTTTCTTTCTTTCTTTCTTTCTTTCTTTCTTTCTTTCTTTCTTTCTTTCTTTCTTTCTTTCTTTCTTTCTTTCTTTCTTTCTTTCTTTCTTTCTTTCTTTCTTTCTTTCTTTCCCTGCAAGTGATGCTGTGTCTGTATTCTTGGTGCTGGGGAGGGGAGGCAACAGTGGGAAAGCTTCTAGTGCCCTGGCCCCACTGGTGGATATTCTGCTGCTTTTGGGACATTGTATGAGAGAATTTTGGACTGGGTGGTTCACTGGCCTGATCCAACGTGGCTTTTCTTATGTTCTTTCTTTCCATGTCTTTCTTTTCCTTTCCTTCCATTTCATTCTTTCCCTATCTCTTTCTTTCCTTCCATTTTTACTGGATGAAATTTTTCTGTTCATCATACTGTTGCTGCAGACATAGGAGCTTTGCCAATGAAAAGTTGGCACCTCCAGTTGTAGCCAGCTGGCCTTTCTATGAGATTTCTGTGTGAGTGAGTGAGAGTGAGAGGTATGGGACAGAAAGATTATTGGAGATTACTGCTGTATTTCTCAACAGCACTGGAAGTGATGGTACTATGAACTTGGCACCATTGTACTGGTCCTACTTTTAACAGCTGTTTAACACCAAAGTTAAACTCCTCCTGTAGATATTTAAAAAGATGAAAGAAGTTCACTGGCTAAATATCTGCACAACAGGTTGCTTTTAAAGGCATGGGAAAAACCGCTAGTAAAAAGCTGCAAGCCCCTCATAAATATCCTTTTTGGGATAACTGCAGAAAAGCCTGTATGAACTTCATATAAATTGAAACTAATTCATTAATTGCAGTACAGTTCTCTGCTACCCTTCACAGCAATTTCCCAGTGTTTCAGCCAAGGAAAAGTATGAAAAATATCTGTCAAAAGATTTTCTTGAAACCAAGCAAGCTTGGTTGTGGCTTGAGGCAGGGTTTCAGTAGTAGCAGCTGAAGGAAGGGCCTACTAAATGTGTCAGCATATTTTGAGGTAGAGCAGCTGCCAGGGCCCAGTGTGGATGGTACACTGTGCTGGCATTCCTGATGGCAATGGCAACAGCACTCCCAACTGCATACACTGGCCAGTGCTGTTGAGGAGGGTGTGTGTAGGTGGTGCAGACAATTGAACATGGGCACTTGGAGTGCTTGCAATCTGGAGAAGAACACAGAAACAGATAGGTGCATGCAGGTGTGGGGGTGGAAAGAGAGGAACCTGGGAATGTATGAAAAAGTTGCAGACCGCCCACTTTCCACCCCCATTTTGGCTCAGCATGAATTTCAGAGAGATTTTTCTGAAAACAAAGTTAGTTCAGAAGAAGAGGCAGTTTTGGAGGAGTGCCCTGGAAGTGACATTACAGGAAAAGGTGGAGTTTTGGTTCAGTGTGCCCTGGAAGTGACATCACTTCGCCCTTGATCTATAAGTGACACCACAGGAAATTATATAATTCTTGGCTCTTGGCTCCACCCCCAAATTTTAGTCTCCTGGCTCCACCCCCAAATTTTAGTGGGCCATGAAGGAGAAGTGTAAAAATAACAGGACCACAGGAAAGAAAAGTTTGGGAAACCCTGCCTTATGCAATGCAGTAAGCATGAGGGGCGGGGGAGGGAAGGGCACAGTGCAGTGTTTGATAAATGTGTTTGACAAGGCTGCTATGCCTAAGGTTACCCATGCTCCATTAATTGCCGTACTTTTCTAGGAAATAGTTTACGTCAGAACTTGCATTCAGCTCTATTTGCATAAGTTATGACCAAATCCTATTTTAAGCAAGAATTTTAAAGTTCCAAAAGGAAGAGCCACGAGATACTTTGAATAATGAATAACAAATGTAATTTCAATCAACTTTGGCTGCTTTCCCAATTCTACTTTGTAAGGAAGAAGCTTCATTTATTTTAAGGAAACCCACAAGTACCCAAAATGCCTTGAAGTGAGAGTTATCATCAGACTTTCTTACATGCTTGATCAGTACTGATACTTTAGGAAAAGATCTAAATCAGACTTTCTTACGTGATTGATCAGTACTGAGACCAATTCTGCACCTAGCACTTGTCTCCCATTTGTGTGGGATTCTGCACTGGCATCTCTGGAGCAGGGCTGTATGTTCCCTGCTTGCTCCTTGGCCTGCACAAACTCGAGAACAGAGAATGAGACCAGGACAAAGGCTAATGCGGATTTTCATTCAAGACCATCATCTGGTTGTAGGACTGCCAATCCCCAGGTGGGGGCAGGGATCCCTCAGTTTGGAGGCACTTCCCCCACTTCACGGTCAGGTGGGGGGAGGGAAATGTCTGCTCGGCACTCCATTATTCCCTATGGAGACCAGTTCCCATAGGGCATAATTGAAAATTGATCCACGGGTATCTGGGGCTTGGGGGCTGTTTTTTGATGTAGAAGCACCCAATTTTCAGCATAGCATTTGATGCCTCTCCTCAAAATGCCCCCTCACCCCTAAAATTTCAAAAAGATTGGACCAGGGGGTTCAATTCTATGAGCCCCAAAAGAAGGTGCCTCTATCCTTCATTATTTCCAAATGGAGGGAAGGCATTTAAAAGGCCTCTTTAAATAGGATTGCTAGAACTCCCTTCCGAGTTCTGTTGTGCTTGTCACACTCTTGCTCCTGGCTCCACTCCCAAAGTCTCCTGGCTCTACCCCCAAAGTCCCCAGATATTTCTTGAGTCAGACCTAGCAGCCCTGTCTGGTTGTTTGTAAGAATGGTATATATTCCATGAGGCAACGCTTTTTTGAACAGGAACACACAGGAACGCTGTTCTGGCTGGCTTGGCATCAGGGGGTGTGGCCTAATATACAAATGAATTCCTGCTGGGCTTTTGCTACAAAAAAGACCCTGCCAGGAGGTATTACACAGGTAGGACCAGCCATGGGAATGGAATCTTCTGCTGAAAGCCAACAATATTTGTGACCCGCCAAACTGCCTACAACTCTCCAGATGAATATGATGCCTTTAGTTTTTGAAAAAGCCCAGATTTTCTCCATAATTACTGGTCAAACCACCCCCTCTTGAGAGAACAGCTCTGAGAGAACTGTGACTGACCAAGGTCACCCAGCGGGCTGCATGTGGAAAATTAGGGAATCAAACCCATTTCTCCAGATTAGAGTCCACTACTCTTCACCAGGGCTTTTTTTGTAGCAGGAACTCCTTTGCATATTAGGCCACACACCCCTGATGTAGCCAATCCTCCTGGATCTCACAGTAGGTCCTGTACTAAGAGCCCTGTAAGGCTACATAAGTGGGGTGTAGCCTAATATGCAAAGGAGTTCCTGCTATAAAAAAGCCCTGCTCTTAACCACTACACCACAGCTGGCTCTCAAGGGTAGTGGTAATGGATACCCAAAAATAATAATTAACAATCTGGTCTCAACATCAGGCATTGAGAGTATAGCCCCATGGATTCTTACCACAGAGCAAACACACTTGAGTGTAGTGGGGCTTACTTCTGAGTAGACATTCATGTTCATCATACTCCTTCTTAATCCAGCTCTGTGACATTCATACAGTCTTTTTTAAAAAATCCACTCTTTAGAAGATGCACCAAATTGCAAATGCTTAGATAACAAAACACTAAAAAAAATGGATTATTTCTGGTTCCCGTGATTTTAAACACACTGGTCATGAATTGCAAATACTTCTCAGAATGCTCTTTTGTTTTAGGGTTTGTTTTGTTTTTAGTACCATTATTTAGGTATGAAGGAAATATGTAATTTTTAATTAGACTTCTGAAGCGTAACCCAGCTTTGGGGAAACTTTAGTAGGTGCAGACACACCTAGACTGCTTTGAGATGTATTCTTTACATTCATAGTGTAAGCTAGTAGCCGGACTTGATACAGGAGAAGATTTCTATACCTATAATAAGTGTAGGAGTAGCTAATTGAGCTCATACTGCTTTAGAATGAGTAAACCAAAACTCCCTTTGATGCAACTGTTAAAGCTAAAGGAGCCTTATCCTTTATTATACCTGGTCACCCAGCATACACCTCCCTTCCTTCCACCCTTCATCCCCAAAGCTGCATGATATTTGTTCAAAAGCAAAGCAGGAACTCTGTGGATCAGATAGAACACTTGGGAACACTCTTGCTTTTGCATCATCTCAGGTTGTGACAGTTTCCCCCTCCTTTTGATCACCTTGAAGCAGGGCTGCCAAGAGCTGCCATGGGCCCCGGACAAAGATTCCTTCTCTCTTATCCAAACCAAACATCATAACAAAACAACTTTGCTGGCTGTTACCATAAAATGATAATAATCAAAGGATCCACAAAACTATAATAATCAAAAGATCCACATGTCCATCTCTCTCTCTCTGTCCATTTGCAACAGACATAACTCATCAGAAACTAGAACCAAACGTGATAACAAAACAACTTTGCTGGCAGTTACCACAAAACTGTAATAATAAAAGGATCTGCAAATCCAACATGCTTCCGGTCTCCACTCATGCCCATAGCGGGATTTTCTGAACGTCTGACCTCACCCTGAGTCACTCTGTCATGGAAGTTTACTGAGTGGCCGGTCACATTCAGCCAAGCTTAACTCACAAGATTAATTCATATCTGTATTCTCGGCTATACAGCCTCTTTATTTTAGTGTATTTCTTATTTGGAACAGCAGAATAGTGATTGTAATTGCAATGCAATGAATCAGAGTGGTGTTTGCAATGCATTCCTCTGATCAGGCAACAGAGCAGACAACACCAACATCACAGCTAAGAGAAAGATGCTATCAGTTACCTCCACACTTGAGTGGAGACATGACAACAGGGTCGTATAGCTCTTCACATTCTTAACACTCTGAGAGATTATTTGCCTGTTTTCTCCCAGAACTGAATCTAAATTATAATGACCTTATGAATTTAGCTTGTTATTTCTCTTTGCATCTGTTAATACATTTCAGTATATTGTATGCTTGTATGCTAATTTTCTGTTCAATCTCTGCCGTCTGTCTGTCTGTCTATCTATCTATCTATCTGGACAGGCAAGTCTGATACTTTGATTCCATCCTGTTTGACAAAGTGTACATGCACACAAAAGCTCACATCTTGAATAAAACTTTGTTGGTCTTAAAGGTGCTATTGTACTCTTAATTTTTGTCACATTGCTTCAGACCCACACAGCTGCCCACCTGGATCTTAACTCACAAGAGCTGTTGTAACAATAAAAGGGAGGAGAGGAGAACGATGTCAGCTGTTTTGGTTTCCCACTGGGGATAAAGTAAGCAAGACTTTTGGAAAATTGTAACTTAACAGTGTGTAAAGAATTGAAAACTTGCCATGCTTTGATAAAGTTGTTGAAAGCTGGTCAAAGCTTCTAGTGAAACAAAGGAATATAAAGTACTACCTCGTCACTGTGTGATGCTGTGTACTTAATACATTTGGAATTGAAACCACTCAGATACACTACGGGTCTCCTCAGGAGCAATTGGATCGAGGATTCCTTTCAATGTGGAAGGACTTACAGTCTACGTGAGACTGTTTATCGTGAACTTTCAAAGACTATGTCCTTCTTTTGTTTTCACTTTAGGTGTTCTGTTTATCAGGATATGTTTATAAGATGATTGTCTGAGAGTGTTTTGAATACTACAGAAGCTTGTTTTGTAAATTTGTATAGTTGTCTTATTGCTTCTTCTGGGGAGAGACGGTGGCTCAGTGGTAGAGCATCTGCTTGGTAAGCAGAAGGTCCCAGGTTCAATCCCTGGCATCTCCAACTAAAAAGGGTCCAGGCAGATAGGCATGAAAAACCTCAGCTTGAGACCCTGGAGAGCCGCTGCCAATCTGAGTAGACAATACTGACTTTGATGGACCGAAGGTCTGATTCAATATAAGGCGGCTTCATATGTTCATATGTTCTTTGGAGGCTGGTTATCATGGAACCTTAGGGTTTTCTCCTGTCACTCTCTGCCATGATTCTCTGTTTGTTGCACAATCCCCAGTCGAAGACAGGGGATCCCCCAGTTTGGAGCCCCCCTCCACTGCTTCAGGGTCATCAGAAAGCGGAGACAGGAGGACGGAAATGTCTGCTGGGTGCTCCATAATTCCCTATGGAGACTGATTCCCATAGGGTGTAATGGAGAATAAATGTTAATCTGCCTCAGTAGTTAACAAGTGAGGAACAGAAGTTGGAACTTATTTTATTTACTTTATTTATTTTACTTTACTTTATTTATATCCTGCCTTTATCCTAGGGTTACCAAGTCCAACTCAAGAAATATCTGGGGTCTTTCTTTTATTAATTTCTTTTTCCCTGGTCTTTTTTTCAAATCTTTTTCTTTATTATTTATTTCCTTTTGCAATGTTGCCAACTTTTCTTCCTTTGCTCTTTTATCTTTATTGTTCAATGTAATTAATAGTCCCCTCATTACTGCTTTATAAGTGTCCCATACTGTTTGAAATTCAATGTCATCCGTTTCATTTATTTGGAAGAACGCTGCAGTCTCCTTTCCTAAAAATGATACAATGTCTTTATCTTGTAGTAAATCCTCATTAATTCTCCATCTTCTTGTTTTCTTTCGCAGTTTTATAGACCAACATATTGGGTTGTGATCCGCCCAAACCTTGGGTAGAATCTCAATTTTTTTTGTTATGAGGCCCAAATTTTGGGAACCCCATATCATATCTATTCTCGAAAAAGAACTATGTCTCGCTGAAAAAAATGTATAGTCTTTTACTTCAGGGTTAAATTTTCTCCATATGTCTTCTAAATTTTCTTGTTTAACCAATTCAAAGAAATTACGATATTACAATCCCAAGTTAAGCATTTGCTGAACAAAGAGTTAGAATGGAATTTAAAAAAATTGAAACAGAAATCGTTTGAAAGTGCGAATAAACCTGGTAAATATTTAGCCTGGCAATTGAAAAAAAAGAAAGAAAATAAGACTATAAATAAAATCATGGCAAATGGGAAAGAAATAGTGGATCAAGAAGGAATTAAAAGAGAATTTTTTAAATACTATGCAAATTTATTTAAAGGTGTAAATATAAGCAAAGAAAAAATGGAAGAGTATCTACGGAATATCCAGGTGGCGCCTTTGACGGAATATATGAAAAAGATATTAAATGACCCAATAGAGAAAATTGAAGTAGAAGCAGCAATAAAAGCAATGAAAGAGGGTAAAGCCCCTGGGCCAGATGGATTCACATCAAAATTTTATAAAACTCTTAAGGATGAAATAACACCCAAACTGTTGAAACTGTTAAATACAATAAGAGAAGAAGGGAAGATCCCAAAGACATGGAGGGAAGCTGCAATTTCTTTGATTCCTAAGGAAGATAAAGACATCACAAATGTAAAGAATTATAGACCAATTTCATTGTTGAACAACGACTATAAGATTTACTCAAGAATCTTAGCAGAGCGATTGAAACAATATTTGATCAATTTTATAAATAAAGACCAAGCCGGATTTCTTCCTAAAAGACAAATAAAAGACAATGTGAGAGCTGTCATTAATGTTGTGGAATACTATGAGAAGCATCCAGAAAAGGAAGCGGCCTTATTTTTTGTTGACGCAGAGAAAGCCTTTGACAACTTGAATTGGGACTTTATGTTTGCGGTAATGGAAAAAATCAATTTAGGGGAACAATTTATAAAAATGACAAGAGCAATATATACAGATCAATATGCAAAATTGTGTATAAATGCAGATCTTACTAAAGAACTGAAAGTGAGTAAAGGAACAAGGCAAGGATGTCCGTTATCACCACTGTTGTTTATAATGACCTTGGAAATATTGCTACAACAAATTCAAAAAGATGAAGAAATAGAAGGTTTAAAAATTAGAAGATTCTCTTATAAATACAAAGCTTTTGCAGATGATATAGTGTTTATACTGGAGAATCCGATTCAAGTGTCACCATTGTTGTTAGCCAAGATAAAAGAGTATGGAGAACTAGCAGGATTGTATATAAACAAAGAGAAATCAAAATTCTTATGTAAAAATATGCAACCAAATAAAATAAAAGAACTACAAGAGGTGACGGGTTGTGAAGTCACAACCAAAGTTAAATACCTTGGAATAGAGATAACAATGAAGAATATTGATTTATTCAAAAATAATTATGAAAAACTGTGGTGCAAAATGGACAAAGATTTGATGAAATGGAATAGGCTTAATTTGTCCTTATTGGGTAGGATAGCTGCAATCAAAATGAATATTTTGCCAAGAATAATGTATTTATTTCAAACCATCCCGATTGTAAAAGATGCAAAACAATTTAACAAATGGCAAAGGAAAATCTCCGACTTTATATGGGCCGGAAAGAAACCAAGAATAAAGATGAAGATCTTAACAGATGCTAAAGAGAGAGGAGGTTTTCAACTTCCTGATCTAAGATTGTATCATGATGCAGTTTGTTTGACATGGATTAAAGATTGGATAATGCTGTTAGATAAAAAACCTTTATGGTTAGAAGCTCACGGAAATAAATTCGGCTGGCACGCGTATATGTATTATGGGAAGAATAAAATGGATGGTTTTTTCTCTCACCACTATGTTAGAAACACTTTACTAAGTACTTGGATAAAATATAAGAAATATGGGGACGAGAGAAAACCGCTGTGGATAGTGCCAGCAGAAGTAATAAAAATAACAGCTGAATCCGACGATAAAAGAGAAATGTCATATAACCAACTGCTCAAGATTCGAGGAGATAAAATTGAATTAAAATCTTCGGAAGAGCTAGACAATAAATATGATTGGTTTCAAATGCAACAAATTAAAAGCTTGTTGGAAAATGATATAAAATCGGAAGGAATTAGACGAGAACAAACAGAATTGGAAAGGGTCCTGCTTGGTGATAATGAAAAATTGATATCAAAAGTATATAAGTTATTATTGAAATGGTCTACAGAAGAAGAAGTAGTAAAATCTCAAATGGTCAAATGGGCAATCAATGTGAATAGAGAAATACAAATGGATGCATGGGAATACCTTTGGATGAAATCAATGAAGATATCAACTTGTCAGAGCATAAAAGAAAATTGTTTTAAGATGATGTACAGGTGGTATATGACCCCGAAAAAATTGGCTAAGATGAGCAAGAAAATGTCGGATAGATGTTGGAAGTGTAAAAAACATGAAGGTTCTTTCTTCCATATGTGGTGGACATGTGAAAAAGCGAAAGAGTATTGGAAGATGATACAACAAGAAATCTCCAAAATATTGGGTTACGACTTTAAGAAAATTGCAGAGACATTTTTGCTTGGATTACAATTAGAAAAATATCCAAAGGAAGATAGGACTCTAATTTGGTACCTGCTATCAGCTGCTAGGAGATTGTATGCGCAGCTTTGGAAGCAAGAAAAAATACCGGATAAATGGGATTGGACTATGAAAGTTCTATCGTGGAGTGAAATGGATAAATTAACTAGAACATTAAGAGACTATGATTTGGAGATATTTAAAAAAGAGTGGAGGAAGTTTAAAGAATACATAGAGAAAGAGTCGAATGTAAGAAGACATTGGACAATTTTTTAGTAATATTGGGGGGGGGGGAAACGAAGAAGCAAGAAGGGGGGGGAAATATATATATAATTTTGATTAGTCAGATGTATCTTTAGTTTTGAATTAGAATCTATAACCTCGGGGAAGTCTATATTGGAGGGAGGGGGATTGAAAAGTCATATGGGTTAGTATTGAAGCAACGAAGGGAAATTAAGTTCTGTAACCATATGCTATCAATAAATTGGTAAAACAGAAGAAATATCTGGGGTCTTTGGGGGTGGAGCCAGGAGACTTTGGGGCTGGAGCCAGGAGCAAGGGTTTGACAAGCACGATTGAACTCCAAAGGGAGTTCTGGCAATCACATTTAAAGGAACTGCATACTGTTTCCATTTGGAAATAAAAAAGGATAGGGGCACATTCTATTGGGGCTCATAGAACTGGACCTCCTGGATGCTATGCTGAAAATTTGGTGCCTCTATCTCAAAAAACAACCAACCCAGAGCCCCAGATACCCACAGATTAATTCTCATGCATGCATATAGTGGAAGGGAGGAAGCATCCTTTTACTGCTGATAGATCATGGGGAAATATTAACTCCCTCCTTCTTTTCATAATATTAACAAAGGTTTGTTGCCATACTACAGCTAAGTACATTCTAAATTGCCAACCCAGTTGGGTGAGGAGTTGAGACTGAAAAAATAAGGGGGAGGGAATTATAAGCGGGGACAGAAGAATGAAATCTTGAAAGGAAGAGAGCAAAATGAAGGAGGAGCAAAATGTGGGAAAGAGTTAGGGAAACATAGAGAAAGACAACAAAGGGTTGTTTTTAAAAATGCTACCACACACTAATGCTACCAAACTGGCTGTGCAGAAGCTGAGTGGAACTGAAGGAAAAAAGGAAACCATAGAGTATTGCAGGTAATGGCCTTACTAGCATGCTGCACTGACTGCAACTTGTCCTGGCTTGTCTTGCCTTGCTCCAGTGTTGTTTTGGTTTATGGGTTTAGCAGGATTGGAGAAGGATGGGTTTCCTTCAAACAATTTTGCAGAAAGGATGAGCTTTTTATTGTGCTCTTCCTTCCCTGCGCCCCTAGTGGCTGCAGATAAAACTGCACTAGAATTCCCCCACACACACAAAATGCATTCCATGAATGTAGCATATATATATATTTAGCAGCAGTGTTGGTTGTATCCTCTCTTCTCTTTTTCAATGTATTTTTAAATAATCCATCTTCTCCAGGCCCATAGCTAACCAGGGGCCCATGGGGCCTGGCCCCCTGAGAGGGCGGTTTGGGGGGGGGGGCTCACCCTCATTCCAGGTTTGTTCCCTCTCTCTCCTGCACAATTTAAATCATGCATTTTGGGTGCTCCTGCAAGCCCCTCCCATGTGATTTAAATCACACAAAAGGGAGAAGGACAGCCCAGACTCTCCAGCTTCCTACTCTCACCCCATGGCCCCCTCCCCCCATAGCCCCTAGCTATGGGGCTGCTCTTCTCCTCTCCACATAGGCCTCTTCTGTGTGGCTGGCCCCCACTCCTACAGCAGCTTTTTTTTGTCTGCGATCACCACCCTGTGTCAGAATTCCAAATGTGCCCACAGGCTGAGAAAGACTGGAGACCCTCAAAGTAGACAACACAGATCCTGATAGATAGACCAGTGGTCTGATTCAGCGTGTAAGATAGCTTTATGTGTTCAGGTGTGATGCCTTCTTCTAAAATGTTACTACTTGGTTAGAGCTGCCTTCAGGAAAGTGGCCAAGGATCCACATGCTCAGGTTCATTCAGGGCTTTTTTTTTTTTGTAGCAGAAACTCCTTTGCATATCAGGCCACACACCCCTGATGTAGCCAATCCTCCAAGAGATTACCGGGCTCTTAGTACAGGGCCTGCGGTAAGCTTCAGGAGAATTGGCTACATCAGGGGCATGTGGCCTGATATGCAAAGGAGTTCCTGCTACAAAAAAAGCCCTGGGTTCATTACTACTCATCATATTTCTGACCATCTTAATCATATTGTGTACAGTCTTGAAAAGAGATTTTTCCATACATTGCATGTGATGGTTTCCATAAGACTGGGACCAGCACAGGTGACCAGCTTGGTAAAATCTTCTGCCAGATGATTGTTTGGATGTTCCTAGAGAGTGCTTTCTTCTTTTTATGTAGATTCTTTTTATTATTTAACTATACCAATGTACATAATATATGCCAAACAATTAAATACACATAATAGCGTTTACAGAGTAAATCAACTATCAGTTAATCAAGAGGTAATAATAACAATTTAGACAATATCTTAGCTTCCAGCCTTTTGGCTTGTAAATCCATAAACCTATATGCATGATAATATATCTAATTTTACAACTCCGTCCAGCTCATCCGATTCCAGTGAACAATAAAGGGTTTTCATCTTTGCCTAAACCTAACATGATGTTGAGGTTGGAGCCTTTACAAAGGGCAAAGCATCTTCACATTACTGGACTGTCAGCTGTAATCTGTGGCTGAAAGCCAGGCCTCGGATTCAGCGGGAGCTCACAGGAGCACAGCTCCTGAACCTTTCTGACAGTTCCACTTCCTCCTTCCCACCTTGTCCATTGAACAGTAGATGCAGCTGCATAACAATCCCTGGATGAGCTCCACCACCTCTTTTTCTACAAAACAACCCCTGCTGAAAGCTATAGAGTTTCATGAGTAGATAATTCTTTGAAGAAGTAACTTGGCACCCCCGCTTTCTTGTGTATGCATGTGGGGTCATTTTCCGAATTTACAGCACCACCCATTTAATTGTTTATTTATTATTTATTTATTTATTGCACTTGTATCCCGCCCTCCCTGGACAGGCTCATTGTTGTATATATCAAAAGATTCAATAGCAGTTGTCATGAATTATGTTTAAATTTTTAATTTACGCCTAGGAACTTTTGGAGGAAAGTGGGGTTCTTTACCAAGCTAGCATAGAAAAGGTATTGTGATCTTTCCTTTTCAAGTTATCTGTCCTGAAGTTTTCAGTGCTGTTTAAAATAAACCATTAAGTTAAGGGAGCTGTGAAGGTAGTATTGCTCCACCCTGCAAAGAAGGGGTTTGGAGATAAAGATAAGATAAGGATGGGGAGGTAAGGATAAGATAAATCCAAGCGGGCAGCCGTGTTGGTCTGAAGCAGTTGAACAAAGCAGGAGTCAAATTGGTTGGTCTTAAAGGTGCAATTTGACTCCTGCTTTGTTCAGAAGGATAAGATAAGGATGGGAAGCCTGGATCAAGGAGCAGACAGGAAGATAGTAGAGGTATTTAAGGGAGGATGTCACATGGTCTAAACTACTGACAGGCAAACGATCTTGACAAAAGTGTGCCAGGAGAGAGGTGAAGCTGCAGAGAATTCACAAAGCAAGACCAGACAGAACAGGGACAAGGTGAGAACTGAAAGTGGACTGAAGTATTTGCTGAAAGGGCAGAGAGAAAGAACTGTACTTTTGCTGTGTCGTAAAGGAACAAGTTTCACAGTTGGCATGTTTGAGACCCAGTTTGGTGTAGAGGTTAAATGCATGGACTCTTATCTGGGAGAACCGGGTTTGATTCCCCACTCCTCCACTTGCAGCTGTTGGAATGGCCTTGGGTCAGCCATAGCTCTCACAGAGCTGTTTTTGAAAGGGCAGCTTCTGTGAGAGCTCACTCAGCCCCACCCACCTCACAGGGTGTCTGTTGCGGGGGGGAGGAAGATAAACCACTGAGTGAAGGTCGGGGTATAAATCCAATAACACCATCACCTTTTGCTACCCGTTTGATCATTTTCTCCCGTATTCTTGTAACCCTAGATAATGTTATGGTGCTTGTGCTTCAAGATTTGAAGGGTCCACATGTACCCACTAAGCAAAATTTATCAGTGCCATTGGCATGAAAAGTTTCAATGATCAGGCCAGACACTTGGGAGAAAGCTCCATGAAACTCAACGAAATTTACTTTCAGAATAGATATGCATAATATCATAGAATCATAGAGTTGGAAGGGATCTCCAGGGTCATCTAGTCCAACCCCCTGCACAATGCAGGAAACTCACAAATACCTCCCCCTGAATTCACAGGATCTTCATTGCTGTCAGATGGCCATCTAGCCTCTGTTTAAAAACTTTCAAGGAAGGAGAGCCCACCACCTCCCGAGGAAGCCTGTGCCACTGAGGAATCGCTCTAACGGTCAGGAAGTTCTTCCTAATGTTGAGCTGGAAACTCTTTTGGTTTAATTTCAACCCATTGGTTCTGGTTCTACCTTCTGGGGCCACAGAAAACAATTCCACACCATCCTCTGTATGACAGCCCTTCAAGTACTTGAAGATGGTGATCATATCACCTCTCAGCCGCCTCCTCTCCAGGCTAAACATCCACAGCTTCTTCGTCCTTTCCTTATAGGACTTGATCTCCAGACCCCTCACCATCTTCGTTGCCCTCCTTTGGACCTGTTCCAGCTTGTCTATATCCTTCTTAAAATGTAGTGTCCAAAACTGAAATATCAGGTTGTAAATATTTAAATATTGACTCTGGAGTTTTAAACATAAACCAGTCCTCCTGAAAAATAACAAAACTGATTAAAGGGGGAACATATTTGTCAGAAACTTTCTGTTCCCATTCATGAACTTCTTCAATAGTTCTTGCACTCCAGTGAGCCTCACAATAGGGTTGCCAAGTCCAATTCAAGAAATATCTGGGGACTTTGGGGGTGGAGCCAGGAGTCTTTGGGGGTGGAGCCAGGAGACATTAGGGGTGGAGCCAAGATCAAGGCTGTGACAAGCATAATTGAACTCCAAAGGGAGTTCTGGCCATCACATTTAAAGGGACAGCACACCTATTCAATTCCTTCCTTCCATAGGAAATAATGAAGGATAGGGGCACCTTTTGGGGCTCATAGAACTGGACCCCCTGGTCCAATCTTTATGAAACTTGGGGGGTATTTTGGGGAGAGGCACTAGATGCCATACTGAAAATTTGGTGCCTCTACCTCAAAAAACAGCCTCCCACCACCCTCCACATCTCCAGGAATTCCCCTCGCCCAGCTGACAACCCCCTCCCCCCAAGAGGGAATATTCTCCTCCGAGCCCTTCCCCCTCCCCCACTGTAGAAATCTTTGTCGTGTCCCGCACGCCAGCCAGTGAGTAACAAGCAAAGAAAGGAGCGCCATCCAACCCGATGAAGAGTTCTGGAGAACTAGAACACATGTGTGTAATAAAACGTACTATCTAATACAAAGTACTACCTGGTAATAGTAATATCTGCTTGGAGTTTCTTAAGAAAAGAAATATCCAAGGGGGCTGAGATCCACCTCCAAGAGTACGACGACGAATACAACACTCCATTTTCCCCCTTCCCCAAAAGCCTGCACGACCCCGCTCTTCAGTCAGGGCTCGTCTGAAGTCCCCACCTTGCAACATAAGCCCCTAGGGCCAAGACAGAAACCGGCGGCTCCTGAGCTGGTGTCGTGCGCACGACACCCACTCCCCACTTGCCTGGGCGCCGCAGCGTCCTCCTGGGGGTCGGTGTCAGGCGCGCCCTCCTCCCTGACGTCGGGCAAGGTGAAGAAGAGCAGCTGCTTTCCTGCCAGCGTGGCCCAAGCCCCTGGCTCTTTGGGCAAAGGCGGCACAGCCAAGCATGGGGAGCTGGTGGCCAAGGTGCCGGAGGGCTTGGCCCCGGGGCCTGACCGAGTGGCGCTGGGGATACACAAGCCCCCTAAGGGGGCCAAGGCAGCGCTGCAGCCGGCAAAAGAGGGCATGGAGAGGGAGGCAGGAGCAGCAGCGCCTTGGGCGGCGGGGCACTGGCGGCGGGCGAGAAAGTGGCGCCATGGGTAGACTAGCCCCCTGCAGGCGCCAAGGCAACGCTGCAGCTGGGCAAAGGAGGGCACGGAGAGGGAGGCAGGAGCAGCAGCGACTTGGGCGGCGGGCAAGAAAGTGGCGCCGAGGGTAAACGAGCCCCATGCGGGCACCAAGGCAGCGCTGCGGCCGGGCAAAGGGCACGGAGAGGGAGGCAGGAGCAACAGCGGGCAGCCTGGGCTCCACTCTGCCGCCCGCTGTCCCGCCGCCGCCACGCGCGCTGAGCGGCCATTTGCAAGGAGCAGGCTGAGCCAGCCTGCTCCTTGCCAATGGCCGCTCAGCGCACCACGGCGGCGGGCAGCGGGCGGCAGAGCTCCTGAAGACGGGGACAGCCAGCCCTCCACCACCAGTGCGCGGAAGAGCCCCCAGCCAGCTGGGCTGAGGCGGGAAGGGAAGCTGCGCCACCAGAAAGAAAAGGGCTCCGAGAAGGAGCGCCCAGCTCTAGCGGCGCGAGACCTCGGTGGGCAGCCAACCCAGCCAGAGGCCCGCTCGCGCTCGGCTCGTCTTGGTGGGAAGGGCCGCCATTCCCCCCCGCTTTCCATTTTTTTGGTGAGCGGGGGGAGGAGGCTCCAAATCGGGGGTCTCCCGCCCAGGCGGGGGATTTGGGACCCCTACCTCACAAGGATTGCTTTTGTGCTGTGATAGTGATGCCTTCTTGATTCTCTGAACTCTGATTTTATCAATAACTTACAAACTGTTCTGTTCCTAGATTCTTCCTGTTGGTATGGTTTAGTAGATGGTTAGTGAAGAGCTGTCTGCTACACCTCATTGAAAAGCCATGTGATATAGTGGTTAAAATGTTGAACTAGGTCTAAAGATGCAGAAAAAAATGGAAAATTCAGGGGGAAATCCTCCCATTACCTCCAATGATTCCCCGCAGCTATGTATGGTGGCTACGAATTGACGACGCCATTGAATCCTGGGTGGCCCGATGTCAGCCATGCCAGGAGACTCGTCCGGCCCCACCTGGCACCCCGACCCAACAGTGGGAGTCCACTCGCAACCCCTGGTCCCGCCTTCACCTCGACTTCGCGGGGCCCTTTCAGGGGCATATATACTTCCTTATTGTGGACTAGATGGCTAGAGGTAGTGCCAGTAGCCTCCACCTCTTCTCGGGAGGCATTAGGGATGCTATGCATGGTATTCGCTACACATGGCCTCCCTGACACATTGGTATTGGCTAATGGGACGGCCTTCACCTCGGTCGAGTTTCAGGATTTCTGTGGCTGAAATTTAATAAAACACATAAAGTCAGCCCCCTTTCACCCAGCCACAAATGGCCAAGCGGAAAGAATGATGCGGTCTACGAAGAAAACGCTCCCCTGAATCATATACGGGGAGTGGGAAGCACGCCTCGCTGAGTGCCTCTTAGCGCAACATTCAACCCCAGTACGGTCACCGGCCGCAGCCCAGCAGAGCTTCTCACACGCTGGCGGCTGACAACGCTCCTGGATCGCATGCATCCAGACCGTGTGCTGACCCGCAAGAGGTACCAGAGGCGGTCCGGGCCCCCTGGGGGTTCGACACAGGGGACTTAGTGTTTGCCAAAAACTTGGGGGGGGCGGTGTGGATAACAGCACGAGTATCCCAAGTACTAGGGGCTGTCATGTGCGAAGTCACTTCAGAGGGGGGATTCACAATAAGACGACACATTGATCAAATATGTGCGCGAGAGGCACCCGGGGGAAAAGAAGAGGATGAGAACGCAACCTCCCCGGCTCCTGCTCATGGCAGAACAACCCCTGAGCTGGAGGAAGCAGAAGAGACAGCAGCTACACCCATGCCAGAACCAACGGAACAAACGGGACCACTGCCAGCGCCAGAAACCTTGGAGGACCCAGTCCAGCTGACAGATTCCCCCTCAGCTCCAGGGCCTCCGCCAGCAACGCCTGAAGAAGAAACTGTGTCACTGCCAACCCCTGTGCTCAGGCGGTTGACACGAAAGCACTGCAAGCCTGCGTACCTAAAAGGCACTAAGGGCTTACGAACTAAGGGGGGAGGGATGTTATGTATGTGGACTCAAGGGAAGACTTTGGTGTTTCTGCCTGGCTCACTGGAGCCATACGGACTGAGCTTGGGGACTTGGGAACAAAAGGCTGTAGGATTCAAACCCTGACAGCCCAGGACCAATCACAAGCCCCCGCCGGTTTGAATGACCCAATAATGTGCTTGTGCGGGAACCCAGAGATGTATATAAGTTCGGCCCATGGGCCCCAACACCAGCCTTGATTGTAACCTTTACTATATGATTCCTATTAAAGAGCTTACCACTCATTCCGAGACTCTGCCATTCCTAGACAATATGGGAAATAATGGGAAAAAGTGAATGCAATTCCTTTGAAGAATGGTTTTACTCACTCAGAATATGCTGTATGAAGATTTTTGCATAAACCATGGTGGCCAAACTGTGACTCGGGAGCCACATGCAACTCTTTCACACATATTGTGCAGCTCCTGGAGGTCATGGAGGAACTTAACGTAGCTTACTCTCAAGTAAGCATATGAACATATGAAGCTGCCTTATACTGAATCAGACCTTTGGTCCATCAATGTCAGTATCGTCTTCTCAGACTGGCAGCGGCTCTCCAGGGTCTCAAGCTGAGGTTTCTCACACCTATTTGCCTGGACCCTTCTTTTTGGAGATGCCAGGGATTGAACCTGGGACCTTCTGCTTCCCAAGCAGATGCTCTACCACTGAGCCACAGTCCCCACCCCCAATGCTTAGCATCAGGACCTCAGTTAGCTTCTGAGCGCTAACCCATAGGTAGACGACTATTTCTGTTGTGTGTGAAGCAGAGAAGGAGGAAATAGGCAGGCTTACAAGCTCTTCTCCTTCACTGCAAAGGTTGCCTGGAAACCTAAAGTGGGGAAAGAGAGTGCAAGAACTGAGGGAGCCATTGGAAGGAGGGATGGAATTAAAGAGAGCAGAGCAGGGTTCCCCCTTAGTTTCATAGCTCTTGTAGGAGCTCTATTTACTAACCTTGGTGTCAAGACAAAGAGAGCTGCATAATGATGCCAACAGTGGCCAGAGATTTATATGGTGCATGTGTGTTTCCCTCTCCCACTGATGCCAAAAAATAATTATCTAACTTTTCCCTATGCTGGTCTTATGAGGATTGTTCTTCCCAGCTTTTGTTTTGTTTTTTAAAAAGTCTCCTTCTAGCATGGTTGTGTTGTCAGGTGCATAATATGTATTTTATCTTTCTGTGCAAAGAAAATATTAAGAGTTTTGATAAAGATGTGTGTGTAATATTTGCTCATCTCTTGTGGCTCTCAAACATCTGATGTTTATTTTATTTGGCTCTTACATTAAGCAACTTTGGCCAACCCTGGTGTTAATACCAAACGGTATTAGACAATCTAATTTCTTGTGTGTATACTGTGGCTATATATATCACATTTGTAAGATTCACTGGTATGTAGTATCAGTATAAACAACAGAATTTTAAAACATAGTATCTAAAACTAAAGATTGCACATGTGGCTAATGTATTAGGGGCTACACTTTTCAAAGCCAGTAAAATATGGGTATGGTGTATGCATGAGTGACACAGTGATTGCCATATTCCCAGGCTCAAAAATAAAAAATCTGTGGTGTGCCTCATACCCCTATTCAATCCGGTATTTGGTGTAGCTGAAGCAAGAATGTGTGCTGCTGTAAGGAAGGTAGCCATTTCCTATTCAGTGAGTCAATCCCACTGTTTACATAGTGGAATGACAGACAACACAGCTAGATTCCAGTCTCCAGCTTCCTTCATCTCATCTTCAAAAACCTGTGAACTCATTTGCATATTAGGCCACACCCCGTGACACCAACCCAGCAGGAGCTGTGTTCCTGTTGTTCCTGCTTTTTTAAAAAAAGCCCTGATTGCTTAAGTTTGTTTTTAAGAAGGTTTCTTGTTTTAATCTATTTGCTACTTTGGTGGCCCTAATGAGGGCAGAAAGGCTGGGTATAAAAGCAGGATATAAATTTTGTGCCCTGACCTGGATGGCCCAGGCTAGCCTGATCTCCTTAGATCTCAGAAAGCTAAGCAGACTTGGCCCTGATAAGTATTTGGATGGGAGACCTCCAAGGAATACCAGGGTCATGATATGGAGGCAGGCAGGCAATAGCAAACCATCTCTAAATGTCTCTTGCCTGGAATATCCTACAGCAGCGGTCCCCAACCTTTTTGGCACCAGGGACCAGTTTTGTGGAAGACAAATTTTCCATGGACCGGGGGCGGGGGAAGGGCAATGATTTCGGGATGATACAATTGTGCACTTTATTTCTATTAGTTTGGTGTGGTAGTTAAATGTGCGGACACTTATCTGGGAGAACTAGGTTTGATTCCCCACTCCTCCACTTGCAGCTGCTGAAATGGCCTTGGGTCAGTCATAGCTCTCACAGGAGTTGTCCTTGAAAGGGCAACTTCTGGGGACAGTTCTCTGAGTCCTATCCACCTCACAGGGTGTCTGTTGTGAGAGAGATTGAGGCAAAGGAGATTGTGAGCCACTCTGAGACTCTGAAATTTGGAGTGTAGGTAAGCATATAAATCCAATGTCATCATCTTATTGTTATTATTATTATTACTACTACTATTATTACTACTACTGGCAAGAGGCAAAGGAGCCAGTTTGGTGTAGTGGTTAAGTGTGCGGACTCTTATCTGGAAGAACCGGGTTTGATTCCCCACTCCCCCACTTGCATCTGCTGGAATGGCCTTGGGTCAGCCATAGCTCTGGCAGAGGTTGTCCTTGAAAGGGCACCTGCTGTGTGAGCCCTCTCAGCCCCACCCACCTCACAGGGTGTCTGTTGTGGGGGGAGAAGATATAGGAGATTATAAGCTGCTCTGAGTCTCTGATTCAGAGAGAAGGGCACGGTATAAATCTGCAATTCTTCTTCTTCTACATTGTAATATATAATGAAATAATTACACAACTCATGGCCCAGTTGCTAACAGGCCATGGACCAGTACCGGTCCACGGCCCAGGGGTTGGGGACCTTTGTCCTACAGCGCCACTTTGCGTCAGCTGTGATTTGATGGTCACAAAAAAGCCAAAAATGAATAAATTATGTAAGTAGATAACTAAATAAAGTCAAATTCCCCTATTCAAACATGGTGCTCACTGGGTGACTTAGCCTAAACCTACCTCACAAGTCTTTTGCAAGGATGGATGCACAGAAAATCAGGTAAGCCATCCTGTGTTCTTTGCAAGGAGATGAGATAAAAGTGATAGGGAAAACTTACATGAAATAATTTCCATCGAGGCAGCGTGTCCAAACAAGACAAACAGGCTATTCTCATTCCAAGCATATAGTCTCTTGTGCAGCAGAGCACAAGGTGTCAGTTTCTATCACTACTTAGGGAAGCTAATTTCTGTTAACTTCCATACTTCTGTGCTTTACACCAATTAAGACTTTCAAAGTGTCTGTTTAATTAAGAACCTGCAGCCTTTTGCCAGAGGAAAATGATTTTTAGCAAATCTCTGTGTTCTGTGCATCTCAGTTATTTCACTGCAAGCAATTTGTAAACAACATTCGCAACCTGCAGGTGAGGCGATAGTTAGGAAACATACATACCTATGCAGATGAGAGGTCTGTGAGCAAAATTCTGTTGACCTATCAGTAAGAACAATTATGTTCTCCTTGCAACTGAAGATTAGAAATCCGATGTTACATTTCCATAGTACCGCGATAAACAATCTCTTGGATATAAAACAAATGAGAAACCAGCATGTGCAATAGAAGTCAGGTATACAAAAAGGACAACTTTATCATTAATAATCTAGGGTTGCCAGCCTCCAGGTCAGTACCGGATTAAACCCTGTGGAGGCCCCTAGGCAGTCAAAATCTTGGGGGCTCACTTGCAAATTATCTCAGCATCTGAGTGCCTTCCCCACCACCCATGGCCCCCACTGAAGCCTGCAGGCACTTTCTTAAAAGCCCCTTTTACTAAGCTGCAAGAGAGAGGCAAAGAGAGGGAAACTTGTTGACAATGCCAGCAGCAGGAAAGTCGGGCAAAGAGCAGCCCAGTTGCTGGCTGCTCGTGCAGGCTGGGAGGGCTGCAAGCGGGGGGGGGGGCAGAAACTAGGGCAGGGGGAAGCAGTCCAGGGCCCCTAAAGGTGTGGAGGCCCATAGGCCAGTGCCTACTTAGCCTGATTGTTAATCCGACTCTGCTCCAGGTGGGTCCTGGAGATCTTCCGCTTTTACAATTGATCTCCAACTTCTCCCCTGGAGAAGACAGCTGCTTTGAAGGGTGGGCTCCATGGCATTCTACCATGCTGAGGCCCCTCCCCCAAACCCCATCCTCTCCCAGATCCACCCCAAAGCATCCAGGTATTTTCCAACACAGACTTGGCAACCCTATATCTAATCTCTGTTTGGAGTTTATACAAAAAGAAATCTGCTCCCCACATTTCTCCATTGTCCTCTGTGGTGAAGGAATTAGATAAAATATGGAATTGCCAGCTTCAGTCATTAAAAAAAATGGGAATGTTGTTATCCGGATACTTACGAAGACTTAATCAGGAACAATGTAAAAATCAATGTGTTCAGAACTAGTAAGAGTAACCATGGGAGACCATTGTCACTTATTGGCAAAAAGAGTGTCCTTCACAATAAGGAATTGATGAATAATTTCAAATAAATTTCAGATTTCAAATAAAATGGGAAAGGGATTTGGGCAGACCATGTCTAGTGAAATTTGGGTCACATGTTAACATTAGGCTTTAAATTCACAGTATCTTCTCAGTTTAAGGAGAACTTGAAAATGCTGCATCGGTAGTATTTCACACCTTATAAACTAGCTAAAATGTATGACAATGTACCAGATAAATGGTATTTTTGCAAATTATCGAGAACAGACTATCACCATGTGTAGTGGACCTTTTTATGAGCAAAAGAAAGAAAGAAACTATTAACAAGCTTGTTCAGATATAATGAAAGTTATATTGGAATTAAGTTCTTCTCTATCAATTGAGGCCTTGTGCTCAATTATGTACCAGCTCACCAAATCCCAGCACCTTACAGTAATGTATCTTATCATGGCAGCTAAAGTCATGTTTGCCAGACAGTGGAAGCAAGAAACTCTTGTCAGTTCAAGAACAGGCACAAAAAATGTCTGGAGATTTATCAACTGATAAAATACACTGATTTAAGGAATGGGAAGGATCTTTAGCAAGTCAGTTTGGAAACCTGTAATGCAAAAGTGATGTCATTTTGTTACATAAGGTGTTTTTATTTCTCAGTTTGTTCATGTTTCCAGGTGGGAAGCTGTGTTGGTTTGAGGCAACAGAACATTGTCGGAGTCTAGTAGCGCCTTTAAGACCACCAAAGCTTCATTTACAATGTAAACTTTTGTGTGCTAAAAGCTTACTTTGCTGATCTTGTATTTTTTTCTTTTTAATAACAATACAATTTTAAAAAATGAGATACACTCGTGGTTTGCCTGACTTCCATATGCATAACCTTTGTAAAATCCTTATGGGGTGGATCTGTGATTTATCTTTCCTGGTTTCCTCTCCCCCCACCCCCCATCCCCAGCAGTCCTGTCTGACTCCAGGAAAGTTTATTCTTCAGTTTATGAGTCCCATGTAGACTAACAAGTATGCTGGCTGGGAGATTGCTATGGGGTAGGGAACAGAATCACCCCCTTCCTGCCTCCTCCTGTTCGCTGGGAATACATTTATCTAGGATTGGAAATGGCTGCTAAAGGGAGGAAGGGAGAGAGAGAGGTGAAAACAGGGAAGAATCACAGGTCTTGCCGTTCTTGGATTCGATGTGCCCCTTGACATCCTGGGCTGATGTTGCTCTCCATCTAGAATGTTGTTCACTCATTTCTCTTCTTTGAACCATCATCTGCTCGAAGTTCTTCTCCATGGCGTGTTACATTAAGCATTTTATCGCAAGGGGTTTTTTTTTTACATGCATGCAAGCACATAGATGTGTAATAGGCAGGACTTTTTTTGTAGCAAGAACTCCTTTGCATATTAGGCCACACACCCCTGATGTAGCCAATCTTCCAAGAGCTTGCAAGGCTCTTCTTACAGGGCCTACTGTAAGCTCTTGGAGGATTGGCTACATCAGGGGTGTGTGGCCTGATATGCAAAGGAGTTCCTGCTACAAAAAAAGCCCTGGTGATGGGCAATCCCATTCTTATCAGTGCCCAGTTCATGGTATGAGCACAGTGAATGCATTAAGCACAGGTCCATTGAGTCCAATGGATTAAGGCAATATGTCTCCACTGTGGCAGGACCATGCTCCAGCTGAGAGCCCATCACCACCATTAAGCTACAAGCTGCCAAGACTTGGAGTCGTTTGATGTTTTAATGTCTGGAAAGAATTAATTTATTGAGGTGTGAATATCTAACCTTCCCTAAAGTATTTGTTTATATACAGCAGCAGGGCCTCAAGGCAGTTTAAAGTTTCATCAGTCAGTTAACTGATTCGTCAGCTAACAGGTTGATTTTTAATCAACGACAACAAAAATCCTTGATCGGTGCGTTGAACATACGAACCTGACTTCTGCAGAAGTGCAAGCATTGGTCTATGTAGCCTACAAATCGTCTAGTCTGATTAGGCAGAAGTCTTTGCCAGCCTCGCTACCTGAGGCTAAATCAAGTGTGACAGGAGATTGGTCATCAAATCTCTTGATATATTTTCACTTTTACGTGAAAGAAGAATGGAGGCTCTGAACTGGATTAGAGAAGTAGTGAAGGGTGGGAGGTTAACCCTTCGTACTGCTCTTTTCCTCAGTTTAAGATACTAGTGCTCCCCATTCCCTTTATAAAAAAGGTAAAGGTAGTCCCCTGTGCAAGCACCAGTCATTTTCGACTCGGGTGACGTTGCTTTCACAACGTTTTCATGGCAGACTTTTTACGGGGTAGTTTGCCATTGCCTTCCCCAGTCATTTTACTCATTTTACCAATCTTGGAAGGATGGAAGGCTGAGTCAACCTTCTAGCCAGCTACCTGAAAACCCAGCTTCCACCGAGGATTGAACTCAGGTCGTGAGGAGAGGGCTCCAACTGCAGTACTGCAGCTTTACCACTCCGCTCCTTTATTGTCTTTCTCAGTGTTTTTTTGTAGAGAAAACCCAGCAGGAACTCATTTGCATATTAGGCTACACCCCTGGTGCCAAGCCAGCCAGAACTGCATTCCTGGGTGTGCCTGCTAAAAAAAAAAAACAGGCCTGATCTTTCTCTTTAGGATCAACAGCAGTTTCACATGTGCCCAATTTATGATGCAAAGGTAAAGATTAGAGGAGCAGATACTCTTCCATTGTGGCTCATTAGAAGAGCACCTGCTTTGTGTGCAAAAGGTTGCAGGTTCAATCCTTTGCATCTCCAGTTGAAAAAAAAGAACTAGGCATTAAGTGATGAGAAAGATCTCCACCTGAGACCCATGGCCAGTCCAAGTAGATTAGATAATACAGACCTTGGTAGACTAGGGGTATGGCTCAGTATAAGGTAGCTTCATGAGTGTGTGTGTTCATTAACTCTTCTGATGGCTATGATCCAGTTCAGAGACCCCTGTGACAACTGCAAGTAGAACACTGAGTTTGGATCCTGGCTCTCCCACATATGTACTTTTCCGCAAGCCAAGCAGGTGCATTTAAGTTTGCTCGATACCAATATCAAGGGAGAAGGGAGAAAATTCCAACCAGGGCACCTTAAAACTGGAATGGTGAAACTTCAGCATTGCTAGCCTACATTCTTGTTCACATTTGTAGTTTGTTATTATTCATGAGAAACTGGTGTTGAAATGCAAAAAGTAGTCTCTTGAATTCCCCACGCACTCATGCTCATGATGCAATAAAAGAAACCTAGTTGTGCATAAAGGAGAATATGCATGTCAGCTATAACAAGATTCTTTGCACATATTATATCAGTACATTTCAGTGGCTGAGGACCTTATACAATACTTAAAAATAGCTACCACTGATTGTAGCAGAATTTCTTAGTATGTGTGTGGGGGGGAGCAGGCCTGGCACTAGGGGTTCTGGCACCCCTAGGCCAAGGCCTGCCCCCCTTTGGTTCTGTCTCGCATGCTTTGCACGCACGGCCCGATAATGTCACCAGAAGTGACGTCATCAGGTGGTGCACACTTCGCTCAGCCCGGCCCTGCCCCTCCCCTGCTTCAAAGGGAGCCAACTGGGGGCTGGATGTTGTTCCGGGGCTGGATTCCTTTGAGCCCCAAATGGGCTCGTGAGGCAGATGAAAGGCAGCCTGCATCCCCTCTTCTGTGGCCGGGCAAAGCAGGCAGATAGGGCCCAGCACATCGACAGGGGAGGCAGACAGAGCCCAGTGCTGCCGCCCTCTATCCCCGCCTCCCCACTGGGGCAGGAACCCAGCCAGCTGACTTCCGTCTTCCCCCCCACCCGAGGAGTGGCGGCAGCACCCCTTGGAAGCGCTTTTGGAGGTCAAGCGGACCTCCAGACCTGTGCCCCAGGATGGTGGTGGGGAGGCAGGCAGGTGGACGGTGGTGGTGCCGGGGAGGCAGGCAGCAGGGCACAGGGAGAGGGGGTGCCTCATGGTGCCTGTAGGCCAAGTGGCGCCCGAGGCAGCTGCCTACTTGGCCTACTTTCACGTGCCGGCCCTGTGGGGGAGTGTTAGGCAGTGGTGTGAAGCAAAAAGATGGTTTTGAATTAATGAGGAAAGAGGAAGGGTAAGGAATAGAAACTTAGAAAGTATGTTCCAGAAAATCAGATGTAACTAAAGAATAACTGAATTAAGTGATGAAATAGCTGCCTCTATTTTCTTCAAGCTCCTGCTTTGCATATCGGTTTTCTTCTGTGTTTTGTGTTCAGAGAAGTAAACAGGTCTCTGGCCATCATAGAAACAAAAAACAGCTGGCCTGCAGAGGAAGGTGGAACACTCTTAATTCAATCATGCTAAATGGATGTTCCAGAAAGAGTCCTGGAAGAAGCTCCAACTCATCCAGTGCCTGGCATTCAGGCCATTAAACAAGGGCCCTCCACAGTTAATCACAGTTAACCTCTAACAGAACCTGCTGCTGTTCACATTTCCACTCTCTAAAGACGGGATCCAAATACTTGGATAAGCCTTTTTAAAAAGATGGCTTTTTAAAAAAAGTTGTCCTATAACTGGGGCCAGAATCTGCCCCCAAGCTGTGAACTTTTGTTGCCACCAGGCTACATTGCCTTGTGTAGCAGCACAGTTCCCCATTTTGACTATGATGCAAAGTGATCCTGCTTCATCTTTTCTTCTAGAGTAGGGTTGCCTGCTCTGGGTTTGGAAATACCTGGAGATTTTGGGAGTGAAGCCTAGGAAGGGCAGGGTTTGGGAGGGGAGGGACCTGTAATGCCATAGAATCCACCCTCCAAAGCATTTATTTTATCCAGGGGAATTTATCTTGGTTGTCCAGAGATCAACTGTGATAGAGGGAGATCTCCAGTTGCCACCTGGAGGTTGGTAACCCTATTTCCTGCCTGAATGTCTGCACTCCTACTCAAACCCCATTCTTGGAGCTCTGTGGGCAGGACATGGGGAGGCTGGAGAGCAGGATGTGATGTGATGGAGACCAGGATTACTATAACTCCCCCTCTCAGTATGGTAATAGACTAGAGGCTGGTGGAATTACTAGACAGATGCTCAATGCAGTGACATCATTCCCACTCATTTCACCCCACTGCTCTACTGAGCATACTTGGGGAGGAGGAGCACAGGTGGGTGTTTGCCTGCTATTATCCCACCCCCAAGCCAAGGATTGTTAACTATATTCTTAAAGCTATTTGAGCCAGTGTGGTATAGTGGCTAGCACCAGAGCAGAATCTGGAAGACAGGGCTTGAATCCCCACTCTGCCATGTAAATCTGCTAGGTGACCAGATACACACTCTCAGCCTGACCTACCTCACAGGGTTGTTGGGATGATAAGATGGATCAGAAGAGAAAAATGTAACCGGCTTTGGGTACCCACTACGGGAAAAGGGAGGGTATAAATGAAGGAAATAAAAAATAAATCTAGTGTGCCTTACTTTTGAGTTTTGTTCATTCCCCAACTGCAGTATTTATGCTATCACCAGAATCTTTCTACTGATTTTTCTCTACTTTTTCTCGGCCTACTGATTTCTCGGTCCTCTCCCCCAGTTTGTTGTGGCACTTCCTCAATTAGTCACGAAGATCCTTTTTGCTGATATGCGGGCCGTTTCATAGAATTACAGTTTTGTTATGCTGGGTGTAGCACTCCAGCCTCCAGCTGCCTTGACATAGTGAAGGCAATGCAACAGAGAGAAACCATGGAACTAACGTGTAAAAGACAAAGCAGGAGAAAAAAAGCGCTATTAGTAACTACATACTACTTCTGTATATTCTAATCATTTACTCTATAACAGGGGTGTCGAACTCATTCGTTATGAGGGCCAAATCTGACATAAATGAGGCCTTGTTGGGCCAGGTCATGTCAGGCTGGGTCACGTGTGTACCTATTTAAGATTAGGTAGCAGAGATATAAACTTTATAAACAACACAAACAAACATAATTAAAGATTTTTTAAAAGAAAAAACTAAAAAAAAATAAAACATGCTTGAAATGTTTTAGGGATGGTGGCTCAGTGGTAGAGCATCTGCTTGGGAAGCAGAAGGTCCCAGGTTCAATCCCTGGCATCTCCAAAAAAGGGTCCGGGCAAATAGATGTGGAAAACCTCAGGAGACCCTGGAGAGCCGCTGCCAGTCTGAGAAGACAATACTGACTTTGATGGACCAAGGGTCTGATTCAGTGTAAGGCAGCTTCATATGTTCATATATTAGCACTCATTGGTCTTAAAGGTGCTTTCTTTGTATTTCTCCCATGGGTTCCAAGGAACTGGGCAAAGGAAACGCTGGCTCTTTCCTTCTTTCCCCAGGGGATCAGGAAGGGGAGGAGCCTCAGCCAATAGAAGGAAGAGATGCTTGGCTCAGTAGCTCTGCTGTGCAATTGAGAGAGCCTGGCAAGGAAAGCTATACCTCTCCCCCCCCCCTGCTCCCCAAGGGAGGAGCCTCAGCCAATGGAGAAAACAGAGGCTTTGTTCTGTAGCTCCTGTGTGATTGAGCAAGCCTTACAAAGCAAGAGAGGGAAGCAAGAGATAAGGAGAAGGAAGCAGATGACAGCCAGTTGCTCGGGGGCCCGATAGGAGCCTTCGGACTGCATGTTTGACATCCCTGCTCTATAACCTTCAAAAAGATATCAAATACATGAAATTTAAAGTGCTAATGATTTCAATTCATCAAAAGTTAATTGTGTATGAGAACTGGGCTTGTCATCTTAGCAGGAATCTACACTTTATAAGACAGATGTTCAAGTCACATTGGTGAGTTTTTTTCCATTAGAAATGTTGTTTTTTATTGGAAGTAAGGTTTCTGAATGGGGATGCTTCATTTCAGGGGGATATTACCGCTGAGGTCTTGGAATCTTTGATAAAGCCATAGGTGAAACTATGTCCTTTAGCTGGCTGGTATAAGAGGATTAGAAGACAGAGGACTAGAAGATTTGATTTTTGCAGAAAGTATGTAATGATGGAATCTACATTTTGGATCAGTATTGGAAAAGAAGACTGAATCGGTTACTTAATGAAGCACACAATTTGAGGAAACTGACACAACTTGACACGGTTTCAGGAATATTTATTGTGACTGCTGTTATGTATTGAGTGTTGTTATAGAATGTTTTGTATGAGCTTGAGGCAGGTGCTTGTTACTATCCAAGATCCTGATGCCTACATTTCGATTGGCCAGTCTCTTGGAACTGGCCAATCTGGATGTGAGGCATTTCTCCAGGAAATGCAAATGAAGGGTCATGGAAAGCAGAATGGGATTGGCTTGTGCCTGCCAGCGGGGCGTGGTTAAACCCTTTCAAACTGTATATAGTTTGCCGTTTTGCGTGTGTTTCCTTTGTGACTGTTCTGGCTAATAAAGAGTTGTGTTGAATGGAGAGGTGGCTGAACTCACTATTTAACAATTGCTCTCCAACTTTATATTTACAGTGTCTTCCCTGAAGGAATTATTACTGCTCTATGAGAATGGTTTTTCTGCAACTTTACACTGGAAACATTTGAGACTGTTCTAATGTTCCTGTGCCAGCACCAGTCGTTTCCGACTCTGGGGTGACGTTGCTTTCACGTTTTCATGGCAGACTTTTAACGGGGTGGTTTGCCATTGCCTTCCCCAGTCATCTACACTTTCCCCCCCAGCAAGGTTTAATAGCAGCTAATGTGTGCTTTAAGATACTCTGAATTAAATTTTGATAAACTGAAATTATTAGCACTTTGAATTTCATGTATCTGATGTCCTCATGAAGGTTATAGAGCAGGGGTGGCCAAACTGTGGCTTGGGAGCCACATGTGGCTCTTTCACACAGATTGTGTGGCTCTCAAAGCCCCTACCACCCTGTTGGCCAGTTTGAAGAAGGTATTTGTCTCTTTAAATCACTTTGCCAAGCCAGCTGGCAGCTTGGAGAATGCATTTAAAGTTAAAATTGCTTTCTTTCCACCTCCACCTCCCTCCCATATGTATTTGCGTTCTTTCTACCTTTCCTTCCTTCCTGTCTTGCAGCTCTCAAACATCTAATATTTATTTTGTGTGGCTCTTATGTTAAGCAAGTTTGGCCACCCCTGTTATAGAGTAAACACCTAGAATGTATAGAAGTAGTATTTTGTTACTGATACCTAATCCCTCCCCCCTCCCCCACTTTGTCTTTGACATAGTGAGAAGCAGTGGAAGAAAAGTAGCTTCTTTAGTGTGGATTTGGGCTCAATATAAAGAGTGGAGTCACATTCACACTGTCACGCATAGTACCAAGGCAACATACAGAAAATGGTTGTTTTGGCAGTACCAAAGGACTGGAATAGCTGCAAGCCAGAAGGATGGGAATGATTAAAAGACAACCATAAAGCACACACACACACACACAAACAGCAGGCTGTAAGAACAGAACAAAAAGAATGAGGAGGAGACAGCTAGGCAATAAAGCACAAGTTGTTCTGGCAGGTAAAGAATCTCAATATACAGGACTGCCTGTGAGCCAGCTTCTGGAAGATCTATGAGGGAAACTAACTGCCCTTTCTCAGCTGTTCCTGTCTGTGATGTAGTATGAGCTGAGAAGGTGGCTCATGGGGGAAGAAGACTAAAAAGTCCCTGAAAGGTCAGATCCAGTAGGGTTGCCATCCTCAAAGAGCGGCCTAAAGATATCCTGGAATTACAGCTGATCTTTAGACTACAGAGATCACCTCCCCTGGAGGAAATGGCAACTTTGGAAGGTGAAATCAATGGCATTATACCTTGCTGAGCTTCCTCCCCACCCAAATTCCACTTTGAAGGAAAATGGCACAAGGGTAAAGAGTTTTTAAAAATCCTCTTTCTCTTCCTCCCTGTGATGCTGCTGTTCTAGTTCAAAACATGCTCCTCTGCTTGTGTTTTTGCAGTGCTCAATTCTATTCTTTCCCTCTGATCCACAGGTTGGCATGTGCCATAGTGGAATACAGGCCACCCCACACAGAGATTCCTGTCTCTTCTCTCAGCAAAGAGATGGTCAACTGCTGGGGGAAGGGTGCTTCTTCCAGATGCTGGAGTAATTTTAGAAGAAAAGACATTTCAAAGTATTCAAAAACACAGGTTGAAATGGTAACTGATTGTTTCTGAATGTGTACACACATCATTACAAGATCTTTGTTGAATTTATTACAAGGTACTGACTATTTCGGCAATCAGCGTGCTACTGTTTTATTTCCTTTTTCCTTCCTTTTGGAGTTTTCTTCCTCTTTCTAAAATGATGACTGGTTCTTCGGGCACCTTTTTCTTTCTGTTTTATCCATCTCTTAACATGTTTGTTCTGTGGACTTACACATAGCTTTTTGTGCTTTGTGTAGAGACTGTAGGAATAAGCAAATAAAATAACATTGAAAAGTGCAGTCACCCCTCAAAGTTTTTAAATGTTTTGCAACAACAAATATGTACAAGCAAAGAGTGCAATCCAGCCTGTGTGAATACTAAGTATGACCATTTGTCATTTTGTTCTGGTAAGTTCCTCCCTGGATGCACTTCTTGGCAGCAGAATACATAACAGAATTCATAGGTGCTTCAGAATGCATATGCTGTGTATAGCTTTTCCCTTTTAAGACATTTTAAGACATGTTCTCTACATGGGGCTGCCCTTGTCTCAAACTCAGCAGCTCCAACTAGTGCAGAATGCTGCAGCCAGGTTGTTAAAGGGTCTTCTCCTATAGGAGCACATTCAACCTGCGCTGAAAGCGCTGCACTGGTTCCCTGTTACATACCGGATCTGTTTCAAGGTGCTGGTTCTTACCTTCAAAGCCCTATATGGCCAGGGAGCTGCATATCTTAGGGACCGCCTTTCCCCACATGTTCCCTGGAGAGCACTTCGGTCTGGGTCAAAAAACCTGCTTTCAATCCCCGGCCCTAAAGAAGCCAGGCTCTTGACAACTAGAGCAAGGGCCGTTTCTGTAGTAGCCCCACGCTGGTGGAACGAGCTCCCTGAGGAGGTCAGGGCCCTGAGAGAGCTTGTACAGTTCCGCAGGGCCTGTAAGACGACACTCTTCCACCAGGCATTTGTAAGTTAGATCATTGGCTACTACAGTCTCCAAAAAATATCTGGACCACCTCTTGCAATCTGCTCTATATAGAAATCTGGACCATTAAGATCTGCCTTATGGAGAACACCTAGCTGGAATAGCAAGACAACACACTTAAGTTCATAGCACCTGAAATGGCAATTTCTATGTTTTAAATTGCTTTTATTGCATATGCATGACCATGTGAGCCGCCCTGAGCCTGCCTTGGCGGGGAGGGCAGAATATAAATTGAATAAAATAAATAAATAAATAAACATTTATCTGAACATTTGTACACAATGTCTCCAAGGTACAATCCTTTAAAAAATTTCCTTTCAAAACAGTTCAGTATACCTCTGATTTTCTAACTGGAGCTGCTTATTGTCATGTTTCACCCTGCACTTTCCCAGACAAGATCTTACATTAATCCTACTTTGTCCATCTACCTACAGTTGAAACAGAGTTGCCAACTCTGGGATGGAAAATTCCTGGAGCTTTGGGGGCAGGCCATTTTTAATAGGAATGCCAGCCTCCAGGTGGGACCTGGGAATCCCCCAGAATTACGCCTCATCTCCAAATTACAGAGATCAGTTCCCCCGAAGGGCCTAGATGGGATTTTCCCCCCTTAGCCTGGAGATTATTTTGTTTCTGTCTGGCTGTTTTAGGAGCAGCACTACATTTGGTAACAGCGATAAGAACAGATCAGTTAAAAAAAAAACAACTTCCCCTAACAAGGAGAAAATGGTGGGACCGCAGGATAAGAAAAAGAGTTACAGTACTGCCAGCGGCCATGAGGAAACAGTTGGGACTCATGCTGAGTGGGGCATACTCCTAAGTAAACAAAGGTGGAGTTGACTGTTGTACGTGGATGGAAAATAGAATTATAGAGTTGGAAGGGACCTCCAGGGTCATCTAGTCCAACCCCTTGCACAATGCAGGAAATTCACAAATCTCCCTAAATTCACAGGATCTGCATTGCTGTCAGATGGCCATTTAGCCTCTGTTTAAAAACTTCTGGGGAAAGAGAGCCCACCACCTCTTGAGAAAGCCTGTTCCACTGAGGAACCACTTTGACTATCAGGAAGTTCTTCCTAATGTTGAGCTGGAAACTTTTCTGATTTAATTTCAATCTGTTGATTCTGGTCCTACCTTCTGGGGCCACAGAAAACAATTCCGCACCATCCTCTATATGACAGCCTTTCAAGTACATAAGAACATGATTGATAGATAGATAGATAGATAGATAGATAGATAGATAGATAGATAGATAGATAGATAGATAGATAGATAGATAGATAGATAGATAGACAGACAGACAGACAGACAGACAGACAGACAGACACACACACATACACACTGTGGCTAATAGCCACTGATGGACCTCTGCTCCATATTTTTATCCAATCCCCTCTTGAAGCTGGCTATGCTTGCAGCCGCCACCACCTCTTGTGGCAGTGAATTCCACATGTTAATCACCCTTTGGGTGAAGAAGTACTTCCTTTTATCTGTTTTAACCTGACTGCTCAGCAATTTCATTGAATGGCCATGAGTTCTTGTATTGTGAGAAAGGGAGAAAAGTACTTCTTTCTTTACTTTCTCCATCCCATGCATAATCTTGTAAACCTCTATCGTCACCCCGCAGTCGATGTTTCTCCAAGCTAAAGAGTCCCAAGCATTCAACCTTTCTTCATAGGGAAAGTGTTTCAAACCTTTAATCATTCTAGTTGCCCTTTTCTGGACTTTTCCCAATGCTATAATATCCTTTTTGAGGTGTGGTGACCAGAATTGTACACAGTATTCCAAATGAGACCGCACCATCAATTTATAGAAGAAGAAGAAGATATTGGATTTATATCCCGCCCTCCACTCCAAAGAGTCTCAGAGCGGCTCACAATCTCCTTTACCTTCCTCCCCCACAACAGACACCCTGTGAGGTGGGTGGGGCTGGAGAGGGCTCTCACAGCAGCTGCCCTTTCAAGGACAACCTCTGCCAGAGCTCTGGCTGACCCAAGGCCATTCCAGCAGGTGCAAGTGGAGGAGTGGGGAATGAAACCCGGTTTCATTCTAGTTGCCCTTTTCTGGACTTTTCCCAATGCTATAATATCCTTTTTGTGGTGTGGTGACCAGAATTGTACACAGTATTCCAAATGAGACCGCACCATCAATTTATAGAAGAAGAAGAAGATATTGGATTTATATCCCGCCCTCCACTCCAAAGAGTCTCAGAGCGGCTCACAATCTCCTTTACCTTCCTCCCCCACAACAGACACCCTGTGAGGTGGGTGGGGCTGGAGAGGGCTCTCACAGCAGCTGCCCTTTCAAGGACAACCTCTGCCAGAGCTCTGGCTGACCCAAGGCCATTCCAGCAGGTGCAAGTGGAGGAGTGGGGAATGAAACCCGGTTCTCCCAGATAAGAGTCCGCACAGGAACTACACCAAATTGGTGTAACCACTACACCAAATTGGCTCTCCGTTATACAGGGGCATTATGATACTGGCTGATTTGTTTTCAGTTCCCTTCCTAATAATTCCCAGCATGGCGTTGGCCTTTTTTATTGCAATCGTACACTGTCTTGACATTTTCAGTGAGTTATCTACCACGACCCCAAGATCTCTCTCTTGGTCAGTCTCTGCCAGTTCACAATCCATCAACTTGTATTTGTAGCTGGGATTCTTGGCCCCAATGTGCATTACTTTGCACTTGGCCACATTGAACCTCATCTGCCACGCTGACACCCACTCACCCAGCCTCAACAGATCCCTTTGGAGTGCCTGACAATCCTGTACTTGAAGATGTTGATCATATCACCTCTCAGCATCATGGGGTTTTAATGGGGACAACATGGTGCTATATTATTTTATTTTATTTTATTTATATCCCGCCCTACCCCACCGAAGCGGGCTCAGGGCGGCTGAGCAATGCAGAACCACCACACTTCTATTGGAAGGCAATGGTGATGCTGGGTGCAAGGAGGGGCCATCTCCAAATGGCTATTATTTAGTTAGTTAATTTGCTCTTGGGAAATAGTGGAGGTGGCATCATGTCTGACGTATGGCCAGCCAATCACCGTTCTGCAAAAGGGTTCTCTTATGCAATACAATGTTCTCCTGTCCAATGCAGAAGATACTATTTTGTGTTGTAATTGCTATGAGTCTGCTTTCACAAGAGATTCAACCTCTTTTACATGTGCTTGTATGTTTGGATGTACTCTACATTGCACAGATATTATATACATATAATTTCTTAGTTAAAAGATTAATGAGCTACAAATTCTACAATCAGTTGGCAGCCCTACTATGTACTTTTTACACTGATGTATAAGAAGTACTCCCTAGATGTTCCAGCTTTCAGCCTCTTTAATCCTTATTTCCAAACACTGGATGAAATCAGAGAAATGTAGAACAGTACATTCTCAGTGGCATGCTTGTGGAATTCCCCATCTTGCCAAATATATATCTTTAAAGGGCCACTTACATTACAGCCGGTATCTTGCATACTTCACCCTTCTGGATCTTAAACTTTACCACCGTTCTTAGCCGTCTTCTGGGAATGTGGCGGGCTACTTCGGTGCAACAGTCAACAATCACAGGAAACATGGCTGGAAGAAGGAGAAGACAGTTCATTCAATGTCAAGACATCCAAAGCACGGTGGAGTTGCACACTGTATCTCTCGTCATGATGATCATGTTACAATCTGCAGGATGAAAAGGGGCTCATGTCAACTGAAACCCTCTTTCCCAATCTCTCATCTCATTACAAAGTAATTTAATGAGAGGAGAGTTTGGAAAATAGAGTTGTAGTTGGTACCTACAAAGCATTTTATTAGCCACAGAGATTTGTGATATACATTAATAACATTGGAAGGTTGAGACACAGTTCTAGCTTTCATCACTATGTGAACAAATTTCTCTCTGATCTGGTCTACTTTATTAGATACACATCCAGTGATGTAACCAGTCTTACTTGGAGGTGGAGGACATTCCATGGGGTTGCCAGGTCCAGCTTGGGAAATTCCTGGAGGTTTGGAATGATGGGGGTTAGTAGTTTATTACTCAGGTTGGGGCAAAAGGCCAATGGAGCTGAGAAAGAATTCCTCCCCCCACCCAAAGTGGAGAAAATGGAGTCTTACACTTCTGCCAGCCAGAGCAGAAGACAAAAAGGAAGGCGAATTGGGCTTTCATTCAACCAGACATATGCCCACTGGCACCTGTATGCATCTGCAAGACTTTGACAGCAATACACTGGGGAGCAGAGAAATGAGTGACATGTTAATTTCTTCCTGACTCATCTTTAGTAAATGACTGAGTGTTAACAGGGCATGTGCAGAGTTCAAATGAGTTTATTTACTTGTAATACCAAAAGGAAGAATAAAGAGGACGGGAGAACCAATAAGATTCCTTTGCATGAGTGGACATGGCTTTTAATCTCAATGTCCTGCAGCAAGTGTTTTCAACCTGCATACTTCACTTGACACCCCACCCACGGTTGCCAACTCTGAGCTGGGACATAGCTGGGGGCAGAGCCTGAAGAGGGCGGGGACTTCAATGACATATAATGACACCTTCCAAAGTGGTCATTTTTTTCCAGGTCAACTAATCTCCGTTGCTTGGAGACCAGTTGCAATAGCAGGAGGCCTCCAGCTGCCACCTGAGGGTTGGCAACCTTACATATCTCGGGTGTTCTTTTACTCCAAGTGAGGCTGGAACATGAGACTTACTAGTTAACGTTCCTTCTACTTGGAGGGAAGGGAGGCAGCCTGTCTTGCCCTTCCGGTGGATGGAGTGGGCAGTCATTTTGTACATTTTGAATGAGTCTTTACCTGCATATTCAGCCTGGTTGGCCTTTTTTAATTGTGTGTTTCTCATCTTTGACTTTTTTTCTGAGCATAGTGTGTGTGTTCTTTGTTCTCAGAGGACAGGGGTTTTTTTGTTTTTTGTTTTTTAAAAACCTCTACAGTGTTTTGTTGTGTTTCCTTCGGAGCCTTTTCTCCACTGAAGAAGTTTCAAGTTGTCCTTTTCCCCTTGAAGTGGAAGAAGTCACACTCACAGAAGGCCCTGTTTAATTTCTTCTTTCAGCCAATATGCCTTGGAGGCAAATATTCTGAGCAGGGTCTATGTGGCAAACACTTCAGGGATTGTAGCAAGAGAAGTGCCTTTGCCCTAAAAGTCTAAGGTGCTGTGTCATATGGCAGGGTAGAGACAGATTTGGGGGCAGCAGATGGTGCATGTGTGAATTTTAACCCATGGAGACATTGCTGGGATCAAGCCCTGTGCATCACAAATAGTTCAAGAGCACGGGGGTGCTGCCATTCATTTTCTGCTCTAGTGAGGTTGCTTAAAGCCTTGGGTCAGCCATAGCTCTGGCAGAGGTTGTCCTTGAAAGGGCAGCTGCTGGGAGAGCCCTCTCAGCCCCACCCACCTCACAGGGTGTCTGTTGTGGGGGAGGAAGGGAAAGGAGATTGTGAGCCGCTCTGAGACTCTTCGGAGTGGAGGGCGGGATATAAATCCAATATCTTCTTCATCTTCTTAAGTGAGTCCAGGGTCAGGGCTTTTTTTGAGCAGGAACACCGTTCTGACTGGCTTGGCATCAGGGGTGTGGTATAATATGCAAATGAATTCCTGCTGGGCGTTTTCTACAAAAAAGCCCTATATGAAACAATGGTGACATCAGAGAGTGTGGCCTAATATGCAAATGAGTTCCTGCTGGACTTTTTGTAACAAAAAAGCCCTGTCCAATTGGCCTGCTCCCTGTACCTTTACGTTGGTTTTAGTATGTAGTTTTAATACATGGAAATCAGCAGACGGTGACTTTTATGGCGCAGAGCTAAATTTCACCACTTGCAGGTTCCTGCAAATCAAACATCTATTAAAAAGACACCTGCAGGTCTCAGTGCAAAAGCCAGCAAGCCTACAGCTGCCTGGCTTTTCAAATCAAGGAGAAGCCAATTTTTTTACCATTAGGCTGGATAGTAAGAAGGAAACAAAATTTCTTTCTTGGGGGCCTGTAGAGGGCGTTTTCGCACTGACCTTACTGTTAAACCCCTAAGGAAACCAAAGGGGAGGAATGGGAATTCAAAGTCCCCTTCTTATCTGTGAACCCTGAACCTTTTCTTAAGAAGTGAATACTTCCCCCTTGCCCCCCATCCCTTCAAGGATTAGCTGTTGTATATGACTGAGCTACTGTTTCCTTACCTGAGGGGGAAAAAAATTTGGGGGGGGGGGGACAGGGGACAAACCATTGTAGTTCAACAACACATCTAATTTCTACTTTATCTTCCTTTATTGGAGGTCCAACAAGACAACACTAAGCTTTTGCAAAGGTAAACTTGAAATTCAGAACATAGAAAATTAGAATGGTTCCCCCCACCCCCCCAGTTCCAGAGCCATCAACCCACTATTCTCACTCTAGTATAGACTCAGCTTTCTGCAAACACTGATTGAGTAATCTTCTAAAACATAGATTTGGGTAGGTTCATGGAGGAAGGGAGGGCTGATTAAATGTTGGTACTTATTCTGTGAGTGTAGTGATTAGGAGCACAGACTCTAATCTAGGAGAATCAGGTTTGAGTCCCCACGCCTCCACATGCAGTTGCTGGTGTGACTTTGGGTCAGTCACAAGTTCTCGCAGAGCTGTTATCTCAAGAGCAGACCTCAAAGAGCTTTCTCAGCCCCACCTATCTCACAGGGTGTTTGTTGTGGGGAGAGGAAGGGAAAGGAGATTGTATGCCACTCTGAGACTCCAAGTGAAGGGCAGGGTATAAATCCAATCTTTTCATCTTCCTTCTCTTCTTCTGTTTAGATGGTACTTTGTGCATTTGGGAGTACATGTATGGCTTTTGAAAGAATGCCTTGGTGGGATGCGTTCATGACCACAAGAATCATCCCCAGGAAGAGTCCAGGAGGAAAGCAAGAAACTGGTGTTACTGACTGGCCAGTGATGGGTGGGGGGAGCCAACTTTTCTCCTGTGTGTTTAGTAGTATGAAGGCATCAGCAAGTTGTCATGGATTTGGTACAGGGTATAGGAGGACCAGTTACTTGTCTCAGCTGAAAAAATTACAAAAGGTGCTTCTGCAGGCTGGAATCAGGGCTGGCACTGATTGTTTGGCAAAAAGGTAGGGAACAAAGGAACCATGAATGGAACACCCTTAGATTGGGACAGGGACAAAATAATACAGTCTTAAGTGGTGTTGAAACGTTGAAACAATCTTCTAGCTCATATAAATAGCTATAATAAGGACATAAGAAGAGCCCTGCTGGATCAGACCAATAGTCCATCTAGTTCAGCATCTTGTCTCACCCAGTGACCAACCAGTTCCTCTGGAGAGCCAATAACAGGGCATAGAGGCCTTCCCCTAATGTTGCCTCCTGGCTCTAGGATTTAGAGATTTAGTGCCTCTGAATATGGAGGTTCCCTCAGTCAACATGGCTAGTAGCCACTGATAGACTTTTCCTCCATGAATCTATCAAATCCCCCTTTAAAGCTGTTGATTCCTGTGGCCGTCACTACATCCTCTGGCAACGAATTCCACATTTTAATCACTCTCTGTGTAAAGTATTTCCTTTTGTCTGTCCTGAACCTACGGCCCATCAGCTTCACTGGATGCCCTTGAGTTCTAGTATTTGGGGAGAGAAGAAGAAGAAGATATTGGATTTATATCCTGCCCTATACTCTGAATCTCAGCGTCTCAGAACAGTCACAATCTCCTTTATCTTCCTCCCCCACAACAGACACCCTGTGAGGTAGGTGGGGCTGAGAGAGCTCTCCCAGAAGCTGCCCTTTCAAGGACAACTCCTACAAGAGCTATGACTGACCCAAGGCCGTTCCAGCAGTTGCAAGTGGAGGAGTGGGGAATCAAACCTGGTTCTCCCAGATAAGAGTCCACGCACTTAACCACTACAAAAAGTTCTCTTCGTCAACTCTCTCCACCCCATGAATAATTTTATATGTCCCCTCTTAGTCATCTCTTTTCTAAACTGAACAGTCCCAGAGTCTTCAGCTTTTCCTTATACGGAAGGTGCTCCAGCTGGGGCCCAGGTGAGAGAGGTATCTGTGAATGGTGAGAATGTCCAGCCAAGGACAGAAGTAAAAATATAGTTCAAAGAGGGGGGGGGTTACTGATTTAAGGGCCCGCAAGATGGCAAATGTGTAATTTTTATGCTCCCAATCCCTCCCAAGCCTTCTCTGCCGAAGCCTCTGTTTTCTATTCATTGCGGCTCTCCAGAACCAAGGTACAACTTTGACTAATTCTCCTTTACTGCGCTGGTCTTTTCGCTGACATTTTGGCTTGCCTATTGATCTCTAATCGGGCTGACTAAAAAAAGGTGGGAAACAACAGGGCCTTTAACAAAATGACGATGAAGCCAAATGCTGTAACTAAACAAGAACTGACGGCCCTAAAATCAGAGCTTTTCTCTACAATTCGCCAGGTGGAAAATGAAATCCTGACTAAAATGTCTTCTCTGTTGGACCCACTGACAGAACAACTGAAGGAAATTAAAGTTTCCCTGCGGCAAGTAAATCAAAAGGCTGAGAGTGCTTTAAATGTGAGTATTGCTGTACAAGATTATACCAAATCATTACGAAAAGAGATGTCTGAAACAAAGGAAAGGCTTTTATTCCTGGAGTCAGCAGCCAAACAAGGAAACCTGACATTTCCTGGGATGGCTGAGGGGCTGGAAGGAACATTTGAGTTAACCTCCTTTATGGGCACCTGGATTGCCTCAGAACTGTCACTGGAACAAGCCCCTATCTCTCTGATTACTGATTTAAGGGCCAGGAGGTAATCATATGTATAAGAAACATTTAGACATCATTTCTGATATTCATCATCATGATCAAAAGAAGCAAGAAAGTTCTAGAACAGCATTTAAATCTTGGAGAGTGTATGTGTATGGATAACATTGTATGGTTGAAGTTACAGGATAATTAGCCAAGAATGTGAGCCCTATGAATCAGCTGTTCAAGATGATTTTGAAAGCCTATAAATATGGGAATCTGAATTGGCTATCAGCTTCTTCTTAGCTGAAGCTCCTTGCTTGGTAATTCTGCTTACTTTGGGGCAAGACGTTTAATAGGCTCATGTAATCATTCTCTGTATTTTATAACCACCATGTAGAATTTAGTAACCAAGTAAAATTAACTGTATTATCATACTTTTAAAATTTAGACAATGTTAAAGGAGTTCATAGGCATGTCTTTATACAAGATAAAATGGAGGCACAGGTTCTTGAATAGTATTACTTGTGCACTGCATTCACAGTGAGAGAGACACGTTAAATATATCTCTTTCAAGGAAGTTGGTATTTAAGGAAGGATATGGTCAGCAGGAACTCATTTGCATATTAGCCCACACCCCCTGCCATCACCATTGTTTCACACAGGGCTTTTTTTTTAAAAAAAAAGCCCAGCAGGAACTCATTTGCATATTAGGCCGCACTTCCTGGTGCCAAGCCAGCCAGAACTGTGTTCCTGCTAAAGAAGAAAAGCCCTGGACATGATAGAGGTTTATAAAATTATGCATGGAGCACTGCAAAAGAACCTTTTCTTCCTCTCCCAAAATATTAGAATTTGAGAGGTTCCCTCCATCTTAAAGCCCAATTTGAACTTTCACTTTGTCAGCAAATAAATGCATTACTAAAAACTGCTTTTATTTTAATTTTGGGGTCTAAAACGGTCTTTGACAAGTTGTATTTAATGTGTTGGGAACAAAATCTAGACACACATATATGTCAGGTCTATATTGATTGCTGTGTGGGCCAGATGCCACAAACCATAATGATATCTTGGCACCATAACAATAGTCATGTGATGAGGCAATATGCCAGTTTAAGAAACAGGTGCCAAAGTCCCACCTACTAGAGTTATAGATCAGAACACCAAGCTTTAATTTATGCTTTAAAAAAATACAACACCCCTTTTCTGAGTAAAAAGACCAGATCTCTGGGTGGCGAAATCAATATGATGGTATTTTATGAGAAAACAAAACAGGTATGTTGACCACCAGGAGACCCTTGCATATTTGGCTGAACATGCTAAAATAAACGGAGCGTTACCGGGAAAAGAAACCACAGTATTTGCATATGAAGAATTACTTCCTGATCCCATTGCAGTAATAGGACATCAAAGCCAATTGTAATGGAAAATTCTTAACAATGGCCACATTGATCATCTCCAAAACATGCAATACGTTAGAGAATGTTAGGCACCTATTTCCCTGAAGGAGGGCTTCCATTCAACTTTTGCTTGAAATTGGGCGCTGCTGAAATCAGTGAGAGAATCCACCAAGGAAATACAAATGGCAATAGCTGGGCAGCGTTTGTAAGGAGAAAATAATCAAGTGCCTAATTCAATACAGCTTCATTCAAACTAGGGCTTAGCCCAGGAAAGTGTTTTGTGAGCCATGCTGTCTGGCTGAGCAACGTGGCACCCTTTTATAGACTGTTCATCTATGGGTTGCCAATTGACATTAATAAGCAGTGAGTTACAGCAGAAATCTTTATTCCAGACATTTGGCATGTCATACCCACTTAGCAAAAACCAAGTTTGTTAATTTGTGGACTTTGCTGCCACAGGACATGGGGACAGCCACCAGTTTGGAAGGCTTTAGAAGGGCAATGGAGAATTCATGAAGGAATGGGCTGTTAATGGCTACTAATCATGATAGGTATTGATTCCCTTTAGTATCAGAGATAGTATGCTTCTGGGGAACACAGGCAGGATGATGCTGTTGTAGTCTACCTGTTTGTGGTCTTCCTAGAGGTAGCTGGTAGGCCACTGTTTGAACAGAACGTTGGATTAGATGGGTCTAATCCAGCACGAGTCTTCTTATGTGGTTATGAGGCAGTAGGGTTGCCAGGTTCCCTTTGGCCACCAGCAGGGAATGGTGGGACAGGGTTACCAGATCAAGGTTGGGAAACTCCTGGGCAGGGGTGGAATTCTAGCAGGAGCTCCTTTGCATGTTAGGCCACACCCCCTCAATGTAGCCAATCCTCCAAGAGCTTACAAGGTTCTTTTTCGTAAGCCCTTGGAGGATTGGCTACATCGGGGGGTGTGCCCTAATATGCAAAGGAGCTCCTGCTAGAATTCCACCCCTGCTCCTGGAGGTTTGAGGGTGGAGCCTGGGGAAAGCAAGGACCTCAGTGGGGTCCACCCTCCAAAGCATCCTTTTTCTCCCAGGGGAACTGAGGTCTGTAGTCTAGAAAGGAGCTGTAATTCCAGGGGATCCCAAGGTCCCACTTGGAGGCTGGCATTCCTACATGGCAGTCTTGTATGCCTAATTCTTTCCAGGCTTATGGCCAAAACATGTCAACATGGGGAAAAAATGTAATTCAAGCAACTTTGTATATATCTGCTTAATTGACATACTATCATCTGCTTGCTAGAACTCAGAAAGAACTGGACTTTTGTTCTTTTTGATAAAAACTATGGATGAGACCCTATGGGCTTTGCTTTTCTCTGTGTGGTGCAAAGCCTATTATCTACTGCAGAGCTCCTTTCCTCTCACATTAGGAACTTGGGATCATTGGGGAGGGGGGGAATAGTAGTTGTGGAAACGGAAATGCCCAGCACAAGACAAAGTGAGCCTGGCCATGGAGGACCACCTCAGCAGCACCCAGAGAGAAACGTGCATGGGAAAAGAGCATAAAACACAAGCCTTAAAGCATAGATGGAGGGAAGAGCCTGGATATTCAGACTAGGTGGGTTGTGAGGCCAAGGAATAGTAGTTGCTATTAGGATTATTGCAGGGTTCAAAATTGGACAACTGAAAGCTCTTTATGGTTTATATTTCACCAGATACTGCAAACAAGATTTCAAGTTATCTATCTGGTCACCTCCTGCCCCCGATTAAAAAGGTAAAGGTAGTCCCCTGTGCAAGCACCAGTCATTCCAACTCTGGGGTGACATCACATCATGATGTTTTCACAGCAGACTTTTTATGGGGTGGTTTGCCATTGCCTTCCACAGTCATCTACACTTTCCCCCCAGCAAGCTGGGTACTCATTTTACCCACCTCGGAAGGATGGAAGGCTGAGTCAACCACAAGCCGACTACCTGAACCCAGCTTTCGCTGGGATCGAACTCTGGTTGTGAGCAGAGCTTAGGACTAAAGTACTTCAGCTTTACCCCTCTGCACCACAGGACTTTTCTGCCCCCGATTGCAGGACACCAAATCCTAGAAGCCAAATCCAACTTCTGAGGTAGAGAGCCAGAGAGGTGGCTTGCTGTGACTCTGAATGATTTATTACTACTGCCAGCAGTGGTATAGTGATTAAGAGGGATGGACTCTAATCTGAAGAATCAGTTTTGATCCACTACTCCTCCATATAAAGCCTGAGGGGTGACCTTGGGTCAATCACAGTCCTCTCAGAACTCCCTCAGCCCCACGTACCTAATAAGGTGAATGTTGTGAGGACATGAAAGGGGGGAGAACATAAGCTGTTTTAAGAGTCCTTAAGGTAGAGAAAAACAGGGTATAAAAATCTACTTCTTAACTTCAGGACATTTTTGCCCCAAAACCAAGAACCATGAGGGCAGTGACTGTGGATGTATTTCATTTGCAGATGTACATCACAATGTTCCCACTGGACAGGATGCATTTGATCCTGTCCCTGATTTCATGTCTATCTCAGACCACTAGCTATACACCACAGAAGGTGGCTGCAGCTGACCTGGCTTGTTTGGCTTGGAAAAGACACAGTGAGAAGCTCCGTGCTTAGGGTGACCCAATGCAAGAAGAGACATGGATCCTGTACTTTTAAGAGTTCCACAGGAGGTAATTTTGGCAAGGGTAAGTTTTTCTGTGCCTGCAAAGCTGTAGCATGCACCCTATTCAGTTCAGAATCCCAGAGGCAGAAATGAGAAGAAGGTCCAGAACTGAGTGGGGTCAGTACAGCCGCAGAGTTTGGTGGCTGGACCTTTATGAACAGGGGTTGTCCCAAGTTCTTCTTCACTAGATCATCCCAGATATCTTGTTTTCAGCATACTTTTTCTCAGCCTTGATAGTTTCTCTCCCAATCAAGTTTCTGGGTTTAAACTGTTTCGCCTCCTCCCATGCAACAAAAATAGCAAACTATTCACTATGGCACTCCAGATTACTATGTATATATAATTTTTAAAAAGGAACTTATTGAAAGATCTCCCCAATGGCCACAGAGAAAACAAAAGCTGAACCAGCATTTCTAATTTTTGCAATGTAAAAGGTTACCTTCCTGAACGTTGTACAAACTCCCTTCTATTTACTGCAGCAAGTATGTATTCAAGTTGGACATGACTTACCCTCAGATATATGAAGGATCAAGATTGCAAATGTGACGAGGACAATGCTCAAGTTCATGTCTCCTGGGTGCTGTAGGAGGCTTCAGACTAGATTGAAAGTAACAAGGTGCTGCCAAGACTATTACTACCTCCTTCAGTAGAGGAACAAAGGAAGTTCAGAGCCCTTCCCCTGGCAAAGTGTAAATAGAAGCAAAGGCTGATTGTGGATTTTTGGTTTTGTTTTACTTTTCCTTCTGTAGTGGCTTTTTCTAAAGGAAAGAAACATCCTCCATTCTTTTGGATACTTTAATTCACTTAAAGGAATGTCAGTTTAAACCATACATTTCCAACATCTGTGGGCACTAGGATTGCCAAGTCCGATTCAAGAAATATCTGGGGACTTTGGGGGTGCAGCCAGGAGACATTGGGGGTGGAGCCATAAGCAAAGTTGTGACAAGCACAATTGAACTTCAAAGGGAGTTCTGACCATCACATTTAAAGGGACAGCACACTTTTTAAATGCTTTCCCTACATTAGAAATAATGAAGGATAGGGGCACCTTCTTTTGGGGGTCATAGAATTGGACCCCCTGGTCCAATCTTTTTGAAATGTTGAGGAGAGTCATAAGATGCTATGCGGAAAATTTGGTGCCTCTACCTCATAATACAGCCCCTCCAGAGCCCCAGATACCTCCAGATAAATTCTCCATTATACCCTATGGGAATCGATCTCCATAGGGAATAATGAAGTGCCCAGCAGACATTCCCCCCCCCCCCAGTTTCTGACGACTCTGAAGTGGGGGATTGGCATCTCTACTCATGAGTTGGCATCTCTACTCACTTCTTCAAAGTAAAACAGAGCAACCAAAGGTTCAAGTTTACCTTTTCTGTGCAAACAACCTCTAAAAAGATTGTGCAACCAACAGGTCTGGGCTGCTTTCACAGCCACTGGGAGCAACCATGTTGTTCTGCCTGCTCCCCCTCCACCCCCATTCAGCCTTAAAGACACAGAAACATCATCCCAAGAGGAAGCCTTTCCAAGTGGAGTCTGAAGCCTCCAGAGGTGGAAAGGTGCATGGTGGCTGTGGGGGCAGGGCTTCCCCTGCTGATCAGCTTACTGGGAGCGGAAAGGAGCCTGGGAAAACGGAAGAACCCCCGCTGGGACCTGGGGATTAACAAACCTAGTGGGCACACAGGATGTTCTGCATGTGAACAAACTCTCAGATCAGAGAGAACTATGTGCATTGCCCTTAACCCATCCCTTGTGAGCAGCACATTAGGTGGCACACTGAGGCCACCAGTATGGGCATCTAGTGTCCTTTCGGCTGAAATGCATCCATAGAAGACAAAGACAGCTGTGCTGTTATGGGGGGCTCTAGAAGCTGTGGCTTGGACCCAGCTCTTGAATTGGCAACTGGAGGTGCACAGGACCCAGCCCATATAAAACCTGAACTAGGAACTGAAGGGCTGTCAGGGAAATATTAGCCTCTGGGTCATGATCCAGCTCAGGGTAAAGAAGGAACCTGCAGGGAGAACAGCAGCAGTCAAAGCTGCCTCAAATTACACCCATCAGTCATGTGTATTATCTGGTGTTCTCTGACCTGTCTCAGACCTCTCTGCTTAGACTTGCAAGCTGAAGTAACTAGATGGCTCTTGCTTTGTCTTACACATGTGAACAGGGTTGCCACCTCCAGGATGGGAAATTTCTGGAGATTTGGGTGTGGAGCTTGGGGAGGGCCAGGTTTGGGGAGTGGAGGAACTTAGCAAGGAATGTGCACGCACACACACACACAAAGACCATTTTGTCCAGGGGAAGTGACCTCTGTAGTCTGAAGGCTAGGGGCGCTTTCACAAATCCTAAATAATGCAGTTTCAATCTATTTCAATGACTGCAAGTGGATTTTGCTGTTTCACACAGTACAATGCAGTTGCAAAGTGCATTGAAAATGGATTGAAAGTGCAGATCTCATCTAAGAAACTGCACATCCCAAAATTTTGGGGGGGCATTTTTTAATTTTTTTAATATGTACATGTGTGTGTGCCTGGAAGTCATGGTGTCCTCTGGTACCTGATTTCTACTGGGGGCCTGGAGGATATTTAGAGAGGTGATTGAATAAAGCTGGTCCCTCTCCTCCTGATTGCTAGTATTCTAAAGAGGTCTCTCATCCAAGGTACTTGCCAGAGTCAACTCTGCTTAGCCTCTGAGATATGGCAAGATCAGGCTTGCTTGGGCTATCCAGGTCAGGGTGATCTCAGTATTTTTTTTTGAGCCTTAGTGCAATAAAAAATTTTCTGCTGCACCACAACCTTACCTTTGTATTTGTATTTTTCCTCTGCATTGAAGTGGAAAGCCACAAGAATGCCAGAATAAGAATTCAGAACAAGCCTGACATTGTGTGGGCATCTCTGAAAAATCCAGGGGCTTCTGGTATTTCATGCAGGGGGAAGCTCCTCTATGGAAGCAGGCATAGTATATACAGCAAACACAAATGTTTACCTGATGCTGAGAATCCAGGAGACTTGCTACCATTACTTGGGTTTTCATTTTAACTCCTGCTCCCTGAAAGGTGTTCACATGTGATGCTAGATTTCCTTGGGGTTTCCACTGAAGCTCACTTGAATGAGCAGAATTACTGTGCTGGCAAATGGAGATTCATAAAGGCAGCTGGTTGGCTAAGACTCTTCTGCAGAGTTGTCCATTGCACATATGGATACTTGGAATAATTCCCAGGAAAAGGGCTTCCAACTGAATTCAGAAGTAGCCTTGAGAACTGTTGCAGGATTACTTTTGTACACCTCACTGTACCTTAAGTGACCCAAACAACCTCCAGTTATCAGAAGGCTAATATATACACACTAATAAGTTTCAAGACCTTACAGATAAACTTTATTAGACTCCAGGTTTCTTTTCTAGTCTAGTAGTCTATGACAAGTGTAAGTCCAAAGTCCCATTTGTTTGGCATGACCAGCATAGAGACAGTCTCCTGTCTCTAGTCAGATCAGCTTGAAATCAACAAAGGCTTGTTAATTTCTTGGCCTGACTGGCAGAGAGACCCCATGTCTCTCATGCAGTCAGCAACTTCTGCTCAAAAGCCCAAAAGCATTACCCCTGGAAAACTTTATCACTTATCTCCATTTCATGGTCATCTTATCATATATGTCAACAATCTCCAGCTGCATCTTGCAGATGGCCAGTATCTTGCTTCCAGCTCATACCATATAAGGCTATTCCTGTGCTGAGCCAGCTTTCAACTTTCACCCACTGACCTAGATTCTCAGCCCAAGCTGCCGGCAATATGAATGCTTGGACCCTTGATGGCCAATTTTCATAAAGAGCTCTTGTAGCCAATTTCATAAAGAGGGCCAACCCAATAGAAATCCTGCCACAAGAACCACACAGAACCTCCATGTTCACAGGCATTATACCTCTGAATGCCTAATGTCAGGGACAAACAATAAAGGGATTTGGCTAGCCATTTATTGGAATAATTGAATATGATGTTCTGCTACTGCGATGTGTAGCTACAGCTATCTTAAAAAGATGAACTGCTCCAAAGAATATTGCCTGATTCTTTTAAAACCCTGTTGTCCTTTTGCTTTTATTTATTACAGATCAATATTGAAGAGACATGGGAATACTGTTTAATGGAACTTCAGAGAGTTGCTTTGGATATATATTTCTCTTGCTGCTGAAGAGCTGAATACTGCTGTAAGCATTTTGGCATCTTGCTGTTATATTGTGCTGTTATATTGAACCAGTATTGGTGTAGTGGTTAAGTGTGCGGACTCTTATCTGGGAGAACCGGGTTTGATTCCCCACTCCTCCACTTGAACCTGCTGGAATGGCCTTGGGTCAGCCATAGCTCTGGTAGAGGTTGTCCTTGAAAAGGCAGCTGCTGTGAGAGCCCTCTCCAGCCCCACCCACCTCACAGGGTGTCTGTTGTGGGGGAGGAAGGTAAAGGAGATTGTGAGCCGCTCTGAGACTCTTCGGAGTGGAGGGCAGGATATAAATCCAATATCTTCATCTTCTTCTTGTATGTACCCTTTTGCATCCAGTTGCTGAACACACTTACTCCTTCTCATTGGCTGGATGCAGCCTCCTAGCTGGGTTTGTGGCTGTTGTTTTTATTTTGTTGAATTCAATGTCTGCTTTATTTTGTAGATATGTAACTGTGGCACAGAACTCCATCACTGTCAGCAGATCCGACCCAAACATCACATGGAAACCGGCTGTATGACTTGATCAGATTCTACTACACACACAATCTTCAGCGACCGTGCTATAAAGGCCTGGATTCTGTCCTGCTGGCCTCTGTCACCCAGCTAACCAAACAGCAGTGTGTGTGTGTGGCTCATTCTCCTCCCTCCATTCCGGATGCATACCGGTTCTCTCTTGCCCATCTCATCAGCCTCTCATCCCTTATGTTCATCTTATCTCTGCCTTCCCTCCTCTTGCATCCAATTGACTCTGATTGCCCTCTGCCCTGAACATGTGCTGTTAATGGCATACCCAGGCCTCAGATTCAGCAGGAGCTCACAGGAGCACAGCTCCTGAACCTTTCTCATGGTTCCCCCTCTTCCTCCTCATCTATCTTGTCCATTGAATAGTAGGTGGTGCAGCTGTATAACAATCCCTGAATTAGGAGAGGGGGCAACCAGCCAGCTACCAGGGGCTTTGCCATGCCCCCAGCAGCCCTCATTAACCCCTGGAGAAACCCACACCACCCTTTCTCCACTTCTTATGTGATTTTCGGCGGCGGGTGGCTTGCTGACCTTTTGACCCACACATGGATCTCTAGCCAGCCCAAGCAGGCCTCGCTCACCTGGGGCTCTCCTTTTCTTGCACTGGGTTGCTTTTGGCTGGGGTGAGCATATGCTAATGAGTTATGCTAATAAGCTCCACCACCTATTTTTCTACGAAACGACCCCTGGGCATACCATTGTCAGAGCAAGGGAAATGCAATATTGCTATTGTGGTGCAGCATGTTAGGCTTTCTGTACCTGCCATAAATCTGCTTTTTTTTAACAACAACCAAAACAACAAAAAAAGAGGCAGTACACTTCTGCACCTTTGTGTGGCTTACTCTTATGCTACAATCCTTTTGGAAGCATCTGTTCTGTCAGATCACATTCAAGCCTGCCATTCAGCTTTGAAACTTGGCTTCCAAATTAGTTTACAAAGATTTCAGTTGAAATATTCTTTAATGCAAGATGAATATAGTTTCATGCATGTTCAAAAGAGGAGCAGAATTAAATGCCAGCAGATTAGAATGAGAGAAAGAGATTTACACAGGAGATGGAATAAATTATCATAAATGTTTTGCTTTGGAATCAGTCTTTATTGATTTTGGATATCTTCATATACTGAACTGACTGTGGAAGATAAATTGTTGGAATTCCTTGCATGTTGCAGAAGTCATTTATGTCAGCTTTGTTTCAGAAGATTTTGTTTATTGGATGTCAGTAGTAGCTAGGGACCCCCTATCATCAAAGTGACAGCTGCTCCGCCCACACATGCACGCCCCGCCCACACAAAAAAAACGAGGAGGGGGGCAGCCTGAACATGACATTATAATCTCCTGATAATATCAATAACACCGAGCCATCTTATACATAATTTGATTGTACTATAATGTCATACTGTTTTATTGTTAAATTATTAATTATATTATATACTGTTTTATTGTATCATGGTTTTACCATGTCTTGTTAACTGCCCTGAGCCTGCCTAGGCAGGGAGGGCGGGGTATAAATAAAAGTTTATTTATTTATTTATTCTTAGACTTATTTAGCCAATTTACAAGCCCACAAACACTTGGAATCCCTCTGATCCTGCTAGCCCTTCTTCTGCCTACTCTACTAGTCTTGACACAAGCTCGCATTATCCAAAATCGTACATCTACCATCCAAGGACAAGTCATACTTCTGTTCATGAAACAACTACTAATAGAGAGCCAGTTTGGTGTAGTGGTTAAGAGCAGAGACTCTAATCAGGGAGAACTGGGTTTGATTCCCCACTCTTCCACATGCAGCTGTTGGTATGACCTTTGGTCGGCCACAAGTTCTGTCAGAGCTGTTCTCTCAAGAGCAGTTCTCTGAGCACCACCTACCTCACAGGGCACCTATTGTGGGGAGAGGAAGAGAAAGGAGATTGTAAGCCACTCTGAGACTCCAAGTGAAGGCCAGGGTATACAAACCGGGGCAGCCAACTGCACTTATAAAAAATTTCCCTCCTCTATTTTCTCCTCATAACAACCCTGTGAGGTTAGGCTGAAAGAGAGAGTGATTAGCCCCAGGTTACGCCCTAAGTCCATTTGTGAAGAGGGTGGGATATAAAGCCAGAGTAAGTTAATAAATAAAAAACAAAATTACCACCTAGCAGGGTTTCTTAGCAGAGTGGGGGTTTCAAATTTGGTCTTCTAGATTCCAGTCTAACATTTTAACCGCTATGGCACGCTGACTCTAGAAATTCTGCCAGTGGATTTCTCTGAGCTGGATATATTTGGAGATCCTTAATAAGAATTATAAGGCTTTCCTGTTTAGGGCAATGTACAGAAATCTTTTTGTAATTTGCCAAGATTCTGTTAGTTTTGGGCTTCTGATTATATCTGTTTGGGTGGGGGGGGCTCAGAAAATATGTGGCAACTTGACTCTGAAAATATATTGCATGAGAACCTAATTTCCTGGCTTCTCTCTCTGTTTATCTTGACCGGTCTAAGCACTTGACCTTTTAGGATAGTTTGAGGGGTCAAATACTTTTGTCTCACAATTAGCAATATATAAGATCGATCAGATTAGAAAGCTGATATATATATATTTTTCTTCAGTTCTCACCATAAAATCACTGCCCTTTTAGGACAGTTGACCTTTTACGACAGTTTGTGGGGTTAAATACTTTTGTCTCACAATTAGCAATATATAAGATCGATCAGATTAGAAAGCTGATATATATATATTTTTCTACAGTTCTCACCATAAAATCACTGCCCTTTTAGGACAGTTGACCTTTTACGACAGTTTGTGGGGTTAAATACTTTTGTCTCACAATTAGCAATATATAAGATCGATTGACTTAGAAGGTGGGAAACGATACTTTGGAATTCACTTTCCCCAGACATGGTTCTGTGAGAACTCATTTGCAAGGTTGTGCGTTTTGTTTTGACAGCCAGAGCTAGATTCTCCAGCCTAGAGACTGGCAAGCTCCCTGTGCTTGCAGAGAACAGAGGCAGTTTTCATGATCGTCTGAGAACAGATTGATGAAGCTGCTAGAAAGATAGGTTTTAATGTTAATAAGAAACTGTAGGTGTTTGCAATTAATAATTAATGAAGCAGTGTTATTAGAATGCGTTGCAGAACTAGTCATGAATGTCTTTGCAACAGTTTCCCCCCGTAAAACACACTGAGAACATAAGAGCATAAGAGAAGCCATGCTGGATCAGGCCTATGGCCCATCCAATCCAACACTCTGTGTCACACAGTGGCCAATATATATATATACACACACACGTACATTGTGGCTAATAGCCTCTGCTCCATATTTTCATCCAATCCTCTCTTAAAGCAGGCTATGCTTGTAGCTGCCACCACCTCCTGCAGCAGTGAATTCCATCACACATTGCCAATCACCACACATTGCCAATCTTAAAAAGGGATCAAGTAAGTAACAGTGACTTTAAGCGTGCACCAAGTTGTGAAACACAAGTTCCAGATCATAATAAGAACATGAGAGAAGCCTTGTTGGATCAGGCCAACACTCTGTATCACACAGTGGCAAAACAAAACAAAACAAAACCCATGTTCCATCAGAAGGTTCACAAGTAGTGCTAGAAGGCCTTCCACTTTGCCACCCCCCCCCCAAGCACCAAGAATACAGAGCATCACTGCCCCAGACTGTTCCAATAAAATGCTGTGGCTAATAGCCGCTGATGGACCTCTGCTCCATATTTTTATCCAATCCCCTCTTGAAGCTGGCTATGCTTGTAGCCTCCACCACCTCCTGCGGCGGTGAATTCCACATGTTAATCACCCTTTGGGTGAATAAGTACTTCCTTTTATTTGTTTTAACCTGACTGATCAGCAATTTCATTGAATGCCCACGAGTTCTTGTATTGTGAGAAAGGGAGAAAAGTACCTCTTTCTTTGTTTTCTCCATCCCATGCATTATCTTGTAAACTTCTATCGTGTCACCCCGTAGTCAACGTTTCTCCGAGCTAAAGAGCCCCAAGCGTTTTAACCTTTCTTCATAGGGAAAGTGTTCCAAACCTTTAATTGTTCTAGTTGCCCTTTTCTACACTTTTTTCCCAATGCTATAATACCCTTTTTGAGGTGCGGTGACCAGAACTGCACACAGTATTCCAGATGAGTCCGCACCATCGATTTATACAGGGGGGGGGGCATTATGATACCGGCTGCTTTGTTTTCAATCCCCTTCCTAATAATTCCCAGCGTGGCGTTGGCCTTTTTTATTGCAATCGCACACTGTCTTGACATTTTTTCAGTGAGTTATCTACCACAACCCCTAGATCTCTCTCTCTTGGTCAGTCTCTACCGGTTCACACCCCCATCAACTTGTATTTGTAGCAGGGATTCTTAGCCCCAATGTGCATTATTTTGCACTTGGTCACATTGAACCTCATCTGCCACATTGTTGCCCCACTCACCCAGCCTCAACAGACCCCTTTGGAGGGCCTCGCAATCTTCTCTGGTTCTCACCACTCTGAACAATTTAGTGTCATCTGCAAACCTGGCCACTTTGCTGCTTACTCCTGACTCTGGATCATTAATGAACAAGTTAAAGAGCATGAGTTGTATCGACACGCAACTTGATGCAACCTGATGTTAAATGGACGTGTTACACGTATTAGGTTAGCCGTGCTCAGTTTTAAGGCCATCATTTTATCCGTTGGGTATGTCTCCTCTCCAAACTATGGTCGCTTAGAACTGTTGCATCTCCACAATTCTCTAAATAACGTCTGTGTTGCAAAAGACGCTTTTCCTCAAACAATATGAGGCCTGCTACACCAGTGGCTGCCCCCCTCCTTCCCCCCCTTAGGAAACAGCTGGCATTCCTTGGGGGGGCAGATCCCTAGCAGCCCCCTCGGGGACTGTTGTGTCACTCCCCCATAAGGAAACATACAACGTTCGTTTTTTGTGTGGGCGGGGCGTGCATGTGTGGGCGGAGCAGCTGTCACTTTGATGATGATAGGGGGTCCCTAGCTACTACTGACGTGGTAGATTGTTGGTGTTATATTTTACTTTATGGAACTTTTGCTATATGTTTAGACTTTCTCCTTCAATATAGATCATTCTGTTGCTGAATTTCTGGGAGTGTTTTTGGTCCTTTTATAGAATAATGTCCCAGCAGCCAATGTAAGTGCCTGTTGGGCTAGAAAAGGGGAAGTCTTAACTGTCTTCCTAAAAGCTTTCAAAGAATGGGACAAGTCAGTGGTTGCGAGATGAAAGTGCCATATTTTGAGTCAGACCACCAGCCAACAGCTGTCCAAGGTCTCAGACTTCTTTCCAGCTGTGCCAACCCAAGATCCTTTTGAAGTGGAGATAGAGAGGAATGAGCCAGCTTGACCAATATGGTGTAGTAGGAAATTGCATGATGGAGAAAAACCGGGGTTCAAATCCTGCTCCATCACAAAACAAGAAGCCTGTTGAGCTCTCTTTCCAACTAAACTATGTCACAGGGTTGTTAGGAATGGGGAGAGGCATCAAGTAACCTTGAACTCGTGGGAAAAGGATTGGAATCACATCAGTCATAAATGTCAGGATGCTGTGGAACTACCAAAACTCCATCAGGAAGGCTACCGCCCTAGAAAATGGCTTATCCTTTAATAAGCAGGGATTATGCAGGGATCATTGTAGCCATACAGCCAAATCCACTTCCCTGTATGCCATTGACAAGTGGCACATGGGACTTGAAATGGGAGGGGAGGGAATTAATATAGCTGTCAGGTGCCAGCTCTGTCTTCACTGCCAGCCAGCACGCACTGGATTATCCTTGACCATATTTATCTTTGTTACTTCCGGATGGTTTATAAAGAGCAGAGATGCTTCTATCTGGAGAGCACTTGAGATCAGAAGAAGAAGAAATCGGATTTATACCCCAGCCTTCACTTGGAGTCTCAGAGTGGCTTACAATCTCCTTTCTCTTCCTCTCCCCAAAATAGGTGCCCTGTGAGGTAGGTGGTGCTGAGAGAACTCTCAGAGAACTGCTCTTGAGAAAACAGCTCTGACAGTGGCCGACCAAAGGTCATACCAACAGCTGCATGTGGAAGAGTGGGGAATCAAACCCAGTTCTCCCTGATTAGAGTCTCTGCTCTTAACCACTACACCAAACTGGCTCTCTATCAGTAACTATACATGCCGGTCTGTGCATTGCGTATTGCAGAGGCCCACTGAAGTAATGTGTAAACTTGTTTCCTTTCTGCTTTTTAACCTGGCATTTCAACATTTGACTGTGGCTTCATTATTGGAGATAAAGTGGACATTTTAAAATAAAAGGCATAATTTGTTTCTTGGCCCAAGAAATAACTATGAACACAAGAAACTGCCTTATACTGAATCAGACCCCTCAAAGTCTGAATCAGTCCATCAAAGTCAGTACTGTCTACTCAGACTTGCAGTGGCTGTCCCAGGTCTCAGGCAGAGGTCTTCTGCATTCCCTGCAACCACATCTTTTAACTGAAGATACCAAGGACTGAACCTGGAACCTTCTTGCAAGCCAAACAGATGCTCTACCACAGCCCCTTCCTCAAAGACACAAGGCTCAAATCCTTCTTGCACAGGTAGGGGAAGAGTATGGGATCCCCTAAACCCAGGTGAGATAAAAAAGTAAGTCATCACCTTCCATAGCACATGTTTTTCTGCTTACAGATAAAAAGCAAGAGATAAGGTATAAAGCTGGCAGGAAACAGCACTGGTAAAAGTGTTTTGTATTGTCAGAACAAATTATGTTTGTTCAGAAACAGGAACACTACTGTCGTTGTGCAATGGTTTTTCTTAAAAAACAGCAACAGCTCCTTTGCTGTGTACCTTGGCCAAAACCCAAGCTAAGTTACATACGCTTTGCAATAAAATGGTAGAAATGTTATACTTTGAGACACAACTATGATACAAGCACAAAGATTGCATAATGTTGACTAGGTTGGATTGCTGCAACAGCTGGGACACTGAAGTCTGAAGATCAAATAAATGTTTTTTGAGTCCCACCAGGAGATAAAGGTGGTAGTGCAGGGAGGCATGGCACATGCCCCAGGTGCCATCTTTGTTGACGCACTGGGGACCATATTCACTTGGCAGTCATCTGCTTAACCTTTGCTGATTCTGTCATACGGACATCTACTCTTTCTGCGGTTTTGCTTCCCTTACCAGGGATGACTCTAATCAGTAGCTCCTCCAAAATAGTACCCTATTCATTCTCCCAGTTTTCAGTCATAGTATTTCAAGGGCCTACAGAACGGATTAATCTCTTTTTAGAAAACCCAGGTAATTCAAAGCACCCCCACCATTCCTGTCTTCTACCCCCCAAGCCAAGTCAGGCCAGTCCCTTAGCTGCCATCTGGCAAGCCCATCCATGTACAGGGAAGTGCAATGCAGAGGTCTTTTTTCTATGGGATCTCTGGTAAAGCAGTCTAGTGATAGGCTTCTGCTCTGTCCTGGGTAGCCCAGGCTAGCTTGACCTTGTCAGATCCTGGTCAGTATGTGGATGGGAGACCACCAAGGAATACCAGGGTAGCTAAGCAGAGGTAAGCAACGGCAAACCACATCTGAACGTCTCATGCCTTGAAAACCCTATGGGGTCCTTGTTAAGTCTTGATGGCCGAAAAGGGGAGGGGAACTTCGATACTCTGAGGCAGAGATCTTCCCAAACTTTGCTACATGTGATCCTCTCTCCTGCATGCAAAAACATATATGCTCCACTACTATGTCAGACCAAGATGCACTTATCCCTCAGAAGGGTAAATCTCCTTGCTCTCTTCCTAAATGGTACCTCTTGCTTACCCCACTGTTTTTCCAAAACCAATTCTCTTAACACTTTATTTTGCACACAGAGAGATACAGGGCCCCTTTTATGCTTTTCCTGCATGAACCCTATAGGCCCCACACTGTTATTTCTCCCTGCCCCCAACATCTACTCCCATGATCAACATGCTTCAAGTTTTCTGGCCCATGTGTCACTTCACTGGCTGTCACTTGTGAGGGTGGGAAAACTCACTACCGCTTCTTGAGAACGTCACATCACAGGTTATGCATTGCTAGACCTGTTAGAAGAACAGATTGGTGAAGTCTCTTGCTCAGTCTTCCAAGACTACAAACACCACAGAGCAAGCTAGACAGCTAGAACAATATCAGTCTCCTTCTTGTCTGCTCTGCTTTCTCCCACCCTCTCTAACCAATAGAACATCATCTCAGGGAACCTCATTCCTCTTTGTTCTCCTCCTCTTCTTTCTTCTTCCCTGCATGCATCAGAAAGAGCAGCATGGTGTCTCTCCTTCTAATCTAAACTAAGCAGATGGCCTACTATTAATCCAAAGCCATCCATAGTAAACTAGAATAGTCACTCTTTCTCTCCACTACACTTATATGCTTTCTGTGCAATTTGTGAGATAGTGTGGTAACCATTAGGCTAGGCCACACTGCTCTGCTGAAGCTCAGAAAGAGCACTCTGCAAAGTGAAGGTAAGGAAGGCTGCCTGACTAATCCAGCCATCCTAAACCAGACTCAACAAGAACTTAGCAGACAAGATATGATTGAGAGAAATCTAATGTTTACTGGTGCCCAACTGATGATCAAGTACCCAGCTGTGTGCTCTGTTTCCACTTGGAACTTGGGCAAAAACGAATATTCACAACATTAACTTCTATGTTTATTAAAAAGGTAAGCACCAGTTGTTGCTGACTCTGGGGTGATGTCGCATCGCAATGTTTTCATGGCAGACTTTTTTACGAGTTGGTTTGCCGTTGTCTTCCTCAGTCATCTACACTTCCCCCCCAGCAAGCTGGGTACTCATTTTACCGACCTCGGAAGGATGGAAGGCTGAGTCAACCTTGAGCCAGCTACCTGAACCTAGCTTCCACTGGGATCAAACTCAGGTCGTGAGCAAAGTTTGGACTCCAGTACTGCTGCTTTACCACTCTGCGCCGCGGGGCTCCTTCTTCTACGTTTATTAGCTTCCTTGAAAACAAGTTTAAAAAAAAAAAAAAAAAATCTCTGCTGTAAAAGGAATTACGAAAAGGTTACAAACATAATGGACTTTGCCTTGAACCCCAGATAGAGAAGTTCAGCAGGAAGAAAAGTGTTCATGAGTACACAAAACCAACCATTGGAAATAATGCTTTTATTTGCTACAAAGCAGAACTGGTACCTTAAATTGTTGTCCTAATGCGTTATAGTGGAGAGCTAGTGAGCTGTAGTTGTTAAGAGCAATGACTCTAATTTGGATTGATTCCTGACTCCTCCCCATGAAGCCTGCTGGGTGACCTTGGGCCAGTCCCAGTTCTCTCAGAACTCTTTCAGCCCCACCAACCTCACAAGGTGACATTGTGGGGAGAGGAAAGAAAGGTGATTGTAAGCCACTTTGAGACTCTTTAAGGTAGAGAACAGCAAGGTATAATAATCAACTCTTCTTCTGCACTGTGGTCCCTCAAAGTTTGCCGATTTAGAAAATCCCCCTCACAATCAATGCAACCCTATTTTGCGGCTGAAGGCCACAATAGCCATGAAGACCACATAATTCAGACCCCTGAAGCGGGGGAGATATGTTTGTGCCTGGACAGCACCATCACAGTCTCATCCTCAACTGCCTCTCCTCAGATGTTTTTCTTTTGGAGCTCTCTGACAGAAATATAGCCAAGGAAAGAAGGGGTGAAGGTGGGATGCAGATAGGAGGAAGGCTGAACAAGCAAAGCTGCCTAAACTAACCACTTGCTTTTAAAAGATTTGATAGCAACCCAGTTTTGACTCCCAGGTCTGCTGTTGCCAGGTTTTGGTTGCCCCCAAGTTCTGTTGAACACAATAAGATTGCAGCTTGAAATCGTCAATCTATCATTGCTACCCAGGAGCTTTCCAGTAATGTTTTCGATTGGAGACTTTTCTCCTTCTCCTTCTTTCAGTGAGTACAGTTTAATGAGGGTATTGGCAGGCTGAAAGAACACAGATGATTTTTCCCTGTGAAGACGGATAAATATCTTAAGTAATTAGGATTCTAGACTGCACACGGAACCCTCTGAAACATCAGAAGGAAATGCACTCAGATGAAGGATAAAAGAGGGTATCAGTCACATATTCTTTGCAGTGGTCTTTGGAGGGTGGAAATATGTAATTTATAATTTGTGCAATAAATCTGGGTCCCATAAGCTGCTGCTTTCTCTTTTCTGTTCCTTTGACTCAGTGTTTATGAAAGTGATGGAGATGAAACTTCAGTGTGAGCTGCTCCCGCAGCTTTAGTGATACACATAACATATTTTTAGCTGGTTTTTAACACAATTCTCTGCCACAGAAAACTAAACCAATCATCTCGCTCTGATACAAATCCTTACAAAACAGTTTAGAATGGCTAAACAAAACATAGGTTAGAGACCTGCTTAGAATATCAGTTGCAGCCTAGCCACATTGGGAACGCGGGGGATGGGGTGGGGGGAGGAGAAACCTATCTCAGCAATTTTTTAAAAAAAAAATTCACACACACATTAAAAACCACAGCTGTGTTTATATTTTGTCCTGAGCTACTTCAAGATGATTCAACAATGCTGCCAAGCAGGACTTTTTTTTGTAGAAAAAGCCCAGCGGGAACTCATTTGCATATTAGGCCACACACCCTGATGTCAACATTGTTCCACATGGGGCTTTTTGTAGAAAAAGCCCAGTAGGAACTCATTTGCCACACCCCTTGATAGCAAGCCAGCCGGAACTGTGTTCCTGCTCAAAAAAAGCCCTGCTGCCAAGCAGTATTCCCCCTAAGCTGAGTTGTGAGCTAGCTCACAGATTTTTAGCCTCCAGCTCACACATTTTTTGTCTTAGCTCAGGAAGGATGACCCCAGAGCACAATAATGTATGCAGTAGCTCACAACTTTAATGCCAGGAGCTCAAAAGTAGAATTTTTGCTCACAAGACTCTGCCGCTTAGAGGGAACGTTGCTGCCAATGTTCCAAAGACTGTTTAATTTTGTCTTATTTGAATAGAAGTCATGACCATACTGTTCCAAAGTTGTTATTCGTTTAAATAACGAATTGGAGAGCCAGTTTGGTGTAGTGGTTAAGTGTGCGAACTCTTATCTGGGAGAACCAGGTTTGATTCCCCACTCCTCCACTTGCACCTGCTAGCATGGCCTTGGGTCAGCCATAGCTCTGGCAGAGGTTGTCCTTGAAAGGGCAGCTGCTGTGAGAGCCCTCTCCAGCCCCACCCACCTCACAGGATGTCTGTTGTGGGGGAGGAAGGTAAAGGAGATTGTGAGCCGCTCTGAGACTCTTCGGAGTGGAGGGCGGGATATAAATCCAATCTCTTCTTCTTCTTCTTCTTAAATTTGGTTTTTAAATGATTACCGTAAATGACCATAAACATAATGAGATATTTCTGGTTCTGTTGCACTTTTTAATAATATGGCGGGAGGGAGTTGTGTGTGTAAAGTACAGTTAAATCACTTCCAATTTATGGCAATTCTGTGAACTGATGACCTCCCAAATGTTCCATTGTTAACAGTCTTGCTCAGGTCTTACAAACTGAGGGCCATGGCTTCCTTGATTGAGCCAATCCATCTCATGCTGCATCTCCCTCTTTTTCTGTTGCCTTCTTCCAAGCTTTATTATCCAAGTGACTCCCGTCTTCTCATAATGTGACCATGGTATGATAGCATCAGTTTAGTCATTTTTAGTCCTGAGCTTGATGCCTAGAGAGGTCCAAGGGCAAATAGAACTGAGATCCAAGGGGCAGAGTGAGGAACTGGCGAAGCAAGGAGAAAATGCCTGCAAAGTGCATCAGGGGTTCTTAGCAGGAAGCCAGAGTTCTAATCAGCAGAGATCTGGACCAGGGAATCTGAGGAACCATTTGCTATGGCACGGAGTCCTTGTTTTATGAAGATTCCTAGGGTAAGATTTGGAGCATCCGGGCTTTGTATTGGGTCAAGAAGATAAACAGTTTGAATCTCATGACTGGTTTAAAGTTAGCTGTTGTCCAACAATGGCAGGAAAAAATGGGGAAAATATTTTGATTAGGCTGTTGTAAGCCAAATCTCCCTAGACACAAAGAGCCTGGGTAAGGCAACATGATTAATATACTTAAATTAGGTTGAATGAAGTGAGCCGGATCTTCATGGACACAAACATTAGGGGGAGTCAAGATAGCTCCTGAAACAGGTGGAGTTAATGACTTTAGTGCCCTTCTTGATTGAGAAAGAGGAGCAGACACCTCTGGGGTATGGCAAGAATTTAAGTTGTTTACTTTCAATACATTTTATTTTTTTAAAAAAAATGTAAGGAAGGGAATTTAGAAAAAATTAAGATGACAAGCATCAGAAAATACAGAAATAAAGGATTAAAAAAATAAAGGAAAGACAAACTTAACCCCCTCCCCTCAAACCATAATAGTCCCTGTTGCTATGTATGGGTGTGAAAGTTGGACAATGAAGAAAGCTGACAAGAAGTAGATTCCTTTGAAATGTGGTGTTGGAGGAGAATGTTAAGATACCACAGACCACTATGAGGACCCTGCCCCCTCCTCCAGGCACTGTGAGGACCCTCCCTTGGTTAGTGGGGTCCCTCTCTAATTTTGGACTTAATTGTTTTAATAGGCACCCCTTTTACAGCATAAGTTCCAAGGGGATCTTTTACTTAGGAAGTCTTATAAAGACACCTGGGTACAGCCATGGCATTGGAAAGTCCCACAAAAGAGGAAGGGTGTGCTGGCATTAGAAACTGATTAAGTGTGATCTTCCCAGCTCAGGGTAAAAGTATTTGAATTTCCCAATAACAAAAGGCTTCCAACATTGGAATATCCAATTCCCAACTAATATCTCACTGCACAATTTAGAAGAAGGGCCTGCAGCAACTCCCCCCCCCCAAAAAAAAAACACACTAATCAATCCAAGCCATAAAAATACACTATAAAAATACAATTAAAAAACCCAATTCAAGCAAAAAAAAAATTACACTAATTAATCCATGCAAGAAGTCTGACAGAATGTCCTGATGTTTCTTGTACATGTCTTTCCAGGCAAATGCTATTTTATTGCTAAGTCCAACATCTCAACTCAATATGTAGTGTAGAACTGGATTTCCAAGACTGCAGAACTAGTCTTTAGGCTATTGCTGTTGTCCATAAAATCCATAATTGGTTCTCTTTCTAAGTGTCCTTAATCCTGAAAGCCCAAACCCAACTGGGGAGATGGCATTTAAAGGATCCTCTAATCCTACAGGTGGCCATCTGAGTTCTGAGATAATCATCTGAGGCCCACCTCTTCCATGGGCCTTTGCCCTCACAAGTCAAGTTGAGCAGCTATTAAGGCAAGGATGGGTGCTGTTCCAGTGGTTAATTTGTGAAATGCCCTCCCTAATCCCAAGGCCACTATTTCTCTAGCTAATGGGTGAAGCTGCTTCCTATTTCCCCAGATCTTTGTTAAACTTACAGATTGCTTGTTTACTAACAATATGCAGTAAATCTCAAGGGCAGAATCCAAAGAACTGTGACCAGAGTGAGTCCTGTGGAATGAGCCTTTTCTGCCTCCCATCTCCAGTTCCAATACTTGGCATTTCTTTAAACTCTTCAAGAGAGGGGGTCATGGGATCCTCACAAAAGCAGAGAAAGAGTGAAGTGTCTAGTCCAAAGCTGGAAGGAGAAATTGACAAGCATTGCCTTTCTTCATCCACCAACAGAAGCCTTGTTCCACTAAGGGAAGAGCACCACTAGATCCAACTCCCAATCCCTAAACTTACATCTGTCTAAAGTGAGCTTTCCCCCATATTGGCTTCAATTCTGATTCTGCCTTTTTAAGTTATTTTATACAGTCTGAATCTTACATTGCCTCTACTGCACTATTAGTTACATCTGTCTATTTCATTGACATCTGCCTCCATTCCTGAGGACTGGAAGGTAGCAAATGTCACCCCCATCTTTAAAAAGGGTTCCAGAGGAGATCCGGGTAACTACAGGCCGGTCAATCTGACTTCAATACCAGGAAAGTTGGTAGAAACCATTATCAAGGACAGAATGAGTAGGCACATTGATGAACACGAGTTATTGAGGAAGACTCAGCATGGGTTCTGTAAGGGAAGATCTTGCCTCACTAACCTGTTACATTTCTTTGAGGGGGTGAACAAACATGTAGACAAAGGAGACACGATATTGTTTACCTTGACTTCCAGAAAGCTTTTGATAAAGTTCCTCATCAAAGGCTCCTTAGTAAGCTTGAGAGTCATGGAGTAAAAGGACAGGTCCTCTTGTGGATCAAAAATTGGCTAATTAATAGGAAGCAGAGAGTGAGTATAAATGGGCAGTCTTCGCAGTGGAGGACGGTAAGCAGTGGAGTGCCGCAGGGCTCAGTACTGGGTCCCATGCTCTTTAACTTGTGCATAAATGATTTGGAGTTGAGAGTAAGTAGTGAAGTGGCCAAGTTTGTGGATGACACTAAATTGTTCAGGGTGCTAAGAACCAGAGAGGATTGTGAGGAACTCCAAAGGGATCTGTTGAGGCTGGGTGAGTGGGCGTCAACATGGCAGATGAGGTTCAATGTGGCCAAGTGCAAAGTAATGCACATTGGGGCCAAGAATCCCAGCTGCAAATGCAAGTTGATGGGGTGTGAACTGGCAGAGACTGACCAAGAGAGAGATCTTGGGGTCGTGGTAGATAACTCACTGAAAATGTCAAGACAGTGTGCGATTGCAATAAAAAAGGCCAACGCGATGCTGGGAATTATTAGGAAGGGAATTGAAAACAAATCAGCCAGTATCATAATGCCCCTGTATAAATCGATGGTGCGGTCTCATTTGGAATACTGTGTGCAATTCTGGTCACCGCACCTCAAAAAGGATATTATAGCACTGGAAAAAGTGCAGGAAAGGGCAACTAGAATGATTACAGGTTTGGAACACTTTCCCTATGAAGAAAGGTTAAAATGCTTGTGGCTCTTTAGCTTGGAGAAACATCGACTGCGGGGTGACATGATTATATGTTGTGAGCCGCCCTGAGCCTGCTTGTGTGGGGAGGGCGGGATACAAATAAAAAATTATTATTATTATTATTATAGAGGTTTACAAGATTATGCATGGGATGGAGAAGGTAGAGAAAGAAGTACTTTTCTCCCTTTCTCACAATACAAGAACTTGTGGGCATTCAATGAAATTGCTGAGCAGTTGGGTTAGAACGGATAAAAGAAGGTACTTCTTCACCCAAAGGGTAATTAACATGTGGAATTCACTGCCACAGGAGGTGGTGGCAGCTACAAGCATAGCCAGCTTCAAGAAGGGGTTAGATAAAAATATGGAGCAGAGGTCCATCAGTGGCTATTAGACACAGTGTGTGTGTGTGTATATATAAATTTTTGGCCACTGTGTGATAGAGTGTTGGACTGGATTGGCCATTGGCCTGATCCAACATGGCTTCTCTTATGTTCTTATGTAGTTATATTGCTAATATGGTTTATGTGTTTTATACATTGGGTTTATAAACTCTGTAGAACTCAATCTGGAGAAGTGGTATGTAACCAAACAAAAGCCCCTCACTTTTTAAATCCTTGATGGAAGTTTCAAGTGTAGGATTAAGTGTGGCATCAAATATTAAGCCCCTCCTTTACTACCACTCACACTTTTTAAATTTCATATGGTTTCTCCATTCATACACAGTTCCCAGGTTTTTAGTGAACATATCGTTTCCCTTGGCTTTGTTCCTGTGACTGAGTTCCATACACTGGACAGCCTCCTCTGCAGTGTGCACTTCCTAAAAGGTCTAAAAAGGATGTGGACAGAATGGAGTGGGTGCAAAGGAGAGCGTAGATGATGATCGGGGGCCTGGAGACCAAGACCTGTGAGGAGAGACTGAGGGACCTAGAAATTTATTAGCAGCCTAATAAATCTATTTATTACCATGACTCCAGAGGATCTAACTAGAACTGTTTTCCTGACTCCTGAAACATTTTAAGATATACATAGCTTATTGAACCTTCATACTAAACTAGCAGGTGTTTCATATGCCTCAATCCTTAGCATAGTTTGTACAGAGTTTTAAATGATGTTCCAAAAAATGGACTATTGTCTTTTTCTAGGCTTCCTCAAAACCCTCTTTTTCACAAACTCAAAGCATTTCTTGAATTTTGCTTTCCAACCACTGTCTAGATCAGTGATACTCACTCATGTGTGGCTTTCTGAATTGCCCCTTGGCTCTTGTGAGCACTGCTTCCCAATGTGGCACCAATCCCACGTTTCAGAAAAGAGGGGTCTCACTGGGTCTTGTGGATGGCTGGTGGTTTCTACCTTGAAACAGCTGTGAACCTCCATTGTGCCAGTTGGAATTAAAGAGCGTGCCTTCTCTAACAATCCCCACCTTTCTTTGGAGCCTCTGTGCTCTCATCCCAGCATCTGGGCAGCTGCTTGGAGGACACCAAACTGGCTACAGAGAAGAGAGCCTTCAACCACCAAAGCTGCCACCTAGGAAAAGTGGAAGTCAGCCACAGTGGGGTGGTGATGGCTGTATGCTAAAAATCCCCTTTTAGCATACAGGTCATGCTTGTTTGTACAGCAAAGTATGGAGAGATTGCCAGTCAGAAGATGCACATTTCTACAAGATTTCACTGCCTATTACAACTGTGCACTTAGCAAATTGCCTACAAGTAGATTTCTTGGATTTTATTATTGTGTAAGACCTTTTGACGCACGACAGAGAAGTACAAAGTACACAAAGGGAAACACTTTGTAAAAAAAAAAATCAATATGCAACCAGATAGGTGCTGTCTAAATACAATTCAGGTATGGCAAGATTCTTTTTAACTTCCAAATGCTCTGTGGCTGGGGGTTACCAAGAGGCAAATAACTTTCTCTAGCTTCAAAAGCCATTTGAGAAACCCATTAACTTGCACCAAGTGGGTGTTCTATTGCTACAATTAACTATGAAACTTGTGCTGGGGGTTAGGTGTAAAACTGCAGTCGATGGACGCCATCTAGAAATCTTTCTTCACAGGCGGGATAACAATTTAAAAGTGTCCTTCAAAATTTGTCGGTAGAAAATCACGGTAATCGATTTAGACTTCTTTATACTTCTTTTTCCTGATACTGTAATGGCAATCAGAATAATCTGTGAAGCTTGCAACTTCTAGTAACTTTTTACAAACTGAAAGTCAGCAAAAAGACGTATATTATTTACTAGTGAAGATTTTTTTTCAACAAGTATGATAATAGATTTATCTCATTGTACATTTTCCAACTGTATAAAATATTATTGATAAACATCTTACTAATCTGCCAAAGCCCTCCAGTAAAATAATAAATGGTTCTTTCCATTATGGCTTATTAAATTTATATGCTGCCTCCCCCTAGAGAACTTGTTTGAGGCAACTCGCCAAGTAAACGTGCTAAGATCACAGAACAGCATTAAAATAATTACAATTAGCCATTAAAAACTCCGCCAGTGGATTTAGCAGCCTAAGATGAACCTCATAAAGCAGCCCTCAAGCTAAAAGCAGAGCATGCAAAATATTTAAAAGATCAAGCACCTTCTTCAATAAAAGCCTGAATAAAAAGTTATTGGCTTTGTGCCTAAGAGAAAACAGAACAGAAATCGGGTGAGCCTCAAGAGGAAGGATGTTTCACAGGCAAGGTGCCACCACTGAAAAAACAAAGTCTCTGACCATTGCCTGTCCCATCTTAGCAAGTGAGGACACATAGAGAGCAGGGCTTGTGAGGCAGATCTCAAATACTAGGCTGGAAAGTACAGGCAGAAGAACCCTTGGTTGTCTGAAAGATTTTACAGCTGGTCACCGTTAGAGAAATTCTGGACTATATACTTTTTTTGTGCAGTCCAGCAATTCTTCTTTCTAAAAATCGTGTCTTGCAGACAAAGGTATTATTTTTTTTAAAAAAACATATGGTTTAAATTACTAAGCTGCTAAACATCTTGGAGCAGGGGTCTGTATGCAGCGGGGAGGTACTTGTGAATTTCCTGCATTGTGCTAGGGGTTGGACTAGACAACCATGGAGGTCCCTTCTATGATCTGGCAAACTGAACTACAGAAATACACCAGCTCTCTTCATAAGGGTGTGTCACTTACTTGATGCTCTCACACGCATTTTTATTCTACCCTTCCTCCAAGGAACTTAAGGGGCACCATTGCTTTCCCCTCGTCCATTTTATCCTCACAACAACTGTATGAGATAGGCTAAGTTGAAAGGGAGTAATGCAGTTAACTTTGTGGATGGACATTTGAACTTCCCAATCCCAGCTGAGAACTATCCACCACACTGCCTCTAATGTTGCCAACTTTACTTGTTAACACATTTATGGAAGTCAATAAAGAATAGGCATATTCATATATATGTTTGGTATGTTGTATCCCATCCTTTCTCCAAAGAGCTCTCCTCTTCACAACCACCTTGTGAAGTAGGTTAGGCTGAGATATAGTGTTTGGCTCAAAGTTACCCAGAAAGCTTCAAGGCAGTGGGGATTTGCATATGGATCTCTCAGAACCTGCTCCAACCGCTGCACCACACTGCTTCAGAGGTAAAAAGAATAAGCCATATTATGGTAGAGGTACAAAGCAAACTATTTGTTGTTGAACATTTTTAATGCCACTTCAGTGTTACTGAGAAAACAATACAGTCAGTTCAGTATTCACAATTTTGTTCACAAACAGCAGAAAATATGAAGACAGAACATGTACCATGGTATTAAAAGGAAAATCCTAGGCTCCTTTCTCTTTGAAAAAGAGCTTGGTCGTAATTCTGCAGATGCCATGAAGCTAGAGAAAGACAGAAAGCATTGTGCAATAACATTAAAAACAGCAAATTCAATTTATTTCAGGACACCATCTCTTAAAACTTCTATTTGCTTCAGTGCAAGTTCTGAGCATGCATCGATGACCCAGTTTAAAGATACTGAATCCCACTGTAGTTTCAAATTTGGCTTTTTAGATATACAACATTTACACAAGAAAAAGGTTAGTGAGAACTGGACTCTATTCTCTGTACTTATTTTGTGGAAACTCAAGCATCTTGATTGCAAAACATGTAGTCTTTCATGACTTTCTTATTCTGACTGGTTTATTCATATATGGTTGTTTTACCTCAAGAGCTGGTCTACTGGCAAGCTCAGGAAGCCAAGCCAGGGCCATTTCAAGTTATAATTACTGGAGTCAATCTGTCCATCTATCTTGGAAATGCCCGCAGCAGCCAAGCTGTCACGTGATACCTGCAACCATGTGGGATTATTATAACACGACTTGACTCTCTTGCCTGGAGCTGGAACAGACTGCCATGTTTGTACCCATCTCGGCTGAGATATCAGACATCAATCTAACGTATAACAGTTTGTGACTGTTACCATTACTAGTTACAGCATTTGGAAAACACGCAATGAATGCAGATGAAACAGTTTGATAAGATACTCCTGTCCATTCTTGGGCCTTTCATTAGCTATTAACCTTATGTATCTAAAACATTTCTACTGCATGCTCTCAGCACACAGGTTCCTGAGATGGCTTCAAAGCATCAATAAAAAGCTGCAATAAAAATCAACAACCAAACAGCAGCATCCAAATGTTAACTACAGCCCCACAAAAAAGCCCGATGTCCAATGATAAACCAGAACAAAGTTTTATTCTGGCTATAAGTTTTCATGTGCCTGCACACTTCTTCAGATACAGTGATTAACCAGTAAGATTGACAGTAACATTGGTAGTGTAATGAAATAACAGGAGTGGGGACCAGAATGGTGGTGGTGCTTAGAAGCCAATCAACAATGGCTGGGGAAATAAAAGATTTTTTTTTCTTCTGGAGTTCAATTCACACTAAACTTGGTGGCAGGCAAATTGCTGCATGAAGTTCTGAAGTTGAGGCACCACAACAGAAAAGGCCCTGACTCTTGTAGCGATCTTGTCTTACTTCTGAAACTGGAACTGAAAGTGCACAGAACAGGACCTTGTAAAAGATCTTGACTGTTGGGCACATGCATATGGCAGCAGGGGGTCCATCAAATATCCTGGCCCCAGACTCCTTAGTCCACTGTAGCTCAGCACTTCAAATTGTACTATGAAACCAAATGCAGGCCAGTTAATTTTTTCCTTGGCACTACACCCAATAGCTCACAACGACTGTTTTGCAACTACAGGTGGAAAGAGGTTGCAGTACTATATTCAAAGACAGCCCCATATAGAGTGCACTAAGGAGGTCAAACATGGATGGGATTAGAATACAGGTAACTGTGGCCAAATTGTGCTTTTGTGGTTGGGTATCTAAATAAACAATATTTTATGAGTTGCCGTAGTATAGGCATTACACAGCAACAGAAAAACAGGTTTCCTACCTGTAACTGATGATCTTCGAGTGGTCATCTGTGCAGTCACACCGATGGGGAGTAGGCGCCTGCGCCGATCACGATCGGTAAACTTCAAAGCTGCGGATTTCCGCGCCTCCCGCCGCAGTGCGCATGCCCACCGAGGCGGGGAGCGGACATCCCGCCAGTTCCTTCTGACCGCTGCAAAAGCCCAAGCAGATGGACCAGCAGCGGAGGGGAAGGAGGGCGGGTAGTGTGACTGCACAGATGACCACTCGAAGATCATCAGTTACAGGTAGGAAACCTGTTTATCTTCTTTGTGGTCTCTGTGCATCACACCGATGGGAGAGTAGCAAGCCAAGGTCTTACCTGGAGGAGGGCACAACGGTCCATCATGAAGACAGAGACTGCAGAACAGCACGGCCCACTGAGGCATCTTGGCACCGTCTCAGGTCCAATGCGTAGTGGGACACGAAGGTGTGCGCAGAAGCCCAGGTCGCAGCCCTACAGATGTCCTGAAGAGGAACACCTTTCATGAAGGCTGCCGATACTGCCACGGCTCTCGTGGAATGGGCCCGCACCGGCCCGGGGAGCGGCGTCTTGCAAAGGAGGTAGCAAAGGCGAATGGTCTCGATAATCCATTTCGACAATCGCTGAGAAGATATCCTCTTGCCCCGTGACGCTGTGGCATATGACACAAACAACCGAGGATCCTTCCAGAACGCCTTTGTCCGATGCAGGTAGAAGGACAGTGCCCGCTTCACATCCAGCGCGTGCAGCTGGCGCTCGACCTCGGTGGCCGGGGCCGGAAAGTAAGATGGCAAGTGAATCTCCGCATTGAGATGGAATGAAGAGACAACCTTAGGTAGGAAGGTGACGTCCGGCCGGAGCGAGACACCTTCCGGGGTAAAGCGCAGGTAGGGACCGTCACTACGGAGCGCGGCCAGCTCGCCGACCCGCCTAGCCGAAGTGATGGCCACCAGGAACGCCGTCTTCCAGGCCAGAAGATGCGGCGCACAAGTGGCCATGGGCTCAAACAGCTTTCCCGTCAAAGTTTTGAGGACCAGGGCTAGGTCCCACGCGGGGGCGGGTACCTTGATGGCCGGGTATAACCTGGTACTCCCTTTCAGGAACTTCCTAGAGTCCAGGTGAGTGAAGACTGAGTGACCATCCACCCTGGAATGTTCCGAGGATATGGCTGCCAAATAGACCCGCACGGAAGGCACCGTCAACCCCCTGTCAAGCAAGGACAAAATAAAGTCAAAAACGACTGGTAAGCCCGCTTCACAGGGAGGAGCCCCTCTGTCCATTGCGAACTTAACAAACTTAGCCCACTTGTAGGTATACGACTTCCTGGTGGACTCCTTCCTACAGTTCAGCATCACAAACTGCGCCCGCTCGGATAACCGAGACCGTCCAGATGCCAGGCGGTAAGCTTCAAGTGGGGAATGTCGTGATGGAGAACCTGGCCCCGATGGTAAAGAAGAAGATCCGGGGCCCGCGGGAAGTGATGGAAGTTCCCATTGGCCAGGCGGGAGACCACTGGGAACCACTGCTGCCGGGGCCACCAGGGAGTGACAAGGATCCCCACCGGCCTGTCGCACAGGATTTTCTGCACCACTCTGGTCATGAGTGGGATTGGAGGAAAGAGGTACACCTTGTGATGGCTCCAAGGAACGAGAAGTCCATCTCCCAGGGACCCCCGGCCTTGGCCCCCTCTGCTGCAAAACAGCCTGCACTTCCTGTTCTCCCTGGTTGCAAAAACGTCCAGATCGGGAGCCCCCCACAGCTGAAAGACTGAGCTCAGGTAGTCCCAATTGAGCTCCCACTCGTGGAGCGACGCTCCGCCGCGGCTCAGGAAGTCTGCCCAGGCATTCTGCTCCCCCGGAAGATGAGTCGCCGACAGCGACACCCCCAGGGACTCGCAGAGATCCCAGATAGTCATTGCGAGAAGACAAAGCCGTCGAGACGCCGTGCCCCCCTGCCGGTTGATGTATGCCATTGTCGTGGTGTTGTCCGTCATAACAAGCACCGCTCTGTTCTGAAGGATGGTCTGGAAAGACTGCAGAGCATGATACACCGCCAGAAGCTCCAGGAAGTTGATATGGCATTGTAAATGGCGACTGGGCCACGGAGCGCCCACACAAAGTCCCAATGCATGCGCTCCCCATCCCCAGAGGGATGCATCCGTCGTCACAGTCACCGAAGGGGGTGGGCGCTGAAAGGGCATGCCTTCCGTCAGGTGGCAACGAGCTTCCCACCAGCTGAGGGACGCGAGGACCTCCGCCGGAACCGTCAACCTGTGAGAGAGGGAGTCAACGTTGCATCGGAAGACCCTGAGGAACCAGAGTTGTAGCGGCCGCATGCGAAGCCTCGCCATGCCGATGACTGAAGTCATAGCCGCCATAAGTCCCAACAGTCTCTGCACCTGCCGAGCTGGAACTACCGGGTTCTCGCGAAAAGAGCGAACCGTCTGGATGAGTACATCCGCTCTGCTGGGAGGAAGAAACGCTCTGCACGCCTCTGTGTCCAAGATCGCACCAATGAACTGCACCTTTCGAGATGGGAGGAGGTGAGACTTCGCCCAGTTGACTTGCAGTTCCAACTGTGTGAGCAGATCGAGGGTCAGGTCGATGTGTCTTTCCAGAAGCTCCTTTGAGCTTGCTACTATCAACCAGTCGTCGATATAGGGAAAGACCGTCACCCCCTGCAGCCGCAGGTGGGCGGCCACTACGACCATGGTCTTGGTAAAGACCCTCGGAGCCGTGCAAAGTCCAAAGGGGAGGGCCCTGTATTAGAAATGGGCTTCTCCGATAGCGAAGCGCAGGAACCTCCGGTGGGCAGGAAGGATGGAGATATGAAAGTACGCATCCTTCAAATCCAGCGTGGCCATGTAGTCGCCCGGAGACAACAGGGGAAGGATGTGTTGCAGTGAGACCATCCGGAACTTGTCGCAGCAAACGAACAAGTTCAAAGCCCGAAGGTCCATGATTGGACGGAGGCCGCCGTCTTTCTTTGGGACGGTGAAATAACGGGAATAGAATCCACAACCCCGTTGGTCCACCGGAACCGCTTCGATAGCACGTTTGAGGAGGAGGGAGTCCACCTCCTCTTGGAGGGATGGGGATGGAGGGGTATGAACAAACTTGGGAGTCGGTGGGTAGCGCAAAAACTCTATTGCGTATCCCCGTCAGATGATGGATAACACCCACAGGTCCGATGTAACACGGGACCACGCCGGCAGGTGGCAGGAGAGGCGAATAGAGTCCACGACTATGGATGGAGGAAGGAAGTCAAAGGCTCTGCTTGCCCTGCTTGGACCCTTTCTGTCGAGGCTGGGTAGCAGGGGGAGAGTACTTGTTTGGTAGAGTACTGTTGGCGCTGGAAGGATATGGAAGGTTTAGGTCTCCAAGAGCGTTCCGGCGACTTCGTATACTGCTTCTTCTGCCACGGTTTCGTCCACTGCCGCTTTGCTTGTGGACAAGGAGCCGAAACACCTAGATTACGTGACGTTTTTATGCTTTTGTCCAGCTCCTGGAGGACAGAGTCTGTTGTGGAGCTGAACAAACCGGAACCATCGAAAGGAAGATCCTCCACGTATATCTAAGTGTCCGGTTGCAGTGCCGTGGACCTCAGCCAAGAGTGGCATCGAAGGGAGATGGCCGTTGTCAGTGCCTTGGCGTATGCGTCTCCCGAGTGTTTGGCCAAGTTTAACTGCTGTTTGGCTAGCAGCATACCTTCCTTCTGTAGCCGCTTAAGGGTGCCTCTGCTCTGCTCTGGAAGGGTACCCAGGATGGAGGAGACCTGCTCCCATAGGGCGTACTGGTACCTTCCCATACACGCCGAGTAATTGGCTATCTTCACCCCGAGGGAGCCTGCAGAATACAGCCGACAACCCATGGAGTCCAATTTCCTGCCTTCCTTATCGGGCGGCGTGAAGTGTGTCTTCTTCGCTCTGGACGAAGAGGACACGACCACCGAATTCGGTCTAAGGTGTGTGTAGAGGAATTCAGCAGTACTCTCCTGGATCCGATACATATGATCCAGGCGCCGCGAAGACATCGGGGTAGAGGCGGGCTTGTCCCAAGACGACTTTACTGTTTGGAGCATCACGTTAGTGAGTGGTAACGCCACTGCCGTTGAGGTGTCCCTCTGAACAATGTCGAAGACACTGTCCGTTATGACCGGTTGCGGTTGTTCTGTCGACAAGGACAGTGTCTGGGCCATTCTTCGAAACAGGTCCCCATAAGACTTGAGGTCCTCTGATGGGGAAATGGGCTGCTCATCGGACATCTTCTGAGGAGGGGAAGGTTCCCCGGGGGAGGGGTCTTCCAGCTCGTCAGGTGATGAATCCAAAGATCTGGGGGATGCCTCTGCCGACTCCGACCTTTCAGACGGGTTATGTTCAATCGGAGACACCTGCTCTGTTGCTGTCGTCCGAGGAGCCGGGTCGCGCCGGGTGCGATGTTCGGTCTCGGGAGGTTTCACTACCGGCGCCGCTGCGGATGCCGACCCCACCGCCGCCGATGCTGATGAGTGCTTCGGAGGGCGGTAGGACATGCGGGACTGATAGGAAGTGGCTGAACACTGGTCCCATTCCGTCTGTTTCGGGGCGAACCAAGGGAATGGAGGTTGTAACGGATAAGCGCCGTAAAGATATTGCCATTGGTGCTGGTCCCACGGCACTTGTTGCGCCGATCGATGCGGAGTGCGATCAGCCCCGACATCCTGCGGTGAATGGCCCTTAGATCAGTCCCGATCAGATCGATGGAGAACCGGGCTTCGGGATCGAGGAGTTTCTCGGCCCGATGACGAGCGGCAGTCCAGGCTTCTGCCTGTACGCTGGGCCGATTCGATCTCGGAGTCTGAATCAGTGATCACAAGCTGCGTCGATGCCGAGGCGAGTAGCGGGCTGTCTCGACGTGTGGCGAGAAGCTTCAAGGGGGGCGCGTCGCCAACCGGTTCCGGAGGAGATTCGGGAGAAGCCAGCGGTGCCGATAGCAGAGGTCTAGCCCTCTCAACTTTCTTAGGCTTTTTGACCTTCTCGCCCGAAGTCGTCTTATCGTCCTTGTGCCTCTTAACTGGCACCGGGGACTCAGCGGCAGCTGCCGAGCCCGCACGCTTACGGGGGCGATTGTCGTCGACGGAGGACCGGTCGGTGTCGACCGGTTTTGATGTCGACGGCTCCTCGGGATCGGCCTGTTCGGTGGCCATCTTGCGGGGGGAGAGGGCTTGCTCCATGAGCGCCGCTGCTAACCTCGCCGCCCGGTTCTTCCTGGTCTGCTTAGAAAATTTTGCGCAGTGCCCACAGGAATCCGGCTTATGTCCTTCCCCAAGGCACAGCAAACAGAGGGAGTGCCCGTCGGGTGGTGCAATTTTACTGCCGCACTTCGCACACCGGCGAAAAAAACCCCACCGTCTTTCCATACGCCACGAAAGACAAGGCGGGAAAAGGGGCCGCGAGGGGGGAAAAACTCCCGAAGAGGGAAAAATCCCACCTCGCAGTACAAAATACCTAACTAGACTATCTAACTCTAACTATGAACTAACTATAACTACACTAACTAACAACAGCTAACAATAAAGAACGAAGTTCACCGACCATAGCAGGAGAGATCGACTGATCAGCGCGGCGGTCAGAAGAGAACTGGCGGGATGTCCGCTCCCCGCCTCGGTGGGCATGCGCAGTAGGGGGACTGGGCATGCGCACTGCGGCGGGAGGCGCGGGAATCCGCAGCTTTGAAGTTTACCGATCGTGATCGGCGCAGGCGCCTACTCCCCATCGGTGTGATGCACAGAGACCACGAAGATGATCAATCAATGTTTTCCTCTCCAGCAAGACAGTGCATTTATGGGCACTAAATCGTTAGGAGCCATTACCCCAGAGAACCAAACCCTGGTGGACAATTACCTAGCCTATGGTGATTAAGCACACTCACCCCAGTTTTACACTCCTGCATTTATCCAGAGATGTGTCATTCTAAAATAATTAACCACTGTTTGAAGAATTCCTTTATATAATAATTTTGCTCCAAGTAAACAAACAGCTCTGACCCTAGTAATGATCAATAAACTGTGTTTATGTATTGCAAAACTTTAAGGCACCCAAATATCAGCACGCAGAGCTTTTTGTATAGGTTCTCAGCATATTAACTCTAACATAAACAGCACACATCCACTGTATTATTTTTGTGTATGGCCACTGCTCACTGTTTTGTGTAAGGCCATCTGAAAAGTAAAACTGTTTTCCTGTTTTAATTAATTGCTTTGTGCCAAATTTCTCTGTACAGCTTCAGTCATTAAACTGAACACTATTCTCCTCAACACGATGATAATGTGCCAGACAGGATAAAACAGCACATTTCCAAAATATTTTATTTAGGAAAATAAAGTCTCTCCATTAAAAAAAAAACCAGGAATTTTTTTGGGCATTGTGCTAAAACTTTAAACTGCTCAACACAGAAAAGATGGCTGAAACGGTAACAGTTCTCCTGTATCTGAAACTGAATATTAGCTCGAAGTAGCTGTATTAATATCAATATGATTAGCTGTTCAAGGCAATGAACTTAAATTCCAGCCCAAGTTTGATTGTCTATGTAGTGTAGACAAAAGACAAATACAGATTCCAGTGCAAGCCATGCAGCGATGGCCACAGTCCCACTCCCTGTACCAACAGAGTCCTTGAGTCTCAGCAAGAAAGGCAGACAATAAACAAACAAGTGTGCTCTGCTTCAGAGCTTGCTGGGCACAATGAGAGTAATGGAACAGGAAGATGACCAGCAGGAAGAAAAATTTACAGATAAGAAGAAAATGTTCCATAGCAGCATGTAGGTTATCTACTCCCTACTGTAGTGCTCGAGAAAAGGTTGTGAATACCTGGGGAAGGAAAACTTAATGACTAGAGATTGAAGCTTTAGCTACTCACGTGCCAGAAATAGCCACAAACCCTTTGGGGTAGGGGCTAGTGAGTTACCTAGTGGCCACCACTGCTTTGAGTTTCAATTCTTTCACTAACCAAACCAGTCAAGTGAATCTAATTAGCCTTTTTAAAAGTTCCTTCTGCATATTAAGCAACAACACCATAGAGATAAGCAGCAGTAGGGAGTATATTTACAGACACTAAATTTGATCACAGTTCTCCCTTACAAGGTTTCCAGCTTCTTCTCTGGGACTGGATTTTACAGAAGATGTTGCATGTGGCAATGATTAAGCTTCACCTGCAGTGGAACACACAGCTAAGATCGAAGCTGTGATGGGGATAGGAAAATCAACAGTTGTGAATGCCAAAGTCAGTATATCTAGATGGCATCATAAATAACCCTTGGCATCCTGTGATGTCAAATAGAGCTTATTAAAGAAAACCCTTGCGAACCAGAAAGCTGAACTCTTCAAATACTTCGTTATGATATAAAATACTGACAGTTATTTAACGGCACGGCTTCTCTCTGAGCAAAACTGCTTAAAGGAGCCACATGCTGTGCAACACCATACTGTTCCCACCAATGACAGTGGCATGCAATTCACACTAAGGCAAACATGACAGGGTTGCCAGCCTCCAGGTGGTGGCTGGAGATCTCCTGGGATTACAAATGATCTCCAGATAATGGAGATTAGTTCACCTGGAGAAAATAGCTGCTTTGGAATGTCAATTATATGGTATTATACCCCACTGAAATCCCTCCTTTCCCCAAATCCCACCCTCCTCAGGCTCCACCCCTCAAATCTCCAGGCATTTCCCAACCCAGAGCTGGCAACCAGTGTTTCCTCTAAGCTGAGTTGGTGTGAGCAAGTTCTGTTTTTTAGCATCCAACTCATGCATTTTTGTCTTAAGTCAGGAAAAATGGCCCCAGAGCGAACAAATTTATGCAGTAGTCCACAACTTTAATGCTAGTAGCTCACAAATTAGAATTTTTGCTCACAAGACTTCACAGTTTAGAGGGAGTATTGCTGGCAACTCTAATGCAGGAACATACTGGCAGATGAAAGGAATCCAGACTTAAAAAACAACAACAAATCCGTCTCTTCTATGAATGGATCTGTTTGAGTATGATCCACTTATGACATGTTTAGGTGAACATCCAAAAATGTATGCAGTTAAGATTTTTAAATGCATACCTAAAGTGCAACATATGAATAGAGGGGGAAAAAATCTGGAAATAAATGAATGAGAAGATACACTCAGAGGGAGTGAGGATTCAGAGTAATTTTCTGTGAAGTATACATTTGGCACAAAAATGAGGATTTGCTGCCATGTAGTGTCTGCACAGAATACTTCACATCTGTTTTCAAGCAAGAAAGCCCTCTGAGCTGAAGTTAAGCTGGGAACAGGTTCTGATCATTATACAGACCTTTTGCTTACCCATGTTTTGTGGTGTCTTTTGCAGCAGCACTCCATATATATCCTTGCAGGACCCCATAACCTATTCCTGCCTGAAAATGAGGCCCATTCTGCATCCCATAGTGAGCTGATCATGTGTTCTATGTATATAAGAACATGGCCACAGCTACTCCATGACATGATAAGCAAACATCTGCCATATATGAGTTCTGGGGGAAGGTTAGCTCAGGCAATTATTTTTGGAAATCAGCCATAACATGCACAAAATGTACAAAGGCTTCTCTTTGTTGCTGTCTTTGCTTATTACTATTCCAAAGGCAGTCACCTCTACAGAAGACGCTCCCAACAACTAACTCTTGCAAGTGGAATTAATTGGCATTTGTTTTTAAGTAATAAAATAGTAGAAGTTTGTTTTTAACTCAAAAATGCTTTGCGGGGAGGGGAAACTTGCAAAGCAACAAGAAATACAGAACTCTCCAGTTAACTATATTATCTCAAATTTTGATTTTGTATTTATAAGTTGCTTTTTATCAACTAAAGTAATGTGTGAAGCAATTCACTGGAATCTTACAGCAGCAAGACTTGATAGGTTGCATCTACAACCCTCCAAGAAATAAAACCATACATTCATATATTCTTCTGTGAACTAGAAGGAATAAGAAATTAAATAAAAATTCCTATAGTAAAAAAAACGTACATTCATATATTCTTCTGTGAACTAGAAGGAATAAGAAATTAAATAAAAATTCCTATAGTAAAAAAAACCCCTGTTCAGTAAATTGAAAATATAGTGAACCTGTAGTTTCCCAACATTTTTGTAATTTAGTTACAATTCCAATTAAAACCTTTAAAGAAGCTATTATTGACCCACAAATAACATTCCAATACAATTGATTTTTCCCATCTGTTTCACTGTATGCAAAATGAAATCTGTTAATTTAAAAATCAAACATCTTGTTAGAATTTTTAAATACTAAAGATGTTAGCTCTATACTGGACAAACAAAACATTCTTGTTTTGATGTCACAGAAAAGTTTTTTGTCTCCCCTCTTTTGTTATTATATGACCTAAAAGGGGGCCACTGGACACTGCTCAGGAAGTGGTCCTAGAACAGCCAGTGTTTGATCACAATGTAAAACAGCAAGAAATCTGTGACTGGGTATTTCTCAACAATATGCAATGTTGAATTTGTATTGTCCTTGGAACCTAAATGGTGCAACGCATCTTCAATATGACAACTAAGGAGTTTAGAAGAGAGAAATATAAACAGTGAAATGTGACTGAGTCGAATCTATACTGCAGAGGAGACTGGAGCAGGAACAACTCTAGAAACCAATAACACATGTCTAACATCATAAGCGGTACAGAATAAGGGTATATTATGCTTTCCATTTGTTCCACTCTTTGTATTTAATTTATAAGACAAATTTCTGTTGGGATTAGAGGATGGCCACTTCCTTTCTTTTCCAGGAACCTGCCCACCAACCCAACCTCCAAGGCTAGAGTTCGAGAACAGAAAAAGGGGTTTCTACCTGTTTTGCGGAACCAAAACTGAAAGGCTTGGGGTTGATTCAGTCACTGTGGACTGCAGAGAGAAGAATGTTCATAGGAACAGCAATTTCAGAGGTTAATCATGTTGTCTGCAGTAGGCAAGCTAGATTCAAGTTTAGTTAGCACCTAACAGAAACAACGAGATTTTCAGAGTATTACCTTTTGAGAGTTAAAACTCCCTTTGTCTGATGAAAGTTTATGTCCTGAAAATCTTGCTGGTCTCTGGGATGCTGCTGGACTTAAATCTAGCAGTTACTACTGTTTTCTCACAAAATACTCAAATCTGTTTGGGAATCAACAAAAGACATGGTCTATGGACTGTAATGACTATGCCAAATGGAACATTAACCACAACACTATCTTGTGCAGCTGTGTCTTCAGGGAGTTGCAGCTATAATAAGCAATGTGGTTTCAGGTTAGACCTAACTGAAGAAAACCGGAGGGAATTATTTCAGTGATGCAAACACAACCATCTGCAACATCCTTAGACATCAATATGAATCCCATGTTTTATAGACATCAGTTCCCTTGTTCCTGTTAAATACATAATAAAGGAACAGAAATGAGGTAAAGATGCCGTGATTGCCACATAAAGTGAGTATGGCAAGGGCGCAGTCTTTCCAAATGGACAGATCCACAAACCATGACGAATTCCATCTCGAACGTGATGTGAAGTCCAGGATATAAACAGCATCCAGGGTAGAAAACACCACGAATCCTTCAGCTTGAAAAGATGCATAATAAACTTCAGCATCAGACACACAACTGGAATCACAGTAGAACAGTGAAGAAATGGTCTTCGTGGAAGTGTCAGAGCAGCCTGAGGGAAAGAAAAACACTTCCCTTTATTACAGCCACACATAATTTAAAACTAATCCATATTTCATGTTGAATAACCTTTGGACTATATTTTATCTTAAATATAAAACTATCTTTAGAAAGATTTTTCCTCAACCAGTGTTCTATTAAATCTGATTTAAATGTAAAAAACCCTTCATTTAAATGTTAAAAATCTGATTTTTATTTTTAATTTAAAAAAAAAAAACCATTGATTTTTATCTATGGAATCAATTTCAGTTCATTTTTAAGATGCCATGACTTCTGTTCATTTCTGCAGCAACAAACTAACACGGCAGCCTCTTTGAAACCCCAGCTACAGCTATGCTGTCTGAGTTATGCCGTCTAAAGACTGAGAGCTGAAGAAGGAATTACAGCTGATCAGATCATTGTTTAAATAATGAGAAAATACACACATTTCACAAGAACAACTGAAATAAAAAATCCAAAACATTAATTTAGCATGTCAGTCAAGATACATATTTGGGATTAAGAGGGGGAGAAGATATGAAAATGAAGGACTCTAGGCAAAGGTTATATATAATTACATTCCTTGTGAAGTGTGCCATCTGCTGGCAATAGATGAGACATAACAGTATCATGTCATCTGGCTTAAAAAAAAACACTCTTTGAAAAGGGGGGAGAATTACCTACCAAGGAGAAAACAATTAAACAGGGTTTTTTAAAAGTACGATGAAATTTTAAAAAGTAAATTTTATCTTTATCAATTTATCCAGTCACATTTTTATTAATTGAAAATCCATCATAATCAAACACTGAGGATGAATTATGGCTTCATAACAATGAGGCATCTAAATCCCATATCCATAGGCCTTCTCAATACTGATCTAGCATATTAAAGCTGTGATCCTTAAACCAACTGTTTTGAAACAATTCTATTTGACTGTCTCAGTCTGATTGCATTCTGGCTGGCCAAGAATAGCAGTGCAATCAAATCCCCTTACGCTGTCAGAACACACAATTCTGTTGGTTTATGAAATCCATGAGTAGCAAGCACATTGGAATGAGTAGGGTTATGACACTCTTTCTGTTAATTAAACGTGATCACAATTTTTTCATTAACCTGTTGCTTATTAGTTATCACTACTGCCATGTTTCTCCTGACTCTTCATAGACAGGCAGATTACCACAACCAAAGCCAAGGATGCCTTCCACCCAGTGTCACAAGCCAAAGCATAGAACAGCATTAGTGACCAGTGCAAATGGTCAGTTCATATGTGAGAACTGGATCGTTTTTCATCCCACATTTCTGCATCTTAGGAAAAAACAGAAACACAACAGAAATGCGGTACCCAGCACAAAGATGCAGAGATGGATTTAGCTGTACCTATAAGGCTTTCACGAACCTTTCCAAAGCACAGATGCCCTGCAGGGTTGACAACCCAATTTCTATTTGAGGGCTGTCAGTCCTCTCCATAACTGACAAGAGTCTGTGTATTTATGTACTGTCAAATCACTTCTGACTTATGCTGACTATGTATTGATGACCTCCAAATGTCTTATCATTAACAGCCTTGCTCAGGTCTTGCAAACTGATAAGACTGTAGTAAAAGGAAACAGTGTGTCTGTGTATGTTCTGCTAGTAATCAGTAGACAGTGATTTCCTTTCAGGTGGCTTCATGACGGGACAGAGGGTGTGTTCACACTACACTACATAATGCAACTGGATTTTTGCTAGCCTCACACAGTAAAAATCTAGTTGTAATTTAGTGTAGTGTGAAAGCACCCAGAGAGGTAGAGGTGATGGGGGTGGGGGGTGACAATGGCACTAACATGACTAGGTCTATAGGCTTGCCAGCGGTGCATAAGGGATGAAACAGCTGAATGGCTTCCCACTGCCCCCTCTCCTTGGCTATTGTTGAGAGAGATGAAGCAAGCAAGCAAACAAGTATGAGGGAGGCATGACTAGACAGGGTGAAGCAATCAACACCTTTAAAACAGTCTTGCAAATACCTTATAATGCGATTATGTGCACAAATTGTGAAGCTGGACAAAATATAGTGGATTAAAGTGGGAAAATCTAGGGTCAAACTTCCACTCACCAAAAATGCTCACTTGGTGATCACAGACTTCTTACCATCTTGCAGCCTAAAGTGCCCCCCCGCCCGGGTCATCTGCTAGTAACAGACTCATATCAACATACCTTCAATTGTCTGATTTTAGACAGGGCTATAGGGCCCCAACCTGCTCAGATCTTAGGCCTGAAAAGGGTTAGTTTTTGTTCTCTGTTCATAGCTAGCCTCAGCTATCATGAGGTATGATGAGCTAACCTCAGAATGAATCAGGCTCTTGCTTGACAAACTGCTATGTGGACAGAGGGACATTGATTGCTGCCTGACCAACTCAGAAAAGTAACATCTGGTAACTCTGAGTTAATGTCATACTGTGTAGCTAGTCTCAGAGTGGTGAAAACTACTGAGACACTCCAGAGGGATTTGTCAAGGCTGAACAAGTGGGTGTCAACATGGCAAATGAGGTTCTATATAGGCAAATACAAAGTAATGCACAAGGGAGCCAAAACCCCCAACTACAAATACATGTTGATGGTGTCTGAATTGGCAGTAACTGACCAAGAGAAAGATCTTGAACTCATAGTTGATAACTCACTGAAGATGTTGACTCAGTGTGTGACTGTAATAAACAAGGGAAATGCTATGTTGGGGATTATTAGGAGGGAATTGAAAACAAACCAGTCAGTATCATAATACCCCTGTATAAATTTATTGTGCAGCTTCATTTGGAATACTGTGTACAATTCGGGTCACAGCATCTCAAAAAAGGTATTACAGTATTGGAAAAGGTGCAGAAAAGGGCACCTAAAATGATTAACGGGGTGGAACACTTTCCCTATGCAGAAAAGTTAAAGAGGTTATGACTCTTTAACTTGGAGAAATGACAACTGAGGGGTGACCTGACAGGTTTACAAAAATATAAATGGGGCAGAGAAGGTAGAGAAAGTAATACTTTTCTCCCTTTCTCACAATACAAGAATTTGTGGGCACTCAATGAAACTGATGAGCAGTAGGTTTAGAACAGATTAAAAGAAGTACTTCTTCACCCAAAATTAACAAGTGCAATTCACTGCTGCAGGAAGTGGTAGCAGCTACAAGCATAGACAGCTTCGAGGAAACTGGATAAACATACAGAGTAGAGGTCCATCGAAGGCTATTAGCCATAAGGTATAGATGGAACACTATGTCTGGGCCAGAGATGCTCTGTGTTCTTGGTGCTCGGGGAGCCACAGTGGGAAGGCTTCTGGAGTTGTGGCCCCACTGGTGGACCTCTTGATGACACACTTCCTCAGATACATAGAAGTGTAAGTTAATGTTTCATATATATAGGCAGATGCCTCTACATAGGTGAACAGCAAATTAGCATACAACATAATGAAGATGTTTTGACATATGCAAAAACTAGTTAGCAATAACAAGCTAAGTTTCTAGGTCACAATACATTTGGATTTAATTATGGGGAAAAACAGTAGAGCAATAAATATGTCAAAGTAAGAGACTAATGTGTCGAAGTATCCCTCTTAATTGTTGAGAGTAATTGAAAGTTCAGTGTTTAAAGGAAAAGCCATTACAACCCAGTTATTAAAGTGAGCATGCTGTGTGTGCACAGTAGATGAGGACAGGAATGGCCCTTATAGGAGGTGGTGAATCTCATGCAGTCACAACCCAAATAATAAAGTGAGCATTATGTGTGTGCAGAGTGGATTAGGACAGGAATGGCCCTTATGGGAGTCTGTGTATATCAAGTAATTCAAGAAAATCTTGCGTTCTGGGAGGAATCCTGCCTCCAAAGGGCTAGGTATGCATGCTATCCTTATGTTACCATTGTACACTGGCAGAATATAGTAGTATGAGTATGTGAACCCTCAGCTATTAGGTCTGAAGAGAGCTTCTCTTTGACCTGGAACTTAACAGTGGTGAGTGGGGCAAGGAATAGAAGTGAACTGGTTCATCTTCACATTCCTGCTGCCTTCAGCCTACCTCAGGCCCAAGCTCTATGGTGGATTCAGAACAGGCGAAACACAAAGCAGGGAATGGAACTTCCTTTTTTCTGGACTGAAGGCACATGGGAACAAGGTTGTGCACACGCTCTCTTCAGGCACCTGAGGCCAACTGCCACTATGGCTCCTGTGCCTGAACTGGGAAGAACCCTGCATGAGTTGTGGGAGGTCGCCGTAGTCTGGGATCCAATTTGTGATTACTGAAGAAGTTATCTCAGTGAATATAAACTTGAGCCTAGTACTTTCTGGCCCTGTTTCCCACACCTCAGAATCTTTGAACCTGTGGACAAGTTTTCTCCTTTAGGCTTTAAAGGACTTTGGGTTAAAAGAAAGAGGATAGAGGAACTGGCTTCACAGGACAAGCAGCCTCTAAGGCCAATCACACATAACCTTCAATGGTAAGTAGTCAAATTATTTCTTTCTGAATAAAATATGCTATTACAGTGACAACAGGAGCAGCAATAGCATACTGTGCGAAGCCAGATTTAAAAGACACACTACTTGATTTTCAGCTGTGCCCTGTCAGGATCAGTTGTTTATTCTTATTTCTAGTAGGAGACCCATAACTGTTTCATCATAAAATTAAATGCAAAATAACCTTCAGTTTGGATACTAACTTAAATTAGGTCATCAGTTTCTTTTTCATCAAATCCAGCACAAATAGGAGGAAATTAGCACATGGTCTGAATGGACATCCACCCTTCAACCTACTTCAGTTAGAAAGGTGGCATAAAATGCTATAAATAAAGAAAAGAAAAGAAAGCCTCAGGCCTACCAAATAAAAAAGGTAAAAGTAAAAAGTCATTTCCGACTCTGGGGTGACGTTGCTTTCACGTTTTCACGGCATAACCAGAGTGCAAATGTTAATCTGCAACAGAGGTTAATGCAATCTAACCAAGTAAATTCAATTTAGGTCAATGGTACTTACGCCCTAGTAAGTGTGCTTAGAATTGCAACTTTACAGTGCAATCCTAAGAACACTTTCCTGGGAGTAAGCCCCACTGAGCAGATATGAGTAGGAATTGGAGTAGACATGCATGGGGCGAGTCTCTTAATGTATTAACTCACATGAAGCTCATAGTCTTAACGTTTGGTGGAAAATAAACTGTCCATAGACTTCCCCTCTCTCTCATGGAAAAAAACCTCTATGCGACAATAAACTTCAAACATTTCTACTAGTCTTTAGAGTGAACAGTGTTGCACAAATATTCAGAGCCATATAGATTATGAAGTTGTGGTTCTGCTTACCTTTAATGAAAATGAGCCAGCTAGGATAAAGTGATCCATATCAATCACAGAGGAGAGGAAACCAGCAAAAATTACTTCCAAAAAGTCGCTTTTCTTCTTGAGTCCAATCACTATTGCCCAAGACCACAAACCCACAACACCATGCACGGTGTTATCAGAGAGTGCCCGCAACCAGTCATTTTGCTGAATGAAAGAAAACTGTAGAAATCTATCTGCTGCAAAGCAGAAAATTCCCAATCCTAGGCTTGAAATAATAGAAGCCGTGCTGAATGACTGCAGAAGAGCATGGGCCTTTTCAGTCTCAGATGCCATAGCAAGCAACATGTCTCTATGCACAAAATGCCATCAGGGTACATATGGCCCATCATCTGTTAAATCTTCAGTCATTCTGTAATTAGCATAGAGAAAACTTAATGGCAGGGTTTATCAGCATGAAAAAGCTCTATTTAAAAGAGAAAAGTGATGACAATTCATTTTTTTTGTCCTAATAAATGAGCACTCTATAAAAAGCAAAATCTGTATATGGATAAAGAGAAATATCACTCTGTAGCTCTTGCTGTTCCAAAGACAATAAGATCAGTACATGAAATTATCAAAACAATCTGATTTCGTAATATTAGCAGCAGAGAACAACATTCTGCACTAGGATAATAAAAATTTGAGGCACATTTAATCTTGTTTGTTAATTAGCAAGCAATCTCTAAACCAGTTTATTTTACTTCAGCAGCCACATTGTACCAAACAAAACAAGAGGAAAACCTTCAAAAACTGTACTCAGAGCTATCATGTAGTCCAAAACACTGTGTCTAGAAATGGATACTTGAGAGTATTTGAACACTGGTGGGCAATGTGGATAAATTTCATAATCAAAGCTCTGGAGTGAAGAAGTGGGGACATGGTAGTCACAGTAGATAAACGGCAACAGCAAGGAAAGTGGAGTGGGAGCAGCTAAAAATGGTATTCTCAGTGGATAAAAGGCTGAAGTCAGAAAAAGGAAAGCAGCAAGGGAAGAAATGGAACTGTTGGGGCGGGGGCACTGGTATACGACTTTGGAGTTATGCTGTCTAAAGACTGAGGGTTGAAGGAGAAGGAATTATAGCTTTGTAGTTTCATAAACCTTGCTAACAGAAGCAATAAGAGAGAGACATTAGGACTATGCAGGGATGCATGTACAGATGACAGAGGCTGAAGGGGTATATTACATTTGCTAACATAAACCAGTAAAACCCAAAGAATAGGGTTTGCCAGTGGGGCTTGGAGATCTTCTGGGATTACAAACTAATCTACAGGTCAGTGCTGCTGGAGAAAACATCCACCCTGCTGAAGCTCCCCCCTCCCCATAAGAGCAAAAGAACCTGCTGGATCAGACCAGTGGCCCATCTAGACCAACATCCTGTCTCACACAGTAGGTAACCAGTTCCTCTGGAGGGCCAACAATAGGGCATAGAGGCCAAGGCCTTCCCCTGATGTTGCCTCCTGGCTCTGGGATTCAGAGGTGTAGTACCTTTATATGTGGAGGTTTCCCTCAATCACCATGGCTAGTATTATTGATAGATTTATCCTCCATCAATCTATCTAACTCCCCCCCCCCCCTAAAAACTGTCTATGCACGTGGCCATCACTACATCCTCTGGCAATGAATTCCATTTTTTAATCACTCTCCCAGATCTCCAGAGCTGGCAACCCTATCAGAGAAACCTGTGTGGGCTGTACTGGACAAAAAACCCCACAGTATTCAAAACCTTGGAAAGCTGTCTAGTTGGAAGAGAGAGTGCTAGCCAGAATAGGCTAAAGCCGGTTTTGCCTGCTTTGATTTGTTGGGGCCTCAACACTGCCCATCTTGCACATTATGATGCCACTCAGACTTGTGGTTTCTAGATGCAGAAAGGGTTTTTTTGACCGCTTCCTTGATCCCAGCCTGATGAGATTTTACCAATTTGCTTAGGGAGCATTCACACATCATACAACAACGAGGTCGGTCACCAAGTGTCCAGGGGGAAAAGAAAAGCAGGAGCCTTGTGAGGATCAAATCTTAACAATGAAACCTGTTATTCTGAGTCCACTAAAGTAAAGCTTATGCTGAGTCTTAAAACTCAATAGGTCTTCAAGGTACCACCAGACTAATGTTTTCTCTAAGGTGCAGAGTCTTGTGAGCAAAAATTCTACTTTGTGAGCTACTGGCATTAAAGTTGTGAGGTACTGCATAACTTAGTTTGCTCTGGAGTCATTTTTCCTGAGCTAAGACAAAAATGTCTGAGCTGGCTGGAAGCTAAAAATCTGTGAGCTAGCTCACACTAACTCAGCTTAGAGGGAACAGTGCACCAGACTGCTGTTTATTTTTTCTGCAACAGGAAACTCTACTGGCATTATTTCCACTGCTTAAACCACGTATCCTTTCTGCTAATAAAGAGGGGGGGGGGGAGAAAGCTCCCCCTGTTGAATTCTTGTGAGATCTCCGCTTAAAAACACAGGAATTCCGCAGGAGGACGAGAACAGCCTCCATACGCGGTGGAAGGAGGGCGACGGGAAGGAACCGGGCAGCCAATGGCTGACCTCGCGCTGCTTCCCCGTCACCTTGCCGCCCGCATCCCACTCCCGCCGCCATACCAAATCTCTCCCACGCTGCTCCTACCCCACAGTCAGAGCCGCACTCCGCCCCTCTCCAAGGCGACCTGACCCACATCTCCTCAGACCCCCCCTCTAGGGCCGCCGCCAGCTCTCAGCCCCTCTCCCTCCGCCACCTTTCGCGCCCTTTCGGGTCTCAGCTCAGCATCCTTCCCCTCCCCAACGGCCCCTCTCACCTCCGCAACGCCGCCCGAGGCAAAGAAAGCGCTCGCGCTACAGCCCCACCCACCGGCGCGCGCAAGGCATTCTGGTTTGTGTTTTTTTTTCTGAAGGCGGGTTCGACCCTCTGCTCGCTTTGGCTCCCGGTTAGGGTTGCCAATCCCCAGGTTGGGGCAGGGAATCCCCCGGTTTGGAGGCCCTCCCCCGGCTTCAGGGTCATCAGAAAGCGAGGGGAGGGGAGGGAAATGTCTTCTGGGAACTCTGTTATTCCTTATGGAGATTTATTCCCATAGAAAAGCATGGAGAATTGATCCGCGGGTATCTGGGGCTATGGGGGGGCTGTTTTTTGGGGTAGAAGCACCAAATTTTCAGTATAGCATCTAGTGCCTCTCCCCAAAATACCCCCCAATTCTATGAGCCCCAAAAGAAGGTGCCCCTATCCTTCATTATTTCCTATGGAAGGAAGGAATTGAAAAGGTGTGCAGTCCCTTTAAATGTGATGGCCGGAACTTCCTTTGGAGTTCAGTTATGCTTGTCACAGCCTTGATCCTGGCTCCACCCCCAAAGTTCCCAGATATTTCTTGAATTGGACTTGGCAACCCTACTCCCAGGTGATAACGGGGGCTTCCTGCGGCTGCCTGGTTGTGAAACATAAGCGACCTTAGCTGCTTGTATGATTTATGGTAGTGTGGCCTAGGGGGAAATGCAAGGCATGACACTTGTTCTTAAAAAAAAATCACGCCCCTCTACATAACTTCTCCATATAGAAGGGGCTCCAAACCTCCACAAAAGGGAGTTCAAAACTAATTTTAGATCGGGATGGCCAAACTTGCTCAACATAAGAGCCACACAGAATAAACATCAGATGTTTAAGAGCTGCAAGACATGAACATCAGATGTTTGAGAACCACAAGACATGAAGGAAGGGAGGGAGAATGGCAAATGGATGGGGAAGAAGAGGTGGAAAGAAAGCAACTTTAAATGCATTCTCCAAGTTACCAGCTGGCTTGGCAAAGTGCTTTAAAAAGACAAAGAGCGGCTCAATTGCTGGCTGCGCATGCAGACTGGGAGGGCAGGGTGAAATCTGGGGAGAGAAGCCGGCCCAGGGCCCCTAAAGGGTTGGGGGCCCATAGGCCAGTGGCTACTTGTTAATCTGGCCCTGCTGTGGGTCACAGCTTTAGTAAGGAAGGCCACAAGCCAGCAAAAGCAACATCTCTTTGGGACTTAACACACTGCTAGGCTGAAAAAGACATGAGGCAGTCTCACAGCCTTATCTATAACAGAGATAAAGCTTTAACTATGCCTTACTGCATTTCTGTCGTGTTTCTAAGTAACAATAGAAGTAGGAGGTTCTTAGACCCAAAACCAGATTTATCTGGTCAAGACGTGTATTAAATTTCTTGATGCACCACAGCTTGTAGCCAATGAGCTGATGCCAACTTGATAAAATGTATTAGCAGTGTGTAGCTGACTCTCACAATGAAATCATGATGAATGTTACAGCCAGTTTATATATACATGCACCAACATGTCGAGGGTATATAAGGTTTTGACTGCCCTGAAATGGATGGAGCAGCTTGGTATGCAGGCCTAGGTTTAGCTCTGCTCCACAATTCATTGCAATAATTTTTCAGATTGCAGATTTATGCATCCTCACTGACTCAAAAAAGCCTGTCAGTTGGGAAAGTCCTGGAGATTTGGGGGGTGGAATCTCAGGAGAGAAGGGACTTCAGCAAGGTATAATGCAAGAGTCCATTCTCCAAAGTGGTCATTTTCTTCAGAACTAATTTCTATAATCAAAATGAATTGTAATTCTATATTTCCAGGCTCCACCTGGAGGTTGACAATCCTAGAGGATGAGTAGTTTCAGTTGGGTAGCCATGTTGTCAGGTAGTACCTTAAAGACCAACATTTCCAAGGTACATGCTACTGAAAGCCAAAGCTCACTTTCTCAGATTTGTATGATAAGGTCGCTTTGACTCTGGAAAGCTTATAACCTGGAAAATCTTGTTGGTCTTTAAGGTGCTACTGGACTTGAACGGTACAGAGACCTATTCAGCCTTTTATTGCCAGGACAGAAGGCAGGAAGAGTGTTACAGGCTCCAGACGGCCTTTCTTAATTCCTATTTGTATCTGATGGCAAGTTTTGATTCACAAAAAAATACTCTGGGAAATGTTGATTTTTAAGGTACTGTGCTCAGATTTTGTGCTGCTATAGACTAACGCTGCTACCACCCTGAACTTAATTCTCAATGGGAAGATCAGTTGCAGTCCTGAAGTGAGTTACACCTTCTAAGTGAAGTGAAATTAGTGGAGTACAAAGGGTGTGACACTTGCTTAGAACTGCACTATTAATCTGTTGCAGCAAAATAATTTTAAAAATTCAGTGGCGCCTTCAGGGATGATGAAATGTTATTTCAGCATGAGCTTCCCAAGGCTCACTTCATCAAATGCACATGTACATCTACAGGAGATAAATGAAGTGTCAGTACATGGATATACACACCTGATGGAGTTCTCACAAAAACTTATGCAGAAATAAGTTTTGCTACTGCTGGGAATTTCTTTAAAGGCAAAGGTAGTCCCCTCCTGTGCATGCACTAGTCGGAAATTTCTTTAATGCACCATTATATGGAAAGAGTGGTGGGGTTTTCTTATCTTTCAAGAAATATTGGACCAAACGAAGCAGTTGTAGTGGATGGTTCATTGCTTAGTACAGTACCAAACAGGGAGACTCCTAGAGCGGATGCTTTGAAGGCAAAAGGGCCCAGGTTCAATCTCTGGTGTCTCCAGGTAAATAGACTTCTTTGCCCGAGACCACAGGCAGACAGACAGCTCGGTGATCTGCCTTCCTACAAGTCCGTCACATGTTCTCAAGCTTCTTGTTATTGGAAATTATGTTGGTGTAGCACTAGAAGCAGCACTCAGTAGCAAGCACAGACATATGGAGATTGGCCCTAACACTGTCCAAGCTAGACCATAAGAATATTGCTGTGGGTGGCCTATTACTAATTCTTTAAGGTAATTCTTTAAGGATTAGTCTTTAAGGTTGGGGTGGGGGTGGGGGGTGGGCTCCCTCTGGGAATCCTACCCCCCCAGGGAAAGTGCATGCGCAATACATAGCCTCTCCTCTCCCGGTGTAGTGAACGCCGCGTGGTCACTGTCTGGCTATGCCTGGCAGATGGTCACTGCAATGGCCTCTCCTGCATTACTGCATCCGTAGCAACACCTTCTCGCTGGTCCCCCCCGTTTTCACAGAGTTTGCTACGTCATGGTGCGACCGAAGTGTCCGGCGGTATAACCGGATGGGCAGGCTGGGCCCACCAACCTCGTCAGCCTAAGAGAAGGAAAACTCTAACATCAAACCCGGGCAGATTGAGCTCGTTAATGTAACACCTACCACCTGGAGGACTCACTGCCGGCGTCCCGGCTTACTGGGCCATGGCAGATGACCCCCAGGTGAAAGGGTGGAGCCAGTACCGCGCACACTGCGCTTCACCTAAAAAATTCCTCTGCGCAGGCCTGAAGGGCATATCCACACACACAACCCACAACGCATCAAGTCCTGCAGCGATAGGCAAGGGGCGAAACGGCAGGTGGAAGGTGCCACTGGAAGCCGCAGTCCCGATCCTGCATGTAGGCGGTTCAGGATATTGGTCGCCTGATGCTAACCCGGAGATGAAAGCATCTTTCGGCAGCACCCTGAACGACCAAGCAGCCTTATCTAGGGACAGCACTGCTTGCTCCACACGGAGAGGGGCCTAGAAAAGGTGGCCTAAACAAAGCTCGTCTCCTCCACCCCAGTTGGCTAGCCGCGGTCAACGGGCATCCTTACTTGCGGTCGAAAAATAACAACAAAGAAAAGGCATGCACCTGCCTCACAAAGTGTGCAAAGACTAAAGCTTGCGTGTTGGAACATCAGAACCATGCTTGACACAGTAGGCAGTGGTCGCCCTGAACGACGCTCTGCTCTAGTTGCCCACGAACTTCTCAGGTTGAATATCGACATAGCAGCTCTCAGTGAGGTCCGTTTCCCTGAGGAAGGTAGTCTTCAAGAACACGGTGCTGGCTATACCCTCTACTGGTCGGGTAAGTCAAAGGCTGAGAGCCGCCTTTCTGGCATTGGCTTCATGGTCAGGAACTCCATTGCCTCCAAACTCGAAAACCTGCCAACAGGTCACTCAGATCGCATCATGTCCATGCGCCTCCCACTTCAAAACAAGCAGCATGCAACACTCTTCAGTGTGTATGCCCCAACCCTTCAAGCAGATCCTGCAGAAAAGAACAAGTTCTATGCTGATCTACGCAACCTCGTACGGAAGACCCCTACAGAGGACAAGGTGATCATCCTTGGCGACTTCAATGCCAGAGTAGGTAAAGACTCGGAAGCCTGGAAAGGAGTACTTGGCAAACACGGCATTGGCAACTGCAATGACAACGGGCGCCTCCTGCTAGAATTCTGCATGGAGCACCAGCTCACCATCACCAACACTATCTTCCAGCAGAAGAACAGTCTGAAGACAACCTGGATGCACCCACGGTCCAAGCATTGGCACCTTATCGACTACATTCTGGTGCGCCAGAGAGACCTTCGAGATGTCTTACACACCCGAGTAATGCCCAGCGCAGAATGTCATACGGATCATCGTCTTGTACGCTGCAATCTCCGTCTTCACTTTAAACCCACACCCAGGAGAGGAGGTATCCCTCGGAGGAAGTTTCAGGTTGGCAGCCTCCAGTCAGCCGAAGTTAAAGCTGCCTTCCAGGCAAAACTCCAGTCAAGAATTGAGGACCTCAGTTGCCCCACAGACCCTTCTCCAGAAGCACTCTGGGAACACCTAAAAACTACCATCCTGCAGATCTCTGAAGAAGTCCTCGGGTTCTCCACAAGGAAGAACAAGGACTGGTTTGATGAGAACAATCAAGAGATCCAAGAATTACTGGCAAAAAAGAGATCTGCCTACCAAGCACATCTTGCTCAGCCCTCCTGTCCTGGGAAAAAAGCAACCTTTCGCGCTGCATGTAGCAACCTCCAGCGCAAGCTTCGAGACATTCAGAACGAGTGGTGGACCAAGCTTGCAGAGAGAACCCAGCTGTGTGCAGACACTGGTGATTTAAGAGGGTTCTACGAAGCCCTGAAGGCAGTATATGGTCCATCATATCAGGCTCAGAGTCCCTTGCATAGTGCAGACGGCCAAGTGCTCCTCACAGACAAGGCATCCATATTGAACCGGTGGTCGGAGTATTTTCAGGTTCTCTTCAGTGCCAACCGCGTAGTTCAAGATTCAGCAATCCACCTCACCCCACTTCAACCGGTGAAAACAGAGTTGGATGAGATCCCCACACTAGAAGAGACTGTTAAAGCCATCAAGCAACTGAAAAGTGGCAAGGCAGCAGGAGTTGATGGAATTCCACCAGAGATCTGGAAGCATGGGGGCACAGTACTACATAGCTCACTTCACAAAGTACTTGTCACCTGCTGGGAACAAGGCAAATTACCACAGGACTTTCGCGATGCAATCATCATCACCCTATACAAGAACAAAGGGGAAAAGTCAGACTGCTCCAACTACCGGGGGATAACCCTGCTCTCCATCGCAGGCAAAATCCTTGCCAGAATACTCCTGAACAGACTGGTGCCCACCATTGCAGAAGAACTCCTCCCAGAGAGCCAGTGCGGCTTCAGAGCTAACAGGAGCACCACCGACATGGTATTTGTTCTCAGGCAGCTCCAAGAGAAATGCAGGGAACAGAACAAGGCTCTGTATGTGACTTTTGTCGACCTTACCAAAGCTTTCGATACCGTTAGCAGGAAAGGCCTGTGGCAAATCTTGGAACGTTTAGGATGTCCCCCAAGGTTCCTCAGCATGATCATCCAGCTACACGAAGACCAGCGAGGCCAAGTCAGACACTGCAACGACCTCTCGGAGCCCTTCCCAATAGGCACAGGTGTAAAGCAAGGCTGCGTTCTCGCGCCAACTCTCTTTACGATCTTCTTTAGCATGATGCTTCAAAGAGCCGCAGTAGATCTAGATGAGGACGATGGTGTCTACATCCGCTATCGCACCGATGGCAGCCTGTTCAACCTGAGGCGACTAAAGGCACACTCCAAGACAATGGAAAAACTCATCCGAGAGCTACTGTTTGCTGATGATGCTGCACTCGTCTCCCACTCGGTATCAGCTCTGCAGCATATGACGTCCTGCTTTGCAGAGGCTGCCAAGCTATTCGGCCTAGAAGTTAGTCTGAAGAAGACAGAAGTTCTCCACCAGCCTGCACCCCAGGAAGATTATCACCCTCCCTGCATCACTGTGGGTGAATCAGTTCTGAAGACAGTCCAGCAGTTCAGCTACCTGGGGTGCATCATCTCCTCAGATGCCAAGATCGACAAGGAGATTGACAACAGGCTGGCAAAGGCAAACCGTGCATTTGGCCGACTGCACAAAAGAGTGTGGAGCAACAAGCATCTGAAAAAAGGCACAAAGATCAATGTTTACAAAGCGGTTGTGATGACAACCCTCATCTATGGCTCCGAATCGTGGGTTTTATACCGTCATCACCTGCGACTCCTTGAGCGCTTTCATCAGCGCTGCCTTCGCACCATCCTCAACATCCACTGGAGTGACTTTGTGACCAACACTGAAGTCCTCAAGCGGGCAGAGGTTACCAGCATCGAGGCACTGCTGTTGAAGACGCAGCTGCGCTGGGCAGGGCATATTTCTAGGATGGAAAACCACCGCCTTCCCAAGATTGCCCTGTATGGCGAACTCTCCACCGGCCATCGAAATAGAGGGGCACCAAAGAAGAGGTACAAGGACTCCTTGAAGAAATCTCTTAGCACCTGTCACATCAACCATCACCAGTGGTCTGACCTAGCCTCAGATCGCAAAGCATGGAGGCACACCATCCACCAGGCTGTCTCTTCCTTTGAGAACGCACGCATAGCTGGTCTTGAGGACAAAAGGAGATTGAGGAAGAATCGCACTGCTACAGGACCAACCCTAAATCAGACTTTTCCCTGCAGCCGCTGTGGCCGGACCTGCCTGTCCCACATTGGTCTTGTCAGCCACCAGCGAGCCTGCAGCAAATGTGGACTATTGCACCCTTCTTAAATCTTCGTTCGCGAAGCCAAGCCGAGAGAGTCTTTAAGGTGCTACTGGATTCTTACTCTTTACAGAGGGAATAAGGAAAGATCTAACTCTTTCAATAGTAGTTATTCCAAGACTGTATGGAAATAGAAAAAATCCTCTCCCCATTCCACAGCACTGACCATCTCACTGAACTAACATAACTGAAACAAAAAACATCAGAATAACTAGAACATCAACGTGCATCTAGGACTTTTAATGACTATATAATGGAAATGATTTTATTGTATATTTTGTTTTTAATATTTTGTTGTTTTTATTTATTGTTAGCCGCTCTGAACCTGTCAGGGGACGGCAGGATATAAATCTGATTAAATAAATAAACATTTTTATGCTGCCTTTGCAACAGGTAAAAAAAATAATGTAAGTTTATAATAAACAGAAGACAGTCTAATAAAATTAGGACCTTAATTAATGGATTTACCTACTAAAAATGGATTCACCCTACTAAAAATGCAGATATAAACTCTTAAAAATTATATTTTAATTGTATGTAGCCATGTGAGGCTTGTTTCATCAATCTCTTTGCCAAAATGGCAAATAACCAGTAATACAGCTGGAAATTCAAAATCAGTGAAGTGATATTTTCTTCTCTTTATCATTGCAGTTTTAGTCTATATGCTGCCAAAGCAAGCACAAGTGAAGTGATATTTTCATTCATATAGGAAACTAAGATTAAGTACCACATTTTAATTCAGCACAGCTTTTCAACAGAACATTGAGACAAATGATCTGCCATCATCTGACTTATATATTGTTATGTATGTGGACTCAAGGGAAGACTTTGGGTGTTCCTGTCTGGCTCATTGGAGCCATACAGACTGAGCTTGGGGACTTGGGAACAAAGGGCTGCAGGATCCAAATCTCTGCAGCCCTAGACCAATCACAAGCCACCACCGGTTTGAATGACCCAATGATGTGCTAGCACAGGAATCCAGAGATGTATATAAGTTGGGCCGGTCTTGTAATGTAGCCCTATCCTATAGCATGTCTATTAAAGAGCTTATGATCACTCAACTGGCAACTCCTCCATGCATAGAACTCACTATATTAGATACATAAACTACAAGAGGGGGATTTACCAGGACTCAAGGAGGGAGGGGAAATTTAAATCTCCTCCATTTTTCTCTCTTCCTTTCCCACTTTCTCTTCCTCCTGGTGGCCACTGCTGCCTTAGGTAGCAGAGGCTTCTGAGTCATGTTGTACTTTGGGGAATTAGTGATAGAGTTTCACTATGATCATGAGAATTCTTCCTGTAATGCCAGTGACTCAGAAAAATCAATTCTCTGCGGTCTGAGCCTACTTGCTTTATTGCTTTATTAAATGAAACGGTAAATGAAGGACAACATCAAATACTTTTGTGCTTTACTGTGGTTCATTTGGCCGAGAAAGCAAGAAGACAGTCAATATCATTGATCACTTTTGAAGTTTTTTCCAAAGTCTCAACTATGTGCTTTTCATCGATCTTCTCAGGTAACAAGCTCTCTTCTGGGTGGCTCTGCCCATCTGTGTTGGAGGATGGACTTTTCCCCATGATTGAAACCTTACTTGGAATATTGGTGTTCTCTACCAAAACTGTAGTGTAGTTATTGTTAAGGAAACAACTTCTCTGCACAACAGGATATATTTTAGAGCTTATTTTGCATGCAGATAGATTGACAGTGAGTGCAATCCTGTGCAGACTTATTCCAATTGAAGTCCATCTGACCCAAGACCATAGATTCAAAGGGGCTTAGACTGGAATAACTGTATAGAACTGCACTGTTAAAAGCTTCCAACAGCTATTTCAAGGTATCACTAACTGTATACAAATGCAGTCAAACAGCACCAAGGAATTAAAACCAATACTACAGAGCAAGTTTATGTATATTAATTAAGATCCATCACACCAAAGATGGTGACACTGTAATTTGCACGGATATTTTTGTGGTGTTGAAAGACAAACTGCACCACATTAAAAAGGTTTATTACTGGTTGTCTTCCTGGGCCTTCAGGAGAGCATAATCTAAATTTTAAATGGCTTTCTATGACTCAGAACACTGCAATATAAAAAGGATACAGTTGAATCTTTTTATTTTTTCAAGTTCAGCAGCAACTGACCTGTGTAAAAACAAAAGGTCATGTTTCTCATTTGTTGTATAAAGATACTGTTCTAGTTATTCAACAAAGAAAACATGTTTCTCCAACCACACCATACCACAATGTCAAACAAAAGTTAAGATGAACCTTAAAAAAGGGTAGAAAAGAATTCACTCATCACTACATCTAACACCAGTCAGTCCCTGTATGGACCAAAGGTGTATAATGGGCCAACCAAAGCAAACTCTCTACATTCTTGAGGGATTCCAGAAAAAAAAGTTTTGTAAATTCACCAAGAGAACAAAAAAAAAAGGGGTGGTGGAGAGGGGAAAGCCTTAAAGGCTGAAAAGTTTCCAGAAAGGGCTTCATGTTGAGAGCAGCAAAGGATCAGTAAAAGGAAAAAAGTATGCGTGTTTGGGAGGGAGAGATCAGCCTGAATGAATACCTGTGAACTTAGAGAATCCTGGAGTCAGAGACTGGGGGAAGGAGAGTGTTGGAGAAGACTGGGGGTTACACCTTGCATCCCCCTGGGTTCATGGAGTCAGTAGGGAACTAACCCCAGGATTGAAGCCAGTTCAGAGAGAAAAACAGTCAAAACTATATTTCATGCCAAGATAGTATTTATTGTCCAAAGGAAAAAAACAGAGTATAGAGTATGAAGAAAACCCCCCAAAAATAAAATAAAGGAACGTTCCTTGTCTGCTCACCAAGCCCTTCAGAAAGAGGTGTTGGAGAAGCAGCCTCAAATGGTAGAAAGGACCATCCACTTATACCCTTCTGCTCACCTAAAGGGCTTACTGTGAGACGCCAATCCAAAATCGGATGTTCATGGAAGAAAACCAGACCCCGTTCCTCCCTCTCCCCATCTGGCAGCTCAGCAATGACCTTTTTACCTAGATAATTTCTCTCTCTAGGTTCTACAGAAAGTATTATGCCTCAGGTACTTATTGGAGATGTTTAGGGTATAGTCTGGTACATGAAGGCCATGAAACTAGGAATTCAGGCAGAAGGTACTTTTATGCTTAACTGTTACACTTAGGTTGCCAGAAAGAAAGCAAAGACTTATGAGATAACTGAACCAAGGAACAGCAGTCAGCTATTTTACAACTTAAATAGCATAGAAGACAGAAAGTCTGAGGCTCATGTAACCCCAGTGCAAGTGAGAGGACTTGAGTTTTTCCTCCTCCTCTATAATTCCTCCACCAACTGGCCATGTCCTATTCTTGTGTTTTTGGAATAAATAATTACGGTGAAAGGTAATTTTTGTAAACAGCACTGATATCTTTGGCCCTATCATTTAAATTCTGGTGGGAGAAGAGAATGATGATCTACAAACTACAGAAAACTGCCTACTGCATCCAGCAATTCTCACAGGCTTGCATACAACTGTCCTGCAAGGAACAGTGATTTTTTCCCCCATCCATTCCTCTCGAAATCCCTTCCAACTCCCAAAAAATGCCATCAGAGCTAGCAAATTATCAGAGATAAGTACCAGTGCTCTTTGAGAAGGGGCTGTGGGGAAGCAGTACAGACTGCTCTGTCCTTGTTCAGGCTTCTGCACCATTCCACCACTGTTCTGATGTACCTGTGTAAGAGACAGGAAGGTTTTGTTATATGTCCTGGGATCAGTTGGCACCCTCACAGGTCTCAAAGCAATGTCAGCACCCTGCCCCTGGCAAAAGAAAAATATATAACCATCTGTGGCAGATGATTCTTGTCATACATCCAGAGGACAGATTCTCCTGTATCTGCTTGGGCAGCGCAGAATGCAATTTGGAGTATGGGGAACATCCTGGGGAAAGCCAACCAGCATTTACTGAAGGATTCCCTGACATACTCTGTGGTAGCCAAGCAAGTCAGCTGTCTCAACAACAGTGGGGTCTTTGTGGACTGACAAATCACGCATTTCTGGGCTGAGAATATTAGAAGGCAGATAATCAATTGTTGGCTTTACAGAAACTCACAGTGCTAGAAAAGGATTTACATCAATTAAATTATCTTTATTTTATCTGAAACATGCACATTACATACGTATGAAATCTTCTCAATGTACAAAATAATTTACCTTTCGCAGAACCCAGGATTATCTATCTGGAGAAGCTGCTGTGTTCCCTCAGGAAGAGTCACTTTAAACCACCCCGAGTTAACATCCTCACGACCCTTAGAAGACATTAATATATATATATATATGTATATATATATTTTTTAAACAAGTTCCCTTCTTTATCACTCCACTAATGAATATCTGCCCTCACTATAATAGGATTTAGCTAGCGACTGGTCTTCTAGTTTCCTCTTTCTGCTTAGAAGCAGAGATGTGAAGGCCTGAGGGGAAAAAATGGGAAAACTCAGAAACCCCTTCCCCCTAGATTTTTCTGATGGAAAAATTGGAGATTTTGAGTACTTCTTAAAAAAAACCCTCCTATGAAATATTTTATATTCTAGAATCAGTTAAAAACTTTTAAAGACATTGTGGGCATGCTGCAGACCTGGGATGGCTAAACTGCAGCTCGGGAGTCACATGTGGCTCTTTCACACATATTGCGTGGCCGTCAAAACCCCGACGACCCTGTCCAGAAGTCATTTAAAGTTAAAGTTGATTCTTTCCTCCTCTCCCTCTCTCCCAGCTCTCAAACATCTGATGTTCATGTCTTGCGGCTCTCAAACATCTGACGTTTAGTCTATGTGGCTCCTACATTAAACATGTTTGGCCACCCCTGCTAAATCCACTATCCATTTCTGTACCTAGAAGGATACCTAATGTTCATGAGAGGGGTATGCAGGGCTTTCATTGCTTCTCAATTTTTGTGTGCCTTCTGTTGTCCTTTTGACCTGACTGTTCCCTTGTGGTTGATCTTTTCACCTCTCCCTCACTGTGACAAATATACCCATAGACAGGGTAACATATAGCTTAATGTTGCAAGGTAGCATAGGGTGTATCAGAATGTAGTTTTTCCAAGCAATTTTGCTTATAGAAAACTAAGGCATTTATAATCTTTAAATTCCATAAGTATGTCAACTATTGCAATTTTATCTGCTAAGTAAGTTATAAATGATGCATTTTATCTTGTTAAAGTAGTAAAATTAGCTTAGGTTTGATAGCAGTAAGTGGTGCATATATTTCAATTTCCCCCCAAATTTCCATCCTCTCTGGTTCTTTTCTATGCCTTCAAGATTTCTGGAAATTTGTGGCGCAGAGTAGTAAGCTACGTACTACAGTCCGTTCTGCTCCCGACCTGCATTCAATGCTGGCGGAAGTTGGGTTCAGGTAAGCCGGTTCATGGTTAACTCAGCCTTCCAACCTTCTGAGTCGGTAAAATGAGTACCCAGCTTGCTGGGGGTAAAGCGTAAATGACTGGGGAAGGAAATGGCAAACCACCCCGTAAAAAGTCTTCCATGAAAACATTGTGAAAGCAAAGTCACCCTAGAGTCTGAAACGACTGGTGCTTGCCTTTAGTTAGAAGCCATGGGCATCACTGGATATTCCTTAAGCTCAGAAACACAGTGGTTCAGTACTGCTTTGGAGGATTACCTCTCTGAAGGAAACTCTAGCAGCAAGACTCACCAACAGACAAATGATCTCCTGTCCTAAACAGAGCTTAAATAAATATAGTGTTGATTATTCTGCACTGGAGCCAGTATGTCAAGAGGGGGAAAAAATCTGGGAGAGCCCGCCTTTTATGTAGGTACTGTTTCCAGGGTGTAACAGTCTGCCTCTGGCAATCTGCCTTTTGTGTTTCTTTCATTTTTTCCCTGCCCCTTTGGCTGTAGCTTTTTTCCTTAGGTGAACAAGTGTCATCTGGATTTACTAAAGGTCTTCTGCACAAGTTCTGGTGGTAGAACTGTCGCACCAAAAAGCCTATGAGTGGCTTAGCACAGACAATGCACACTGAGATTTTGCCAAAACTTGAGTGGGGGTGGGGGGGAGGTAGACTTTGAGCCAGGTGGACGATTCAACTTTTCTTGTTTTCAGCAATTTTTATAAAGACAATAACAATGCTCCTTAATTTTCTCTATTACTTTTGTATTAAAAAGTTATCTATACTTGTTAGAGCCTAACAGCTCCAAAATGGCTGTGTGACACATTAAAGGTTAATATGCAATTAAAGGGACAAACATTATAAACAAAGTAAAATAAATCATAAACCAACATACATGTATTTATTGTAGAAAGCTAAAACCATTTAAGGGCCCATCATAAGCCTCTATCCTTTGTACAATCATGAAACCACAATGGGAACCCACTCAACTTGACCTGACGCGTTTCGACCTAGACTTGTCCTCTTCAGAGGTCAGAAAGGTAAGTACACATATTGGCTCATAATACAGAATAGAATAAAACAATAGAACAATGCTGGACCACAAGGAAATTTAATGAAGTGACAAAAGCTTAGAAATATTCTTGAGACCTCTTATTCTCAAGGACATACATACTGCATCCAGTGTCTTATTGTTTCCGCATGGGCCAGAATTGATCAAGACAGGTGTAAGGTCAGAGCCTATGTGCCAAGAGTTGTGTGTTTTAATCTATTCTGTATTATGAGCCAATATGTGTACTTACCTTTCTGACCTCTAAAGAGGACAAGTCTAGGTCAAAACGCGTCAGGTCAAGTTGAGTGGGTTCCCATTGTGGTTTCATGATTGTACAAAGGATAGAGGCTTATGATGGGCCCTTAAATGGTTTTAGCTTTCTACAATAAATACATGTATGTTGGTTTATGATTTATTTTACACTTTGTTTTTAATGTTTGTCCCTTTAATTGCATATTAACCTTTCAGGTTTCTTACTCCAGTTTTTGGGTTAGGTTTCTTTCCCTTCTTTAGTTTTTCCTTGTGTGACACATTAGCCACAAATAAAGAAGGAAGAGTTGCCACAAAGTCATTTGTCTCTTCAGTTGTCATGCGACAAAGTGGTCTTATGAACCCATCCCTGCATGAGAAAACTGAAGCAAAATGGGCAGTAGTCAGGATGTAGCATTTCAACCATACATTTTGTATGTACGAGACATGAGAAAGAAGTTTCCCCCAACACAGACTTAGAAACAAATGACTTAGTGCTCACCTGGGATTTTCCATAGTAAGAACTGAAATCCCAAACTGTATTCAGGACTATTCCATCATAAAAAACAGCATGTACTTTATTATCTGAATATGCAAGGAATCTTCCAATGTTAGGAATAATGTTTTCAGCCAGAAGGACTGGTAGCATTTCTCTTCCACCTGTGTCTAGGGACTGTTACAAAACAGAGTGGAACAAAATTAAATTTAGTTGAGCTATACATCTTCATACTAGTAGTGCTTGGAGAACCATAAGGAATTTCCTCCCTCCCTACGATCAAGCTCTTGGGAAATCTACAGCCTGGATTGTGCTAAAGACTTCAGAAAAGCATCTCCTAAATGTAACAGGCAATTGCCTTGCACAAAATTCTTAAGGGTCTTGTGAAAAAGCTAATTTCTGGACCTAAGGGAAACATAGGGACATATGCATGTCAAAGAGAACAGCATATACAATCAGAAATTCTGTTTGCTGTTTTTCCTGCAGCAGTTTTGACTGCTGAAAGGTAGCTGCTGCTGAGTTCAGAGCTGACCTGCCATGTCAGTGGTCAGAAATGCTGTGTAAAAATAACAACTTAGTAAGCACCTGTTAAGGACATGGCTTGCTCCCAGTGTGCTCAGCCCCTTCTTCAGATTCAAGCCTATATTTTTAGTGTTTACAAGTTCTAGTCCATCACTTCTCCATCAGATTGCACTAGTCTTTCCCACTGCCATGGAATTATTTATAGTTTGCCTTTCTTGAAGAGATTCAGGAGGGAAAACTCTTTGGATATCTCAACAAAAAATCTAAATGCCCAAAGTGTGCAAATATTAGTCTTGTGTATCAATTATATTTTTCTTCTGTTCAGTTTATACTAGAGTCTAGTGGTATACTTTTTAAAAAATTTACAAACAGGGATGCATACTTTGGAACTGGTAGCTGTTAAGGGCTCCAACTAACTGCAATTGTAAGCAAAGTTATATCCTTCTTAGGTCAGTAGATGACTTATGCATCCTTCTTGTAAATCAAGCTATGTTGAGGTTTCATCTCATTTTCACTGATCTTTATCTTTAAAATACTGGTACCGGCCACAAATCTCCAGGTTGACATAAATAAACATGCCTGTTTCTTACTTTCTGGAAAGTGAAATGTATCCACATCAGCAAAAAAACTTGCAAAATATTTTAGTTGTCAGACTTTCAATACACATTGACATTTATGCACTACCTTCCAACAGCAGAAGCTGTTACTGGGGGTTAAAGAAAGCAGGGTCTCAAGATCATGTTGAAGAACTCTAGGCAGAAAAAGAAAAGCAGTGTTTAGTTGTTTTTTAATAGAGCTCTATCTTCCTCTTTCTATTAAATATCCAAGGTTGCATATAAAATTTAAAACTCAGTATAAAACATAACTTTAAACAAAAACTGCAATAGTAATTTTAAAAAATCATTGTCACAAATCAAACCAAAGGCATCCATAAATTAAAAGCCACCAAAGTCCTGGAGTAAGTAAGAACAGTTTTCACCCAATACATCTATATTTTTCGGTTAGGAAATCACGATTTAAGGAGAACGTTTACCCTTATAAGATACTCTCCCTTCAGCAGTTACAGAGGGGAGATTTAACAAAAAACCCTTTGCAGATCGTATATGCCCCAGTTGCAATGATGGAATTGAGACCATAATGCAATACATCTAAAAGAAATTTAGGAGGGTGGAAGTTGAACATGGATAAGGAGGGCATTCATGGCAAAGGCAACCCTGTTGCTGACACAGTCCACTAAACCTGAAGATCTAGAACACCCAGGGCATGGCCTGCAGTGTTGATATTATTAAGAAATAAGACTGTGTTCCTTAAATTTCCTTAAGAGTGTAGTCATGTTGGCCTACAATAAAAGAGCTAGATTTGAGTCCCTTAGAGACTAACAAGACTTTCACGGGTATAAGCTTTCAAAAGTCTAAGCTTGCTTGGTCAGATACAGATTTGAGGATGGGACTCTCAGAAGCTTATACCTGGAAAATCTTACTGGCCTTTAAGGTGCGACTATAGACTCAAATCTAGCATTTAAAATACTGACAGCCAAGACAGATTATTGAATGGATTAAAGTTGGAAGCAGCTTGTTTTCCTTAGCTCCCAAGGGTTTACTTTTATACCAGGAGAGTGAGCACTGGCTACCATCAAAGGAACATGCCCTCTGTGCTTCTGTGTGAGTTCTTCACGCGCCTCCTGAATCAAAGTGATCAAAACCAGAGAAGTGACTCACACAGAGATCCATCAGGTAACATCCTCCAGCACAAGTAATTCTTCTAATTTCTTTTTAAATGAGAAGTAAATCACATCCTAAGCTGAGATGGGACAGAATTTCTCATCTCAGAGAAGCTTACTGGAAAGAGGAAGACGTTGGTTTTTATACCCCACTTCTCTCTGCTGAAAGGAGTTTTAAAGCAGCTTACAATCTCCTTTCCTTTCTCTCCCCAGAACAGGTCCTTGTGAGGCAGGTGGGGCTTAGAGTTCAGAGACAACTATGACTGGCCCAAGGTCACCCAGCAGGCTTCATATGGACAAGGAATCCAACCTGGGTCTCCAGTTCAGAGTCCACTGCTCTTAACCACTACACTACCCTGGTAATAGTAGTAAATCATGCAGAGACACAGCAAGCAGCCTTCTTTGTGTGTGTATATAGTTTTGGCTCAAGGGAGGCGTCAATGAATAATTTCTCACAGTACACCAAAAGATTGACACAGTACATAAAGTGGGAATTACAGCAACAGAATAATTTGAAATCTTACTTAAATGTGTATGTCTCCTCGGCTAGGAAATATGCAAGCCTTTTTTAAAAAGTATTTTCTGAGCGTATGTTTCTGCTTGTGTGCCTGGAAGTTATGGTGACTTCTAGTAGGGCTAGGATGTTTTTCAGAGAGATGGCTTGCACTGCCTGCCTCTGTGTCCTGGTATTCCTGGGAGGTCTCTCTTCCAAGTACTTGTCAAAGTCAGCCCTGCTTAGCTTCTGAGATCTGATGAGATTGGGCTTGCTCCTATCAAGGTCAGGGTGGAAATATGCAAGCTTCTGATGCAGAAATGGTCTGAGCGTCTCCCACGTGGAGACAGTTTGAAGCAACAGGAAGAACAAAGCAATGTTGCTGCTTGTTCACTGCACATCATTGGAACGAAAACCACTTTCGCAGAGGTCAGGATTGGAGTGATCTCTTCTTCTGCAACCAGGAAGGGCCCACTGGACAGAATGCTCAGATCTGGGTTCCAGCTCCTGCTCAGGAGTGAAATATGCTGGGTGCCTTTAGGCAAGCCACCGTTACCCAACATATGTATACTGATAAATTGCTGGGATGATTCATGATGTTAATAATTGTAGAGCAAGCAACAGTGTATTACATATTACACCAGCGCTCTAAAGCTCTTAATCCTTGACTGGGCACAATTCAAGGTGCTTAAAAGCTTCAGTTACAATACATGCTGATTGTGCCTTAACATAATCAATCTGGAGACACTGTAAATAAGACAGTCTAATCAAATCAGCCTCATGCAAGGGCACAAGGACAGGTGTTCTTGGCAGCTGCCTTTCATTTATGGGATTTCCTCCAGCTGTGGACTCATCATATTCCTAGCTGGGAAGTGTTGTAAAACATGCCAGTTTAAACTGGGGCTCAGGACCGCAGAGAGTCTGCGGCTCAGTGGTAGAACATCTGTTTTGTATGCAGAAGATGCCAGGTTCAATCCCCAGCACCTCCAGCTAAAACAACCAAGTAGGAAGTGATGAGAAAGACCACTGCCTGAAACCCTGGTGAGTGGTTGCTGGTCTGAGTAGGCAATGCTGACTTTGATGGACCAAGGGTCTGATTCACTATAAAACAGCTTCATGTGTTCGTATATGATTAAGGTACCAAAGGGCATGGAGTTTTTGGAGAGCTTTGGCAGACCAAAGTCACATGCAAACAAACCTATCCAGAATTCATGAACATGCATGTAGGTCACACACCAATACACATTCAATGGAATGTTGGCAAGAAACTCATGAGTGCAACAGTTCATCAGTTCTCATTGTAAAAAGTTCCTAATCAAAGGTAGAAAATGCTGCATTCATACTGATGTATTAATCTAGGTTCTAGACAGATGTTCAAGAATGCCCAGACCTCTCTTTTCCACCCACCCTTGCGCCCCCTTCATGTGTGCCCTGTAATGCTTAGTATGTACTTTCTGCGAAGTACAGCTAAATAAAATAACAGAGAATCCCTAAACATTTTACCTTATTGCTTGACTAATAATTCCACACACTGAGTAGAGACTCCCTGGCACATCAGGTGGCAGACTGTTTACAGAATACATCTTTTCTTCTCTCTTGAACAGACAAGAAATAAATCTGTTTGCAGGACTGTTCAGTGAAGAGTCCCAATTTAGTGATTAAGCCACTGCATGTAAATTTCTGGAATTATGTGACACAGTTCTCACTGTTTAGTTTACTCTCAAAAAGAAGGTGGGGGTAGAGAGATAAAAATGCCACTCCCAAATTGCAAAAGCTTATTTAAGCAAATTGTTGATTAAGAAAGAAGTTCCTCCAATGACTTGATCTGCAAAGGGAGGAAACCAATTGCAGACCTGGGACTCTCACATACACGCCTCAGCCGTTCTGAAAAGCACTGCATGATAGATAGATGGTGCTATTGGAAGTGGTGGGAATCCCAAAATGGAGATAAAGGGAAAGACATAATCTTTGCATTTAATAACTTCCCCAGCTGGTGAACAAGAACAGCAAGATGGATCTGAATAGTGCACATAAAAATCTGTCTGAAGGAACAACTGTACTCTGTAGTGAACATTTACAGTTTTGTGGCATACTGAAGAATAACTAGAGATGTAACTTTTCCAGATAATTTGAAGTCAAAGGAAAAAAAAAACCCGTTTCTCCCCCATGCATGGACATTTTTTGGGGGGGGGGGGATAGAATATATGCAATACTGACTTTTCTATCAAACTTAAACTTCTATTCTTGATAGACCAACATTAAAATGCTTCAATTATGACTTAGTATATAAAATATTGTACTATTTGTCATATTTATGGAATATAAAAGTATAAATGCATTTTCTATAAGAAAAATTGCAAATATACTTAACGCTTGAGAAAGAGCTGCAAACTATGCTACCATAGCACATCTACCTTAATTTTTGCCACCTGAGAGGCAGGACGGAAAAAAAAGTTGAAGGTAGGAAACAGATTCGGTACTAAACAAAACCGTAGCAATTGGACACTCAGTTATACTAGGTAGAACTGCCAGTATGCTGGTATATTAAGATAAACGTTATAGCACTGAAAATTCTGCACTCTTTAATAATGTATTATCATTAAGCACATTATAGCAGGGGTGTCAAATGTGCAGCCCACGGTCCTGATTTGGCCCCCAGGGCTTGTATGTGGCCTGCGAGCAAGTGGCTGTCATCGGCTTCCTTCTTCCTCTGTCCCATTGCTTTTTGTATTTCTCCTGTGCAATGCAGCCTAGCAGTTTCTCACTCTTCCCTCTCCCTCCTCCCCAAGGAGGGAGGAGGAGCCTCAGCCAATGGAGGAGCATGGCTCTGTAGCTCTGCTGTGCGATTGCAACAGCCTGGGGGTGCAAGGCTCTCTCAATCACATAGCAGAGCTACAGAGCCAAGTTCCTCCATCAGCTAAGGCTCCTCCTCCCTTTGAGAAGAGGAAGGGGGAAGAGGGAAAGAGTCAGAGATTGCTTTGCTTGGCTGCCTCAGTTCCATGGGAGAAATACAAATAAAGCACCTTTAAGACCTCACTTTGCATTTTATATAGGTTTAAAAGAAAAAAAAGAACAGCAGGGTTAAAGGATCACGAAATGCAGGAAGTAGAGTGAAATATAATTATGTAAAACAGTTGCCTATGGTTCTACTCAGGCCGAGTCAATGGGGTTTATTCCCAGGAAGATGTTCTCATGCTGACACTGCATGTCACTTACTTGTTTTGTTCCTCCCTGAACAGAATAACGAGTGAAGTATTTCCCCAAAAACGAACCTTCAGATTTGAAAACTGAGCCATCCCCAGGGAAGATTTCTATACTTTTAAAACCAAGGAAAAACCTAAAAGAAAGAAATCATCATTAGGGTCATTCAGTGTTTTGCAAACTTAGGTAAGATAACATGAAATCATTACAGATAAAATACTGGTGTTGATGGAAGTACATTAAGTTGGAGCCAGAGGTGCCCTCACAGGAGCTGACTGAGCACACTCCACTGGGAGGAGGGGATGCAGCGATTTCCACAGATTGCGAACCTCATGCTTCATCTAAAACGGTTCCCAAGGTCCTAACCCTCCAGAGCAGATTCTTGGATAGTGTGGGGCAAGGGGGGTACTATGGAAAATGGAGAGCCAGTAAGATCTGTTTAGTGATTCTTAGGATTTAACCTGCTGGCTGCAGTCCAATACATGGTTCCACCTGCTTGATATCCATTATACTCAATGGGATTAATGTGGATGGAATTTGCTCCAGAACTATGAGTACTGCTTTTGATTTTTTAAACATACATCTCAACTGTTATATATGCATAAATCTCCTTGATAAAAAAACTGAATTTGTTTTCTGTGAACCAATTCCTACGTTTTTGTTAATTTAGGTATAATGACACAATCACATTTTCCATTGTTCTCTTAGCTAACATAGCTCCACAACCAAAACTTAATGCATGCTTTCCACGAAATATTTTTCAGCAGAACACCACATGCATATTTACTTGTAAAGGACACCCTTGCTCCAAACAACTTTTATTGGTTGGGAATGTAAATAACGTCCAATATCTTCCTTCCTTCGAGTGAATAAGTGACTGAAATTCCAGCTGTTGGAAGAAAACAAAAGGAAAAATTCACCAGTCAACATCTAACTGGAATCTTTACTGTACGCTGAAGCAAAAACCCAGGAGCCACACTACATGCAGATACTGCTGTTAAACAGAGCAGCCCAGCTTTATACATATTTTGTCAAAAATAAGTCCTAATGAGGTCAACTACTTACTCCCAGGTTGGATGGGAAGCCTTTCTATGCTATCTTAAGCAGTTAAACACTTCTAACTCCACCAAAGTCAATAGCCCTAGAAGGCTGTAACTCTTTATCCAGATGTATATTAAAAAGAAAAGTTGATTTTTATACCCTTTTCTCAAAGCAGCTTACTACAATTGCCTTCCTTTCCTAATCCCACCAACAGTCACCTTGTCAGGTAGTTGAAGGTGATAGAGTTCTGAGAACTGTGACTGGCCCAAGGTCACCCAGATCAAACACAGAAGTCCTAGAAACCTACTGCATTGTTCTCACTGCTGAGCTTTGCCCATTTTCTAGGGGAAGGAAGTCCCTGAGTTACAAGGGAGCACTTTGAAATGTGTGTATATTCATTATAGTCAGCCTATGAGGTTGGGAAATGACAGGGGAGAAGGCATGGAATATGAAAACCATTTCCTAAGAAATAAAGAACTACTAGCTATGACATCTTTGTGCTCCCATGCTATTTGCAAGGCAGCTCAACACAGCAGCCACTGTGGAACAGAGGAAACTTCAGAAAGGACTCAGTCACAGAGCAGCTGAGTGGGAAATTACACAGCCTCGGGGGTTTGGGGTGGTGGAGGTGGTCTCCAGAAATGAAGCACACACAGCAGACAGCTGACCAAAGAGAAATGGATGCCCAGCACCTGTTTCCTGCTCAGCACCTCCATGTGGGAAAGCAGGCTCTCTATCACCATGGGAATCATACACATGGGGAAAATATTATCCACTAAGGCCCTTCACCCTGCAAAACATGAAGGCAAATTGGGAAAAGTATTTTTAAATGCTAAACTACTCACCAAGCCAACGTTTGTATCTGAGAAACTCTTATACCGTAGATGCCCTAAAAGCATTCAAATTCTTCTATTACCTGTGCAAGTATGGTGCTGCACAGCTCAGCGGTAATGCCAAAGGCAGGCAAATGATGGCCCTAGAGTTTTCACATTCCAGGGAAACTTCAGACCCTCCAAATCTGTGGTCTCTGCTTCCCTTATCAGGCTCATTACTAGCGCATGTACGATAAAACATAAAGGCCAGTGACAAAGGGTATTTCCATTCTTTTGGGTAGGAGGACACAGACAAGTGTTGGGTAACCCTACAATATTCATACAAGCAGTGCTGGAAAGGCTTATCAATCTCATCTTTTTCATGGGTGGTACTTGAGCAACTCTCCGTTTTGTTCCCTTGAGTATGATTTTTAGCATTCCTGCAGCGTTCGTGGGCCTTCTCTTCCGTTTGTAACTGCTGGGAGACAGAATTTGGGCTGGATCTTGCACAGCAGTCCTTTGTTGATGTTTCACAGCTGTTCTCCAACAGAGGCAATGGTGTTGACAACTGCTGGCTGACTCTGCATAGGAACTCCACTGAAAATTCTTGCTGGAGCTCTGACAAGAAGAGGCACGCGTGACCATCAGAAGAAGAAACTTTCACTCCACCATTGTGTCTACAAATCAACCCACTAGCAGCATCAGGATGAGGCCACTTGGCTTCACAGACATCCGTAAAAACAATCTGTAAAATGTGAAAGTACAGAGAGTCCTTTTATTTGTTACCTTCTTTGACCAATGGTCGAACGCTCAAGATAAAACAAGACAGTAAATACAAAACAAATTACAAATAATTTAAAACCAAAATAGACTAACAAGGAGAGTCAGTCTCAAGCACAAGATTATCCTCATTGCACTATGCATTGATAGGGGGCTTAGTAAGTTCAATGGTACAGCATCTACTTGACATGCAAAGTCCCAGGTTGGATCCCCGGCATTTCCACTACAGAGATCTGGCAGTAGGTGATGTGAAAGATCTCTGCCTGAGACCCTGGGGAGCTGCTGCCAGTTTGAGTAGACAATATTAAGCCTGGACTTTATATTTTCAATTTAAGTTTACCAGTACAGAATTAATAGTAAATACAGACAGCAATTTTGCAAGAGTAGATACATTCCTGGCTGCCACTGGACAGTCTTGCTTCTTTCAAGTCTAAGGCTTTGAAACTCAAGCATCCATCAGAACTTGGCTTGCTATCATGAGTTTTCACATGTCCAGTTTGGTGTAGTGGTTAAGTGTGTGGACTCTTATCTGGGAGAACTGGGTTTGATTCCCCACTCCTCCACTTGCACCTGCTGGAATGGCCTTGGGTCAGCCGTAGCTCTGGCAGAGGTTGTCCTTGAAAGGGCAGCTGCTGTGAGAGCCCTTTCAGCCCCACCCACCTCACAGGGTGTCTGTTGTGGGGGAGGAAGATAAAGGAGACTGTTAGCCGCACTGAGATTCAGAATGGAGGGCGGGATATAAATCCAATGTCATCTTATTCCTCTTCTGAATGAATGAAGGTGTCAAACTACTACAAGATTATCACGTTTCAATTTGTTCTATGCTGCAGTATCCTAAAAAAAATTAATATTCCTGGCTAGGTAAACTTCAGCACATTTCTTTTTTTGTCCATATGCACACACTTGATATACTGCAAAGTTTAATCTTTAATCAGATCCAATTCAATTTACATGTTTTTATTTGATAGACAAGACAAAACACTATTGTTAATCAGAACTTTAGTCAGAATGCTCTTATCTTTGCAAGAAGCTTACATTTTTCCTTTCAGGAGGTAGAAGATTTGAAGGTACATAAGGACGATCAGAATATTGATTCCTGAAATCTACTGCTCGTAGAAGCTGTTTCTAAAGAAAAAAAAACCCAACCAAATTAAGTGCAGATTTGCATATGCATTTAAATACTCCACCCCCTTTTCTTACAAGAATAGCAATTAAAACCCTACCATTAATTCTGTTAACTATAATTATATTTATTGTAAACTGTTTTATATATTTGGTTTTAAGGTGTCACAAATGTATGTTGGGGCCCTTGAAATAACCAGGTTACAGCAAGAAGAAACTTTGCAATCCCCTGGACTGGTCAAATCCTGTTATCACAAAACATCATCATCTGTAGTACATTTCCACCTAGGAGCCACAAAACCAAGAACAGAATGCCATAAACAGAGAACAGGTACCTCAGCTCTATCAGCGCCTGCTAAACACATTGTTCAAAATGACCCAAGCAAACAGCCATAGAGTTCTTGAGAACTGCTAACCCAAATAATTTTATTTAGTATGTGGGGTTACCTTCCAAAAGAAACATGTATAGAATATTCTTGCTGTGCTGGTGAAAATTCATCATCTCTTTACCCCTCCCCCATGCCATTTATTTATTTTTAATATTAAAAAGATGTTCTCATGTACCCGGTAGAGACTAATGGCAAACTGTGTCCGCTGGTGAATTCTCTCAGCTGGCTGCATTGGATGAGCAGAAGGAGGGATGGCCTTCTCAAATAAAAACTCAGAACCGCAAGGAGAAAGGAGCAATCTGGATCCATCCACATAGTGCACTTCCACAGAATTGTCCTCATAAAGGATCATCAGGCTTTCAGTGTCCATCGCCAACAGACAGCTATCCAAAGAGATCCTGGAACACAACCACAAAGGAAGAATGTGTTTGTTTCTCTGGACAAAATAACCAAGCCACCCATGCCTGAATTAGCATCACTAGCATCATTCACAAAGGAATTATCAAGGTGCTTTTTTTCTTAGCAGGATCAGCATCTTTGCTCCAAAGAGCTGATCCTCACAACTCCACGAGGAAGATTTGGCTGAAATGGAATGACCCTGGCCTATGGTCACCAAGCAATCATCATAGCCAGACAGGGCTTAAAAGTTGTTTCCCTCCACACATAGAAAACCAGCACTCATATCACTCCATCACAAAAGCCTGCATAGCAAAGGGACAGGTGAAGCATGAATTGAACATATAGAGAGTAGGAAACACACAATAGAGAAAAATGTGTGTAGGCTTGCAGAAGGAATAAGTTTTGAGGGAAGACTGAAGAGACTGCTCGATAAAGAGGCTGCTTGTGCAAACATATGAAGCAACTCAAATCATTGGCTCATTTAGCTCAGTATTGTCTACTCTGATTGGCAGCAATTCTACAGGGCCCAGGGAGAGGTCTAAACATCTGCTACCCAAAACAAGAACATAACAGCTTACATCAGGCCAATGGTCCTTCTAATCCAGCATCCTGTTTCACACAGCAGTCATCTAGATGCCCCCAGAAGGCCAGTTTGGTGTAGTGGTTAACAGCGGAGGACTGTAATCTGGAGAACCAGGTTTGCTTCCCCACTCCTCCTCCACATGAAGCCAGCTGGGTGACCCTGCGTCAGTCACAGTTCTCTCAGACCTTTCTTAGCCCCACCTACCTCACAGGATGTCTGATGTGGGGAGAGGAAGGGAAGGAGATTGTAAGCTGTTCTGAGTGAATGATGGGATATAAATTCAATCTCTTCTTCTTCTACAAGCATGGCCCAGGGGGCAAAGTTTACTTCTTGTTTCTCAAAGCACTGGTATACAGAGGATTACTACTGCTGAACATGGAGGCTCCATTTAGTCATCATGGCTAACAGCCACTGATGGCACTGATGGATCTATCCTCCATCAGTTTGTCTAATCCCTTTTAGAAGCCAACTCAAACCAAGTTCATCATTACACTGCATGCCAGTGAATTCCACATGTTAATTATTCTTTGCAAGAAGTACTTCATTTAGTGTGCTCTGAATTCTATTGCCTAGCAAGATTTTTCAGCTGGAAATGCCAGAGATGGAACCTGCATGCAAAGCCAGTGTGGTGTAATGGTCAGAGAGCTGAAGCAGGATCTGGGACACCCAGGTTTGAACCCCTCACTCTGTCAAAGAAATTTGCTGGGTGACCTTGGCCACTCACATACTTTCAGCCTAACCTATGTCACAAGGTTGCTGTGCATATAAAATGGAAGACAGGAGAGTGATTTAAGAAGAAGAAGAAGATGATATTGGATTTATATCCCGCCCTCCACTCCGAAGAGTCTCAGAGCGGCTCACAATCTCCTTTACCTTCCTCCCCCACAACAGACACCCTGTGAGGTGGGTGGGGCTGAGAGGACTCTCACAGCAGCTGCCCTTTCAAGGACAACCTCTGCCAGGGCTATGGCTGAACCAAGGCCATGCTAGCAGGTGCAAGTGGAGGAGTGGGGAATCAAACCCGGTTCTCCCAGATAAGAGTCTGCACACTTAACCACTACACCAAACTGGCTTAAGCTGCTTTGGGTCAAGATTGGGGAGAAAGGAAGGGTATAAATTAAGTAAATTTATAAAGCATGTGTTCTGTGCCGCTAAGTTCTGACCCCTCCCAGTTAACAAATCAGTTCTGCTAGAATAGCCACCTAAGAACTCAATTCGCCCTCTCATTTGTTTGCTCATTAAGAGAAACTTTGCATATACGGCTTCATAATCGCTGCCTTTTCTCCACCAGCACAAGCCTTGACTCAGCAGAGCCACAAGTAATGGCAAGAGGTAACCACGCATTGTTTCTCCCCAGTGATTGTGCCCTATGTATGTGGTATCTTTCCACATACATAGAACAGGAGGACTGAGCAAAGGGACCACTGCTTGTCATCACTTCACTCAGATCCAGAGAGCTCTTGGGTTTTATAGCAATTGTCACTTCCTTGCATGTCTCGCTATGAAACTGGGGTGGAGGGAGGGAACACAGGGATGTGTGAAAAGTACACACCGCTGCAGCAAGGTGACATTATACAGGACAGCGTGATCAGTTGAAAAGAACTGCTCCTGTCTTTGGAGCCAATTCTCAGTATTTAAGGCATGTCTCCCTGTGGCTGGAGACCAAATGCAGGTGAATAAATTGAAGCCAAACTCACATGAGACCTGAATTAAGATGAACTTAGATTGGCATGGAAGATTGGGGGGTGCCGTTTCATCTGGCTTGCGAACTCAGGATCCTCTTGAATTCATCACTACATCAAGCAAGCTAGGAGTGACCGTAACTTTAGAAAAAAAATATTGTTCCTACAAGGAGCACAGAACATCATTCCTTTCCTGTGTATCATTTTCACAGCAATCCTGCAAGTTAAAGAGCAAGAGCACTTGGTCAAGTCACAAGTGTAACTTCTAGGAGTTACTTGGTTTTCTCCAGAAGGGACCAAGTCAATGAATCCAGGGTAGCAGCAAAACCAAGTCTGCTAGCTGGGGAGCAGGGTAATCACCTTGTATAAGATCACTGAAAATTATGTATTAATTGCTGGGGGGGGGAGGTAAATTGAATATTACTAGTTTTATTATTGGAAATATATTGTTATTGTGACATCCAATTTGTTTCTTTTTGCAAAAGGAATGTATTTGAAGAATCCAGCACTTCGGTATGCTGGAGAAGTTGTACTTGGCTCCCCAGAAAGTTGTTGCAAGCATGAATTAGTTTGTTTAACTGAACTCACTGGCATAAGAACATAAAAGAAGCCATGTTGGATCAGGTCAGTGGCCCTCCAGTTCAACACGCTGTGTCACACAATGGTGAAAAGGTTACCCAGGTGCCATCACGAGGTCCACCAGTGGGGCCAGAACTCCAGAATGTCAAATACTGCACAATCTCCATCAATGATGACCTCTATGGTTGTGAAATCATATTTAGTTTATTCATTTAATGGAGAAGTTACCGTCAAGATCCAAGACCATGTCTTAGTAGGACAGGATTCACAGGTAGACAGTCAGATATAACAGACAGGCCCAGACTGTTACTCATTTGAGCAAAAAGCACCTTTTTTCTACCAATGAAGCATCCACCCCCAGTTCAAATTCCAGTTAGAGTCAGTTGCATCAAAAGCGATAGCCTCTGATATGGAAGTGCTCATAGCAAGAAGAATCCCACTGTGGCCCCCCCAAGCACAAAAAAATACAGGGCACCACTGCCCCAGACATAGTGTTTCATCTATATCTTGTGGCAAATAGCCACTGATGGACCTCCACCCCATGTTTATTCAATCCCCTCTTGAAGCTGTCTATGATGGTAGCTGCCACCACTTCCTGAGGCAGTGAATTCCACGTGTTAATTACTCCTTGGATGAAGATGTACTTCCTTTAATCTGTTCCAAGCCTACTTCTCATTAATTTCATTGAGTGCCCACGACCTCAATCTCTGACCACAATATGGTCCTGTTAGATATTCACTTGGCTCTTCAAGAAAAACCAAAAACAGCTTGGTGCTTTAATGCTACTTTGTTAGCGGATGACACATTTGTATCACAAATGCGAAGAGAAATCAATGAGTTCTTTGAGATAAATGAAGGCTCGTCATCTTCTAGATCTATAGAATGGGAAGCATTTAAAGCAGTGATCCGTGGGAAAGTTATTGCCTATACTGCACATAAAAAAAGAACAAGCGAAGAGCGGCTTGTATCTCTGGAGAATGAGTTAACTCAGGCTTGGACAATAATGTATCAAAGCCCAAATGTGCTATCCTATAAATTGATTCAAAATTTGAATTATCAAATTAATTTATTAAAATATCATACACTTGAGCAAATCATGTACAAATCTCGGCATCAGCACTGGGAGTCAGGTGATAGAATAGGAAGAATATTATCAAATAAATTAAAAAGGGAAAAAGCTGATAAAAAAATCATTGCGATTAAAAATAGACAGAATAAGATCTGCATAGATTCACAGGAGATTGTTAACTCTTTCTTTGAGTTCTATCAACAATTATATAATATCCCACAGATAGCAGAAGAGTCACAAATATCTAGCTTTCTGAAATGGGTAGAACTAAGTAAATTAAATAGTGAACAAAAAGTGGATCTTGCGCAAAAAATAACTAGTCTAGAGATTAAGGTCGCAATTGATTCTTTAAAACGCCGTACAGCCCCTGGCCCAGATGGTTTTATATCTGAATGGTACCTTGAATTTCAGGATGTGCTGATTCCTAAGTTACATCAGTTATATAACTCTTGGTATCAAAATGACTCTATACCAGAAGTAATGAATGAGTCTTTGATAATCGTGATCCCGAAACCCAATAAAGATCGGTTGGAATGTACTAGTTACAGACCAATTTCTTTAATTAATCTTGATATAAAAATCTTAGCAATAATTTTGGCTAATCGGGTTAAGAGAGTAGCGGGATCTTTGATACACAAAGACCAAACAGGATTTATGTACGGCAGAAATGGGCAAGACAATATCCGGTTGGCATTAGACATAATTGATCTGCAAAGAGATTCTATGGAAAACTCAGCGCTAATCTCTTTGGATGCTGAAAAAGCGTTCGATTCAATCCATAAGAACTTTATTTTTTCGGTTTTATCACATTTGAATTTTCCTCAATCGTTGATAAAATGGATTAAATTACTATATCATAATCCATCATCCCGATTAAAAATTAATGATAATTTATCACCTCCTATTCGACTAAATCGCGGTGTGAGACAGGGGTGTCCTCTCTCACCTCTTATTTTCAATTTGTGTATTGAACCTTTAGCGGCAGCCATTAGAAAATCTAAGGACGTCATAGGGATTAAATTTAAGAGTTTGGAATATAAACTTGCTTTATACGCAGATGATCTATTGCTGTTTGTGTCGAACCCTGAGCATTCTATCCCAGCTGTAATGACAATAATTGACAATTTCGGCAAGTTAGCTGGGTATAAAATAAACTGGTCTAAATCTGAGCTGATGCCATTAGGGCGTGGAAGTTTAGATTATAGCTCTTTCCAGTTAGCAGTTACAACAGGGCAGGTGAAATATTTAGGCCTTTTTTTGCCCAACGATCTATCACAGCTAGTTAAGATTAATTTAGATAGGGTATTAACCAATATAACGACGGATCTAGAAAGGTGGAAGGGCTTGACCCTGTCATTATGGGGGAAAATTAATACTTTAAAAATGTGCATATTTCCAAAATTAATTTATATTTTGAGAGGCATTCCTATTCTAATCCCTAAGAAATGGTTCAATAAAATCGATGGGATCTTATCTAAGTTTATTTGGGGCTCCAGTCGACCTAAGATCTCTATGCTTAAGCTTCAGAGAGAGGTGAAGGAAGGTGGTTTTGGGGTTCCGAACCTGTTATTATATCACAGAGCCCTTTTATTAGCTGCAGTTAAATGGTGGAATCTTGTCAGCTTGGATAACGCACCGACCTGGGCATCGCTTGAGGGCGCAATGATATTTCCATTGGAGGGATGCTATGCACTAGGTTCGACGTTCTCTGTGATAAAACATCCACTGAGATCAATTACTTCAGCTAGAAAAGTATGGGAGCTGACACTGAAACTGGTTAACGCTGACCCTTTCTCACATGAAAAAGCCTCTTTGTGGGGCAATCCTTTAATTAAGATAGGCAATAAGCCGGTTTTTTGGCTTCGGTGGATGCACGCCGGTATTGTTTCTTTGGATCAGTTAAAAAATCAAGAGGATGAGTTTATTGCACACTATGAACTTCCAACTCAAATAACATCTTTACCATTATATCAGTGGAATTTTATGCAAATGAAACAAGCCTTGCGAACTGTGTTCGGGCCTGATGCGTTGGCGGCATCACAGTGCCCGTCATTGTTTGGTCAACTGTCTGAGGCATTTGAGCAGAAGAAATCCAATTTAGTGTTGTATAATATACTGAAGGAGATTACAATACCCGACCTATCTGCACTAAATCAAAAATGGAATCTAGAGGTTCAATGTCACGTGAACTTGGACCAATGGGAAGATTGTTGTAATAAAATTAGGAAGTCCACTCTGGACATCAGGTTGATAACTATACAACAGAAAGTATTGCATAGAGTTTATTGGATCCCACTTCGTATGTTTAAGAGAGCAATGCTATCCTCAGCAGAGTGTTGGAGATGTAAGAGTAGAGAGGCGAATCTCACACATATGCTATTTAATTGTGAGGTGATTCAGAATTTTTGGCAACAGGTGTTATTGAAAATAAAGGATACAATTAAACGTCAACTACCATGGCAAGATAGTCACTTAATACTAAACTTTTTTCCGAAAGAATGGAAATTAAAGAAGGGGCAAAAATTATGGTTAGGAAGGGCTCTGTTGATAGCAAAACGCCAAATTCTTAAACACTGGAAACAAAATGATGTAATTCCAATTCTTCTTTGGGAAGATGACTTATTGAAACTTGCAGCTTTTGAAAAAATATCGTTTTCTGGTCGTAGACAAATGTGTCGTTTTAATGAGATTTGGAGTCCATTTATGCAAATGATGAATGTTTAGCTGATTTGATTTGATATCGTTGTAAACTGTATCGCTTTACTTTTCTTGTATTCACTATATGAAAGTTAGGTTGATGTTCTTCTTTCTGATATCTATTAATGTTTAACTTGAGTAACTATTGTAATTTTATGCACTGGGGTTTCACAATAAAAAATTTTAAAATATTAAAAAAAAAAAAAATTCAATCCCCTCTTGAAGCTGTCTATGATGGTAGCTGCCACCACTTCCTGAGGCAGTGAATTCCACGTGTTAATTACTCCTTGGATGAAGATGTACTTCCTTTAATCTGTTCCAAGCCTACTTCTCATTAATTTCATTGAGTGCCCACGAGTTCTTGTGTTGTGAGAAAAGTACTTCTTTCTCTACCCCATGCATAATTTTGTAAATTTCTATCACATCACCCCTCAGTCATCATTCCTCCATTCTTTAACCTTTCTTCACAGGATTGGAAAGGTGTTCCATCTCCTTAAGGCTCATAGGGATTAAGGCCCACTTAATCATTTTAGTTGCCCCTTTCTGAACTTTTTCCAATGGTATAGTACTTTTTTAGGTATGGTGACCAGAACTGTACACAGTATCCCAAATGCTGTGCCATAGATTTATGGGTTTATTTATGGGTTGCAGGTTTCTGATCTCTGTAACACCTATGGGTGTTGTTGTATTGTTCTGTAATACTGGGAGGTTTGGACATTAAGAAATATTACTTGCATTGTCTTGCAAGTTGTCCCTGATTTAGCCCCAAGGAACTCACACAGAGAAAGGTTAAAGAAGGTCACCCAGTGAGCTCTATGGCTGAGTGGGGAATAAGAACCAAGTTGTCCTCAGCCCTACTATCCAGGGCAAGGCAGTCTGTGAGTAGACCACCTGAAAACTTTAAGTTGGTTTTCTCAATCAAGTGTATTATGGTACTTGGACAACTTTTTTAAAGAGGCCCTCCATAGCCCCTAATCCTTTACTGAAAACATTAATCGGTGCCAACTAGTAACAAACACACGGAGAGAAGATAATTATCTACGTTTGAAACAAGGGCTAGCCAATGGCTCACCAGAAATGCAGAACATCTTCAGCTGTCATGCCACTGCAGCGAAGTATTCTGGGAACTGTAGTTCCGTGAAAAAGGGAAGGCTCTCATGATCCAGTTTGGTGTAGTGGTTAAGTGTGCGGTCTCTTATCTGGGAGAACCGGGTTTGATTCCCCACTCGCACCTGCTGGCATGGCCTTGGGTCAGCCATAGCTCTGGCAGAAGTTGTCCTTGAAAGGACAGCTGCTGTGAGAGCCCTCTCCAGCCCCACCCACCTCACAGGGTGTCTGTTATGGGGGAGGAAGGTAAAGGAGATTGTGAGCCGCTCTGAGACTCTTTGGAGTGGAGGGCGGGATATAAATCCAATATCATCATCATCTTTTTCTTCTTTAACAGAAGGCTTTATGCAACCCTTATATTTGACTGCTACTTTTCAAAAAGTTGTGGCAGCCATGGCCAAATATTAACAAATATCTAGTTTATCCACTGTTTTACAAATGGGGGGGGGAGGGGAGGGGAGATACACTGACAGGGATTTGACCCCAAGAGTCAAAGACAGATTTCCTAAGGTCATGACTGGGGTGGACAGACGGAACAAAAACAAACTGCTGCCTTGAACTCCATGGCCTCTTTATTGAGAGGGAAATTATAACCCTGTTGGGCTAAATGCTATTTCCAACCAAGCCCATCTCACAGGATTGTTGCTGGCATTGGGGGGGGGGGGGGGGTGTGATACCCTAATTTTCTTGGTGGGAAAATGGGATACAAATGGGGTGGGCGTGTATGCTGTACATAAAGATAACCAAATATGTGAGGTCATACAATTTGTTTTTCAGATTATTATTATGACTGGGTTCGGGGAGTGAGAGGAGGGATAGCAACGGCTGCCCGGTGGGGGTGGAAAATTTGTATTGATCTACTAGTCGTAATCAAATGCCTTTTAATGGTGGGCCTGTTCAGTTTCGTATTGAACGCTTTAACTAACAGATTTTTAAAAGCTTTTTTTTTTTTTTTTTTTTACAAAACCTACATCAGAGATTTTTGCTGAGAAGAACTGGAAGGAAACAGCAACACGCACTTTACTGGGCAAAGCTCCACTGAATTTCATGAGACTTCTAGCTTTGTAAACAGGAGAAGAAATTGCGCTGTGAATCTCTTTCGAAAAGAAAGAGAGACAGTTTGGGGGAGACCTGCATAAGAAGAAACGGTCCTGTTTCCTAAACTGCATTCCCGCCTTTCCGCCCAGAGTCCTCCACATTTCACCCAAAAAACACCCGACACGGAAATAACAACCGACTTACCCTGCCCGAGCACAGCCGGTCAACGAATTGCTTTGCCGCCGGCATTCAAAAGAAGCCGGGAAGCCAACCGGAAAGCGCGGGACGAAAGGCAAGGGGCGGAGTTCTGCAGGTTTCCTGCGGACGTCCAGCGAATCGCTGCTTGCTAACCAACGTACAGAAAAGGGCGGCTGGGCCAGACCAACGTCAGTTGCAGTCCAATATCCTGAGTCGTACACTGGGAGTGGGGGCGGGGGGGGGCAACAAGACACATTTTAACGACATTCGCTTCTGTTGTCTCCTAGTCCTGGCTGGGTGCAGGCCCTTTGAAATGCTAGCAACAATCCTGTGAGGTGGGCTAGGCTGGAAATAGCACTTAGCCCAAGAGGGGTACAGACAGTTTCTCCCTCAATAAAGGGGCTATGGAGTTCAAGGCAGCAATACATCTGTCCACCCCAGTCATGGCTTTAGGCATGTGGTACTGAAGTCTTAAACTATGCTCACGACCTGAGTTCGATCCCCGGTGGAAGCTGGGTTTTCAGGTAGCCAGCTTGAAGTTGACTTAGCCTTCCATCCTTCCGAGGTTGATAAAATGAGTACCCAGCTTGGGGGGGGGGGGTGTAGATGACTGGGGAGGGCAATGGCAAACCACCCCATAAAAAGTCTGCCGTGAAAACGTTGTGAAAGCAATGTCACCCCAGAGTCGGAAATGACTGGTGCTTGCACGGGGGACCTTTCCTTTCCTATACTCTTGGGGTCAAATCTCTGTCTCTAACCTAAGGGTCAAACCCGGGGAGGCACAACAGGCCACAACTGAGTCAACATTTTTAAAAGGACAGCACCCAGTTGCTGTTCTCCTAGTCCTGTTTTAAATTTTAATCGGAATTTTGACATTTTCACAAAGGTTCATACATGACTATCCTGATAGCGGTTGGTTAATATACTCACGTCTTGAAGTGTACCACATATACTCACCCTTAATGACAGCATTGTAAAAACTACCTTTTTAGTGATTGTTTGCATAACTGGCAGAAACAGAAATAAGATGGTTCTTCCTAGATTTTTATGTTGCATTTTTTCATCCCATGAACATTTACCAGCACCTTTAAAAATGTTAGCCTAGAGTAGTTTAGATACCTTTGGATCTAGGCTTGGGCATTAGAGCAGTGCCACAAAAAGTAGTCCATGGTCATATACACAGGCAAAGATTTGGCAGCAAGTATTTAAAACCTTTATTTTTTTAAACCCTCAGGTCAAAGCTGTGGCCAAGTAAACAAATGGGAGTATGCTGAATCCAGATGAGGCACAAGTTACTTGAGTTGGGCAATTAGATGTTCTGGAAGGCATTGATTTTCTGATTTTGGTGGTTGGAAGTTATTCATCACAGGTCAGGTAAAGCATTTGTGAATGATCTTGAATGTAACCTTACTCATGTGAAAGCTGGAGGTAGATGTTGCTAGGATCATTTCTGTGTCATTAACACCTGATTTGGACAATGCCAACCTAGTGATTTATCCATGATTTTATTTTTCTTTATTGTATTTCTTCCCTGATCTTGTCTTCCTACTTTTCTCCTCCTGCTTTGCCCTTTTTTGGGGGCTTGGCTTTTCCATTCACTGTGGTTTGCAAATCTTCTGTGTTGATTCCCTTTTCAGTTGCCCACTTATTGCTGAGCTATCTGACTGTCAAGTTTTTAACTGTAATAACTGGCTTTAAGACTGTAAAATGTTGACTTTATTGTATATTTAACTGTTGGAAACAGATTTGCCCCACAAGCAGGACAAGGAGCGGATAGATGAATAAATTAAAAATCCAGATGTTCCAATCGGTGCAGAATTCAACTGCCTACTTCCTTATAGGATTCAGCTTGTCTAGCCCCACCCCCATTTATAGGCTTTTACATTTGCTGCCCCTGTATTGTTATATGTATTGCTAGAGACAGTTGAAAAGCACCAACATTTATGATCTTTCATAAAGCCTGTCAAACAGGCTTTCAGCTAGCTTTCTCCTGAGGGACAGGTATAAACGGAAGGTTTATTGACCACATCTGGCAAGTGATTAATTTGATGTTATTTCCTTTGGAAACTGCAGATCTATATTAACTTGTTCAAAAGAAAATATTTAGTATACTTACAGTGCAATCCAGCTAAATCCATAACTCCAAAGGGTTTAGGCTGGAGTAACTGTATAGGATTGTAGTGTCAGTTACCTAAATTTCTCAGAATGGGATCTCCAGTGCTGTTTTGGCCTTCAAGTCTCAACAGAGTTAAAAGGGCCACTGAGGTCCTCTTTTTCACATTTTTCTGAGAACTGGACTTTCCTTCAGGTTTGTGACAACTCCCATATGTATTCCAGTGCCATTATGTATCTGTTAATCTACACCAGTGGCGGCCAGACTTGCTTAATATACCGTAAGAGCCACATAGAAACATCAGATGTTTGAGAGCCGCAAGACATGAATGTCCGATGTTTGAGAGCTGCAAGACAGGAAGAAGGAAAATAGATGAGGGAGGGAAGAGACGTGGAAAGAAAGCAACTTTAAATGCATTCTCCAAGCCACCAGCTGGCTTAGAGAATGCATTAATGACGGCTTGGCTTGGATAAGTGATTTAAAGAGGGAAATGCCTTCTCCAAGCCTGCTGATTTGAGCGGGGGGTGGGTGGGGCTTCAAGAGCCACATAATATGTGTGAAAGAGCCACAAGTGGCTCCCGGTCCATAGTTTAGCCACCCCTGATCTACACACAGAGTTTGGAATTAGATATGATAAGCAGGTGACCCACAAGTACTTGCAGAAAGGGGCATCTCATTTCCCCCCTTCCTCACTATTTCCTCTTTCTAATCCCTGAAAGCCTCCAAAGCCTCTATCCTTTTCCTGTTCCCTTTTTTCCTCCCCTTGATCAGCTAATCTATCTATATTTGCTACCACCTTCAGCTTCAACTCCTTCCCTCTTCCTGGCAATTGCTATCTAGGAAAAGTCTGGCCCAGTTATGCCATGCCAGCCCAGCTGGACCCAGTTGCAGTGGGGAAACTGTAAGAACTTGCAGGAAACCTTCCCTCCCGCCCTGGTATTCTTCTCCCTACTCTATATGTCTTCCTAGCACCCCCCCCCCCCCCATATCATCTCTCCATTCCTTTTCTTCTCCTCACCTAGTTTTTATTTGCTCTCTCCCCCATCTTCAGCTATAATTATTACTTCATTTATACTCCTGTCTTTCCCCCCAATAGAGCAGCTTACATCATTCTTCTTGCTGCCATTCTATCCTCAGAAGAACCCTGTTACATATGTTAGGCTGAGAATGTGTAACTGGCCCAAGGTTTTTTTTTTAATTTCAGATTTTTCTTCAAACCTGTTTTCTCCTTCACATTTGTCGAAAGATCTGTTTTGTCTGCCCATGGCCCTAATCTCTAGATTTAGATATCCATGTTGAGATTTACATAGGTCGATGAGTTTGCAGTAACAAGGGCATGACAAAGTACTGGACTGCTAAGCAGGAAACAAAGAAGGAACTTAAATACGGGATAGCATGTAGGAGTGCACGTAAGCGTTAGTTTGATCCAGGTGGGCAGCCATGTTGGTCTGAAGCAATAGAACAAGGTAGGAGTCCAGTAGCACTTTTAAGGCCAACAAAGATAGGTTCTACTGGACTCCTACTTTGATTGTGATATCTGTTATCAGGTCATAGAGAGTATCATACTCTCACATATTTTAATTTCAGCTGGAACATTTTAAACTGTTGCATATTCACTTCAATATCACCTCGCTATCTTATACTATTTGCCAGCAAGTATATATATGCCTTTCATGTGCATAAAGAGCTCCGTGGTGCAGAGTGGTAAGCTGCAGTATTGCAATCCAAACTCTGCTCACAACCTGGGTTTGATCCCGGCGAAAGCTGAGTTCAGGTAGCTGGCTCAAGGTTGACTCAACCTTCCATTCTTCCAAGGTCAGTAAAATGAGTACCCAGCTTGCTGGGGGGAAAGTGTAGATGACTGAGGAAGGCATTGGCAAACCACCTCATAAAAAAGACTGCCATTAAAATGTTGTGAAAGTAACTTCACCCCAGAGTCGGAAACAACTGGTGCTTTATGGGGGTTTTTTCATGTGCGTAGAACAAGGAAACGCAAATAGGATTAGAGGATACAAAAATAAAGGATGTACAAAAGAAAGATGAAAGTATACCCAACAAAACAGTTTATTTTCAAAAATCTGATGTTAATAAGCTAAACAAATGAACAGCCAGAAGATGTAGATGATGCTAACTGCAGTGACACAAATTGTACTAAGTTATAACAGTGCATTATTAAACAGCACTATTTACATGCATATTTACAGCTTGTGTTACCTTTACATAGATTTTTTTTTAACTTCTTGGGAACCTCTAACATACATTTGATTTTAAAATGCCATGAAGTGAGCAAAAAAATTGCTCTGCAGATACCTCACCCATTTGAGAACAGTCCTTGTTTGCTTGCACATTTTCAAAATTTCTGGGAGGAACAGACGGAAGTGATTACAATGTTCACAATTGGGAAAAGTTTTGTAAAAAAAGGTTGGCTAACTGTTCTAGGAGCCTAAAAAGTATGGGATGAAAAGCTATGCTCTATACAAAGGAGAGGCAGTACAAACACATACCAAAAAGCAAGTCAAAATGTACTTTATGATTCAAGGGCTTTTAATTGCAAAAAAAGAAGTGTGGCTGTTTTAATAAGACAAACCTCATATATGTTATATTAATGTGACATGTATCAAATAAAATTTGTTCCAGCCAAAACACTTTATTTAACTGTACATAAAATAAACTATGATATATACATATTGTTTAAGTTACAGAGTTTTAAGTTTACACTTTTTTGGCAGATTCTGTTTAACAAAATTATATTGCATAAGTTGCGTACTTAGAGAAACTTAATTTCCTTTGTTTGGTATGGATATGACAAGACTTTTCCATCCTCGCTACTCGCTATTCATACCTATGCTGGTTGCTTAAAACAATAATCTGTGTGCATGGTTTCACTGTTTTCTTTTGCACTCTGATTCTAAACAAAATTTCTCATAGGCTTCTTCGATTTCTGGGTCCATCTCTTCGTCGTCATCATCATCGAAATACCTATGAAAGAAATCGAATTGTTACTGGTATTTGTACATTTTGGTAGATATAAGGGCATCACAATCTGACAGAACATCATAGTTCAATGCATAGATGTAGCCTTGAAAATGACCAGAAAGAGATAGTACAGATTTAGAACAGCAGCATTGTGTACTACTATCTGTCTAGATAAAAATATTATAAAAAGTTACCACCAGATGTTCCATATAAATGCTCAGAAGGAGCCTGTGCACCAGTTTTTCAGTTCAGTGTGTTGTAGTGGCTAGAGTGCTTTTTAAAAACTTCATGCATACCCCCTGGGGACCAGATGTGCCTTACACTGTTCTCCTCTCCTAAGAAGGGAGCTACAAGACATGGGAGAGTATTTTTTTTAAATTACAATGAAGTTTACCATGGAGACATGTTGAGGAAAGCGTGCAAACCTAGGTGTCCTAAATTCATTTCTGAATTACATAACTATGGCTGAGGGTGGCTGAGGGTGCGTGCAGAGTGAGTGTAATCCATGCTCCAAATCCACCCACTATCCCAAAAAGATCAAAATCTCTGACAACGTTGGATATTCATGTTTCTGTAGATGGCTGGTTGATCTTCTAATAAAAAGGAGACTCCCAAATATTATCTGGTGAGGAAACTTAGTTACTGCTTTGAGTAGTGAGCCAGCTGGGGGGGGGGGTATCCTGTCCCCCCCAGGGAAAGTCTATGCGCAATACATAGCCTCTCCTTTCCCGGTGTAGTGAACGCCGCGTGGTCACTGTCCGGCTATGCCTGGCAGATGGTCACTGCAATGGCCTCTCCTGCATTACTGCATCCGTGGCAACACCTTCCCGCTGGTCCCCCCCGATTCTCACAGAGTTTGCCACGTCATGGTGCAACCGAATGTCCGGCGGTATAACCGGATGGGCAGGCTGGGCTCACCAACCTCGCCAGCCAAGAGAAGGAAAACTCTAACATCAAACCCGGGCAGATAGAGCTCATTAATGTAACACCTACCACCTGGAGGACTCGCTGCCGGCGTCCCGGCTTACTGGGCCATGGCAGATGACCCCAAGGAGAAAGGGTGGAGCCAGTACCGCGCACACTGTGCTTCACCTAAAAATTCCTCTGCGCAGGCCTGAAGGGCATATCCACATCCACAACCCACAACACACCAAGTCCTGCAGCGATGGGCAAGGGGCGAAACGGCAGGTGGAAGATGCCACTGGAAGCCGCAGTCCCGATCCTGCATGTAGGCGGTTCAGGGTATTGGTCGCCTGATGCTGACCCGGAGATGAAAGCATTTTTCAGCAGCACCCTGAACGACCAAGCAGCCTTATCTAGGGACAGCACTGCTTGCTCCACATGGAGAGGGGCCTAGAAAAGGTGGCCTAAACAAAGCTCGTCTCCCCCACCCCAGTTGGCTAGCCGCGGTCAACGGGCATCCTTACTTGCGGTCAAAAAATAACTACAAAGAAAAGGCATGCACCTGCCTCACAAAGTGTGCAAAGACTAAAGCTTGCGTGTTGGAACATCAGAACCATGCTTGACACAGTAGACAGTGGTCGCCCTGAACGACGCTCTGCTCTAGTTGCCCACGAACTTCTCAGGTTGAATATTGACATAGCAGCTCTCAGTGAGGTCCGTTTCCCTGAGGAAGGTAGTCTTCAAGAACATGGTGCTGGCTATACCCTCTACTGGTTGGGTAAGTCAAAGGCTGAGAGCCGCCTTTCTGGCGTTGGCTTCATGGTCAGGAACTCCATTGCCTCCAAACTCGAAAACTTGCCAACAGGTCACTCAGATCGCATCATGTCCATGTGCCTCCCACTTCAAAACAAGCAGCATGCAAACTCTTCAGTGTGTATGCCCCAACGCTTCAAGCAGATCCTGCAGAAAAGAACAAGTTCTATACTGATCTACGCAACCTCGTACTCCCAGAGAGCCAGTGCGGCTTCAGAGCTAACAAGAGCACCACCGACATGGTATTTGTTCTCAGGCAGCTCCAAGAGAAATGCAGGGAACAGAACAAGGGTCTATATGTGACTTTTGTTGACCTTACCAAAGCTTTCGATACCGTTAGCAGGAAAGGCCTGTGGCAAATCTTGGAACGTTTAGGATGTCCCCCAAGGTTCCTCAGCATGATCATCCAGCTACATGAAGACCAGCGAGGCCAAGTCAGACACTGCAACGACCTCTTGGTAGCCCTTCCCAATAGGCACAGGTGTAAAGCAAGGCTGCGTTCTCGCGCCAACTCTCTTTACGATCTTCTTTAGCATGATGCTTCAAAGTGCCGCAGTAGATCTAGATGATGACGATGGTGTCTACATCCACTATCGCACTGATGGCAGCCTGTTCAACCTGAGGCGACTAAAGGCTCACTCCAAGACAATGGAAAAACTTATCCGAGAGCTACTGTTTGCTGATGATGCTGCACTCGTCTCCCACTCGGTATCAGCTCTGCAGCATATGACGTCCTGCTTTGCAGAGGCTGCCAAGCTATTCGGCCTAGAAGTTAGTCTGAAGAAGACAGAAGTTCTCCACCAGCCTGCACCCCAGGAAGATTATCACCCTCCCTGCATCACTGTGGGTGAATCAGTTCTGAAGACAGTCCAGCAGTTCAGCTACCTGGGGTGCATCATCTCCTCAGATGCCAAGATCGACAAGGAGATTGACAACAGGCTGGCAAAGGCAAACCATGCATTTGGCCGACTGCACAAAAGAGTGTGGAGCAACAAGCATCTGAAAAAAGGCACAAAGATCAATGTTTACAAAGCGGTTGTGATGACAACCCTCATCTACGGCTCCGAATCGTGGGTTTTATACCGTCATCACCTGCGACTCCTTGAGCGCTTTCATCAGCGCTGCCTTCGCACCATCCTCAACATCCACTGGAGTGACTTTGTGACCAACACTGAAGTCCTCAAGAGGGCGGAGGTTACAAGCATCGAGGCACTGCTGTTGAAGACGCAGCTGCGCTGGGCAGGACATATTTCTAGGATGGAAAACCACCGCCTTACCAAGATTGCTCTGTATGGCGAACTTTCCACCGGCCATCGAAATAGAGGGGCACCAAAGAAGAGGTACAAGGACTCCTTGAAGAAATCCCTTGGCACCTGTAGCATCAACCATCACCAGTGGTCTGACCTAGCCTCAGATCGCAAAGCATGGAGGCACACCATCCACCAGGCTGTCTCTTCCTTTGAGAACGCACGTATAGCTGGTCTTGAGGACAAAAGGAGATTGAGGAAGAATCGCACTGCTACAGCACCAACCCCAAATCAGACTTTTCCCTGCAGCCACTGTGGCCGGATCTGCCTGTCCCGTATTGGTCTTGTCAGCCACCAGCGAGCCTGCAGCAGACGTGGACTACTGCACCCTTCTTAAATCTTCGTTCGCGAAGTCAAGCCGAGAGAGAGTGAGCCAGCTACAACCCCAAGGGGCAGTATGGCAATTAAGAAATAAAGCTGGATTTATTTCAGGAAATAAGGATTTACATGGCCCTATGATTCCCCTTGAACTCTGAGACTTCAACTGATGGATGCTTTGCTTGTAGTGATAAGACTGGAGGAATGCAGAATGCCACTTTGCAGTAATTGCTGTGCAATGGTCTGTTAGACTTTTTAATGCAGGGGTGTCAAATGTCTGGCCCATGGGTCAGAACCAGCCCACCCAGGGCTTTAATCAGGCCCCGGGGGCTCTTTCCCCCTCCTAACAAATGAGTTTGACATCCGTTTTAATGCATTTTTATTTTATTCAACTATGTTTCTGGGAGAGAAAGGATCGCCAGGAACAGGATGGTGGGGGGCATTTTCACCTGCTGTAGGCGATAGGGGGACATTTTCACCTGCTGCAATTCATTCTAACCCCAGAAAAGCTCAATTCCATTGTTGCAGGACTCACATGAAGGAAAAGCACCAAATGGGGGACAGGGCTGTAGTAAGGAAGAACAAGGAGTTGAAATTATTCTTCCTTCATCTTCTACAAGCATAGTGCTGGTGAGGGGAGGGGACAATTTCATGTCCTTTGCTGCCTTGCTTGGAGAGGGTGTTATAAAATGATGCATGGGGCAGAGAAAGCCCCAATTGACATTTTAAATTGTGATCTTTTATACATTTTAAAGGATTGTAGTTTTAGTTACATTGTCAGCTACCTTGAGTTCTGCAAGGTAGAAAGGGGGCTAATAAGTCCTTTAAATAATTACTAGAACTTGGGGATACCAGGGCTTGAATTCAGCAGGAGCTCACAGGAACACAGCTCCTGAACCTCCAGCCAGGGTCTGCATGCAGTTGGGAGTTCTCTCCCTGCTGCACACAGATCTTGGGGCATATTCAAATGAGATATGCTACTGAGCTCCTGCATCTTTTTTTTCTAAAAAACGACCGCTGGGGAGCATTTAACAAAGTTGATAGGCAACAGCTATAGAACAGACAAAAGGAAATATTCCTTTACTCAATAAAATTGTGGAATTCAGTGCCAGAGGAGATCCGGGAAACTACAGGCCAGTCAGTCTGACTTCAATACCGGGAAAGTTGGTAGAAACCATTATCAAGGACAGAATGAGTAGGCACATTGATGAACACGGGTTATTGAGGAAGACTCAGCATGGGTTCTGCAAGGGAAGATCTTGCCTCACTAACCTGTTGCATTTCTTTGAGGGGGTGAACAAACATGTGGACAAAGGAGACCCGATAGATGTTGTTTACCTTGACTTCCAGAAAGCTTTTGATAAAGTTCCTCATCAAAGGCTCCTTAGAAAGCTTGAGAATCATGGAGTAAAAGGACAGGTCCTCTTGTGGATCAAAAACTGGCTGAGTAATAGGAAGCAGAGAGTGAGTATAAATGGGCAGTCTTCGCAGTGGAGGACGGTAAGCAGTGGGGTGCCGCAGGGCTCGGTACTGGGTCCCATGCTTTTTAACTTGTTCATAAATGATTTAGAGTTCGGAGTGAGCAGTGAAGTGGCCAAGTTTGCGGATGACACTAAATTGTTCAGGGTGGTGAGAACCAGAGAGGATTGTGAGGAACTCCAAAGGGATCTGTTGAGGCTGGGTGAGTGGGCGTCAACGTGGCAGATGCGGTTCAATGTGGCCAAGTGCAAAGTAATGCACATTGGGGCTAAGAATCCCAGCTACAAATACAAGTTGATGGGGTGTGAACTGGCAGAGACTGATCAAGAGAGAGATCTTGGGGTCATGATAGATAACTCACTGAAAGTGTCAAGACAGTGTGCGTTTGCAATAAAAAAGGCCAATGCCATGCTGGGAATTATTAGGAAGGGAATTGAAAACAAATCAGCCAGTATCATAATGCCCCTGTATAAATCGATGGTGCGGTCTCATTTGGAGTACTGTGTGCAGTTCTGGTCGCCGCACCTCAAAAAGGATATTATAGCTTTAGAGAAGGTGCAGAGAAGGGCAACTAGAATGATTAAAGGGCTGGAGCACTTTCCCTATGAAGAAAGGTTGAAACGCTTGGGACTCTTTAGCTTGGAGAAACGTCGACTGCGGGGTGACATGATAGAGGTTTACAAGATAATGCATGGAATGGAGAAAGTAGAGAAAGAAGTACTTTTCTCCCTTTCTCACAATACAAGAACTCGTGGGCATTCGATGAAATTGCTGAGCAGACAGGTTAAGACGGATAAAAGGAAGTACTTCTTCACCCAAAGGGTGATTAACATGTGGAATTCACTGCCACAGGAGGTGGTGGCGGCCACAAGTATAGCCACCTTCAAGAGGGGTTTAGATAAAAATATGGAGCACAGGTCCATCAGTGGCTATTAGCCACAGTGTATGGAGCACAGGTCCATCAGTGGCTATTAGCCACAGTGTATGTGTGTATATAACATTTTTTGCCACTGTGTGACACAGAGTGTTGGACTTGATGGGCCGTTGGCCTGATCCAACATGGCTTCTCTTATGTTCTTATGTTAGTGATGGCCACAAGTACAGATGGCTTTAAATGGGGGTTAGAGTCATGGAGCATAAGGTCTATCAATTGAGAACCAGGGTGGTATAGCGGTTGATGTGTTGGACTAGGATCTGGAAAATCCAGGTACTCGTACCATGGAAGCTTCCTGGGTGCTCTTGAGCCAATCACACACACTCAGCCTAAGCTACCTCATAGGGTTGTAAAGCTATTTTCAAGTATTATCAGTATTTGGAGGACAAATGGCTAGCTGACATGTCTCCCAAGTACATATAGTATCAGACCAAATAAGGAAGTAAAAGCCAGAAGAAGTCATGGCCAGAACCTATTCCAACTAGGCACTTGCCAAACAAAAGATAATTCACCCAGGATCTGCTCAGAGATCCTTAGTCATACTTCAGGACTGCAAATCTTCTTAGACCGGACTGGCAGAATAAGCTTCTTTTTGCAACAGAGCAAAGATTTGAAAAACCAGTCAACCTCAGGAAAATAAGAAAATTATATATTTTTAAAACCTGCATGCAAATAGCAGAAGAAATGACCTAAATTTGACCACCTGGTCCTAAATTTACATCTAATTAACTGTGTGAAACAGGAGCCACAAGAAATTGGGAACACACATTCATATGCATTTGAACAGGTTGTTTGACTATGAGATGAAGAACGTGTTTGGGGCCTCAAAGAAGAATGGATTTGGTTGAGCTAAGCTGACGAAACTTCCAGCTAAAATAGGCACTTTCTATCACAGAAACTTCTAAGTAGTACAACAAAGAGGAGAAGCCAAGTGAGTCCCTTTTAGAAAGTACAAAAAGCACTCTTTAACATGTTAGAAGACTGTTTTTAAAAGAAGCTAAATTGAATTATGTGAGCACCCAGAGATCTGTTTAAACCAATAACTTACGGATCTCCAGCTCCTGATAAATCAGCTCCATTTTCCTCATACCCTTGAAACATATCTTGTCTGTCAAGAAGCTCTTGATACTTCTCTTGATAATCTACAATAAAATTTATCAGTTATTCTTTCAGAATTAAATGGCAGATTCTCAAGCTTAGTAGTTGGAGCCATAACAAAAATCCTCTATAATAAGCAATATCTAGATAGCTGATTGAATGCATTTCAATAACTGTGAAGAACAATCAGGGCAAATTTTGAAATATGCTGGCACCATTCAGAAGTCTCTTTAGGCATTTGCTGCATTCAAATTTCATAACTGCCATTTTTCTGAACTTACAATGTACTTTGTTCTTCCCCAGTTGCTTTCCTTAAAATAATGCTGAATATGCGTTAATATAAGTCACCTACCCAATATATCAGGTATATTATATAAAAAAAGGAAGAGGAGGAATTGTAATACAAATCTCTGAAGGATTTAAAAGTACAACTCATGTAACAGAAGCTTTTTTCTCTCATCACCAACTCAGGCTATACCAGAAACTCACCACAGTGTGGAAGATGCAGATATTGGGGATTACTATATTGGGGGGAGATACTTTGTCATCTGAGGTCACTGAATTTCTCTGTGGCTACTTTATTGTTAGGGTATACTAGTGGGAGACCTACAAGGCCTGGAAAGGGCATTGCCCTCCTCCCCCCCCCCTCATTTTTACTGACTGACACTAAATTTTAAAGGCTGGTAATGTTATTGCCTAGCAACCTCAACAACCGTCATTGTACAGGGCATTAGGTTCTTGAAGGTACAGGTGCTGCTTCTACTATTTGGGGGTTGTTTAACCCCTCTCCCATGGTGTTTTGTTTAATTTCAGGTTTTTCTGTAAATCCTGGGCTTTCTTCTGGTTTGTAGTAAGATAACCATGGCTCCAGTCTCAGGATTTAAGAATTCACAGACAGAGCAATGTTGAGCATTAGATATATTGATATATATATTCTAGTATCTTCAGCTCAGCAAGATCAAATTAACTAGTATTCCATCATTGTAATCATAAGATACTATCACTGACTCTCATACTTGGAAATTATATATAAACAAGTGAGGGCTCATATCCCTGGCGAACTCTTCTCCCCGGGCTACATCCACCTTGCTTCCCCTTCACAGCTCTTGTAGCTTCTCCATTTTCCACCTACCTTAGCTTGCCCCTATCATCTCCAGAGATGTGAAGGCCCAGAAACAAATCAGAAAAATACAGAAGGGAAATGCTCCCCCTCCCAATTTTTCCAATAAAAAATTTCCAGTGGCGAAAGCCAATAATTTAATTAATTTTTGCTTTTTAACTCAGGCTAGAATCCTTTTATAAACTGTTTGTCTTTTTTGAATTTTCATCTGTGGCATGCAATTTATTGAAGCCTTTATTATTCCTTTAAACACACACATCTCCTGTAAGGACTTGATTTTTTCCAAATGTACTTCCAAGTTCTCTCAACCAAATCTCTAATTATTGCTAAAAATATGGTAGCAAATTGTGGGGGGGAAAGATTATTCAACTTGCGAGTAACACTGTTATCAAATTTACCTGATTAGTTGAGTAGTTAGTCAAAGTTATTCAAAGCAAAAATCTGCCCCCACCCCAAAAATTGAAACTGTGATGTACCTGGATCTGCTGCAGTGAAAGGCACACCTTCAGATGTGTAAAATGTGGGTTCATTCTAAAATTAAAAAACAAGTATTACAGATAAATGAAATCAGTACTTTTACCATTCTATCATACTTAGCGCGCCCACTCACCCATCCAAATCAGCATCTTACCATCTAAGTGATTAAGTTATGTTGACTACTACTTTTATAATTCTGTAATTCTATAGTTTTACAAATTTTGTAATTATGATATTGTCTAATCTGGATGTGGTTTGTTTAATGTTTATGTAAGGTTTTAATGTTGTAAGCTGCCCAGGACCCGCTTGCGGGATAGGGCAGAGTATAAACTGGAAAATTAAATTAAATACATCTATCTGAAAGAAAATTGCAAGATGACTTACCATGAAGTAGTTAGGGTCATTTTCTGGAGTTGCTTCCCTATATGTTGAAGTTATATGCACCCTTCCCCAGTTGCTTGATCGCAGTTCAACAAGTTTCAGAAGCATATGCTTTACATCTCTGTAATATATACACCACATAAAAATCACTCAAAAAATCACAAAGGTAAGTTTTGACATGTTGCTTACAATCACTAAAACACTCCTTATAATCTCTGGTGATACAAAATAGGAGTCAAGTGCACCTTTAAGACCAATTTAGTTTTATTCAGAGCGTAAGCTTTCGTGTGCTCTCTAAGCACACTTCATCTGACGAGGAATCCGGTACAGTGAGCAAAGCCACATATAGCTGGTAGTCAGTGGCTCAGAATGCAAATACCAGTTTGCATTCTGAGCCACTGACTACCAGTTATTTGCATTCTGAGCCACTGACTACCAGCTATGTGTGGCTTTGCTCACTGTACCGGATTCCTCGTCTGATGAAGTGTGCTTACAGAGCACATGAAAGCTTACGTTCTGAATAAAACTAAGTTGGTCTTAAAGGTGCAACTTGACTCCTATTTTGTTCTACTACTTCAGACTACAACACGGTTGACTATTTGGATCAATCTCTGGTGAGTCACTTTCTTTTTTTGATAACTTTTATTAAGAATTTTTTAAACCAAAAGATAAAAACTAACAACAAATATTTAAAAAGGAAATAGAAATACAAAACCAAAGGGGGAAAAAAGCTAAAAAGGAAAAAGATAAGGAAAATATAAAGAACTATAAAGAAGTGGCTTCTGATTTTCTCTACAACAAATACAAAATTAAAAACTTAACACTTATTCTAGAGTTTTTAAAAAAGTGAGCTCCTTTTTGCTATTATTAAATCTCCCCCCCCCCATCATCAAATCTGCAAATCATAATTTTTTTCCCCATTCATGCAAAAAAATCTCTAAGGGGTTGCCAGGTAACAATAAATGCAGATACTTCTTTGATCAGAGAAAGACATTAAGTTTAACCATCCCTGCAAGTTCCATCATCCTTACCAACCATTCCTCTGTTGTGGATAATGTGCATATTATTGTGCATATAATAATCTTGCTGCCATTGTAATATATAAAGTTCCATGACATTTTTCTAGCTGTCTGCCTATTACCCCAAAAGAAAAACCTCTGGTTTCAATTGAATATTAGTTCCTAGGTATAGCCACCTTCAAGAGGGGTTTAGATAAAAATATGGAGCACAGGTCCATCAGTGGCTATTAGCCACAGTGTGTGTGTATATATAAAAAATTTTTTGCCACTGTGTGAAACAGAGTGTTGGACTGGATGGGCCGTTGGCCTGATCCAACATGGCTTCTCTTATGTTCTATGTTCTTAATATATAAAGTTCCATGACATTTTTCTAGCTGTCTGCCCATTACCCCAAAAGAAAAACCTCTGGTTTCAACTGAATATTAGTTCCTAGGATTTTCTGGATTAATGAATGTATTTATATTTAAAAAAAATTGGCTTTGTTACATGACCACCATAAATGACAGAATGTCCCTTCATTTTGTTCACATTTTCAATATACATTTGAAATACTGATATACATTTTTGCTAATTTATCTGGTGACATATACCATCAATACATTATTTTATTAAAAAGTCTCTTTAAAACTATGAGCTCTAGTTCACACTAATCTAAGACCCTTTATCCACATATTTCCTATTCTATTTGTATAGCCAAAGTTTTTAGCCCATTTTTCATAGATTCTTTCACTCATTCATCCTCTGTCTCAAATTTCAACAAGTTTATACATTTCAGCAATAACGTATTTGTCATTTGTACATAATTCTGTTTCAAATTTAGTTTTAGATTGTTCAAAACCCTGAGATCTTTTATATGTCTTAAACCTTTCTAAAACTTGTGCATTAAAAAACATTGGCAAGTGTATCCTTCTGTTATCAAATCTCTTAATTTCATTTTACATTTCCCTTGAGAGAAATCTAATATGTCACAGTATCATAATTTATTTATCATTTCTTGTCTACAGAATGCTTCTTGTGTAGAAAGCCACAAGAGTGTTTTTGGACACAACCTAGGTTTGTGTTTATTCCATATTCTCAAAATAGCATGCCTAATATAATGGTTTTTAAAATTCACATTAACCTTAGCTTTGTCATACCACCAGAGATGAAACACTAACCTTAGCTTTGTAATACCATCAGAGAAGACCTCTCTGGTGAGTCATTTAAGGCTGCTTATGAATTCAATTTGAAACTCTACCTTAAATTCCTTGATTTATTAAATCAATCTGGAAGCTCTACTAGTTCAAATGCAACTCTGCAATCCTGTGCAGAGTTCATCAATGAGCTTAGTCTGGAATAATAGTTCCTAGAATTGCACTATAAAAACTTTAAATCAACTGATTGATACAGCTTTGTACTGATCATCAATAGAGACTGTTGAAAAGAAAGACAACTACACATCTCTGAAGATCTGAGCTTTTAAGGCTAGATAGGAACAGCTGTTTACTTCTATATCATGTCCTTTTTCAAATATATATTAAGCCTAATCAGAAGTAAAAACCCTTACCACCATCATCTATGCCCACGAAGGCCCAATTTTGTCAGGAGACTACGGGGAATTAAGACAGTTTGCTGTCAGCAACCTACATCCATTAAGTGGTAAACCATCACATCACATTTTATTGATTTAACATTTTCACTATTCTCATATTTTCTCACAACTTTAAGTATTACAGTTCTACGGCAGTATAGATATTTAAAACCGAATTGTCCTGAAATATTCTAACAAAGTTCAAGGTAGAGGGAAGAGCGTGGGGATCCATCTACACATGAAGCTGCCTTACACTAAATTAGGCTAACAAAACACAAGGCACCACGGTCTCTAAGTAGGACAAATACTATGAAAAGACCATGCAATTCACAACAAACATATATATAAGTATAATACAACGTAGAACAGTAAGACAATATTAGTAAAGTTACAGTCCATGAATGGTGAAAAACCTTTTCAGTCCAAAACAAATATAGTCCCATAGAGAGTGCTTTCCTCCTTTCTTCCACTAGCTGATGGGACTAGAACAAATAGCCCAAGGATACTGGTGAAGCTTATGCTCTGTGTGATTGCTGGAGGCTACCGTGTTGTTTGAAAGAAACTTGGTTGAGACACTAATTGAGAAAGGATGGAGCTCTTGAGGAAGACATGAAACTGCTTATATTCGATTAGCAAGTTAGGCTCAGGGATCCTTCTCTCTTATTTGGAAGCTTGTCTCTTGTTCAAGAGAAGTTCCATTGGCTAGTGGAAGAAAGGAGGAAAGCACTCTCTATGGGACTATATTTGTGGAACACCTTGTTTTGGACTGAAAAGGTTTTTCACCATTCATGGACTGTAACTTTACCAATATTGTCTTACTGTTCTTCATTGTAATATACTTATATGTATGTTTGTTGGGAATTGCATGGTCTTTTCATTGTTTTTGCCCTTACACTAAATCAGAGCATTGACACATCAAGTCAGCATTGTCTATTCAGACTAACAGCAGCTCTCCAAGGTCCCCGGATAGAGGTCCTTCTTCCACATCACCTACCACTCAATCCTTTTAACTGGAACTGCTAAGGATTGAATTTGGGGGCTTCTGCATGCCAAACAGATATTCTACAACTGAGCCACAGCCCTTCTCTATACATCCTACAGGTCCCTCAACAATATTTAGGGTTTTGCAATATGTACATTTATGGTGTCACTGAACTTTTATTAGGTAATTTACAAGCCAGGAAGTTAATGATTCAAAGTATTTTAAGTGATTGAGAGCCATATTACTTAAATGAAGAATATATTAGCCTAAGCTGTGCTACCAGTTCCAGATGACAATCCTCAAAGGTTTGCGTTGTTTGACTACATAACTAAGAAACGGCAAGAAATTATCATAATCCCTGAATACTTGAAAGCTAAGAAACAATTTTCTTACTACCTGCTGCAATTTGCATCCAAGACGACATTTTCAATTTTCTGTATTATGTCATCCATGTATGTCTTTCCTTTTTCTTTCCATGAGTCTTCCAGCACTGACCCTGTCAACTACGGAACGTATGCTATTAGTAAGGATATTTCCAAAATAATTAGAATCAATAACATTTCTGTCATCAGTGACCATAGAATAAAGCTATTTCACAGGTACTTCCAGATTATGCCTTGCTAATATCCTTTACTTTTACTGTGAAACTGACAGACCTGAGCAGTACATTTTTAGTAGGCCATGCTAGAACTTTTAGCAATGGCTTTCATCATCCTTGCTCAAGAAAATTAGAAGCTGTTTAGTTATCCTTCTGGTATTTATGCCAACCGGGGCTTTTTTTTTTTTTTGAGCAGGAACGCACAGTTCTGGCTGGCTTGGTGTCAGTGGTGTGGCCTAAAATGCAAATGAGTTCCTGCTTGTCTTTTTCTACAAAAAAGCCCTGTGTAAAACAATGGTGATGTCAGGGGTGTGGCCTAATATGCAAATAAGTTCCTCCTGGGCTTTTTTCTACAAAAAAAGCCCTGATGCCACCTATTATTTAGGTACAAGCATAGCAGAAAATCTGCAGCTATTCATGACATAACCCTTACAAAGTGACTTATTATGGTCATAAAATAACATTCACTACTGTTAGTGGACACTACTGAAATACATTTTTTAATGATTAAATGTATTTTAAAGAGTCCCACTAACATTACTTGATTTTAAGTTAACGATGGCAGGAATAACTTTTAACTAGGCTTTGCTTGACCTTTTACCACCTAAGGAAAACAAAGTAATTATGTAATACTCCTCTAAAGAAGTGATAAAACTAAGGTCCTCTTTCGATAAGATATTATGATTAGATAACTGGGCACATGAAGCAGCCTTATATTGAGTCAGACTATTGGCCTATTAAAGTCAATACTGTCGACAATGACTGGCTTAGGCTCTGTGAGGCCTCAAGGCAGAAGTTTTTCATATCCCACACTACCTAGTCCTTTTAAATAGAGAAGCTGGGAAATGAACCTGGGACCTTCTGCATGCAAGGCAGATGCTCTATTACTGAATTATGATCCAGTCTCCATAACTGAAGTTTATTTCTTTTTACCCATGCAAATAATTTGTGTTAAAATAAGCAACCCTCCACCACAAAATAATTTTAAGTAATGGTAGGTACATTCACCACCTTCCCCCAGCCATGCTAAATTCAGTGATTCTGTTCAATAGTTTAAACCGGTACAATACAGGAATAGTTCACGCAGGGATTCCGGGGCTGGACTTGCAATGGCTTTTCTCTTTCCTTGAGGGTCAGCGACAAAGGGTGGCGACTGGGGGAGAGCTGTCCCAGAGACACCCACTTAATTGTGGGGTGCCTCAGGGGGTGGTTCTCTCCCCGATGTTGTTTAACATGCGCCCCCTTGCCCAGATTGCCCGGAGGTATGGGCTGGGTTGCTGATGACACCCAGCTGTATTTGTTGATGGCCGGCCAGCCTGACGATGTCCCAGAAAATGTGGACCTGGTGTTACAAGCCATGGCAGGTTGGCTCAGGCTGAGTAGGCTGAAGTTGAATCCAGCGAAGACAGAGGTCCTTTGCCTGATCCGTGGCGGCCTAGGAAGGGAAATTCCCCTACCAGTTTTTGATGGTGCGCCACTGGAAACAGCGCGCAGCCTGGGGGTACTACTGGAGCCTTCTTTATCAATGGAGGCCCAGATAGCAGCCACTGCTAAATCCGCCTTTTTTCATCTTAGGTGGGCGAGGCAGTTGGCTCCCTTCCTGGAGCGTGATGACCTGGCAACAGTGATCCATGCAACGGTCACCTTGAGGTTAAACTACTGTAATGCCCTCTACATGGTGCTCCCCTGTGCCGAACCCAGAAACTGCAGCTAGTGCAAAATGCAGCAGCCAGACTGTTGTTGGGACTCCCTAAGTGGGAGCATATGCAGCCTAGGCTATGGGAACTGCACTGGCTGCCAATTGTGTACCGGATTTGTTACAAGGTGCTGGTTATTACCGTTAAAGCCCTATATGGCCAAGGAATCGCCTACCTTAGGGACTGTCTTTCCCCATACGCAAAATCTGCTGACGATCCCTGGGCCGAAGGAGGCCAAGTTGAAAGTGACAAGGGAGAGGGCCTTCTCGATTACAGCGCCCCACTGGTGGAATCAGTTGCCAGAAGAGGTACGGGCCTTGCGGAAGCTTAACCGGTTCCGCTGGGCCTGCAAGACCACCCTCTTCTAGCTGGCTTTTTAATGTGGAATGTTGCTGTCATATAAAAACTGTTATATCAAGATTGTAGCACCAAACTAATCTGTGGTTTAAATTGTTAGTTTTAACTGTTGGTTTTAAATGTAATAGTATATTTAATTAAGAAATAGAATTATGATGTAATAGGGGTATTTTATTATTACATCGTTGTAATATTTGTATTTTATTCTATGTAAGCCGCTCTGAGCCTGCTTTGGCGGGGAGGGCGGGATATAAATTAAAAATTATTATTATTAATTATTGTTTACCACCCGCCCTATAAGAAGCTAAAGACAGCATATATGGGACCATCCCATTTTATTCTCACAATTCTATTTGAAAGCAGATTAGTCAGAGATCATGACACAATGTAGACTAGGGCTGGGCACAAACCAAACCATGAAACAAAATTTATCATGAATTTTGCCTTGTTTGTGGTTCATGAACCAAACTTTGTGATGGGTCTACTGCCATGAACTTTCGTGAACCTTTAAAACAGTTTGTGGTAGTTCATGGATAGAGAAGAAAGCAGGGGTTTAAAGAGACTCCAAGTCCCTTTAAACTCTTGATTTCGATCCCTCTTGAAAGCCACAAAAGCAGCTGAGTAGCGGGAATCACCTCCCTGCCTCTCTGCTGGTTTTGGGGCTCTTTTATGCAGTCCCTTTAAAGGACAAAAAACCCTGAAAAAGTGGCAGGGAGGTGCTCTCCCTGATCAGCTGTTTCACTTTCTTGTGCAGTCCCTTTAAAGGTGTTTTTTCGCAATATCTTGTACAGTTCCTTTAAAGTGATTGGCACAAAAAAGCCAAACAGCTGAGCAGTGGGGAACTGCCCTCCTGCAGCTCAGATGTGGGTTTTTTTTTTGGGGGGGGGGGTGGCTCTTTTGCAGTCTTTTAAAAGTTACTATAAAAGAAAGCCTGAAACTGCTGAGCATCAAGGAGGAAGCTGCACCTCAGCACTCAGCTTTTATTTGGGCTTTCTGCAAACCTCATTTAAAGGGACTGTGATCCCTTTTAATGAGGTTCATGGGGACATGAATTAAGGTTTGGCTTGTGATTCAAACCACATTTTCCAGTTCATGCCTATCCTTAATGTAGACACAGAGCTTAAACCAATGAGCGAAAATTTGAACATCCTCACCCCCTACTAGTCCAGTTCCACCACTCTTACCTGCTGTGGACACAATATAAAAACTGAATATTTATAAAAACAATCTGAAACATCAGAGTTCCTGTGTAAATGGCACAATTAATGTATAATTGTGTGTCACTTTTACATTAAACATGATACATACACACACATATATGTGTGCATTATGTAATATACATATTAGGATAACAGAAATGAGTAACTAGTCAAGACTGAGTGTTAACTGCTATATTAATGAACTTTAAATATGCAGCTGTAATATTGTAATTTTTCTTTTTTGTAATTGAGAGTGTTCCGAAATGAAAAAAGTGACTCAAATATATTGTAATTTTTTCTGAAATAATTTTTATCTTTAAAAAGGGTTCTTAAAAAGGATTAAAAGATAGAGAATAAACAATGAAACCATCGTACTTTCAGTAGCTTTACTGCACAGATCAAATTGTTGTCCACAGGATTAGAAAAAAGTGTGTTTAACAATTCGTGAAGTCCAGTCTGAAGAATTTCTGCTCTTGTTAGCTGACCTTTAGTTCCTTTAACCTGTAAATATATACATATATTAAATCCAAATATTTATAAGCAATTAAGCAAGCTCCTCAATTCTGTAAACTATTCTTACAACTTTAGAAGCACTGGATTAGGTCACTTTGACTTTAGAAAATGTTTAAAAATACTGCAGGTTATTAAAGCTTGTATCTAGAGATACTCAACACAAGTCACACCTCCCATAACACCACAGCAGTAAGAAAATAAAATTTTAAAAATGAAGTGTGCTATTGCTATATTTATAAAGTTTATCTTATTGACCATTTAACCTATCAATTGAAAGAGTTGTTTTATAAATGAGGGAGATACTGCAATCAAACAAGTTCATGGCATTTATTAGAGCCCAAGACAATTCAGGGGTCTCCCGTGAATGCAGTTTCTGAGGATGCCTTATTATTGGCAGAACTTCCCATTGTCAGCATTAGATTAATTAAAAATAAATAAAAAACTTTAATGGAGATTTCCGATTCGCAGCAAGCAAGCAAGCTTTATGCTCACTATCATTTGAATGGCAGTTAAAGGCTCAACCCCAAATGTGGTGTGTTAGGGAATTTATTGTTAAGTGAGACTGTGCCCTGGTCTCTCTTAGCCATGTCGAATTAGCTCTGGTCTATTGGTTCTTTGGCTTAGCATCCCATAATGTTTTGCAGTCTGGCTAAGTGTTGTATTTTTCCAAGCAAGAGTGAATTTTCTGATGCACTCCATCCTAGAAAGCAGTTTATATTTTTCTGAGTTCATGGTGCCAGTCTATACGCCTAAACATAGATTACCAGGCACCTTAGATATCTTTGACATGATGCATTTCTGGAGCTTTCTGACCCACTGATGACATACAGATTAGCACGTAGAGAGGCACCATAGTAGTCTGGGGCTTCTTGGCCTCATACTAGGGCTTTTTTTGAGTAGGAGTGCAGTTCCGGCTGGTATGATGTTAGGGGGTATGGCCTAATATGCAGTTCCTGCGGGGCTTTTTCTGCAAACAAAGCCCTGGATACTACATTAAGTACAGGCAAAGTTCATGTCTGCTGTGTATGAGGGGTTGGGATTTGTCAAGTTCATTCAATGTTTGTCACAGGCCTAAATTGACAGCAATTGGTTTCTATGGATTGCAAAAGGTATTTATTGGTGATAATTTCTATGTTCAGTGTTGTTCTGGGCCAACGGCTCTCTTTATGGGTCTTGCCACAGCAATCAGGATATATTCTCTATAGAACTACAGTGCACTCTATTTGGGTATTTAATTCTCCATGCTGCATACTAGAAAGTTATGTTTGAATGTTTCTGCATTATGGTTTTCAAGACTCAATAAATAGTTTCTGAGGTGAAGCCACTGTCTGTCTTGTTTGCCTCTCTTTCTGTAAAATCTGTCTTGTCCAACACACTGAACATTAGGTGGCGATCCCAGGCAATTGCCTGGACATCGGAATCCCCAGACAGCTGTTTTACTAGGCAAATATTTTAGGCATACTCTCTCTCTCCCTCCTTCCTGTTAAAAGGGGGGCTGGACGGATGATTGAAATTGTTATGACTGGATGGTAGTTATACCCTAAGGCAGGGGTCCTCAAACTACGGCCCGCGGGCCAGATGCGGCCCATTGAGGACGTTTATGCGGCCCGCAGGGTTATGGCAAAATCAGACCGGAAGTGACGTTCGACCTAAACTTGCGTTAGCAACGCACACTTCCGGCACTGGGCTGAGGCGGCGGAGACAGAGTGTGAGGTGATACCGAGGTGAGGTGAGTTCCCAGGCCGGAGTGTGTGGTGTGGGGAAGGGAGAGAGATGCAGAAGACGGAGAACTGACGGCCCGCGGCCTTGTACAGTAACGGCAGTCCGGCCCTCCAACAGTCTGAGGGACAGTGAACTGGCCCCCTATTTAAAAAGTTTGAGGACCCCTGCCCTAAGGGGTGGAGTTGACTGAGTTAATTTAGTGTGTATGAGTGAGGGAACCTTCCTTGGAGGTTTTTAAACAGAGGCTGAGATGGCCATCTGAGAGCCAGTTTGGTGTAGTGGTTAAGTGTGCGGACTCTTATCTGGGAGAACCGGGTTTGATTCCCCACTCCTCCACTTGCACCTGCTAGCATGGCCTTGGGTCAGCCATAGCTTTGGCAGAGGTTGTCCTTGAAAGGGCAGCTGCTGTGAGAGCCCTCTCCAGCCCCACCCACCTCACAGGATGTCTGTTGTGGGGGAAGAAGGTAAAGGACATTGTGAGTCGCTCTGAGACTCTTTGGAGTGGAGGGCAGGATATCAGTCCGATATCTTCTTCTTCTTCTTCCTGTAAATTTAGGGGGAGGTATTCGTGAATTTCCTTCATTGTGCAGTAGGCTGGACTAGATGACCCTGGGGGATCCCTTCCAGCTATGATTCTAAGACAGCTGAGTAAAGACTAAGTGAAGTGCTGTACAGTGTGAGAGAAATCTGTGAGGAAAATAAGCCCTTGTGGCTAATTCTATTTGAGGAACTTCAGAGAAAGGAAAACTGTACCTATTTTAACCATTATTTGTATGTACCATACAGAAACTATTATGCTGTTATCCTTCTAAATAATGTCTTTTGACCTTTAAAAGAAAACAACTGTTTTATTTTGAGTAAAGGATCCTCTTTTACCTCAAAGCCACCCCATACATTGACTGTTCTGTCATTCTCCTGACTAAGTCATCCTGTTCTTTGGGTCCAACTAAGAATTCTAAGGCAAGAGCCTTTGGTGGCAGTGAAAAGTAAATAGAAAATGTTAAGGAAGGCAAGGTGGCAGCATAACACACTGCTTCATCTCAGAACATTACTGAGAGTTGCCATTACAGGTGTTACATATAAGGAGTCTCAAAAAGAAGCAAAACAAATAAATTGGTTCCATCAGCAGTAAAACTTCTTTGTGGGGTGTGCATGTACAAAAAATATTCCAGTAATGTATTTATAGGGATATGCATACCAAACAAGTCTACATTTGATATGGTAAGTCCAGTCCATTCTACAACATTGCACACTGCCTCTATGGGCTATTACAAACACTTCTCAACTTATATGCATGGCAAGATAGACTGCTGTCAAAGGTTTTAAAATATTAATATGTAATACTGTTAGGAAATTTTTGGAGTATAGAAACCTTTCCTAGGACTCCACTGGGTTCAGTAAGGGGGGATGACTGGCAAGGACCCCATAATTTAAGAGAGAGAAACCTGTTCCAAAGTTAAAACCATAACACAAAACCTTTCAAACATACAAAAATGTAGTATGCAGCATATAACATTAATTCAAAATTCAATACTTAAAACCTTGTGCAAAGTTTATATAAAGGATATCCTTGGAGGCTCTTGTCAAGCCCAGAGAAATGGGTTATTGGCAAGAACAGCAAAGAACAAGAATACAATTACACACTAAATACCTTTTTCCATCCACAGGAGCTAATGTAACTGTCAGTCAGGTCTGTGATGAGCATCTGACATATCTGACAAAACCCAACCCCTATCATACAGTAAGGCTGGGGTGGCCAACGGTAGCTCTCCAGATATTTTTTTTACCTACAACTCCCATCAGCCTCAGCCAGCATGGCCAATGGCTGGGGATGATGGGAGTTGTAGGCAAAAACATCTGGAGAGCTACCGTTAGCCACCCCTGCAGTAAGGCATGAACCTTGACCTAACCATAACAATACTATGAGGGCAAGAAATCCCGTTACTTCAAATAACAACGACAATTTGTACCAGTGGGTCAGGAAGCTCTTAGGCAATTTCAGTGCTCCCCCAGATTTCTCACATTTCCCAATGGAAAAGCTGAAAACAGCCCCCACCTCGTTTTCTGGGCCATCACTTTGTATATGACAAGTATTTTAAAATTAAAATTAGATAATAATAAATAACATTATGTAATAAACAAACACTATACATTAGATACACTTTAGATAAATGTTGATTGTTCTACATTAACTTACAGTGCACGCTTTGCACCTCCCATTTAACTAAAATTCCTGCTTCTATCCTGCAACCACCCTACCAACACCATATTGGGAATAATATGAAGAACAACTTACCTCTAGGTTAAGATAGAGTTCAGCTAAAAATAGCACAAATGCATGAAATCTTTTCCGTACAGCTTCATCACCTTTGGCTGCTTCATCTCTATTTTCATACTCTTTCCGACACCTAAAAAACCCCAAAAGACCCATTTGAATCAACCATTTATTTTGCAATGTTGATCAGTTCTAGTTTTACACAAGGCAATAGTGTGTTAAAACGTGATATGGGGTTACAAACAAAGTGTGTATTAAAATGGGATGGTATATGAGGGAAATAATTACGTACCCAACTAAGCAGCATGGCTGCTAGAACAGGCAAGTGCATACACAAGCCTTCCCTATTATCATGAGTGCCAGTGAAAGCATCACAAACCATATGAAACAAGGGATGGAATGCTGAGTTTTACACAAAAAGAATTTAATTCAACTTTCTTTTCAGCTGGGAAGGTTACTTTTGGACTGTCACTATTTCCTACATTAATCTACATCTAAATAACTGAAGGTAAAATCTATACTGTCCTGAATTCTCCGGATCCGAATGAATAAAGAACATAAGAGAAGCCATACTGGATCAGGCCAATGGTCCATCCAGTCCAACGCTTTTTGTCACACAGTGGCCAAAACCCAGGTAACATCAGGAGATCGACCACTGGGGCCAGAACTCCAGAAGCCCTCCCAGGCATCAAGAATACATAGCATCACTGCACTAGAAATCACATTCCATCTGTATCTTGTGGCTAATAGCTACCCATGGATACTGCTGCATATGTTTATCTAATCCCCTCTTCACACTGACTATGCTTGTATCCACCACCACCTCCTGTGGTACTGAATTCCACGTGTTTATTATTCTTTGGGTGAAGAAGTACTTCCTTTTAATCTGTTCTAAGACAACTGCTCATTAATATCATTGCATGCCCATGAGTTCTTGTATTGTGAGAAAGGGAGAAAAGTACTTCTTTTTCTACCTTTTCTACCCATGCATAATTTTGTAAACCTCTATCATATCATCCCTCAACTGTCATTTCTCCATGCTAAAGAGCCCTAACCTCTTTAACCTTTCTTGATAGGGAAAGTGTTCCATTGTCTTAATAATTTTAGTTGCTCTGCCCTACACGTTTTCCAAAGCTCGCTCTATCTGTCTATCTGTCATCCATCCATCTATCTATCATCCATCATAAGAACATAAGAGAAGCCATGTTAGATCAGGCCAATGGCCCATCCAGTCCAACACAATCTGTGTCACACAGTGGCCAATATATTTATATATACATACACACACACACACACAAACACATAAACACACACATACTGTGGCTAATAGCCACTGATGGACCTCTGCTCCATATTTTTATCTAACCCCCTCTTGAAGCTGGCTATGCTTGTAGCCGCCACCACCTCCTGTGGCAGTGAATTCCACATGTTAATCACCCTTTGGGTGAAGAAGTACTTCCTTCTATCCGTTTTAACCTGACTGCTCAGCAATTTCATTGAATGCCCACGAGTTCTTGTATTGTGAGAAAGGGAGAAAAGTACTTCTTTCTCTACTTTCTCCATCCCATGCATTATCTTGTAAACCTCTATCATGTCACCCCGGAGTAGATGTTTCTCCATCATCCATCCATCATGACCAGAACTGCACTCACTCTATTCCAGGTGAGGCAGCACCATAGATTTATTCAGAGGCACTGTGATACTGGCTAATTAGTTTTCATTCCCATTCTTAATACCTAATTCCTAGCATAGTATTTGCCTTTTTTATTGCAGTCATACACTGAGTTGACAACTTCAGTGAGTTATCTATCATGACTTCAAGCATGACTTCCTGGTCAGTTATTGTCAGTTGGACGTATATTTATAGCTAGGATTTTTGGCTCCAATGTGCATTACTTTGCTCTTGCCCACGTTGAACCTCATTTTCTGCATTGATGCCCACTCGCCCAGCCTCAACAGATCCCTCAGGAGCTCCTCAGTGTCTTCCCTGGTTCTCACTGCTCTGAACAACTCAGTGTTATCTGCAAACTTAGCCACTTCACTGCTCACTCCCAGCTCCAAATCATTAATGAACAAGTTAAAAAGCACCGGATCTAGTACCAATCCCTGCAGTACCCCAATGCTTACCACATTCCACTGTGAAAACCACCCATGTATACTGACTCTATTTACTGTTAATCAGTTTTTAATCTATAAGATGACTTGTCCTCTTATCCCTTGATTGCTATAAAGCTTTTTGGAAGTCTAAACAACATTTAATGGGTCATCCTTGTCCATGTTTGTTCACCCCCTCAAAGAACTCTAAAAGGTTAGACAACATCTTTCTTTACTGAATCCATGCTGATTTTTCCTCAGTAGCTTTTGTCAGTCAATGCACCTGGTCCTAAGTAAAAGCTAGCTATGGTTTCCCCATATAAGTTGCACACTTATACCACCTGTTATACTGAGGTACAACAGGGGCTCACACCAATGTATCTAATGCAGCAGAACTACTTTACAGCACTAGAATAAGCAAAAAAACCAAGATAATTAAAATATTTAGCAGATTGTAAGCACTGAATAAGAAAACAACCAATTTCAAGCAGGATAGTTTCTCCTCGGAGGGGAAAAAAAGGTTAGGTACTGACCTGTGAAGCAGTAACTGTCTAAAGTTGCCACTTTGTGGATTAATGGTGAGATGATGAGAAAGATAATTGCACAGTCTTGCCCCCATATAGGAAAAATTTGGGACAGATGTAGCCTTCCACACAAAGAAGAAAACAGCCAGAATTAGAAAAAAACAACGTTCTTGTGTAGTTATTTTTTTACTTGTTTGAAAGGCTCTCTCAGGTAATCCATTTAGTAACTTCACTAGAACAATCTGCCAAGTCACCTGAGGTCACTAGAAAACTACTTTGTTTCTCACAGAACTGATATCCCCCTTCTAGTTTGGTTCCAAAGGAATAAGCTATTTCCTGACATCTGTGCATAATCACTGCATCTCAAGATCTTACCAAGGAACACTGAATTAAGCCTTCAGAAGGTCACAAAAATGGCTTGTACTTTCTGCAGAAGAAAGTAAATATTTATACCAGCATGTAATTCAGTTTCAGTAACTATCCTTTTCTTGTATTCAAGTTATTTTGGAAAAATTTGGAGGGGTTAGAGAAGGTTACTCTGAACTCTCTTGCCAGTTTGCTTTCATAGACAGCAAGTTAGAAATGAAGCAAAGGAACACGTCTGAAAATGTAATCATGAAATGTAAGTAAAATTTTAATGAAATCAGTTTAAAATATATCTATGGAACCTATGAAAAGTTTTCAATATCTAGTGATCTACACAAGACTCATCTAATCTTTAACAACGGTCATCCAGCCAGAGACCCAAACAGCTGTGACCCAAGGAAGAAACTCTAATGCAGATTTTTAAAAGGAACCTGAAAAGCTACACTAGTTATTTTTTATTTTCCTTTAATAAGCAGCAATTAAAACCTTCACTGAAAGAAAACAGAGTAACTCACAAAAGGCTATTACTCTGGTTGCTCTGCTCTCTCCAGTTCCCCTAATTGACAGAGTTCAAATGAAAGCCTCTGTCCTCATTTCTAAAGCTTCCAAAATTTTAAAACTTCCAGTAGAAAGGGATGTCTTTTTACAATCCTCTGTAGAAAATATTATCTAGTTACATTTATGTAACACCAACATCAGGAAAGGTTGATAAGTATAAAGACAACTATATTAACAAATAATTTCTTTTAAAGTTAATCTTTTATTTTTAAAAAGTGAAGCCTTCTGCTTTGATCAGATGGATAAACAAGCACAAAGAAGGGGATTTCTGCACTTTGAACTGAGTTTACTAAAGTTTTTGATGCAGTTTCAGACACCATGTTTCAGTATCTTTTATTTCATTGCCAAAAGGACAAAAATTAAGGATGCAATCTATAAATATTTGACAACAGACTCACTGAACTTGGTGGGATGTGCTTCTGACCATCAAGGACAGTTTTTCAGGTAGCATGGGGGGAGCTGCAGGAGGTGAGAAATACCCATCTGCAGAGTTTGCAGATCTTACCCAGCCCTTTATAATACTTACTAGTAATAAAAATGGATTACTGACACTACAGAACATTTTGTCTTCATTGCCTACATGTTTTAAGTTTCTGAAATATTTGTTCTAAAATCTGAAATTCTCCATGAGCATACAGGACTTCATATAAAGAATTCAGCATGTGCATTTCCTAATAGTTTCAAATTAAATTCACATACACTTTCAGTAAAATTTAATAGCAGTAGTATTGCATACACTTGGAACCAAGATTTTATCTGTACTCTGTAATATTTTAGAAATCTCCTCAAAACAGCACTGTTTCTAGATTAAAATTTATTTTTCCTAACGTTTCCTACTTCTTTACTATTATTTATATTAATATTTAATAGTCCTTTTTAGAAAGAAAGAATTAAGCAACCAGAAATAATAAGACGACACTGGGTTACATCCAAGACTCCCTTCTGCTTGGTGTCATCATGGTTGTAAAGAGATCCTGGATCCAACCTTTTCTACATATGAAACATCAAAAGGGATTATGTTGCTTTTGCTTTGGATCACTGCAACTACCTGCAATCTTTACTCTTCATTTGGTTTCTGTACCCAAATTTTTCCAGTAAAATTTTGGCAAACTTAATACTTAAATTTTTTTTTAGCAAACCTAGCAGGATATCACAGAAGAAAGGTTTTCATTCTATCCAACACAAGATTTTCACATCAAGCTTGAAAAGGAAGATTAAAACTAGTAGTGAGAACATAATCACTTGGCTGCCTGGAACTGAAAGACATACTCCTGTCTATTACTGTTTTCAAGCCACACAGCAAAGCTTCATTCCCATTGTAAACAGTAAACCTCCAGATTCTCAGAAAATTCTGATACAGGCCTTTAACACCTCAAATCAAATACTTTCAGAAAATTCCTTATTTGTTTTATTTGGTATTGTGATACTGGCATTCTATGCAAATATGGCTTGATAGAGTGTGCAACTTGCATGTTATATCACAGATGCTCAACCTACCTGTTGGTAAATGAGTTCAACAAGTTCTTGTAACGCTTCATCTGTAGTGACACAGCCATTTAAAGTTTCTGAAAAATGTGCTATTTCATTTTCAAAGCAGGCTGGCTGTTCTGCAAGGTGATTTAGAAAATCCTGAACGTATTCTGTTAAAGATGCATATCCATTGCAACCATCTTCTATAGAAGATTCCTAAATGTAATTACAGACATAATGACTCTTACTTATTAAAATAACTTCAACAAAAAATTTTCAATTTATGACACTGCAATGAAAAAAAAATTAAAGTTTCACAGATGCACACAATATAGAAATATTCACAAACATGAAGATTTTACAACTTAATCAACAGTCCCACTCTATTGTAGAGTTAACACACACCCCCTTTAAAATCTCCCAATGTACCTGGGTGTGGATAACTACAGCTGCCATATAGCTATCAACAATTCTGCAGAACTAGAACAGCTGAATTAGTCTCGATTTAGTTATTCCATCAACCACTGGTAGAAGCACTAGCAATTAATATGTGGCAGCAAAACTGCACACTCTCAAACTCCTAAGCAGACAGGGGGCTCGGGTTGCCAAGTGCACAAAGAATAAAAAGCAATCCTGTCCCATTAATAGAGAATTAATGGGATGTTATTTACCAGGTGATGTAATTTGCCTCCATGCCATGAAATGCTTCAAGGGTCCATTTCCACACACTAACTCCATAAACGGGATAGGACATTTTTTTGTTCACCCTGACTGGCAGCTCTAGCTGTTCCAGACAAGATTCTAATTTCTAATGTTTATTGTAAATAGAAGGAAGCCATGTCAATCATCAATTAAGATTTTCAAGCTATCCCCAAAGCATGTTTTAGAGCAGTGGCTCCCAACCTTTTTGGCACCAGAGACCGGTTTTGCAGAAGACAATTTTTCCACTGACTGGTATGTGTGTGTGTGGGGGGGGGTACTGGGGTTTTTGCGGCCCCAGGCTGCCCCCTCCACCCATGCCCTGTCCCCCACGTGGGTCTTTAAATGAGGGATAGGCAAAGGTCGCTGCCACGCTGTCCCTTCCGCCTGCTCGGGACCCGGGTGGATGAAAGAGATGGTGCTTTGGAGTAAGGCCATGCTGCCTTGTAACTGAGAGGTGCTGCCTGTTAATAAGGAGCACCCCAATACCTAGAGAAAGTGGGGCTCCTATTTCTGGAAACAAAATGGAGTCTGACCAGAAACAGGCCAAGAAATACTTCATACAAAATGGAGTAGAGCAGAGAGCTTGTTCTAGTCCCACCCAAAGGCTCACTCTCAGTGTGACCCCACCTATCTCTTCCACCTCTGCCCAAACAGGATGCATAACAACAATGGGGACTGCTGGTAAGTATCACTCATGCCCTAATCCTCAGCTACCGATTAATCAGCCACCTCCCTAGCTTTTTGCAGCAACTCAGCTTCTTTTGTCTAATACTATGGTAATGTCTGGTACCTAGACAAATTCTTTGTTTTCCATGCTTGCCTCTCCCCAGGGGTATCTTTGCTAAACCGCCCATACAATTAATACATATCCTAACCTTTTGTAACCTATTGGGTGGACATTACTAAATCAGCCCTACTATTGTTACCTGGAGATCCATTCAGGTGACCAGAGTCAGTTCTGCTCATTGGCCTGAGGTGGGCACCCAATCAGGTACCCAGAAAAGGCTAATCACTCCCCACCACAAGCCAGATCGCTTCCTTTCCAAAATATTACAACAGGAGAGAAGGCTTCATCTCTCTCTCTCTCTGCCTGAGCAACATGTAACCAGATTGTCCCCCCCTCCCACTACTCTAAGTAATGGGGGCCCTCAGACATGGCATATGGTAATGCATGTCTGCATCTTCAAGCTGTAGCTGGACCTCAACACATCTGGATCATGTGAATATCACCCTCTGCAACGACCCCTCAATTCCTCTATTGATAACCTCTATCCTTCCTAGCTTCTTAATTGCCTGTATTGTGTATTTGTGTGTGTGAACGTACCCTTTTTACATATTTTAAGTAAACATTATAAAATATATATTTGCCTGGAGTATTCTTGCTTGAAAACCTGACCTCAGTATTATTGAAGACAAGATCCTTCGCTCCTAATTCGCTCTACCAAGTCTCTTAGCTAATTTCCCCATTAAAAATAAGAGACTTAAAGCACTTTCGGTAACAGCCTCTTTTGTCTGCCAGGGTCCCAGGTGGGCACAAGGGGTGGTGGGGCTGCTCTACCTCGCTCTGAAACTGCCTCCCTTGCAAGAAAGGAAGAGGCCATACTGCCTTTTTCATCCACCCAGGTGCTGGGTGCGCAAAAGGGGCAGTGCCTCTGCCTCACTCCGCAGCCCAGTTGCTAACAGGGCATGGACCGGTACTGGTCCATGGCCCGGGGGTTGAGGACCTCTGTATTAGAGCATGCAATATCCCAGAATAATTAAGCTGCTTATTGCAGGCTGCCCAGCTGAAATAGCACAAGAGATAGAAATAAAAATTTTCAGAAGTGTGGCAGTATTGGACTAACTGAAACAAGGAGGATTCTTTTAAACACTTTAGTGTTTTAGGACCTCTACAGACATGCAGTTTCTACAACTCCTAGGAAAACTTTTGAGATACAGCTTTCAGGATAACAGCCATTTGTTCCATAAAAAGACTGAGAATCCTGCAAGAAGACAAACAGGTGTTTGACTTGTTTGGAAAATGAACAGTGTTAGTGCTAAATACTTACAGTCAAATTAGGGGAATATCCCGAAGGGTAAAATTCAGGAGCATCCACCGACAGCTTTGAAATTACTACTGATGCCACGACCACTTGAGGTTTAGGAATTGTGGTTACAGAACAATTTTTTTCTGGTAAAGGTTTTGGGTGTTCTGAAATATAAGCAAATTATAAAAAAAGAATATTGTAACACAATATGCTTCAACTACATAACAATTAAAATCCATTTATCTTTTCTCTTATGTTTTAAACTCATCTTGACAGCAGATATACAATTATGAAGTGGCTCAGCTGTGGTAGAAGAACATGTTTGGATCTAGAACAAAGCTGCTGGTAAAGTGAGTGAGACTTGATCTGCTTTTCTAAAACTGCTGGGGAGCATTACCTAGGGTTGCTGTGGGAGATAACTGTGTGAGTGCTTGGAGCCTGCTGGAGAGGGGTTTCTGATTGCTTTTGTGTAGCTGTTGCTGAGTGAGGAGAGCTTGTTTGCCTGGGTGTAATTGCTGGCTCCACCCTCTGCTGTTGCTCTAGCTGTTGAGTCAGAGCTGAGTGGGGGCTTGAGCCTTTAATTTGCAAGGCTCATCCTTGCCAGAGGCAGAAGTGGCTCAGCTGCGATAGAAGAAGGTGTTTGGATCTAGAACAAAGCTAGTAAGGTGAGGTGAGTGAGACTTGATTTAGACCATTTTCGCACACAGCTTACCACGCAGTCACAATCCTGTTCCCTCCGCAGCGTCCGGTCGGATTTCCCATCATCTGCGCTGGAGTTACAGGAAGTGCTGCAGCTTTTGCGTAGCAAACGTAAACTGGGTTTTAGTGGTTTACGTTTGCTACGCAAAAGCCGCGGCACTTCCTGTAACTTCGGCACAGATGGTGGGAAATCCGACTGGACGCTGCGGAGGGAACAGGATTGTGACTGCGTGGTAAGCTGTGTGCGAAAACGGTCTTACTTTTCTAACACTGCTGGGGAGCATTACCTAGGGTTGCTGTGAGAGGGAACTGTGTGAGTGCTTGGTGCCTGCTGAAGAGGGGTTTCTGATTGCTTTTGTGTAGCTGTTGCTGAGTGAGGAGAGTTTGTTTGCCTGGGGATAATTGCTGGGCCCCACCCTCTGCTGTTGCTCTAGCTGTTGAGTCAGAGGTGGGTGGGGGCTTGAGCCTTTAATTTGCAAGGCTCATCCTTGCCAGAGGTGTGAGCCTTTAGTGCGAGCCGAAGGGCAAGAGTCAAAGGGCTCCTGGCCTGTGGCTCTTATCCTGGAGGTCTTGCCTGGGGGTTCTGTAGAAAGGTGAATAGTTACCCACAAGTAGTTTCAAGTGGCAATTGGTGGTGGGATTTAAAGAGAAGTGAAGATAAAGAAAATTTTGAAATGGATTGCAGCAGTATGGCTGGTGAGGCAGTGACGTGTAAAGATTGTGGGATGTTTGTATTTCTACCTGAGAGTAGCACGAATCACACTTGCAGCAAGTGTAAGTTAGTGGCCCTGCTGGAGGAGAAGATACAGGGACTGGAGGCACGATTGTCCACACTGAAGTGTATAAAGAAAGGTGAGGATTTTCTTGACAAAACACATGAGGCGCTCTTGAAAGGACAAGAGGAGGGAGAGGAAATGGTATCTCAGCAATTAGAAGAGAACCCAACACAGGAGGAGTTCCTGGAAAAATGTAACCCGAAGGAGAAAGAAAATCAGGAAATGTTCTGAGCCCCAGTTGCTCAGCAATAGGTTTCAGGATCTCCCCACAGTAACTGATTCTGAACCATTGGAACAAGGGCTACTTCCCCAGCCTCCACGAAGCTTGAAGAAAGTTTCTCAGGACCCTGTGGATAAGAAGCCCAGAGCTTCTGCTCCTCAATACAGGAAGGTGGTGGTGATTGGCGACTCCTTGCTCAGAGGGGTGGAGCCCAAAGTGTGCCGACCGGACTTGTCATCCCGAGACGTCTGCTGTCTGCCAGGTGCACGCATCCAGCATGTGACAGAAAGGATTGGAAGATTTATAAAGCCCACAGATTACTATCCTTTCGTGCTGATCCACGTGGGAACGAACGGTACTGCCTGTCATAGCCCTGAATGTATTAGAAAAGACTATGTGGCTCTGGGTCGAAAGGTGAAGGAGCTGGGTGCACAGGTTATGTTCTCGTCAGTGCTTCCTGTTGAAGGCCGTGGCTTAGGACGAGAAAGAAGAATACTTCAAATAAATGACTGGCTATGTCGATGGTGTCGTCAGGAAAGTTTCTGACTTCTGGACCATGGCTTACGCTTTTGAGATGGTGGTCTTCTATCGGGATATGGTTTGCACCTTACGGCGATAGGAAAAAGGGTGTTTGGTAACAGCCTTGCTAACCTAATAAGGAGGGCTTTAAACTAAATTGTATGGGGGAGCAAGACAATAATTCAAAGCCTCGTACGATGCCAGAAACTGGGGATAAGAACATTAAAGATTTGCAAAGAGTGGCGCATACGCTAGGTAATGTTAACTTGCTGGCTTGTATGGAAACTAAACCTTCGGGATGCATAAAACATGGATTCCAATGTCTCTACACTAATGCACAGAGTATGGGAAGCAAACAGGAGGAACTGGAAGTCCTAACAAAGGAAGGAGACTATGACATAATATGCCTTACTGAAACTTGGTGGGATGACACTCACAACTGGAATATTAGGATTCAAGGGTACAACTTATTTAAAAGGGACAGGCAAACGAGAAAGGGCGGAGGTGTAGCAGTATATGTGAAGGAAGTATATACTTGTGAGGAAATATGTGAATCTGAGCATGGCAGCTCAGTTGAGAGTCTCTGGGTAAAAATAAAAGGAGTAAGAAGTAACAGTGATATTATTGTGGGGGTCTGCTATAGGCCATCAAGTCAGGCAGAGGACTTGGATGAGATACTTCTACAGCAGATTGCAAAGTTCTCCAAGAGAAGGGATACAGTGAACATGGGAGATTTCAATTACCCGGACATCTGTAGGAAGTCCAACTCTGCTAAAAATGAAAAATCAAACAGTTTCCTGACTTGTCTTGCTGACAACTTCCTTTTCCAGAAAGTGAAGAAGGAACCAAGGGGATTTGCTATCTTGGATTTGATTCTCAACAACAAGGAAGAATTGATTGAAGAAGTGGAAATAGCGGGCGCCCTGGGCAGTAGTGACCATGTGATTTTGGAATTTACAGTCTTAGGGAAGGAAAAAGGTATACAGAGTCAGAGTTATAGGTTGAACTTCAGAAAGGCAAACTTTGATAAACTTAGAACTATGCTGGGTAAAATCCCATGGTCAGAAATACTTAGGAGGAAGGGGGTTCAAAAGGGGTGGGAGTTTCTTAAAAGCGAAATACTAAAAGCTCAATCACAGATGATTCCTATGAGAAGAAAAAATGGAAAAAGCCTAAAGAAGCCGAAGTGGCTCCATAAACAGCTCTCTAAAGACTTGAGAAATAAAAAAACCTCCTTTAGGAATTGGAAGGAGGGCCTTATAACCAAGGATGAGTATAAACAAATCACCAGTGCTTGTAGAGAAAAAGTTAGAAAAGCTAAAGCTCAGTATGAGCTTAGGCTGGCCAAAGATGCTAAAAACAACAAAAAAGGGTTCTTTTCTTATGTTCAGAGTAAGAAAAAGAGCAAGGACATGGTAGGTCCATTGTGAGGGCAAGGAAGTGAAACTGTAACAGGTAATGAAGAGAGGGCAGAACTGCTCAATTCCTACTTTTCCTCAGTCTTCTCTTCTGAGGGAAATGATACTCAACATGGCAAAAACAGAACATATAAAGAGGGTATGAAGTTCCAACCTAGGATCAGCATAGGGGTAGTACATAAACTCCTAGTTTCTTTAAATGAAACTAAGTCCTCAGGGCCAGATGAATTGCATCCAAGGGTTCTAAAAGAGCTTGTGGATGTAATTTCTGAGCCTCTGGCTATTATTGTTGAGAATTCTTGGAGAACAGGAGAGGTGCCAGAAGATTAAAGGCGGGCGAATGTTGTCCCCATCTTCAAGAAGAGGGAAAAAGACGATTCGGGTAACTACTGACCTGTCAGCTTGACGTCTAAACCTGGAAAAGTTTTAGAACAAATCATCAAACAGTCGGCCCTGGAACATTTAGAAAGAATGGATGTGATTACTAAAAGCCAGCATGGTTCTCTCAAGAACAAGTAATGTCAGACTAACCTAATTTTTTTTTGAGAAAGTGACTACCTTGCTGGATTGGTGAAATGCTGTAGATATCGTTTATCTTGATTTCAGTAAGGCTTTTGATAAGGTTCCACATACTATCCTTGTTGACAAGTTGGTAAAATGTGGTTTGGATCCTGTTACCGTTAGGTGGATCTGTAACTGGTTGACAGATCGCACCCAAGGAGTGCTTGTGAATGGTTCCTCATCCTCTTGGAGAGGAGTGACAAGTGGACTGCCTCAAAGATCTGTCCTGGGACCTGTTTTGTTTAGCATCTTAATGATTTGGATGAAGGAATAGAGGGAATGCTTATTAAATTTGCAGATGATATGCAATTGGGAGGGGTTGCAAACAGAAGAAGACAGAAACAGGATACAGGATGACCTTGACAGGCTGGAAAACTGGGCTAAAATCAATAAAATGAATTTTAACTGGGATAAATGTAAAGTTCTGCATTTAGATTGGAAAAATCCAATGCATGGTTATAGGATGGGGGATACTTTCTTAGCAGTAGTATGTGAGAAAAGGATCTAGGGGCCTTAGTGGATCATACGCTGAACATGAGTCAACAGTGTGATGCGGTAGCTAAAAAGGCAAATGCAATTTTGGGCTGTATCAACAGAAGTATAGTGTGCAGATCACGTGATGTGATGGTATCGCTTTACTCAGCTCTGGTAAGACCTCACATGGAGTACTGTGTTCAGTTTTTGGCACCACATTTTAAGAAGAATATAGGAAGTGCGAGCCCTGCGGGACTTTAATCAGTTCCACAGGGCTTGCAAAACCACCCTCTTTCTGCAAGCTTATAAGGAACCCTGAAAATGATATCTAGCCGCCGGAATATATCTATTGGAATAGCACCTAATCTATTGTAGTTTTAAATTTTTATGTAACTGTTTTTAAAAGTATTTATTAACTGTATTTTAAATTGTTTTATACAAATCATGGCGTAGACCATGTCCTGTCAGCCGCCCTGAGCCTGCTTCGGCGGGGAGGGCGAGATACAAATAAAATTTATTATTATTATTATTAGAAGCTGGAACGGGTCCAGAAGAGGGCGACGAAGATGGTGAGGGGTCTGGAGACCAAGTCCTATGAGGAAAGGTTGAAGGAGCTGGGGATGTTTAGCCTGGAGGAGGCGGCTGAGAGGTGATATGATCACCATCTTCAAGTACTTGAAGGGCTGTCATATAGAGGATGGTGTGGAATTGTTTTCTGTGGCCCCGGAAGGTAGGACCAGAACCAATGGGCTGAAATTAAATCAAAAGAGTTTCTGGTTCAACATTAGGAAGAACTTCCTGACCGTTAGAGTGATTCCTCAGTGGAACAGGCTTCCTCAGGAGGTGGTGGGTTCTCCTTCCTTGGAGGTTTTTAAACAGAGGCTAGATGGCCATCTGACAGCAGTGAAGATCCTGTGAATTTAGGGGGAGGTGTTTGTGAGTTTCCTGCATTGTGCAGGGGTGGGACTAGATGACCCTAGAGGTCCCTTCCAACTCTATGATTCTACGACAATTTATAATTTTATTTAAAAATATATACCCCACTGTTCCCTATAAGACATCCAGTGTAATATATCCATATTAATTTAACCAAAGTCCATTACAATGCATACTACACAACATCCAAATGACTGACACCAAATACATACATACACTGTTGTGCTATAACTAATATGTAGTTCCATGTAAAAGCACCCAGAGCCGCTCACAAGTAAGAAATATGAAAATATAAAACCCAAACATAAACAAGTACAGTTAAATCAGATTTAATAAGAGGAATGTATCATTCTACTTAAAACCTCATCTGAATCACAACTGCTTATAATCCACAGCACTTTTGACAAAAAAGGCTATTATTCATTCTTTAAATTACAAATATAACCTCTGATTTGTGTCAAAAACCCTAGTTTTTCTTGAGAAACATTTTAGCAGCTTTCCAAGTACTGTAGGAATATACGTAAAATAAAGTGTTACTCTTTAGTAAGTATGTGTTTTGTACCCAGCATTACAAAACAATACTTTACTCTTCAATAAGTGTTTATTTTATAGCCAGAATTACAGTTTCCCCTTTTTGCAGCTTCTAAAAATAATTTGTTTTACTGAAGTTCTTTCTTCGGGTACAGGCATCTCGGCACAGCACCCTTCCCTCTCTTGCTAATTTTGCAACTTTGACCAATTGTCATTTGTCAAAATTCATTATATTACACTCTGTTTGGAACATCTGAAAATGGGACAGTGATAATCCTCACAGTTTGCTACTAATATAAAATTTAATGCTGCCTTATAACTGCCTTGCAAAACACATGGCCCTCCTCACCCCCAATGTGTGCCACTACAGCTACCGTTCCTCTTCTCCTGACACAGCAGAATATTTCATGTGCCTGTTCAGACCACCAGCACCAATGGGGACACAGCTGTAAATGAAATCTCCATGGCACAACCCTATTTTAAACGGGACACTATACAGGCTGTGTGAGATTAGGTTTTTCTTGTTAAGAGTTACAGGACCTTAAACTGCAGAAGAGAATGAACTGACTACACAGTGTCCCGTTAAACAAGTCATAGTATTAGGAAACTGCAGGTGAGGCCTTCAAAGCTTTCAGACTCAGTGCTGGTAGATAAAAATGGGAAACAGAGTGCTTATGTGAAGTCTTCATAGCACATCTCACTGTATACAGGTTAGCCCAATACAGCAGGGGTGGCCAATGGTAGCTCTCCACATTTTTTTTGCCTACAACTCCCATCAGCCCCAGCCAGCATGGCCAATGGCTGGGACTGATGGGAGTTGTAGGCAAAAATACATTTGGAGAGCTACTGTTGCCCACCCCTGCAATACAGTTTTAAACTCATTTGTTATGAGGGCCAAATCTGACATAAATGTCACTTTGCTGGGCTGGGCCATGTGTGCCATAAAATGTATCAAACCACATGGCCATTTTTCGCCCCCTTTCAGAATAAAGCTATGCTCATAGATGTCAAAGCTCTGTCTTTTGTGGTGGGAATGCCAAAGAAAATATCCAAATACCTAATGGGAACACAGCATATAACCTCAATTAATATATGTCTACTGAATATAGAACTATATCAGAATGCTTAATCTAATGCTTTTTGGGCAATATTTGTAAAATGCTAACCTTTATTAAATACATATATTATTTGTATGAAATATATTACCAGTTTCTACTAAACATATTACAATCAATTCTAAAACCCCACCATTCAAAAGAACTAATCATAATAATTCTCAGTAACTCTCTTTATGTAAACAACAACAGTACCACTAACAGAATTTATATGTGGAAAGTCCATATAAACTTTCAGGATCAAAATTTGTATCCAAGTACGTGGCACAGAGTGGTAAAGCTGCAGTACTGCAGTCCAAGCTCTCTGTTCATGACCTGAGTTTGATCCCGGCAGAAGCTGGGTTCAGGTAGCCTGCTCAAGCTTGACTTCCATCCTTCCAAGGTTGGTAAAATGAGTACCCAGCTTGCTGGGGGGAAAGTGTAGATGACTGGGGAAGGTAATGACAAACCACACTGTAAAAAGTCTGCTGTGAAAACGTCATGATGCAGCATCACCCCAGAGTCGGAAATGATTGATGCTTGCACAGGGGACTACCTTTACCTTTATGTTGTCCAATGAATCAAAAAGGTGACTTGTAATTCATACAACAGCTCCGGTTAGTTGCATGAAGTTAAAATCTGGCTGTGTTGGCTCTTAATTTAGATGCTTCTGAAGACAGCCTTGCAATATATTTGAATATCTGACAAGATTCTTAGGTAAATTCTTCTTGTTTCAGTATTTTGTCAGAGAATACATACCCACAGAGCTAAACAATGGTGATTCAAGGGGTGTGGCCTAATATGAAAATGTGTTCCTGCTGGGCTTCTTCTACAAAAAAGGCCCTGCATACTCAAATGCGTTGTTTGTGGAGCTATTAGCAAACAAGAACAAACATACACAATGAAGGGATCAAAGCCCATTGCAACTAAAGAATCATCATAAAACTATAATTACATGAAAATACAAAATGAACCCCCCCCCAGATACTCTTTGAATCTAAGTCGCACAATCTCACCAGTGAGAAGAAAGACTTCTAAAACTCACTGTCTTTGGATGCAACTCAAGAGTCAACATGGCCAGATTTCGACTTCATGCGTCTAATCAGAGCTGTCATATGATTTACTTGCAAGGAAGATGGCTCACCTCCTAAAAATGCTGTATGTACAAAACATAACTAATTTATATGGTAATATAAGATACTCCCCCCCCCTTTTTTTGGTATCCCTTAGAACAACCTAGCCTTGCATATGATTAAATACATTTATTTAGGCTTTTCTGGATTCTCCAGTAAATCAGTTGCCTTCATTGCTAGGAATCAATTGCTTGCTTTTGTTTGCATTTTAAGTAAAAAATAATATTCTTAATTGGGTTTGCCTGTGTATTTAATAACTCAACCCTGGGAAGATATAAACAACTAGCCATTTAAATCAGAGATGTCAAACTCATTTGTTACAAGGGATGGATGTTAAAAATGTCCTTTTGTCGGGCCAGGCCATGCACGCCATAAAATGTAACATAAGGTATCAGAGATAAACTTTATAAAGGTGATTTCAGATGTTGGATGACAATAGCAATTGACTCAGCCTTCCATCCTTCTGAGGTCGGTAAAATGAGTACCCAGCTTGTTGGGGGTAAAGTGTAGATGACTGGGGAAGTCAATGGCAAACCACCCCGTAAAAAAGTCTGCTGTGAAAATGTTTATCTTTATTACACAACTGTGGAGTGTATTTTTTTTTATAATTACTGACTTTTGAACAGACTAGCATTAGACTTCCAAGGTTCCAGAGGTCTTTCTTTCCCTTTGCAGATCTTGGAACTTTACCTCTAAACAACAATCCTGCTTTTAACGGTCCTGCAACGTTCACCAAGAATATGACTTTCAAGGGAACCAAACAGAAAACCCTTGTACATGAACAAGAATTACATCCTTGAACCTCATTGCAGAGTCTTCTCTTCTACCTCCAACAAGGAGCCCATGATAATGCTTATGTATACAAGGTTATGAATAAAGCAAAATGGTGTAAACATATTTGCAGCCATCTACGCTAAGACTCTAAAACAAAACAAAATTATTTTGAATGCATTTATTGGAAAGCTGTCTTATTGTGCTTTAGGTAAAAAACTAAACATATTTTTGAAATTTCTAAAGCACTTTTGAGTATTTCGGATACCATGACTGGCTCCATCTTGCTTATAATTTACCACTCAGAGCCAGTGTGGTTTACAGCATTAGATTGGATAGAAGGAAACCCAAGCTTGAATTTCCATTTGGTGACTGTTGGCCAATCATTCTCTCACACCCAACCTAACTCACAGGATTACTGAGAAGATTAAAATGGGAGGAAAAATCATGTACACCAGGTCTGAGGGTCCTGGAGAAAGGACATGATAAAAATGTAATAAATACTATTTCAAGAAAAGTGATACTAACATATCTGTTACAAAATGCTGCTTCTAATCTACTTCAGATCTCCACATTGCCTACTTCTAAAATCCTAGTTTTTCACTTTACACAGAAGAGCACAATGCACTACAATTTTATGTATCATATTTATTTAATTATTAAAATACTTCTGTGCTGCTTTTCTTCACCTTAAGCAAAACTCAACCCTGGGAAGATATAAACAACTAGCCATTTAAATCAGAGGTGTCAAACTCATTTGGAGCACCTTTGTTGGGCCAGGCCATGCACGCCATAAAATGTAACGTAAGGTACCAGAGATATAAACTTTATAAAGGTGATTTCAGATGCCGAATGACAATAGCAGGTGAATGACGACAGCAGGCTTGATTCGATTAGGTGTGATATGCAGAGGGGTAGTAGGTGTAACGAGTCAAGAAACCTAGGTCTCAATTCCATCTAGGAGGATTCAGTCCAGGAGGATGCAAAGAATAAACAGACTTAAGTCTGATATCTGAAACCACTACATTCAGTTGCTGACCTAAGAGTAGCAGTGCTCTTTAAAGAATTTAAAAGGGAGATAAGAGAGACTGCTGAATTGCAATTGATAATGAAGCTCAAGACAATGCATCCTCCTGGACTGAATTGAAACCTAGTTCTTCTGTTGTGTTATGTGCTATTATCATTTGGCATCTGAAATCACTCTCCAAGATGTAATGACCAATCCAGGCGCTCTAATTCCTTATCAGTGTCTTTTTTTGGGGGGGGGGATCCAAATAAGAACAGAGAAATTCAAACTTTATTTAAAAAAAGCTTCAGAATAAGCCACAATAATTTGCTCAATGTACACTGTGCTTGTTAGAAGAATCCATCCATCCACCCCCCCCCTTCCCTCCCTCTGAAGAAGTGTGCTTGTACACAGAAGCTTATACCTGGAAGAAAATGTTGGTCCTGAAGCTGCCATCATGGGACTCCAATTTTTTTTTTTTCCCTGTCTCTTTCCTCTCCATCCCTTCCCCCCAAAAAAGCAGAAGTGCTCTGTGTGTGTGTGGGGGGGGGCAAGAGGTAGGAAGCAAAGAGCCGCTAAAGAGCTGGGGAGAAAGCAAGCTACTGTGGCTTCAGCAGCAGCCCTGAAAAAGCAAGCAGGAGAAGAAAGTTGTTTGCGGACTTAATTTGAGCTCTGCATGGTGGGCCTGATCTGTCCTGCGGGCCACATGTTTGACACCCCTGAATTTTAAATGATCAAAGTAAGTGAACAATAGTGTGGATCAACTGTTTTGTTTGCAAATAGGCCTGTTTTATATTTGTTTTAACACCATTCAGTAAGGCATATTTCCACCGTCATTATTTATACAGTACTGTCAATGTTCATGACACTTTTCAGACTTATGTAAGCAAAATAGCCTGAGATACTTGCAACCTAAAGATATTATCTGACCCTGGAAAAAGGCAGGCTAAATATTTATTTAAACAGATAACAATTTGACTTCTTATTCACTGAGCAACAATTTGTCTTCAGTGACAAGCAAAAAATACAGACGTTTGTGGCGTTGCTCTGATTTCAAGCACAAGATATACCAGTCTTTTCACACAAACTGATTTCTGCAACTCTTTCATTCAAATTAAATTAAATTAATTCAAATTAACAAATGCTATGTTGAGGATTGTTAGGAAGGAAACTGAAAACAAATCAGCTAATATCATAATGCCCCTGTATAGATCTATGGTGCAGCCTCATTTTGAATACTGTACACAGTTCTGGTCATGGCACCTCAAAAAAGATAATATAGTATTAGAAAGTGTGCAAAAACAGGCAACTAAAACCTTCCCTATCAAGAAAGGTTAAAGCGGTCTTTAGCTTGAAGAAACAATGACTGAGGGCTGACATGATAAAGTTTACAAAATTATGCATAAAATAGAGAAGGTAGAGAAAGAAGTACTTTTCTCCCATTCTCACAATACAAGAACTTGTGGGCACTCAATGAAATTAATGAGCAGTAGGCTTAGAACAGATCAAAGGAAGTACTTCTTCAACCAACAAGTAAATAACAAGTGGAATTCACTGCCACAGGAAGTGGTGGCAACTACAAGCATAGACTGTGCCAAAAAGAGATTGGATAAACATATTTGATTTATTTGAGCAGAGGTCTATCAATGGCTATTAGCCATAAGACATAAATAGAATACTATCTCTGGTGCAGTGATGCTATGTATTCTTGATGCCTGAGGGGCAACAGTTGGAGAACTTCTGGAATTCTGGCCCCATTGGTGGACCTCATGATGTCACCTGGGTTCTGGCCAATTTGTGACATAGTGTTGGACTGGATGGGTCACTGGCCTGATCCAACATGGTTTCTGTTCTGTTCAATATGACTCTGTTCTATGCCATCAACTCTCAACACCACAAGGCTTCCTGAGGAAAATACAATCTTTGAACAATCTTCCAGAGAATATTATTTTAGCCACCTTGGATGTAGGATCTCTGTATACCAACACCCCACACAAAGATGGATTACAAACCATAAGGAATGTGATTTCTCACAACACCACAGTTGATTTTGCTACCAAACTATACCATTTTGTTATCACGCATAATCACTTTAAATTTGGTGATAACATGTTCCTACAATGGTACACCCACGGGCACTGCATGGTCCCACAGTATGCTAACTCTTTATGGCTGACTTGGAGCAACACTCCCTTAATTCCCATCCGCTCACACCTCTCTTATACCTGTAATTCATTGATGAAATTTTTATTCTGGACACATGGTAAAGAAAGCCCTGGACATATTTCACCAAGCATTCAGCAATTTTCACCCCACCATCAACCTGACAATGAACCAATCTATGCAATAAATACATTTTCTGGACACTACTGTAACAGAACACAATGTAAGAGACACGGCCTTATACCAGAAACCTACTGACAGACAGAAATACCTACATGCCTCCAGCCACCATCTTAAACATACCAAATGATCCATTGAATACAGGCAGGCCCTATGGTACAGCCACATCTAATCCAATACTACAGACAGATTCTCACCTGAGGGATCTACAACAAACCTTTCTGGAACTAATGTATCTACCTGATGAAGTCCAGAAACAGATTAAAAAAGCCAGAGTGGTACCCAGAGAAAACCTGTTGCAAAACAGGCCCAAAAGAGACCATAACAAAATACCACTAGTGGCCACATACAGCTCTCAACTCAAATCAGTTCAACACACCATCAGCAACTCACAACCTCTAGTCTACTGGATAATGACAGTTCTCTTTCAAACCTTATGCCAAAGGATAAATGGACACCAATCTGACAAAGAATCACACAAATGAGAAACCTGTAGAACATTTCAACTTCCCAGGACACTTAGGGGGAGAACTCAGTGTAGCTGTTTTATTGCAATGGAACTTCAGAAACAGGCTAAAACAGACTGGCACCTGTTTTTTTGGTTGGACTGAATGGGCCATTGGCCTGATCTAACATGGCTTCTCTTATGTTCTTAAGGAGACAGCTAAATTACAAGTTATTATAACACAGAGGACAATGGAACCCCCAGGACTTAACAGAGATATCACTTTCTTATTTCACTATACATGCTAAATCACTCAGTTTTCACTTATACCCAGAAATCAAACTTTGTTGGTCTTAAAGGTGCCACTGCACTCAAACTCTCACATCTGTCGTCAACACCTTTATTATCATGTGTATGCCAATTTGCTGCTAGTTACATGTCTTACCTAATGTGTTATTCCAATCTTAGCTGTATTTCTTGCCTAGTTACTCAGGCATCTAAGTAACTCTAATTAGCTCTTCATGGCAACTAAACCCTATATGTCAGGGGTGTCAAATGTGCAGTCTGGGGGCCAAATCAGGCCCCTGGAGGGCTCCTATTAGGCTCACGAGCAAGTTTGCTTTCTTCTCTCTATTTCTTGCTTCCTTCAGTTATTAGAAATTGTTGAAATACTGCAAGAGTGATAATTTTTAAGCATGTTTTATTTAAAGTTTTTAAAAAACTTTGTGTTTGTGTCTTTTGTAAAGTTTGTGTCGCCACTACCTGGTCTTACATTTTATGACACACGTGGCCCAGCTCCGCAAGGTCTCATTTATGTCAGATTCAAGCCTCTAATAAATGAGTCTGGCATCCTTGCTATATGTAATATCTGAGGAAATCTCTTTTAGTTAATCTGAAGGAGTGTACATGTACACATGCTAAGTCTCTCAGTTCTCACTTCTACCCAGAATTGAATTTTGTCTGTCTTGAAGGTGCCACTGGACTCAAACTTTGATCTCATATCTGTGTTGTAAGCCGCCCTGAGCCACTTGTTGGGAAGGGCGGGATAGAAGTCATTAAATAAATAAATAAATAAATAAATATCTGTTTGTTAACTCTTGTATTTGTATGCTAATTTACTCCCATTCACAGATCTTACCAACCGCCTTAATCCAATATCAGCTATTTATGAATCTTGACTATAACTGGCCCTTCCCGACAACAAACCACCCCACCCTCATATGTAATGGTTGAGGAGATTCTGTATCACTGTATTTGAGAAAGTGTGCTTGTACACAAAAGCTTTTACTTTGAATACAACTTTGTATATCATAAAGGTGCCACTGGACTCAAACTTTGTTCTGCTGCTTCAGACCAATATGGCTATTCCACCTGAATCTAGGGTCTTTAAAATATATGAATCCAGAGGGTCATTTCTACAAATGCCACTATGGGATATCAAGGTTTTTATAAAACACAGAACAATACCACAGGCTGCATATGCACATTATTACACTACAGCATTTGTCTCCGACTGGATTTTCTTGCACTGACAACCAATGTTTCCTCTAAGCTGCAGAGCCTTATGAGCAAAAATTCTGCTTTGTGAGCTACTGGCATTCAAATTGTGAGCTACTGCATAAACTAGTGTGCTCTGGGGTCATCCTTCCTGAGCTAAGACAAAAATTTGTGAGCTGGAGGCTAAAAGTCTGTGAGCTAGCTCAGCTTAGAGGGAACACTGCTGTCAACAGAACCAACAGGCAAATGACTGCTACAGTGCAATGATACTGCACTACCTATCAGTATGTAGATTAAGCAACGGTTACATCCCAAAATCTATGTGATTCCTCAATGCCATTTTTTTAAAAACTGCCAACAAGAGAAACAGGATCAGGGGAAATCATATAAACACATTAATTTTGGTCCGGTTAAATTATGACTCAAATTCCACTCCTCCCCTCCCCCAATGCCGTTTCACTGGCAAAATCGATTTCAACAGGGCCATTTCAGCGAGGCTATTCTTGAATATACTCACAATGAAATTGCAAAACAATGTGCGCTGCCAGGTACTTCATTTAGTAGTACCTGATGCCCTCAGTCTTTTGAACTATAAACATATGACTCAAGTCACGACGCAGGCCCTTTAAAAAAAAACATTGGAAAAAAGCTCCGTACAAAGGCCCGCTTTAGCAGGTTGCAACAATAGTACGTAGAAGCGAGAAGTTGGCCAGAAAATGTAGGTATCCCTAAGCGACAACAACATACAGATGCGAGGGGAGGAGACGCCCACCCTCGAAGATGTGCTCCCTTGAAGAAAAGGGGCGAAAGGGAAATAGCCTTTTCCACCCCGGCTTCGCGGTGGCTTCAAAGCCCAGGGGGGGGGGGGGGAAGGGTTCCCGACGGGTCAGCAAGCTGGGCAGCCTCTCGGCCGCAAGAAGCTGCGATTCGGCTGCAGCGTTTCCAACGAAGGGAGGGGAAGGAGGCGCCCGGGGGCGAGCGCTTATACCTGAGGCGCCGTTGCTTCCCGGCGGGGATGTTTTGGGCGGCCGAAGCGGCTCCTGATGGCGCGGGAAGCTTTGCCTGAGGAGCTGATCCGGGCCGCCGAAGCTCCCGACGCCTATGCCCAAGCCGGCCCCGCTCTCGGGAGCCAGCGGGCTGCTGCCTCTGCCTCGGCCTCGACCCGCGCCAGGAGTCCGGTCAAAGCCGTTGTCGGACATGTCGGCCTCCTCAGTCCTTCCTGTTCCTCATGAGCCGAGCCGAGCCCCTTAAGACGGCGGAACCAGGGCCGCCGAGTCCAAGGCCGAGCCAGCAGCAGCGCCGTCGGTCCACGAACGGAACCCGCCTCACTTTCAGTTCTTCCTATCTCCACTCCACCCCCGGCAAGAAGGCTGCAGGCGGGAGTCCAAATCCGGGATTCTCGCTGCGTTTATTTACTCTCCTCACAGCGCCCCACCGCGCTCCGGAGGTCTTTCCCCTGTTCCCCATCACCATAGCAACCACGGGTTACTACAATTCTGTGGTGAGGTTCTGCAGCCGAAAGAACCCCATTGATTCCCATAGGAGTAGACTGGAGTCCAGTAACACTCTTTTTAGAACTGCACAGTTAAAGTGCCATCCTAAGCGCAGTTACACTCTTCTGAAGAAGTGGGCCTGCAAAGGAAAGCTTATACCTGGAATAAAACTCAGTTGGTCTTATCAGTTTGGTCAGGGCTTTTTTTTTGTAGAAAAGCCCAGCAGGAACCTATTTGCATATCAGGCCACACTCCCGGCAACACGATTGATCCACACAGGGCTTTTTTTGTAGAAAAAGTCCAGCAGGAACTCGTTTGCATATTAGGCCACACACTCTGACACCAAGCCAGCAGGAACTGCGTTCCTGCTAAAAAAAAAGCCCTGAACAGGGCTTTTTTTTGCAGCAGCAGCGGGAACTCCTTTGCATATTAGGCCACACACTCCTGATGTAGCCAATCCTCCAAGAGCTTACAGGGTTCTTAGTGCAGGGCCTATTGTAAGCTCCAGGAGGATTGGCTACATCAGGGGTGTGTGGCCTAATATGCAAAGGAGTTCCTGCTGCTGCAAAAAACCCCCCCTTGGTATAATTATAATCCTTCCTTCCTTCTTCACCACTGGACTCAAATATTGTTCTGCTGCTTCAGACCAACAGACTACGCATCTGAATCACTCTTCTAAGCCTAAGGTCTGTTTAATAACTGACTGAAAGTTTAAAAATCATACTTGTAATATGCCTTGTCCCAGAGAAAAAGGCAGACTATAAATGAAAATAAAGATAACAACTCTGCTTGGGATGACATGGCATTCCTGGTCTGTTAACAACAATCTCCCCCCCCCCCCAGGGACATTTGTGTATTGAACAGATTTATGACACAAGCTTTTGTGTACAACTTCACACTTGATCAGACGCTTGAGCTGATGAATTGAGTTACATTCTATGAGCTTGTGCCATAATAAATCTGTTCAGTTCTAACAGTGCCATCCTAAGTAGAGCTACATCCTTCTAAGCTCGTTGATTTCAATTAATTTAGAAGGGAACAACTTTGTTAAGGACTGTACGGTATCATAAGAGTCTATATCTTTAATTCACCAGGGCAGTCACCTGAATAGAGAAGTGTTAGTTGACTCATTGTTATTTGCTTAAACGGAATCAGTTAAACCAGCATACATTCCATATAGGGGGTTTTTTTGTAAAGCATATTTTCCATTTTCAGATATGCTTGTGTGTTGCAGCAAATATGACCTTAGAAGAGGACTCCCCCCACTATCCCCATCGCAAATCAAATGCCTTCTTTGACACAGTGTTTGCCTTTTGTAGTTAATTGTAAAAAATCACAATATGCAGCCTGACTGATTACAAAGCACTCTTTTAGTCCATTTAATTGATAGTGGATGTGGAATATACCAGCAAATCATAACTGACTTTTGGCAATCTTGTGGGGTTTTCAAGGCAAGAGACATTCAGAGGTTTTCACCATTAGCTGGCTCTTTGTCATGACCCTGATATTCCTTGGAAGTCTCCCATCCAAATTCAAGCTGGGGCTGACTCTTCTGAGATCTAACAAGATCAGGCTAGTCTGGGCTATCCAGATCAGGGCGTATCTAATTGATACATGGATTAAATATCACATCCCTAATTTTCATACATGGTGCTGAAGTAGATTATGCATATCCTGGATTTAAGAACAATATGCAATCTGCACTCAGTTCATTTGAATTTTAAAATAGATCTCTTTTTTTCTTGGAAGGGCCCAGCCCTAATTTATTGACTTGTGCAAGTAAGTCCCATTTAATTCAGTTAAGTTTACTCCTCAGAAAGTGTTCTTAAGATTGTAGCCTGTGTTAAGTTCTCTATTCTCCTGGCACAAACTCATAGAATATAGTTACATTCTACGAGTTTGTGCATTAATAAATCTGTCCAATTGACCTTAGGTATAAAAGATGGGTCAGTTCATAACACAATGGAGTCCCTGTTGAAAGTACATAGGTCTTCCCCTGCAGATAGAGCTCACAGCTCTTTTTGCAGACATGTTGGCAACAAGAAAGACTACGCTTCACGATAAGAGCCTCAACTCTCGAGTGTTTAAAGGTTCAAAAGGTTGTTTGGTTAAAGACTGTAGTACCTTAGACAGGCTCCACGCTTAATATATTAGCAGCCACATTGGCCATTCCCCTGTTGTTTAGAACTGCAGCAATGGCAGCCACTTGTCTTTTTAAAATGTTAGGCCTGAGTCCTCTCTTCCATCCTTCATTTAGGAAGGCAATTGCACCTTGATGTGACGGCTCTTATGGATTCACTCTCTTTCCTGCTACCCATTTATTGAAGGCTGACCAAGTATAATTATAGATGTGACCAATGTTCCCTCTAAGCTGCAGAGTCTTGTGAGCAAAAATTCTACTTTGTGAGCTACTGGCATTAAAGTTGTGAGCTACTGCATAAATTATTGTGTTCTGGGGCCAATTTTTCCTGAGCTGGGACAAAAATGTGTGAGCTGGACGCTAAAGATCTGTGAGTAGCTCACGCTAACTCAGCTTAGAGGGAACACTGGATGTGACTGGTTGCCAGTCTTCTTGCCTGAAATATTTTATCTATTATTTTTTTAAACAAACCAGAATGCTCTAAGTCTGGCCACTCAAATTCCATGCTGTCTGTTTTATCTACTGTGGGTCTGGATAGAAAATGGGGCCCTGACTTAGTTCTTTCTGACTGGAATTTTCCATGGATCAGGCCCTGACTTCTGAACCAGCTCAAAGAACCAGGGATGTCTCCTCCAGAATGGAGCCAAGGGAATTACTTCCACCTTTTCCTTCCATGCCCTTCATAACACCTTGCTGATTAACAGGCTCTCACAGGGAAAAGAGTTGAAGGAGATGCATATAAGAGACCTGGTGCCTGGCTGTGGTACAAGGGCATCTATCCCTTCCACGATGGTGTCCTCAAATCGTGACAGAAACCTTGGGATTGTCTGGTTGTTTGATGTCACAAAGAAGGCCATGACTGGGGTACCAAAGTATTTTGTAATGTGCTGAAAAGTGTGGCTGTTTGGTCCGGGTCCTTCTGACCCAGCCAGTTCATTCTTGTGTTCAATAAGCCCTAAATATGCTGAGCCTTCAGACCCAATGGCTGTTCTGTGCACTGGGAAAATCTGAAAGAACTCAAATGTGAACTTGTGGATTTCTTGACAAAAATATGTAATCTTTCACTAAAATCTGCCTCCATTCCTAAGGTCTGGAAACTAATGTAACCCCCATCTTTATCAAAGGTTCCAGATGATGAGATCCAGGAAATTACAGGCTAGTCAGAGGAGGAGATGAAGAATTGGTTTTATACCTTGCCTTTCACTACCTGAAGGAGTCTCAGAGCAGCTTACAATCACCTTCCCTTCCTCTTCCCATAACAGACACCGTGTAAGGTAGGTGGGGCTGAGAGAGCTGAGAGAACTGCTCTTGAGAGAAAAGCTCTGAGAACTGTGACTATCTCAAGGTCATCTAGCTGGCTGGCTGCATGTGAAGGAGTGGGGAATTAAACCCAGTTCTCAAGATTAGAGTCTGCCACTTTTAACCACTACACCAAACTGGCTCTCATAAGAGAAAGGTGACACAAAAAGATTCTCCTGACATTGATCTTAAGAACATAAGAGAAGCCATGTTGGATCAGGCCAATGGCCCATCCAGTCCAACACTCTGTATCACACAGTGGCCAAAAATTTATTTATATATATACACACACACACACACACTGTGGCTAATAGCCACTGATGGACCTCTGCTCCATATGTTTATCTAACTCCCTCTCGAAGCTGGCTATGCTTGTAGCTGCCACCACCTCCTGTGGCAGTGAATTCCACATGTTAATCACCCTTTGGGTGAAGAAGTACTTCCTTTTATCCGTTCTAACCCAACTGCTCAGCAATTTCATTGAATGCCCATGAGTTCTTGTATTGTGAGAAAGGGAGAAAAGTACTTCTCTACCTTCTCTATCCCATGCATAATCTTGTAAACCTCTATGTCACCCCGCAGTCGACGTTTCTCCAAGCTAAAGAGTGCCAAGCGTTTTAACCTTTCTTCATAGGGAAAGTGTTCCAAACCTGTAATCATTCTAGTTGCCCTTTTCTGCACTTTTTCCAATGCTATATCCTTTTTGAGGTGCAGTGACCAGAATTGCACAGTATTCCAAATGAGACCGCACCATCGATTTATACAGGGGCATTATGATACTGGCTGATTTGTTTTCAATTCCCTTCCTAATAATACCCAGCATGGCGTTGGCTTTTTTATTGCAATCGCGCACTGTTTTGACATTTTCAGTGAGTTACCTACCACGACCCCAAGATTTCTCTCTTGGTCAGTCTCTGCCAGTTCACACCCCATCAACTTGTATTTGCAGCTGGGATTCTTGGCCCCAATGTGCATTACTTTGCACTTGGCCACATTGAACCTCATCTGCCATGTTGACGCCCACTCACCCAGCCTCAACAGATCCCTTTGGAGTTCCTCACAATCCTCTCTGGTTCTCACCACCCTGAACAATTTAGTGTCATCCGCAAACTTGGCTACTTCACTGCTTACTCTCAACTCCAAATCATCTTGAAGGGGTTGCTGAGATAGTGGACTTCAAAGAACCACCTAGATTGGGGAGTTTCCTTCCTGCAACACCTCCACACCCTGCTTACCTTGCAATGAGAATTTCTTCACTCACCTGGTGGTAGATATCAATAAGCGTCCTACTGAACTCAAATCTAGCTCATCTTAAAACTTGTGAATGATTTCAACATGCATTCATATTGGAGGGAAAAAAAAGAGTAAGCCCAAGAACCTAGGCAATGACCTGAGTACTCTTGCTTTGTTTTTTCTCTCAGTCATGCAAACAAGATGATGGGTGGCTAATAAAAAGATGGCTCAGATTTGAGGTGCCTCCTTTGGGGTCATCATCCTTCCCCTGCCCTATTTAATGATTTTTAAAAATGTGCCCACCATTTCATCTTTTCCTTTTTACTGTATATGAGTTGACTACACAACCCCTTTCACAGATGCATTTGTTACTGGGGAGGATCCCTTATATGGGGTGACATCACTGGAAGGTGTACTAAATTATATCAGCTCAGAATCTACCTTAAAAACGCTTCTTGAATTAGAACTATCATAATAAAACCTTACTATAATTCTTAAATTACGTTCTCTTAGGTGGCCACAGTGGCATGATGAAGATTTCTATCTGTCTGCTTTATGTTTTGGTTATTTTCCCATTTTTTGTGGGGAAAATATTAGAAAGTTTGTCAAATCTTAAGAGTTCAGCAAAATTCTCACAGGGGGTATGAACAATGGAGCCCAGAAGTAGGGGGGGGAGAAAGAAAGAGAGAAAGAGAGAGAAAGAGAGAGAGAGAAAGAGAGAAAGAGAGAGAGAAAGAAAGAAAGAAAGAAAGAAAGAAAGAAAGAAAGAAAGAAAGAAAGAAAGAAAGAAAGAAAGAAAGAAGGAAGGAAGGAAGGAAGAAAGAGAGCACGATAAAAGGTAGAGGTTCCAGAGCTCTGCTCCTGGGGGCTCCTGCCCAAAATGAGGCCTGCACATTGCTTCTCTAGCCATGGGGTCCCAACCCGAGTTGTGGACCAGTACCGATCCGTGGCCTGCTAATAACCGGGTCGCAGAGCGAGGCAGAGCATCCCTGGACTAAAGAGGCGACACAGCCTTGCTCCAAGACTGCCTTCCCTTGCAAGGGAGCCAGCCTCAGAGCAAGGCCACACCACCTCTTTCAACCGCCCAGGTCCTGGGCCAGCAGAAGGGGCAACACTGCTGTGACCTTTGCCTACCCCTCATTTATAGACCTCTACCAATCAGTGAGGGTCTTTAAATGGGAAAGGGAGGCAGAAACAGACCCAGTCTCCCCCCCCCCATTTAAAGACCCCCATGGGGGGCAGGGATGTTGCGTGGGCAGCCTGGAATGGCAAAATCCCCAGCATTGCCCCCCTGCCCAGTCTGTGGAAAAATTGTCTTCCACAAAACTGCTCCCTGGTGCCAAAAAAGATTGGGGGCCACTTCTCTAGCCTACCTTGCAGTTGTTATTAAGATAACAACTTTTCCCATAGGGAAATTTTCCCATAGGGATGCCAACCTTCAGGTGTGACCTGGAGAATCCCTCTAGAATTACAGTTTATCTCCAGCCTACAGAAATCAGCTCCTCTAGAGAAAAGGGATGCTTTGGAGGGTGCACTCTATGGCCTTGTACCCCACTGAGGTTCCTTCCATCCCCAGGCCTCCAGGAATTTCCCTGCCTGGCTCTGGCAACCCTACAGCCAGGCGAGCTCCTTGCAGGAATGATGGGATTAAAAATGCAAATTTTGCAGAGGATTATTATGGAAGCGTTTAGTGTGCCACCCTTAGAATGTCTTAGTTCCTGCAAGTCAGAAACAGCCTTCCTCCATACACACCTTGGAAGAGGAGGAAAAAAAGAAGCAACAGCAAAGGCGGCAATTTTTATTTTCCTTCTCCAATTAAGAAAGATGACATCTCCCACACCACACCGCGTACACACGACCTGTTACCACCCGGCGTTTAAGACCCTGCAATCTTGACAAAAACACAGCACACCACACAAGCGCGAAAGGGATCAAAGCAAACGGCGTCCACCCTACTCCACCCCCGTAGCCTTTTGTCCATTTTTACGACTCCTTCCTCTCGGGCGCTTTTCTAACTCCGTTCCCGCAAGGGGGGGGGGGAGGAAACGCTTCCACACGCGCCCCAAAAAGCGCCTCCAGCCTCCCGCGTCAGCCTCTGGCACTGGCGTCGTCACGTGCTCGGATGAAGAGGACCCTCCGCCGCCCCCGCCCTTTGGGAAGCCGACAAGCGGCGCCTCGTCACGTGACCGCCTCGTCTCCTGTCTCTACCTCGGCCGGCTCCCTGCAATTCAGGGTTGCAAAAAAGCGGCGCGCGCCGGTGTCTCCCGCCCCGCCCATTTCGCTGGGCCCTGGCGCGCGCTCGCTCGGCTTCTTGTCTCGCGCCGGCTCTGGCGAGCCTGGGGAAGGTCGTGGGTGATTGCGGCGGGAAGGACGCAGAGGGCGGTAAGCGGGTTGCCGCGCTTTCTTCTCTCTCTCCCTCCTCTTTTTTTCACTGCAGGGGTTGGGGAGCTGGGTGATTCATTCCGCTGCTTGCTTTTGTTGCCCTAGGCATTAAAAGCAGTTGTATTTCTTCTCCACCCCCGGGGTTTGTTTCATCTGTTGTAACAGTGTAGCACGGGTTTAGAGCGTTTTCTCTTTCCATCAGAGTTGCAGGGAAGTATCCAAGGAAACTGAAGGGTGGAGGAGCAGCGGAGATACGGAGTCTTAGGGCTGAAAAGAAAAAAAAAAGCCGCCTCGCGTCCTTCCTCTTTTATGGGAACTGGGTTGGATGCAAAGGGTTAAAACCAGCCGCTATCCCCATTTTCCGCCACGCATAAGCCGCGGCGGGGACTTTGGCAAGCGAGGAGCTCGGAAACACTATTGCTATTCTGGGCCCGCTGAAGGGACGGGGGCGGGAGGAGAAGAGGGAGGCGAAACAGCTGCCTCCTAGCCGGCCCTCATTGTTCTGAGGGCGGCAGATGGTACCGCGCGAGGCTGAGCTCGGTTACTGGCGAGGTGGTGTCTCTTGCAGCCCGATCTTAATGCGGAGAGAGTTCGCGCGGTCTAAGCTGGCGATGGGTTCGAGACTCAGCGCAGGATTGCAGTTGAGAGCGGTAGGAGGTGCTCGCTTGCCTTTAGACCTGGCCAGCATCTTTGCTCCTGAGTTTCTCGGTGGTATATTTGCTGATCTAGACGTGTGACTTCCATTGCCCTTGTGCCTTGAAAGCAGCTGCTACAACGTCATTGAAGAAGGACTTGGCCTTAATAGGAAGTGGAGTATAAAAATGACGTGCCGGTGGAAAAAGTAAAATAGAGAGCATCTGGCGGCATGTAGCTTTAATGCCCTCAGCCCCCAGATCAGCTGGATCCAGCAAGCGGGAGATGGCTCCCTTTGACAACACTGGCGCTTCTCTCCTCTGACAGTTGCCAAAGTCAACAGAGCTGTCGGTCTGTCTACGTGGAGGTCAAATATGCAGGGGGAGCTAAGCAGATGACCTTGTTTTAGACTCCTGCCATTCGTGGTTTAATGAGGCCTTTAAACAGAAAAAGGACAGTGGAGAGGGTAAAGGAGAAGCACCCAGGCGGATAGAAAGCCTTTGAGATGAATTGTCTAAGCGTTTAGGGTTGCTTCAAAAGCTGAGAGTCTTCTCATGAGTCAGGTCCTTATCTTAAGAGGTGTGTGTGTAAAAGGGCTGCAGGGTGATAGACGCAGCACTCTGCAAGCAGAAACTTCTCAAGGAAGCTGTTCCAGATTTAGTGCACATTCCCCGGTGTGAAAATTGCTACCTTTTGACTCCAGCAGTGTTACCTTTTCACACTGTTACTGCATAGGTGTGGCTTCAGACTCTTTGGACTCTCCTTGGAAGGCAGTTAGTGGAAAATTCCTCTTACTGGTGGTATAGTGGATAGATGGAAGCAAAACAGTCTGTGGAGGCTTGCTGCAGTTCCCTAGGTGCAATTCAAGATGCTGTTCTTTTCACCTGTAAGTCAACCTTAATGTTCTCTAGACTGACTTGTAACTAAGGGGCCATTTCTAGCAATGCCTGCAAGTGGTAAAGACGTGGAAAATGTGAGATGTAACCTGTCTGAGCTGGGCCAGGAAATTTCAATTGATCTATAGTTCCCTGTTGTACGCTCACCAACTGTCATCAATATTTTGGTGTTGCTTGTCTTCCTATCACATTTCACCAGTATTGAGCAGTATAAATTGGTCCTGAAAAGCTGTCTTCTTGCTTATCTCCTATTGTGATCTTTACATTAGTTTGCTTGAAGATGCCAGCAGTATTCCAGGGTTGTGCAACAACAACCCTTAGTGGAGTATAAAGCCAGCAACTGAGATAGGCTTCCAAGGAATGAAGATGTAAACACAGTCTGAACTTGGGCAGATCATAAGAAAGAGGGCAGGAAGGGTTGCATCAGTGATTAGTTCTCTTGGCTTCTTCTTACTCGCCCAGATAAATGCTGATTGCCACTTTGGGGTCAGGAAGCAATTTTTCTCCAGGCCAGTTTGTCCAGGGATCCTGAGGGTTTTTTTTTTTGCCAGGGTTCACTGTGTGTGTGTGTATTTGTGAATTTTCTGCATTAAGCAGGCAGTTGGACAAGATGACCTTGGAGGTCTCTTCCAACTCTGTGATTCTATGATTTTTATGGAAATGTTACAAGACTTTATTTTGAGCACGGTTCAAGGGTGATGGGGAAAAGGAGTGATTGTAGTGTTTTGTTGAACATGAACATATGAAGCTGCCTTATATTGAATAAGACCCTCGGTCCATCAAAGTCAGTATTGTCTACTCAGACTGGCAGCGGCTCTCCAGGGTCTCAAGCTGAGGTTTTTCACACCTATTTGCCTGGACCCTTCTTAGTTGGAGATGCCGGGGATTGAACCTGGGACCTTCTGCTTCCCAAGCAGATGCTCTACCGCTGAGCACCATCCCTCCCCTGTTGGTTGGTTGTTTGGGAACTTGTCTGTCAGGATGGCATGGGGAGGGGCTGTGGCTCAGTGGCAGATCCCAGGTGCAATCCCCAGCATCTCCAGTCAGAAGGTCCAAACATTAGATGATGTGACAAATCTCCATATGATGATGATGATATTGGATTTATATCCCGCCCTCCACTCCGAAGAGTCTCAGAGCGGCTCACAATCTCCTTTACCCAAGGCCATTCCAGCAGGTGCAAGTGGAGGAGTGGGGAATCAAACCCGGTTCTCCCAGATAAGAGTCCGCACACTTAACCACTACACCAAACTGGCTCTACACCCAACTGGCTCTCCACTACACCAATCTGACACTGCTGTCCATCTGAATAGATGATACTGACCTTGATGTTCCAGTGGTCTGATTCAGTAGGGCAGCTTCACGTGTCTAAATTCAAAGCCAGAATAGCTTCCAAATGTCAGTACCATGTGTATTTGTGAGACACACAAAAAAAGTCTGCTTACATGTGAAGGCATGGAGTTGCCTTATACCAGGGTTGGCCAAACTTGCTTAACATAAGAGTCACATAGAATAAATGCCATATGTTTGAGAGCCGCAAGATGTAAATGTCATATGTTTGAAAGCCAGAAGGAAGGCAGGCAAATAGATGGGGGATGGAGAGTTGGAAAGAAAGCAACTTTAACTTTAAATGCATTTCCCAAATTGCCAGCTGGTTTGGCTTGGAGAAGTGATTTAAAGAGATAAATGTCTTCTCCAAGCTGGTTGACAGGGTGGTGGGGGCTTCAGGAGTCACACAGTGTGTGTCAAAGAGCCACATGTGGCTCCTGAACCACAGTTTGACCACCCCTGCCTGATATAAATTCAGGTCTGTCTGGGTCAGTATTACCTGTTCTGACTTGCAGCAGTTCTCCAGAGTCTCAGGTGGAGGTGTTTCACTGCACCAACTTCTAAATCCTTTTAACTGGAGATGCTGGGAATTAAACATGGGATCTTCTCTTTGCAAAGCAGAGGCTTTCTTCCTCAGCCCCCCACCCCCAATTGTTAGTCCTTTCCATAAATATTGTCCCATGTTCTGCATCCAACATTTTTATTTGATATTAATCAGTATTTTGCCTAGTTTAGAAATATCTAAAGTGGATATTTGCTATTGCTGTGAGCAGAAATTGTATGCTTCTTAGTCCTGGTTCATATTAGTGCTTCAACTTCAATTAAAAATACTTGGAAGATTGATATAAATGAGATTAATTCTCCAAAGGTGTGACAAGAGCAAAACAGAAGTCACAGGTGAGGTTAGAAATAAAACACAGGAGTTTTGATCTCCAGCTTCGAGCTCTAGCAGTTAACATAGGCAGTCGCTTGCGGGCAGATCCCTTAATGGGTGACTGGGTGGTGACCGCATGCTGCATTAATTAAGTGTTTGAGAGTCTGCAGAAAGGAATTGTGGAAGCTGTTTCAGTGAATGAACTTGACTCCAGATGGAGACTGATAAGGATGTGCCCTCCAATCATGTTTGTCTGGTGCAAATTATGCAGAGCGTCGCTGTCAGCAAGCAGCCAATCCAAACTTGCTAATGAATGGGGATTCCAGCTACCTGGGTTTCCTGCAGATGTGGTAATGCCTGGAAAAGTCGAGAGGGGGCCAGTAATGTGATTGATTCCTTTCAGGGAATACTTTCATCTAATGACAGTTGGCAAAGTGAGTTGGGAGGGGCATAAAGGATTCTGATTCTCTGGCGTGTGCTGAATAGCCGAGTACGTGGCAAGAGTCTTCCTGTGTATTTGAGTTTCTGTGTATAAAAACTCTGCCAGTTGGAAACTATGAACTTGTATGTCAAGCTGGGAAAGGAGTTTTAAAATGTTACAGCTGCATTTCTGTTACGCTTATAATATTAGATGTAAATGTGAAATCTATCTAAAACATTGCTCCTAATTCAGTGCAACGACAGAATTATTTTTGCTAGTGTAAACTCAGTTTGCAATGAGAGCCATTTGTTAATTTCATATCTGAATTTCATCTTAATGCTATAGTTTTCAGAGGTGGGGATAGGTATTATAAGCAGTTGTGGCATCTTTCAATTTGTTCTCTAGTATACTCAAGTGTTTCATTATATTGACAGTTTCTTGAAGCATGGCAATACTAACACGTTCTTTAAGACTGCATAGTATTTGTTTATATTTATTGGGGCTCCCAAGACCTCTAACATTTCAGGTTATGATTGTCCATTTAGGCATGGTTCAGTATTCAAAGTATTATTATATTGTTTATGAATATCACTAAGTAAACTCACCATTAGCCCCATTTAGAAATAATCTAGAATCAAATCTGTCACCGCTGAAGTTTGGGGAATGAGGGGGAAAAGGGGGAGGATGAGAAAGGGAAAAAAAGTTGCAATAAAGATGTGGAGAAAATGGTTGAAACATTGTGAGAGTGTTGATGAGTCCCTTTTCTTGTCTGAGGCTTCAGTTTCTCTCAGTAGGCCCAACTGATACTACATAGTGGTAGAAGTTGTTGATAGTGTTGATAGAGGAGATGGCCAGTAAGTTATGCCAGCAAATGCAATAGTTTTTTTTAGAGGAGCTTCTTCCATGTTGGTTATCATTGCCAGTGTTCAGGTTTATACTTGTTGCAGGAGATTTCTAGACTCAGTTAAGACAGAGGATCTTTGTTTCCCCAAATGTTTCCAGGAACACTTATAGTCATCAACCTTATAAAGTTCCATCAAACCATAAGGCTGAGCAGATACATCATTTGCAAACAATTGTGTTAAATATTCATTTCTGCAGTAAATCACTCAAGATCAGGAAGAATAAAACAAAATACATTCAGTTATAATTTTTTTTAAAATTTCAAGCTGGGGCTTGAAACTTTTTGATCCTGTTGTTACGTCTTCCACAGAATATCGCTGGGTAGTTCACAAAGGCTTCAACGGCTTTTCTCCTGGCCCAGAGCCTTTGCATGTATAACTCCTTTATGAAAGTTGACTGTTTCTTTTGGAAAACCACTGAAGAGAGAAATCTTAATTTGATCTGTGCCCCATTTCAGTTGACACAGCCTTCTAGCTTGTCTTAAAAGGTCTTCCTTGGTGGCAGAGTTTAATAGATGAAAGATTGTGGCCCTTGGATGGGTTGCTGTATCCCAGATCTGACCCAAGGGCCTGTGAGTCCTCTCTATAACAAGATCATAATCTTCTGGCAGGGACAAGCTGTCTCAAAATAGATTGAACAAAGGCCACCATGGCTTCTAGGTGTTCTCTGACCCCCTACTAGGCAAAGATTATTATGGCGATTCCTGCTTTATAGGCATAAAAGTTTAGATTTTAAAGCTGTTACCTTAGATTGAAATTGTTGGATGGAAGCAGACATAGAAACGGAAGAGTCTTCTAGGTCTGAGACCCTGCTCTATTCATTTGTTAATTGTTCAGCTGCCTGCTTCTGAAGAGATTTCAGTTCAGTGAACTCAGATCTCATTAGGATTTTAGAAGTCTGGAACCACCAGAAAGAACTGAAACATAGCATGCATCTTCATGTGACATGTTAAACAGTGCAGAAATTACATGAATAGGATCCTGCTTACAATAAGCAAAACACAGCAATATAGACCACAGTCCTTATTTGCTTCATTCGATGTGTGAAGAAACTCTGGCTCAGGAAAGCTTATTGTGTAAGAAATTAATTTGCCCTTATAATTTCTCACATGAATGTGTTTTAGTCTTCTTTTAGCTGTATAAGAGCCACTGTGTTGCAGTGGATAAAGTGTTGGACAAGGATCCTGGGAGAGCAAGGTTCGAATCTCCACTCTGCCATGGAAGCTTCTTGGGTGACTTTGGCTAGTCATGCTCTCTCAGCCCTAAACTACTTTGCAGGGTTCTTGTTGGGATTAAATGGAGGAGAGGAGAGTAATGTAAATGGCAGTACATAAGTTGTGTTATTTTCTTGCTGCCTGCTTCTCTGTCCTTCATGGTTTGAAGGCTGCAGTGTACTTAGTGATCTTATCGTCTTTGTTTTCATGTGACTTTGTAAATGTGCAGCTGGATTTAACCTGATTGTCAGTAACAAGGACATCCAGATCCCATTGACAACACTGGAAGAATAGCTTGGCAAAGCAGCACATCAAAATATTTTGGAACATTATTGAGTGATAGCAATGGGATTCTTGAATACAGGGATGTATGTCAATATGACAGCTCTGTATAAGTTACAGTTGTTAATCCATTTATTTTTGCCTTTGGTGTTCATCTGAAGGAAGCTCAAAGGAGATCCTCACCTCCTAAAAGTTCCACTGAAATAAGAGATGGCTCAAGTAAATTTGACAAGGATTAGACTAGAAAACGTTATGAACTTTGTCATCCATACAGAGTGAATTAAATCTAGTTACTGCATGTTACCTAAAAATAGTTGTTAAGCAAGTATTTTGAAAATGCGGAAAGTCTAAAAATATGGCCTAGTGCTTCTTATTTATAGAGGAATGTTCCTGGAGTTTGTCAAACTGTTTTTGAAATCTGACCACAGTCTTCTCCCAGTCCTATAGCATGGGTTGTATGAAAACTTATTCACAAAATACCAAAGCATTTATTGTTTAAATTACTGGTGGCTTTTTTCTCCATTATATTTACCAGCCTCCTTAAAAAAAAAAAAGGCATAGAAAGAGTTTGGATTCAAACATGGGTCTCCTAGGATCCTACTCTGTCCATTATGCCATGCTGGTGTAAGCATTTTCTTCTCACTGACAATGAGTGTGGGGAGACTTGTTACAAATTGTAAGTATTCTGAAATTGAAGTGTGGTACGTGAGACAAAGGTTAAGAATTGTGTAACTGTTTTATTTAATTGTATTGAATTGTATAACTGTTTTACTGTTCAATGGCTTTGCCATACCTGTAAGCCGCCCTGAGCCTGCCTTGGCGGGGAGGGCGGGGTATAAACAAAATTTTATTATTATTATTATTATTAAGAAAGATTTCAGACAGACTTCATTATGACCAGTCTGTAAATGCTGATGCAATCTTGGCAAAATTTATCCTCTCCAGTTACCACCAAGCTTTACAACACAGTGGCCTGAACAGAAACAGTGCTTGCCAACATCTTAACTATTTCTTAAGAGCTCTGTCATGTCCTCTTCATTTACATGAATAGGATCCTGCTTGCAATAAGCAAAATAGAGACCATAGTCCTTATTTGCTTCATTCGATGTGTGGAGAAACTCTGGCTCAGGAAAGCTTATTGTGTAAGAAATTCATTTGTCCTTATAATTTTCTGCTTGGCATGGGCCTTCCCATGATTTTCTCCTTGATTGTTGTTTTTCTAAGTTAGATTTGGTAAGTCTCTAATTTGCTAAACAGGCTTCTGGTCTCTTTATTACACAGCAGGACTCAGCAGTGCAGCTTTCTGAGGGGGTGACCTGGACCTCCAAGCAACATGGTGGGCCTCTTGCGCACTGTTGTCACCAGCTGCTCCAGCCCTCTCTTCAGCAATGTGATGTGTCATGAAGTGAAGACGGTCAGGACCACATGCATACGAACGTTCCGCACCTACCAGATCCTCTGGTGCCAAGCTCCTGTCAAACCAGGTATGCAGCTGCAGTAGAAATGCATCCGTTTGGACTAACAGGATGGATGTCTGCCAATCTAAAAGCAAGCTCCAGCAGTCTCAGGTAGAAAGAAATCCAGATTAGGGCTATGCAGACAAGAACAAGTTTGGCCTGTAGTTACCAGAAGAGAATAGGAAGATTGCAATGACTCTCAAAGCCCCCACCGTCATTGGCTGGCTTGGAGAAGGCATTTCTCTGTTTAAACCACTTCTCCAAGATAAGCCTGCTGGCAGCTTGGAGAATGCATTTAAGGTTAACGTTGCTTTCTTTCCCCCTCCCTCCCCCTCCCCATATATTTTCCTTCCCTCCCTCTCTCATTTATTCTATGTGACTCTTACATTAAGCAAGTTTGGCCACCCCTGGTTTTTTATCCATTTTTATCCCTGGAGTTTCCACCCATGCTGGCCAAGCATAGCACTGCCTCTTCTTTCTCTAAGCCTGGTTTCTCTCTTCCTTGTCCCAGCTGAGTTTGCATACGGCTCTAGACGGAGGCCGAGTTTGCATACGGTTCTAGCCAGACGTCCTTGCTGGCCCCCCCCCCCCCCGGGTAATGCCCTGGGCTGGCAAACCACCTGGGAGGGAGACTGCCCTGCAGCTGGTGCACCCCTCATCCTGCTGGTCTCATTGGGCTGTTGCTATCTTCTTGTGAGGTGTTCTGCCTTGTACTGGAGCAGCTGCTGCCTCTTACCCAATATGTGCTGCCTCTCCACCACATTTGCATTTCACAGATGCATCCTAGATCAGTCATGCTCAGCTTTTCCTGACCCGGGACCACCTTTAATGCTCTGGCAACAGTGTGGGGCCCACTGAGCTGCAAGCACATGGCAGGAAGCAGAAGATGTGTAGTTATGACATCACTCATGTGGAGGGCAGCTCAGATGCTCTAAAGATGTGCAGAGCATTTTTTGACAGGAAGAATGTGCTATGGGATCATTATATGAAGCCTTTAATTAAGCAGCCATCCACGTACTCCAGAAACCCTGGCTCTTTTGCTTAGCGATAAGGATCCAATATTTACCTTAGTGCTTGCAAAAATATGCCTCAATCCTTTTAGCCTTTTTAGAAGAAGAAGACTGCAGATTTGTACTCCGCCCTTCTCTCTGAATCAGAGACTAAGAGCAGCTTACAATCTCTTATATCTTCTCTCCCCTCCCAACAGACTCCCTGTGAGGTAGGTGGGACTGAGAGGCTCTCGCAGCAGCTGCCCTTTCAAGGCCAGCTATGGCTAACCCAATTCCAGCAGCTGTAAGTGGAGGAGTGGGGGAATCAAACCCGGTTCTCCCGAATAAGAGTCTGCACACTTAACCACTACATCAAACTGGCTCTCTTTTAGCCCTTACACCCAAAACCTAAGGAATAAGTATTTTCCACTGCTCAAAATTTATGGATTCATAAGCTTCTAAGGGAATGAATGGAAAGGATTGGGCTACAATGAGAGGGAGAAGGCAAGGCTAACTTTTGTGGGGAGGGGTATCTGAATCTGCCTGTACTAAAAAAGAATCCAGTGCTGAGACATCATCTCACCATCCTTCTGCAGAGTGCTCTTTTTCTGCATGCGCTATAGCAGCATATCTGCTCAAAAAGCAGCAACCCCCCCCCTGGCAAAAAAAAGCTTTGTGATCCCTCTCTGAAGGTCCCTACTCATTAACTATCAACGCACTTCACAGCAGGATCACCTGTACAATTCATGTATCTTATTCAGTACTCCTGTCTGATTTTTGTTGTAGCTCCCATTGCTACTATATCTGTTGGACAGGATGCTGTAACTAATATCAGGTGTAGACCAGGCTGTACAAAGGAGAATACAGCCACACATTACCTCCACCTCTGCATCTCTGCTACTCTTTTGTTAATATAACTTTTCCCCTGCTTTCATTTTTGATTGTCTATGAGGTACAAAGTCCTCTGAGCACATAGTATCTCTTTTTTTTTGTTTATGCAGCTCATAATGTGCAGCATGTTACAGTGTTATCTAGTCAAAAGGTACGTACAAATGTTAGTGTGTTCAAGATCTAGAGCAAATGCTGCCAATTTGGGTGGCTCTGCACGTAATTATAGTAATCATGCTGATATATTACTGACTGCTTTAAAAGGGAGAGTCAAGTTAGCCTTGCAGAAAAATAAAAAGGCATCTTGTGATGCCTTAAAGACTTAAACATGTGTGAAGCATAAGCTTTCATGGAGTAGAGCCTGCTTCATAAGATGCGTGAAATGAAACCCAAGGCAACCAAGATATAGACACAGCAGAGGGGAGAATTTGTGATGAGGCGGGCAAGGCAGTTGGCCCCTTTCCTTGAGCGCCGGGACCTCGCAACAGTGATCCACGCAACGGTCACCTCAAGACTAGACTACTGTAACGCCCTCTACTTGGGGCTACCTCTGTGCCGGACCCGGAAATTGCAGCTAGTGCAGAACGCGGCGGCCAGGCTGTTGTTGGGACTCCCGAAACGGGAGCATATATGGCCGGGACTACGTGAACTGCACTGGCTGCCGATTATATACCGGGTCCAGTACAAAGTGTTGGTCGTTACCTTTAAAGCCTTATATGGCCGAGGACCTGCCTACCTGAGGGACCGTCTTTCCCCATATGAACCCCAGAGAGCACTGAGGTCAACGGGGAAAAACCTAATGACTATCCCTGGGCCGAAGGAAGTTAAATATCAGAGCACCAGAATACGGGCCTTTTCGATCGCGGCCCCTACCCTATGGAACCGACTCCCCGAGGAGGTGCGGGCCCTGCGGAGCCTTGAACAGTTCCGCAGGGCCTGCAAGACCATCCTTTTTAAATCAGCATATTCGGACTGCTAAGAAAAATGGTAATTAAAGATCCGCCAATGCGGTCCAAAGATCTATACCGCAGTATAATTGTATCTACTAGACTGGTTTTTAATTTAATGTTTTAATGTTTTATTGTTCTATAATGTAATTCTAATGTTTTATTTATTATGGTGTGTTTTTATGGATTGCTGTTAGCCGCCCTGAGCCTGCCAAGGTGGGGGAGGGCGGGATATAAATGAAATTAATAAATAATAAATAAATAAATAAATAAATAAATGAGCGAATCCAGCAGCTGTAAAATGGAAGAAATATAGCTTCCAAGAGTTCTGTGCAGAAGTATGTAAGATAAAATTACCATACATTCTTCTGAGTGTATCTTTCCCTCTGCTGAATGTATATTTGTTTACTGAGGTTTCATTTCATCCATCTGACAAATCTGGCAGTGTGGTGTAGTGGACTGTAATCTGGAGAACCAGGTTTGATCTCCACATGAAGCCAGTTGGGTGGCCTTGTGCCAGTCACAGTTCTTTCAGAACTCTCTTAGCCCCATCTACCTCACAGGGTGTATGTTGTGGGGAGAGTGAGGGAAGGCGATTGTAAGCCATTCAGAGACTCCTTAGGGTAGAGAAAACTGGAATATAAAAACCAGCTCTTCTACTTCACAAAGGCTCATGCATCAACATACCTGTTAATCTCTAAGGTGCCACAAAACCTTTCTGTGTGTCCTCACCCCCCTAACCATAGGATACTTGAATTGGAGTAAGTATTGGGAGCTTTGCTATAGTTCAGCCATTAGCTATGCAACCTTCTTGCATACTTGTAATTCACAAGGAAAAGCCTGAAGCCTTCTGTGATTATAAGAGTTCCACTTTCAATTACATGTTTTATTGGTATGCTATCCTAGCAGCTCCACAGAAAATGCAGCTTTGCCCTGTATGAGTTTGCCAGATCTCAGCTGGACAGCAGTGTTTCAAAACTGGGAAAGCCTTTTTGCTGATACAGCTACACCAGCTGACTGTTTGCTTTTTCTGTGACAGTACAAGATTATAACTCAATAAAAGCATGAAGGGCAAACATCTCTAACAAGGGGATGACTCTAACGGAGTAACTCTTTGCAATGATTCTTACTGCTTTTCCTCAGTTTGTTCTGGCTTTGGGGACCTTAAATTAAAGCAAACAGATGAATTGATTTCATCTGTAATTATGCTCCACACACTTGCTGTGCAAAAACTAATTTTTGACATTTTATATATGAAGCATTTAAAAATAAAGTTTCTGGATTTTAAATGCCTTTTAATTGGCTTATTCTAATCCAGGGGTGGCCAAACTTGATTAATGTTAACAGCAACATAAAATAAACGTCAGATGTTTGCAAGCAGGAAGGAAGGCAAATAGATGGAGGAGAGAAGGAGAGGTGGGAAGAAAGCAACTTTAAATGCATTCTCCAATCTGCCAGCTGATATGGCTCGAAGAGATTTCAAGAGAGAAATGTCTTCTCCAAGCTAGCCAATGAGGCGGTGGGAGCTTCAAGAACCACATTTTGGGTCACCCCTGCTCTAATCAGTGTCTGGAATGTTTCTTCTGGTTACAGTGCTGCCCACCCAATTTTTGTCATGATAGGCTTTTTCTCATTCTTTCTTTGCTTGCCAAAGTCAAATTCTGGCTCAGTGAACTGAACCCATCATGTTCTCTCTGTTTCATGGTAAAGACCAAGAAAGAGAAACATTTCCTGGAACACATGTCACCTGACACTTTTGCCTGGGGAAGCTGCTTTCAGACATGTAGTGCTTGGGATATTGGAAGCACCAGGTAAAGGTAGTCCCCTGTGCAAGCACCAGTCGTTTCCGACTCTAGGGTGACATTGCTTTCACAACGTTTTCACGGCAGACTTTTTACGGGGTGGTTTGCCATTGCCTTCCCCAGTCATCTACACTTTCCCCCCAGCAAGCTGGGTACTCATTTTACCGACCTCTGAAGGATGGAAAGCTGAGTCAACCTCGAGCCGGCTACCTGAAAACCCAGCCTCCTTTGGGGATCGAACTCGGGTCCTGAGCAGAGCTTAGGACTGCAGTACTGCAGCTTTACCACTCTGCGCCACGGGGCTCTTCCATCTAAGATTATACTACCAGACAGTTATGGAGTCCTAGCAAAACATAATCTGCATTCATTTCTCAGCCTGCATCTCTGCTTGCTACAGATTGAGGTAATGGAAAGAATGTTACAAATTCTTTACAAAACTTTTTTTGTTCAGTGCTTTGCTGTGTCTTAAAGCAAAACAGAGCAACAAAGCTACTGTGAGCCCTCTCTGAAGGAGGATTGCAGGACATTAAATTCCCTGTGAGTAGATAAATAACGCAACAGGGGAGAGGGTGATAAGACTCAATGTTTCACACTAAGTTAGTTTTCTTCTGGGAAGCTTTCTTTATATTAAAAAAAAAACCATGGGAAGGAGAATTGAACAAAATAGTATCTTCTCTGTGATATGAAATGTTGCAGAATTCTCTACCATCTGAAGTTCACATTCATGCATGATCTGCATTTTGCAACAGAGTGAAGTTTTTGTAGCTATAGTAATAGTTTGTGTTGTGGGAGGGCCTCTGCTCCCTACAGGAAATTTTGTTTTGTCCTTAAAGAGCCCTGAAGCCTGACAGCCTGAGCAAAATGGGCAGGATTTTTCTGTGTTGAATCACAGCAAGGCATGTTTATACTTGTGCTGGGGATGTTTGCAGACAGTTTTCTGTGTAGCTTGGCGCACAGGCGAGTGGCAGAAGGGTGGCTCGGCATGACTAAGATTTAGCTCGGTGAAAAGTCTGGGTGAAATAAATTGTAATGAAAATTTAAAAATGTGACTTAAATTACTATGCAAATTGATCAATACTCTTATTGAGAAAATTACAAATACCCTTTCTCCAATAAACAAATCTAAATAAATCTTCAGGGGTTTTCAACATTAAATTCCTTTGCAAGTTCATCCACACCCATAAATCAATATACAGTTCTGTTTGCGTAGTAATTTAAGTCACATTTTTTATTTTAATTGGTCTCTTGGTGGCTATTGAAATAAATTGTAGGCAGAAATCAGTGGCAGATTTATTTCAAATTGGGGTTGCTGTTGAATCCCCAAGAAAAAGGTTTTTTTTAAAAAAAATCCAGTTTCCTTAGGATGCTTCATATTTTCTCTCCAGTAATGCATTATTTGTTTAATCTAGCCACAAAAACACATTTTACTTAGAACATAATAGTGTGAATGATTGACTTAAGTGGCATATACTTTGTGTAATATTCCCTTTCTTGGGATTAGCAGTCTGACAGTTTTCTTCTGTAATGGTATGGAAATAAAGCTGCATCCTGAATAAGCTTGTCCTCCTGGCCTTAATTCTAGACTTGTTTCTGTTTCATTTTTTCTCTGTTCCCTGTCCTGTCCTGCATACTCTCCAAGGTTCAACTCAATTTCCCTCTGTGCCAGCAATACGAAGAAGCTGAGTATCCAAAATATTTGCTTACTACAGCCCTTGAGTGTTTGCATGTGCATCTTTGTTTAATGACACTGGAGAGGCCAGAACTTTCTAAAAGGAAGGGCTGGGAAGCTGCAGGGCAGAGCAGTTTATTTGTGTAAGATGGAAGGGAAATATTCTTTGTTTTTCCAATAAACTGCAAAGAATAAAAATAGCATAATACAAGATATGATGGGAAGGCATAGTGGACACAGCCTCTAAGCTGAGTTAGTGTGAGCTAGCTCAGATTTTTAGCCTCCAGCTCACACATTTTTGTCTTAGCTCAGGAAAAATGGCCCCAGAGCTCATAATTTATTCAGTAGCTCACAACCGTATTGCCAGTAGCTCACAAAGTACAATTGTTGCTCACAAGACTCCGCAGCTTGGAGAGAGCATTGGACACAGCTTGTAATGATAGTGTCTTGTAGGAGAAGGGGCCCTGCCTCAGTGGAAAAGCCTCTGCTTTGCATGCAGAAGGTTCTAAGTTCAATTCCTGGCATTTCCAGTTGACAGTATTGAATGGTAGGTGATGTGAAATACTTCCACCTGAGACCTTGGAGAGCCATTGCCCATGTAAGGCAGCTTCATGTGTGACATGTTTGTTGTATTTCTCTTGAAGCAAGGAACCCAACCCCAGTGCTAGTGGTAACTTATCTTTGGCCACCAAAGGTCAATCCCACAATAACCTGTGGCTGCTGTGCCATATTTGTCATGCTGGGCTTTGAAGTGTATTTTATCCATGGTTAGAAAAGCCAGCTTTAGCTCAGTGTTTAGAAGGCATTTTCACACACACTAAATACACACTCCCAGTCCACTTTGCAACTGGATTTTAGTATTTGAAATGGCAAAATCCACTTACGAGCGGTCACTAAAGTGGATTGAAACTATGTTGTTTACCATGTGTGAAAGTGCCTTGTATATCAGCATGTTGAATTACAACAAATTTAAGCAAGCCATTTGAAAAAGAAAGGGAGAACTTATGTTCTTCTTTTTAAAAGATCCATTGCTTTGCATGTTTATTTTTAATCCTTTCCACTATTATGAGTGAATCCCCCCCCCTTTTTTTTTTACAGAGAACATTGGAATTGCCAGTGATCTAGCAAATCTGGTCTGCCTTGGTGTATTAGACCCCCTCTTTTCTTCCCCCTCCCCCCAGCACCGTGGATTTAAGGCACTGTGCTTTCCCCAAACTACTGTTATCACTTAAAGGTGTTTTAAAGTTTTGGTCTCCATACAGAGATGTGTGCTACTAATAGACAGAGGCCGTAGCTCAGTGCCAGTATGCCACCTTTGGAGCTCTCTCCCTAGGGAGATGCATCTGCCCCCTTCTGTTGCCATCTTCCCTTATTTGGTGAAGACTTCTTTGTTTTGCATAGTGTTCCTTCAGTTGTACTTCCTTCCTGCCTAAAGTTTTAATTACTGCTTTTACATTTTTACATGGATGTTAGCTCTAATAGATAAAAGTCTCTTGCATAGTGTGGATGTGTGCCTGGAGGACACGTGATCTAATGCTGTAGGCGTTGGATGGTTGACTGGGCTTTTAGTGATGTATTTCTTGTTGGTTTTAATGGTTTTTAAGATGTGATTTTATCATGTATGTTATAATTTGTTATCTGCCTCAGGGCAGAAAGGTGGGATATACGTTTTGAAAAAAATAAAATGATACACATGGATATGGCTCCAGGTGGAATCCCTGGCCTCTCCAGTTAAAGGACCTCTAGTAGGCGGAGTTGGGTGGGACCTTTTTTTTTGCCTGAGACCCTAGAGAGTTGCTGCCTTCCTAAATGGACCAGTGGTCTGACTCTGTTGTCAGAAGAAGGTGACAGAATACTCCATGTAGCGGCCCGAGTGTCTGGTTCCTAAGAACTCAACTATATTGGCTAGACTTCTTCCCCAAGAGAAATGAGTCTCAGGCCTGACTAGCAACTGCCTGTGCTGCATGTGGATCTTGGCTTCCTTGTTTCATCCTTCTTTCTCTGCCTCCTACACATTTTCCTCTGCTTTCTGTTAGCAGTTGCTTGGGGTTGTATAGTGGGCAGAGTGGCATACCTAGAAACCACTGTTCAAGGTCCTGTTTGGTCATGAACTGCTTGCGCTGAGCTCTTTTTAGAACTATAAATGTGATGTGCCTTGATTCTCCCAAGAGAGAACCACTTGCATTGTGGAAGGAATTGGCCCTCTTAATCAACAGTGGAAGCCAGTCCTCTGGTGCATCTTCAGGTGGTGGTTGAAGAAAGCAGCCTTTCTCTTAGTACTGACAAATGAGTGGGGCAGGAGGCTACTTAAGTTTACGCTTGTTATTTTGTAATGATATATTTATGGAAAGCCTAGCAAATTTAAAACCTGCATTCTCAAGGAGGTTAAATGGAGAACAAGGCCTATTCTATAGATTTATTTGCAGACTTTGTAAACTTAAAATATTGACTTATTAAGCATATTAATGCACAGAAAATTTACCTACAGGATTGTGCATGTGTGTCTTGTGAAACTCACTGGAGGGGGAGCATTGGGCCAGTCACTAGCTGCCAGCCCTATCTACCTCACACAGTGATTGTTGGGGGTGGGGGAGAAACCATGTATGCCACCTACAACACCTTTCCTTCGGCCTTGCTTCCCAGTAATGGTGAGTTCCTCCACATGTTGATAAAGACTCTTGCATAGTGTGTATGTGTGTCTGGAGGACACATGATCTAATGCACTGGATGGATGACTGGGCTGCCTTGAAGAGAAAGCATTGTGGGTAATTGTGTGCCTTGAAGAGAAAGCATTGTGGATAAACCGCTTGAGACAGTGTGCTCTCTTGCAGAGCAATATGTGTGCCACCCCCCAGACTGTCATTGTCTTTCCCTCTGAACTAGTTCTTGCCTGCTCCCAGAGTTCATTCAGGGATTCATCTGCTGGGTGGCAATGATTGAAAGCGTCCTGGGAATGTTGTTTTTGCCTTCTCAATTTAGTAAATTGTATGCCTTGCATCATTGTTTGATCTGGGGTGGCAGTGAAGAAATGAGTACATGGGAATGTTTGGTCAGCAGTGCCAAAAGGTGGGAAAGGTTGACCACAACTTTTGAGTTTACTGTGCTGGTTACTTGAGTGGGAGATGAGAGCTTTTCAGACATGCTTACTGTGTTTCCCCTTGGAAACCACTGCTGATGCTTGTTCTGTAGAAGAAAGTTGTTAGACGCTTACCTGTGCCATCTTTCCTAGTACCTCTATGCATGCAGAGAAAGGGGAATGCTACATAGCTATTAGTACGTAGTATCACAACATGGAAGGACTGCTGTCTTATGGTGCTTCAGAATAACAACACAATTATATAAATTATTTTGGAATAACAGCCTATGTGGCTTGCTGAATTTAGGTCTGTTTTCAAATGAAATTTCAGTTGGCTTTGAGTAAGTTGTGGAGTTGTAAAAATGAAGGGTTATAAGAAGAACTTTGCATTGAAAGTTGTATGCTAAATGTTCTTAGGTAATAATGGCAAGGCATCTTTTAAAGAAAAGATTGTGCACGATAGAAAATTCTGTGCATGAACCTGCCTCTTTGGAAGGTAGTTGTATGCTTTGGAACACAAGCTTCTGGGGCAAAGTTCTATGCTTGCCAATGTGCTCAAGGTTATACTTATTTATGGAGACTTCCAACCTGATCCCATGCATGGTTGCTTAGGAAGTAATTCAGTGGTGCTTACATTTAAGTAAAGGTGGGTGGATTGGACACTTTAGGAGGACACTCTTTTTTACATTTTTTAAAAATTACGTCTGTCACCTGTTGATAGTGAAGTGAACTAATAATATGAATGTACACACACAAATGTATACTCTCTGTAGCCCCTTTTAATATTTCCAGAAAGATTCCATTCCATAGGTGGTCGTCACTTACAGTGGAATGTTAGAAGAAAAACTATGACAAAATAATTGCCACCTGCTTCTCTCTCTGTTTACAGGTATCCCATATAAGCAGGTGACAGTGGGCGTTCCCAAGGAGATCTTCCAGAACGAGAAGAGAGTTGCCTTGTCACCTGCCGGAGTTCAGGCACTGGTTAAGCAAGGCTTTAACGTGGTGGTGGAATCAAGTGCAGGCGAAGAGTCCAGATTCTCTGATGACCATTACAGAGATGCAGGGGCTCAGATCCAAGGAACCAAGCAAGTGTTGGCTTCTGATTTAGTTCTCAAAGTAATTATTATTCCTTTTATCCCACTAATATTTAACCCTGTCGTGTGAACATAGCCTTTCAATGGAAATATTTTACGGTGCCTCTTTTTCTGACTTAATAAAGGTAATCTTTATCCAAGGGGCTGTGACTGAGTAGGTAGAGCGCTTGCTTTGCATACAGGAGGTCACAAGTTCAATCAAATTTGGATCTGGTAATAAGTGATGTCAAAGACCCTGGGGCAGGAGTGTCGAACTCTTGAGGGCCGGATCTAACATAAATGAGACCTGGCTGTGTTGGGCTGGGCCATGTGAGTACCTATTTAAGATTAGGTAGTAGAGATATAAACTTTTTAAAGGACACAGACAAACATGACTAAAGTTTTTTTAAAAATCGTAAAATAAAACATGCTTAAGACATTAGCACTTGTTAGTCTTAAAGGTGCTTTTTGTGTATTTCTCCCATGGGATCCAGGGAGCTGGGCAAAGGAAGCTCTGGCTCTTTCCCTCCCTCCCCAGGGGACCAAGATGGGAAGGAGCCTCAACCAATGGAGAAAACTGAGGTTTTATTCTCTAGCTCCTGTGCGACTGCAAGCCTTGCAAAGCAAGCTGAGATGCAGAAGGAAGCAAAAGAGGGGGAGAAGGAAGCAGACAAGAGCCAGTTGCTCGGGGGGCTGATAGGAGCCCTCTGGGGGCCTGATTTGGCCCCTGTGCCACATGTTTGACACCTCTGCCCTAGAGGGCTACTGCTAGCCTGAGTAGACAATACTGCCTTTGATGGACCAGTGGTCCAATTTGGAATAAGGCAGCTTCCTGTAACTTTCTTTTCTGTACAAATTCAGGAGATTTTTGTAACCTGATCAGTGTTTCTTTTAGCTTGCATTTATGGACCTAGAGCAAAGAAAACAGGAAAGTAGTGTTTGCAGTACAGTCTTAGTTTTTAAGTATCACAGGAGAAAGTTTGTGTAATTCTTCATGAAGGAGTTGTCATTTTCTAGAAGGCAACTGGGTTCTGAAGTACAAAGAAGGACCTGTTCTCTGCATGGAGGATTAAATCCTGGTGATATTAAAACTAGCAAACCAACTCATTTTGTAAGTAGGGGTTTAGAGATTTTAAATTAGTAGTGTTGGTCCAAAGCAAGATCCATGAAAATGAAATTAATATAAGAAACTTTATTAGCTCCAATCAGAAGTAATGTGCAAAATTGTGCAAACTTTTGAGTTCTCCAGAACTCTTCATTAGGCTGGATGCTTTTAAAAGAAGTGGTGGTGGAGAAAAGCAGATGTTTTAGGTTCTGGGCTTAAGGCATCTTATCTGTATCCTGCATAGAATGCCAGGTAGCTTCTATGTAAGCTGATAGTTTGCCCTACTTACTGCTATAGCACGTGATTGCCAGGTTGGCCCAAGGTAAACTCTTTAGTTCATGTGTTGTGGCTGCTTTGTATTCCAGGAGTTGCATTATATAGGGTGACTTGTCATGTTGCTTACCAGCATCCTGTGGAGAGTTTCTCTGCACCTGGGCCCTATAATTGTGTAACCATTTCTATGTCTGTGACTATTGCAGCCCTTATAGTCCAACTCTATGTCTCTGTATACTTTTCCCAAGAGGTGTGTATCTGTTTCTCTCAAATATTATTTGTTCTGTGGTTAGACAGTCTGTGAATATGATGAATATGTGAGCCTCTGTGTTCCCTCATAACAAAGCTTGAGTCTGTTTTGCTAGCTACTTTTTGCTAACTGAAGTAATTTTGGGACAGAAAGTAACTATCTTTCAAACACATGCAATGTTGTAAATATTAGAGAGAGAGTGCAGTGCTGCTATTACATATGGCAGTATGATTCTGGTTCACACGCAAGGGCCTGGGATGAAGGTAGAATCACAACTGCTGTGCCAAAGTCCTTCGCTCCAGCTCAGTCCCTTCCTTTTCTAAACCAGCAAATGCACTGAGGTATTTCACAGTGACAATGTCTTTGAACAGAAAGCAGATTTCAGCGGCTTTAGCACAGATGGATTTACTTTGAGGCAAATTACCCACTGCGCAAAGTCCGTTCATGCATTGTCACTTGGAGGAGAATTGTGTGTTAGGGCTTTACTTTCTTAAGCCTGAATCTTCAGAGACTTGAGCATGAGTATATGATAAACTTGATGACTGCTGAAGTCTTGTTTGAAAATTGCAAAATGGCTGAGAGCATGAACAGGGGAAGACCCAGGTCAAATATTGCTTCGTTCTGGTATTCGCCAGCAGTGGAGGGCTATCTGCTTCCTCCTCCCAATGTGTAATACCAGGGATAAGACCAGTTTACGTGGTTATTTGTAAAGAAGGCAGAGAGGATATATATCGAGAACCATGGCAGCTAATAGTCTTATCTATGACCCAGTTCAAAAATTGCCTCTGCCTTCGATTCAATTGGTTTTAGACTGTTTGTTTATATATTGGAAGATTTCTGTTCTGCCCATCCCAGAGCTCAGGGCATTTTACAGTAAGAACATATACAATTGTGTTTTCCCCAACTGGCATATTTAACAATTAGTCTTTATCTCAAAAAGGCCTCCTATGAACATAGAGCTTATTCATTGCTGTGGGGTATCTTGTTTTTTTGTTTTGTTTTCAGGTGAGGGCTCCCATGTTTAATGCTGCACTCGGCATGCATGAAGTGGACCTCTTCAAGCCATCCTCCACCCTGATCAGTTTCATCTACCCAGCTCAAAACCCGGACCTTCTGAGCAAGCTGGCGGAAAGGAGGACGACGGTCTTGGCCATGGATCAGGTTCCGCGGGTGACCATCGCTCAGGGATATGATGCTCTCAGCTCCATGGCCAACATTGCTGGGTATGGATTAATTAAAACGAAGCTTTTACTGCTCTTGCTTAATGCCAAATGAGCAGCTTTTGGAAACAAGCAGAATTTGTACCCCCTCAAAAGTGTGCATTTGTATCCGTTTCCTTGAGCCAAAAAGGCTGTGATCTTGCTCTACTCAGCCATGATATTGATATAGTGCCATTTCATGCTGCTGTTTCTCTAAGCTGGTCATGGTTAAATATATCAGTCTTTCCCTTTCTCTATTTTATGCTCACAACAACCCAGTGAGGTAGGTTAGGCTGAGCCAGAGTGACTGACCCAAGATCATCTAGTGAGCTTCCGTGGCAGAGTGGGGATTTGAACCTGGATCTCCAGGCTGGCACTCCGACCACTACACTAAACTGTGATCACGACTGGTTGCAATTGACAGGCAGTCTCATCAGGCAAGTGCATGAAAAGCCATGCCTGTCAAATGGTGGTCTTGAATATCTAAAGTCCAGTTGTCCCTTTCTAGTGGGGCAGAGGGAATTCAAGTGCTCAAAAGAAACCAAATGACATCTTCTGGCACTGTAAAAATGAGCACATCTTTATTCCACCATACCGTTTTTGTGACCCACCACTGTGAAATTTTAATAGTTGGAGATTGAAACAGACAGTCTCATTGGGAGCATAAACATTTATTAATCATGGCTCCCTTAGACCCAAGGCAATTTTTAAGTGGAGTGAGTGGGGAAAAAAAGACAGAAAGGTGCAGAAATGAGAAGTATAATGAACTTGTACTTCTATTTCTTCTCCCCATTCCAACCTGTATCATCGCTGCAGTGGTTTTTGGTAGAGAGCCAGCGTGATGTTGGTGTTCCAGTGCGTTGGGCACAAGGACCTGAAAGTCCTGGGTTCAGATCTCTACTGGGCCGTGAGACCTCATGGGGTGATGGTGGCCCACTCATAGACACTCTGAGCTGTCTCACAGGGTTTTAAAAAATAAAATGGTGGAGAGACATATGCCACTCTGAACTCCTTAGAGGAAGGATGACTTTAAAAATGTGCAGAGAGGTTACCTGTGTTTTTGATCAGTCCAATATGCAGGCCTGTTTAAATTGGCCACTGTGCTGTTCTGCAAGGGATCAGTAGATAGGAGCCAAGGCTAGGAAGACTAGGATTGCGAATATTGTAGACTGCATGTAGACAACAGAAATGCCAAGCAAGCATCACTGCTGGCTGTATAATCTCCCTTTTGGGGAAACCTTAGGTTGGGAAATGTTCCTGACACTTCTGTTCTCCCTTTCTTTCCCCTCTTAGCTACAAGGCGGTTGTACTAGCAGCCAATCATTTTGGCCGTTTTTTCACAGGCCAGATCACAGCAGCTGGCAAAGTCCCTCCAGCTAAGGTAAGGGGGAAGAATGTGTGATGGTGCCAGTGAATTGGCAGATGCTGTTACCAGCTAACAAAACGTGTCTGAGTGTTCTTTGCGGCTTTGTGGTTTTTAATTGCAATAGTGGTTTGACTGGGTTTCTGGTCTGCAAAGTTAGGGGCTGTCAGCTAGCCAAATGTAGCTTCTTCTGATGTCATCCTTAAGAGTGCGAGTGATGCCAAGTACCTTATTAACATCTAGCAAGATGCACCTATAGGTTGTAAAATTGCTGACTTTAATACAACATTTGGCTTGTTGCTCCTAGACGAACTAGAAATGCAGCCTTTGGCATACGCTTTCTCTCTCTACCTCATACTGCTTCTTAACTTATTCTAAGCAGATTACTAAGTATATCAGAAGATAGATTTTCGCAGCTGTTCAAATGGGAGTCTATCACAGGTGCATAACATTTTGCAGCTAAAAGAGTGATAGCTCTGCTGTTACCTTCTAATTAAAGAGGTGGTGTCTCCACATGATCTATATTTTTGGAGCAAAGGAAGAATTAAAAGATTTTTGGACTCAGAAAAGTAATTATATTCAAAGGTCATGTGATGCAGGATGTCTATACTATCTGCATCACAGTTGTGTACTCTGTCAGAGTATGGTTATCTTAATATACATCCCTCGTAAAAGTCTAGATGGTAAGACACTAACAGTGCTATCCTAAGGAGAATTATTCCAGTTTAAGACCATTCACTTCACCGGGATTAGACTGGAGTAGCTCTGTTTAGGAGTGTGCTGTAAGGCAAGTCAATATAAAGGAACGCCTACAGCGAGGAACAGTCAAGTATGAGCAGTTATCAGAAAGCTCTCTAGGCGGAAGGATACCAGCGAATTGAGTAGAACAAACACGTTATGCTCCACCAATTGTACTGTTATAATTATACTGAAACAGAGAGCTGTTTCTTAATCATTCTCAAGGTTTCTTTTCTGGTAACTGAATAAGGGAAGTCCAAGGAAAGATGAGGCACTGTAATTACTATTCAGCATGTTTATCCCAATGGGAAACAAGAATCCTCTCTGACTAGGCTGAGATAGCCCTCTTGTGTTTTGGAATGTATAATTTTAACGTTAAGAGGAAAGACCTTCAACCAAGTTTGAGATTCAGGAGATGGTTATCCCATTTCATCTTGGAGGGCCACCCCTGCTACACAATTTGGAATTCTGCAGATGAAATGTAGGAATTTAAGGAGGATTGAATCCAAGGCCTCCCCTATTTTATCAATCCAGATACCAGCCCCATATAAACTTTGTGTGGCCACCTTAATGTTTACAGTTTGATGGTGGCTGGGGTATACTGAGCTCCAGATGAATAAAAGAAACAACCAATAATATTTGATGCCTCTGTAGCCAATCTTTTTACATGAAAAGCTTGCACTGACCAACCTCTGGTCAAACCAAACCCCTAAGTATTTAAAATAGAGGACCTCCTCAATATCATTTCCATTAATTTTCCACTTGTGGTTTACTTGAGATTTCTTCCCCAAAACCTCCCCTCTCCCCCATGATCTTGGATTTTTGATAGTTAACTATCAGGCGTTCTTCCAGACAGTGTGAGACAAAAGCCTTTATCAGAGAGGACCATCCTGATGTTTTTCTTGATAGAACTGCATCATCAGTAAAAAGTAGGATAGAAACTTTAACGTTAGCAATGAATGAAGAATAACAGTCCTGGGCAGAGATAGCAGAAATAATACCATTGATTAAATCAAATAATCAAGGGGCCAGCACATACCCCTGATGCACTTCCTGCTGTAAAGAAACTATATTGGAAAGTTGTCTAACCCATAGTGGACTTGTACAGTGGAATCAGAATACAGAATCTTGGTTAAAGCCAACAGTCCCTGGTCAATAGATGTTAATTTAGCTTGTATCATAGTCAGGCGCAGGGTATGGTATTGAAAACTGCCTTCAGATCCATGAAGGCCGCAGCAAGGATTCTCTGACTCTTGGTTGTATATTTATTAAGAATTGTAATGTCAGAAGATGATGTACCAGCTCCTTGCCTAAAACTGACTTGTTCGCTTCCCAGGATTTTATTAGTCTCCTACCAGTCCACAAGTCGGTAATAAAGGATCAGAGCGTGAAGCTTTCCTGACCGCTGATAAAAGGCTAATTGGCCTGTAGTTGGATGGGTCCACTTTGTCTTCCTTCTTATAAACTGGTATTAGGAGGATTTTTTTTTTGGAGCAGGAACTCCTTTGCATATTAGGCCACACACCCCTGGTGTAACCAATCCTCCAAGAGCTTACAAAGCTCTTAGTACAGGCCCTGCTGTAAGCTCTTGGAGGATTGGCTACATCAAGGGTGTGTGGCTTAATATGCAAAGGAGTTCCTGCTACAAAAAAAAGCCCTGGGTATTAGCATGTCTCCTAGTGGGTGGCATAATTCCTGTGGCATTTATCTGAGTGAATACAGTTGCCAGTATATCCTTCTACCATGAAATATTTTTGAAGAGTTCTGGGGGAATTAAATCTGTGCCGGGGACTTTCTTCATTTGAGAAATTAGAAAACTAACTCTAACTCTAATAATTCTAATCTAGTTTTTTGATTTCAGCTGATCGGACAGGGGGCCAACTCCGGTAGTTCAGCTTGGTTCCAATTACTCTGATAATCATAGTTACTACAAGAACTAGCGAAGATATTAGCAAAGTGTTCCTTCCAGGTATGCAAGGAGATATAAGACAAAAGTGGGCTCCTAGGATGTTAAAACAGAGCTAGCTAGCTTCCAGAATTCACTCAGATTTCTGTTACTTCTGGCAGTTCTGATTAGTATTTGCCAATTAGTGAGGCAAAATTTTTTACTTTTGCATACAGCTACTTTCACTCTCCGTTCTTTTTACTGCATTTTATCTGCAATTATAGTTGGTGATGCTGTGTTTTTTTTTTTAACCTTACATGCTGGTGCTAAAATTTTGAATTTGAATGATTGTATGCTTTTTAGGACTGTCTTGTGTTAATTCACCTTCCAAGCAGGGCTAGCCCTAGCCCTTCTGGCGCCCTAGGCAGCACAGCTCTGTCCCCGCCCCAAGCCACCAGGCCTGGCACCTACTCGCAAGTAGCCCCATGCCTGCTGCCTACTCGCGAATAGGCACGGGGCTACTCGTGAGCAGGCGCTGGGCCTCGGCGATCGGGGCGGCAGGAAGGAAGGAAAGGAAAGGTGCGGCCACGGTGATCGGGGAGCAGGCAGAAAGGGAGGGAAGGAAAGGTGCACAGTGGTGGTGATTGTGGAAGGGGGCAGACAGAAAGGAAGGGAAGGAAAGGAAAGGTGCAGTGGCAATCGGAGGGGGGGGCGAGCAGAAAGGAATGGAAGGAAAGGGGTGGTGGCAGTGATGGGGGGCAGGCAGAAAGGGAGAGGAAAAAAGGAAAGGTATGCCGCCGTGGTGATCGGGGGGGGGCGAGCAGAAGGGAAGGAAAGGTTCCGCGGTGGCGTAGGGGAGAGAGGCAGGCAGTCGGCATGCAAACTAGGCATCTGTCATGGGTGGAGGGGAGCCTAATTTGGCACCCCTCCCTCCCAGCACCCTAGGCAAGCACCTAGTTTGCTTAGTGGGTGAGCCGGCCCTGCCTACAAGCTGGCCTCAGATTCAGCAGGAGCTCATAGGACTGCAGCTCCTGAACCTTTCTGAAAAGCCCCTCCTCCTCCCCACCTACCTTGTCCATTGGATAGTAGGCGCAGTGGCATAATAGTCTCTGGATTAGGAGAGCGGGCAGCCAGCCACCAGGGGCTTTGCCATGCCCCCAGCACCCCTCATTAGCCCCTGGAGAAGCCCACGCTGCCCTTTCTCCACTTCTTTTGACTGGGGTGGGGGGGCTGGATCTCTAGCCAGCCCAAACAGGTCTTGCTTGCCCAGAGCTCTCCTTTCTTGTGTCGGGTTGCTTTTGGTTGGTGGGGTGGAGGGTGTCATATGCTAATGAGTTACGCTAATGAGCTCCACCACCTATTTTTCTACAAAACGACCCCTGCCTCCAAGGATCCATATTGGGACTGGCGCTTTTGAATTTGGGGAACAGTGGTGAACAGTAACACCCCCAGCATTTGGTTATGCTAGCAGATTGTTCAGTGGTGAACTCCAAATTGGATTCACCCATTCATCAGTATGGGTGAATGAGGAACCAAGTGGCAAGTGAGATACCATGTATATCTACGGTGATACTTGTTGATGGCAAAAGTCCTGGCTGCACACTGCATGCTGGTAATATCTGCAACTAGTCGTGACTATCCAGAGAAAGATCTAGAGGTCTTAGTGGATGGCTTGATGAAAATGTCAATCACTGTACGGCAGTAATGGAAAAACAGCAAAATCAGTTTTGGGAATGAATGATTAGGAAAGGTATTGATGGCTAGTATAGAGATCTGTAGTGTAGTCACATTTGGCATATGTCTTGCTACTCTGATTTTCGTTTCTGAAAAGATATCATAAGAACTGAAAAAGGCAGGAAAAAAAGTATTCAGAACTGTTAGAGGGAAAGAGAACAGGATTCTAAAAATGGAGTTGTGTGAATCAAATGGTTTGGAAACTTTCTTTCTCCCTCAGATGAGAGCTCAAGGTCACCCAGGAAATTGGTAGTAGATTCAGGATACACAAAAGGAAGTACTTTTAATCAAATGCGTAATTAAAATGAATTTTGCTCTTGTGAGATATAGAGGGTGGCTGCCAGCTTAATGTCTTAAAAAAGAGTATTGAACATACGAAGCTACCTTATACTGAATCAGACTCTCGGTCCATCAAAGTCAGTATTGTCTACTCAGACTGGCAGCGGCTCTCCAGGGTCTCAAGTGGAGGTTTTTCATGCCTACTTGCCTAGACCCTTTTTAGTTGGAGATGCCGGGGATTGAACCTGGGACCTTCTGCTTCCCAAGCAAATGCTCTACCACTGAGCCACCGTCCCTCCCCTGAAGGAAAAATTCAAGGAGAAATAGGTCTATTGATAACCATGAGCAGTAACAGCTGATGGAACCAGCATGTTCCATGGAGGCAGTGTGCTTGGAATACCAGCGTGGTGGTGGGAAGACCATTATTTCTCACATGCATCTGCCTGGCCCCTGTTGGAAGCTGGATCCTGAACAGAGTAGGAATCCCTGATCAAATATAGCAAAAGTGTTTTGTGCTCTTATCAAGTAGGGTAAGGAAGCAGAGGGGCTGTGGCTCAGTGGCAGAGCATGTGTGGCATGCAGAAGGTCCCAGGTTCAATCTCTGGCATCTCCAGTGAAAAGGGTCAGTTAGTAGGTGATGTGAAAGACTTCTGCCTGAGACCTTGGAAAGCTGCTGCAGGTCTGAGTAGACAATACTGACTTTTGACACACTGAATGTCTGCTTCAGTATAAGGCAGTTTCATGTGCTCATGTAAAGACTGACATTCAATAGGTGCAGGTTTTTTTTTTCTAGTTGCAGCATTCTGATGTCAGACACACTTGTCATTTTCCTAACTTCCTCATGCCTCTCATGGGTGGCTTCTTTATGTGCTCAAGAGCAGACTCTGGAGTACAAAATAAATGTTACCGCAGTAGTTGTGAAGGCTGCATGCCTGTATTTTCTGCTTGTCTTTCAGATTGCATGATTGTAGTAACTGGGAGAATTTAGCCTTCAGTTTAGTGTGTTTCTAAAGGAAAGCGGTATGTAATGCAGTGCGTGTGAGGTGTGTAGTGCATGTATTCACAGCTGAAGCATTGAAGTCCAGGATCTTTGGGATTGTTCAGAAGGATGGCTCAGATCTTGACCTTGTGGGAAAAGTGGATTTAGATGTGTAGGATCTGCATGACAATTTTATAAAAGTCAGGACTGGGTATTCTGCTAGCCAGTCATTTTGAGCCAATGGAAGCTGAATTCCACAACAGTATAAACTTATTCAAGTTAAGTAAGCTTGCGTATATTTCCTAAATTGGCATAGTTAATCCTGCTGCTTCTGCACCTGATAAGAAAAATCCTGTTGGGCTCTCCCTACACCTTCAGAGATCTTAGTTGGCCTTGTGCCTGCACATCTGGAAACCTGTTGCAACTCTATTTAAGAAAAAGAGTTGGATTGCCAAGATTTGAATTTTACACGCAGTATCCTTGCAAGGAATCACAGAAACAGACAGCCCTGCACATGTATTACAAGGAGAGGTGATCATTTGTAGTCTCTGGCATTGTATTCTCTGGCATATTTTATGATCCTCAGTTCTTGCTTTCTCAGAGCCAAGTCTCACAGTGCATGTTGTAATATTGGGTCCAGGTTGGAGCTGCACGTGGAGAATTCCCAGGACATGCAGCTTTAGAGTTATGCAGATAACTTCCTGCTTGGGCTGTTTGGTCTCTGAAAAATGATGGGGGTGGCAGGAGACCCTCCTTTCCCCATGCTGCAGTACCAAGCTGAATTGGGCTCCCCCAGGCTTTAAAAATTACTTTCCCTGGACTTCCGGGGTTGGAAAATGCCAAGCTGAACTGCTTCTCAGAAGGGGAGCAGGCTGGAACTTCTGTTCGGGGTAGTGGAAGGCAATCTAATGCCTACTGCTTACTTTTCTCAGTCAGAGATCAGTCCAAGATATGCACAGGAAACTTTGAGGAGATTTACCTTGGCTAAAAGGGAGTCCTGGGGGGTGCTCCTTTGAGGCTTTGAGGGGTCTCTGGAGACGAGTTGCATTTTCATCATCTGCAGAAGTTTCCAGAGTCATTTATTTGACATAAGCTCGACAGGATCCTAATCTTCTTTGATACTGCTAAACATCTAAAGCTATACAAGACCGGTGTTGATCTGGATAACTACAGAAAAGGTACAGATTGCTATCTTTCATTCCGGGACTAATTAAAGTTAAACAAAATAAAATCAGAAGGTGGGAAATTAAAATCTAGAAAGCTTGGAAGAAGAAGGGGAGAAGGGGCGAAATTTAGACTTTGTAAATTTAAAGGACAGTGCTAAAAAGTGGAAAGGAATTTATTGTTTTGTCTACTTGCGGTTTTGGAGAAAAAGCCCCATTGTCATAGATTTGCAGCTCCCACAGCCAACACAGGAAATACGTCAAGTATTGTGAGATCTCTCTAGCAGCGAAAACAGGATTTGGTGGCAAGCAAAGCAGGAAGTATCGGATGGAAAAGGGAAATCATTGAAGCAGCCACCCTACTCTAAAACTATAATATCATAGAAAAACATCGGCGGCCATTGCTAGGAGGCTAAAATTTAAATAAAACTTTTAAAGTGTTTGGGACATTAAAAATTGGTGGAGCCGACAGAGGTGACGATTATAAGGTAAATACTATTGGACATTACTGTTAATAACCATTTTAGAAGCCTCTAGAGAAAAAAGGAAATTTTTTTTTAAGTGAGGCAGAAAGTCGCGACCGCCATTTTGGAGAAAATAAAAACTTTAAAAATTAATATCTGTGCCCAGGAGGCTCTGAGGACAGCGAAATTAGGCTTATTGAAAAAAGCAAGCCTCACTCTTTTAAATCTGATAGTTGAAATTTAATTTGGTGATGTCAAAATTTTTGGTGTTTTTGCATGTCAGATCACAAGCAAACCCGAGCAAGGACTGCTTCACTGGAGAAAATGCAGGACCAATTAGATGAAGCCAGGATAATGAAAGGGATAAAGGAGATGATAACTGCTTCCAAAAAAGAAATTAGAAAAGATATTGAAGAGCTAAAAAAAGATATAGAGGATCTCAGAAATGAGACTGTGGTGACATCAAAAAAAGTGCAAGAGGTGGAAGGGAGAGTAAAAGTACATGGTTCCACCTTGTTAAAAATAAAAGAAAAAGTGGCAATTCATGACTGCAAATTGATAGGGACCCAGATACATCTGAGAGGAGTACCTGAGGATGAAGAATCTGAAAAGATTGCAGCAGAAATCTTTCGAGGGAGCAAATAAACCTGGAAAATATTTGGCCTGACAACTGAAGAAAAAGAAAGTAAAATTATTAATAAAATTGTGGTGGATGGAAGAGAGGTAGTAGATCAAGAAGGAATAAAAAGAGAATTCTTTAAGTATTATGCCAAATTATTTAAGGGTGTTAAAGAAAGAAAAGATGGAAGAGTATTTACAAAAGATTAAAATGGCACCCTTAACAGAAAATATGGGAAAAGTTTTGAATGATCCAATTGAAAAAATAGAAATTGAAGCAGCAGTTAATGCAATGGAAAATGGAAAAGCACCTGGGCCAGATGGTTATACAGCTAAATTTTTTAAAACCTTCAAAGAGAAGTTAATACCGAAACTTTAGAAATTGATGAATATGATAAGAATAAAAGGGAAAATACCAAATACATGGAAGGAAGCTGTTATTTCGTTGATTCCAAAGGAAGATAGAGATGTCACAAATGTAAAAAAATTATAGACCAATCTCACTATTAAATAATAACTATAAAATATATACAAGAATCTTGGCAGAACGGCTTAAACAACATTTGACAAATTTTATAAAGGAAGATCAAGCGAGGTTTCTCCCCAAAAGGCAAATAAGAGACAATATTAGAACTGTTGTAAATATTGTAGAATATTATGAAAGACATCCAGAAAAAGGAAGTAGCATTATTCTTTGCGGATGCAGAGAAAGCATTTGATAATTTAAATTGGGACTTTATGTTTGCAGTAATGGAGAAAATAGAGTTTGGGGAAAACTTTATAAGGACGATAAAAGCAATATATACTGAACAACGTGCAAGGCTATGTATAAATGCAGATCTTACAGAAGACATGCTAATTAGCAAAGGTACAAGACAAGGCTGTCCGCTTTCCCCACTGTTGTTTATAATGACTCTTGAAATCTTACTAATGCAAATCCAAGAAGATAAAGAAATAGAAGGATTAAAAGTAAAAGGATTTATTTACAAATATAGAGCATTTGCAGATGATATAATGTTTATAAATGAAAATCCCATACGAGTCACACATTTGTTGTTTGCTAAAATACAAGAATATGGGGAATTGGTGGGACTTTGTATTAATAAAGAAAAATCAAAACTTCTATGTAAAAATATGCAAGTAAATTAAAGGAATTGTAGAGGCTAACGGGTTGTGAAGTTACTTCTAAGGCAAAATATTTGGGTATGGAGATAACGAAGAATATTGATTTGTTAAAAAATATGAGAAGCTATGGCATCAAATGGATGAAGATATGTTAAAATGGAATAAACTTAATTTGTCATTGCTGCAATTAAAATGAATATTGTACCAAGAATAATGTATTTGTTTCAAACTATCCCGATTGTGAAAGACAGTGAACAATTTAATAGATGGCAAAAAAATTTTTCAGAGTTTGTGTGGGCTGGGAAGAAACCAAGGATTAAAATGAAAATTTTAACAGATGCAAAAGAGAGAGCTGCATTCCAATTACCTGATTTAAAATTATATCACAAAGCAGTTTGTTTAGTGTGGATAAAACAATGGATGATGCTTTAAACAAAAAACTCTTAGCGTTGGAAGGTCATGCAAATAAATTTGGCTGGCAAGCTTATATGTATTATGGAAAAAAAATGGGTGATTTTTTCTCTCACCATTATATAAGAAATAATTTGCTAAATACATGGATGAAATATAAGAAATATGGAGATGAGAGAAAACCGTAATGGATAGTGCCAGCAGAAGTAATAAAAATAACAGCTGAGACGGGTGAAGAAAAGTGGTTGTCATATAATCAACTATTAAAAATACAAAGTGGCAAAATAGAATTGAAAACTGCTGAGGAGCTGAATAATAAATATGATTGGTTCCAAATGCAACAGATAAAGAGCTTGGTGGATAATGATATTAAAACGGAAGGAATAAGGAAAGAGCAAACAGAAATGGAAAAAGTTCTGCTTGGAGACAACGAAAAATTAATTTCAGAACTATATAAATTACTTTTAAAATGGTCTACGGAAGATAAAGTAGTGAAATCTCAAATGATTAAGTGGGCAATTAATGTAAATAAAGAAATACAGATGGAAACTTGGAAATATTTGTGGAAGAACTCTATGAAGCTTTCGACGTATCATAGTATTAAAGAGAACTGTTTTAAAATGATGTATAGATGGTATATGACTCCTAAAAAGTTGGCAAAGATGAACAATAAGATGTCAGACAGATGTTGGAAATGTAAAAAACATGAAGGTTCTTTCTACCATACGTGGTGGACTTGTGAAAGAGCAAAAAAGTATTGGCAGATGATTCAACAAGAAATTTCTAGGATCTTGGGATATGAATTTAAGAAAATTTCAGAGACTTTTCTGTTGGGATTACAAATGGAAAAATTTCCAAAAGAAGATAGAACTATAATTTGGTACTTGCTTTCAGCTGCTAGGACATTATATGCGCAGTTGTGGAAGCAAGAAAAAATACCAGAGAAATGGGATTGGATTGTAAAAGTTATGACATGGAGTGAAATGGACAAATTAACAAGAATTTTAAGAGACTATGACTTAGTAGTTTTTAAGATGGAGTGGAAAAAGTTCAGAAGATATGTAGAAAAAGAGTGGAAAATAAAAGGACATTGGACAATTTTTGATAATGATTAAGTCTTAGAAGGAAGAAGAATGTAAATTTTTGTTTTTACTAGTTAAGGGTACCTTTTAATGTTAGTATTATAAGTAAATAACACCGGTGGGGGTCAAGTAACGGGGGAAGGGGTGGTTAGAAAGTAATATATGGGATAGATAAAAAGAAGTTATTAATGATGCAGGAATAAGATATTGTTGCCATATGTTACTAAATAAAAATTGTTTTAACAAAAAAAAATTACTTTCCCTGAAGCAGAGAGCCAGTTTGGTGTAGTGGTTAAATGTGCGGACTCTTATCTGGGAGAACCCCACTCCTCCACTTACAGCTGTTGGAATGGCCTTGGGTTAGTCATAGCTCTCAGAGGAGTTGTCCTTGAAAGGGCAGGTGCTGTAAGAGCTCTCTCAGCCCCACCCATCTCACAGGGTGTCTCTTGTGGGGGAAGGAGAAATAGGCAATTGTAAGCTGCTCTGAGTCTCTGATTCAGAGAGAAGGGCAGAGTATAAATCTGCATTCTTTTTCTTCTTTTTTCTTTTTCTCCTCCTCTTCCTTCTTCCCTGCAAGAAAATGGTGGGAGTGGCAGGAAACCCTCCTTTCTCCATGTTGCAGTACCAAGCTGAATTGGGCTCCCCCAGGCTTTAAAAATGGCTTTCCCTGCAGCTGCCCTGTGGCTGCAGGAAAAACAAGTTAGCCTGTTTTAAAAATGTATTATGTATTTTGGCCCTTAGTGTGTTCAGGTTCCAAAGTCACTTGTCTCTTTTGCCTTGGGTCTCCTTCCTCCCTGGTTTCCCTATTCTCTGGTAAGGATTAGGAACTCTTTTGTGGCAGGGACCTGTCTAGTTTTGCCTGTGTGTCTCAGTAAGGAACCATTTATCCTGATGGTGCTCTGTAAACAAGCTTGGCTTTATCACTGCCTGCACTTCTAGAGGTCTTCAGGTGGGTCTGAACTGACAGTCTTGTTCATACCATAGGCTGTATGGGCCAATGGTGTGCCTCTTGGCTTTCTGCATCCACCCAGACAAAGGCCCGGCTGTCTTCTGATAATGATAGAGTGTTTGTAAACATTGTAGAAATAACGGGCAACTTTTGGATCTCTGATCTTGAATTTTGTGTGGTTTTGGTTCTCAACTGCAGTCAACATCTGATCCCTTCTGCAGCACATTAAGGCCATTTATTTGGGAAAAGATTTTTCTCTCAGGTATTTTTCTGCATAGCTGTGGAGTCTCCCAATCACTTTTTTCCTTGCTTATTTGGCTTTTATCTATACTAGGTACAGCCAGTTTACTGTTGGCTATAGCAACAATACTAAGAGCTAACTGAAAGTTTGAGGGAATGGAATGTAACCAGATGCAGAACAAAACAGTCCTGGAATTTCATTCCACAGCAGTGCACAGGTCAGAGAGAAATGGCACTCTTACAGGCCTCTGTGGTGTTTCTCTAGAGCGCAAGAGCAAAGTCCCATGGTGAGAGAGCAATGATGAAATATATTAGGTAGGGAGCAGAAGCTTCCTTTCCTATTTGTCCAAGTAGCAAAATCTTTTGACGCAGTGAACTTAGCTTGATAAAACAGCTTTCTGCTTGGCTTGTGAATGGCATCAGCAGAGATTGGGACCACAGAGGTAAACAGAACTGGAGAAAAACAACACACTCATTCAGTGTAGAAAATACTCAGTATAATCCACGATAAGTGATTTTTGTAAACTCATAAACAATTCAGTGATACGGATAATAAACCATCCTATGCACAACACGACTACTGTCCATAGAACTATGCCATTTTAACTGTGGTCCAACGAATGATAAAAGAATTGGTCCAGTTTTGTTTCGGAAGTATCCTTCTTCAAGGGACCTCATAGGTTCAGTAGAGTTGAAGTGCCATAACACATCTCCTGGCTTTCCAAATTTCTAAATTCTTTCTGGAACGCCACTGCCAATCCTTTGGCATTTGAAAACGTTCTTTTATCATTCGTTGGACTACAGTTAAAATGGCATGGTTCTTTAGACAGTAGTTGTGTCGTGCATAGGATGGTTTATTATCTGTAACATTGAATTGTTTATGAGTTTACAAAAATCACTTATTGTGGATTATACTGAGTATTTTCTACATGGAGTGAGTGTGTTGTTTTTCTCCAGTCCTGGCCTGTGAATGGAACAGGCTAACTAAGATTAAGTAGCACCAACCAGTAACAAGTAGAATATCACATCTGTGTTAAATTGGTGTATTTTAATTCCCTTAAATGGTTTGTTCCTCTCCCATGTCAGTTCAGTTAGGCCTGCATTTTTCAGTAATGAAGAGTTGTTAATGCCTTGGGAGTTCCTCCTCAAACATTATTGTGGCTTTCCCACAGCTTACTTTGAGAGTCCCTATAGGAGAGATCTCAGGGAGATAAAAAATGAAGGAAAATAGGGGCTCGCCCCATTAATTACAAAAGGAGGAGACTGAGTGCAGGGTTCCATTTCTACGTTAGTTATGTGGATGAAAGGAGTGTGTTTGTGTGTGTGTGTCTAGTATCTCTTTTGCCGATGCCTATATCTCTTTAGAAAGTGTTTTAATTTTTTTCTGAGAACAGATTTAGATAAACTAGTAAATTGACAGTAAAGATTCCCAGTTTCTAATGGAGAGTATTTAGTCAAGGCCAGTGCTGATTAAAGCCATGTTAACACCAGGAAACCAATCTGGTATGTTGACAATATTTTTATCCTCTCAGAACATGGTGTTGTGGGGTGACATGTTTTGATTATGATATAAATTGTAAGCATGGGCCCAGGGAACAGAAGGGTGGGTGGATGTGTACAAAATCAATGTGGATACTTGGAATTCTCTCTGTTCCTTTTGGCCCTCCTACCAGCTTCCAGCACCAAGGACAAACTTTACATCTCACAAAACTAGGGTTGGAATTCTAGCAGGAGCTCCTTTGCATATTAGGCCACACACCTCTGATGTAGCCAATCCTCCAAGAGCTTACAAGACTTTTTTGTAAGCTCATGGAGGATTGACTACATCAGGGGCGTGTGGCTTAATTTGCAAAGGAGCTCCTGCTAGAATTCCACGCCTGCACAAAACCCTTGGTTAGAATCTTCTCCTAAGCTAGCTAGTGTCAAAATCTGTTGGCCATGAAACCAGCAGATATTCTATATTAATTAAACAGATGTGTTTTTGTGTATGACTCAGTTATAATACCCAGTGTGGCTTTAGGTTCTGATCATTGGAGGTGGAGTGGCTGGGTTAGCATCGGCAGGAGCAGCCAAGTCAATGGGAGCTGTAGTTCGTGGATTTGATACCAGGTAAAGGCATCACATTTTAAATTATAACTTGCTCTACATTGTTTTGCTTTATATCCTGCCCTTCCTCAGTCTGCATACATAGTTTTGCCTATGTATCTCAGTAAGGAAGAAGAAGATGATATTGAATTTATATCCTGCCTCCTACTCTGAATCTCAGCGGTCACAATCTCCTTTACCTTCCTCCCACCACAACAAACACCCTGTGGGGTTGGTGGGGCTGAGAGAGCTTTCATAGCAGCTGCTCTTTCAAGGACAACTCCTGTGAAAGCTAGGGCTGACCCAAGGCCATACCAGCAGTTGTAACCGCTTATCCTGATGTTGCTGTGTAAACAAGAAGCTGATATTGGGTTTATACCCCACCCTTCACTCAGAATCTCAGAGCAGTTTACAATCTCTTTTATCTTCCTCCCCCTGCCCAACAAACACCCTGTGAGGTAGGTGGGGCTGAGAGAGGCCCTCCACTCAACCCTCTCGGACCTTTTTGGCCCCCCCTTTTCTCCCCGTGGTTCTGGCGGCCCCACCCCCCTCTGCATGGCACCTTCCCCTCCCTTCTTCCCACCTACCCACCAATGGGGCAAAAAAGTAAAGTGTGGGCTCCTGCGGCTCATGCAAGGTGGGCCCCCCCGGCTGATCATGTGATTGCTGGGAAGAGCCGCACAGAAGCCAACGGTGTCTATGCCGGCTTCCCGGCGTGATCAGCAAGTTAAGCACTGGTAGTGTCTGATAGTGAGATTGAGATTGAGTGGGTGGGAGGGAGGGGAAGGTGCCATGTGGAGGGAGGTGGGGCCACCAGAGCTGGGGGGAGAAAGGTGGCAGCGGAGAGAGTGCCGGCTGCCAGAGGGGGGCCCTCCATCCAAATTTTTTTTTATCCCCCCCCCAACTGGAATTTTCTGGCCTGGGTGAGTTACTAAGTGAGTTCAAGGAGTTTGCATGTGATTAATTTGCCACTGGAGCTATCTGAAACACTCTGATGGAAACTTTTAACTTTTTGCAGAGCATATTTTTAGGGTATGATGTGATTTATTAAAACATTTTTATCCCACCTTTTCTCTTGGTTCAGGGCAGCTTGCAATGATAATTAAAACACCAGCTATACAAAAATAAAATAGCAGGCTGCAACTCCCTGCCCCTTTCCCTTCTTATAAGATGCCTATCTTTCAGACCCTGGCAAACAGTGAGGCCTTAGAGCACCTACTGAAGAGCCAGTTTGGTGTAGTGGTGTATCTGGGAGAACCGGGTTTGATTCCCCACTCCTCCGCTTGCACCTGCTGGAATGGCCTTGGGTCAGCCATAGCTCTGTCAGAGGTTGTCCTTGAAAGGGCAGCTGCTGTGAAAGCCCTCTCCAGCCCCTCCCACCTCACAGGGTGTCTGTTGTGAGGGAGGAAGGTAAAGGAGATTGTGAGCCGCTCTGAGACTCTTCAGAGTGGAGGGCGGGATATAAATCCAATATCATCATCTTCTCTGAGGAGGGAGGCTCTTCCTCACCTCTTCAGGGGTTCCATTTCACAAAGCCGTGATGGAAAAGGCCCAGGCTCTAATCAGTGCCAGACAGCTGAAGAGTATCCAGCTGTCCTCAACCAGAGCCGGGGCTATTTCAGCCCTGACACTTACCTGGTAGAACTCTCCGCCGCATGGTATCTGTGCCCTGCAGGACCTAATGCAATTCCACAGGGCTTGCAAGACAGAGATGTTCCACCAGGCCTATGGTTGAGGACAGCAGTAGTCTCCATTTACCTTGGCTTCTTCCTCCCTCTTCCCCCATGGGGCAAGGACACAAATCGGTGTACGTTTTATTCACCATCTGTAAATTGTTATTGAATTGCTTATGGTGTTTTAGTTGTTTTTAAATTGACTGCAAATGTTTATTTGGAAGTGTTGTCTCCTGCTTTGAGCCCTGCTGCACAGGGGAGGGTGGGCTACAAATAGAATAAATAAATAATAGAAGGGCCAATAGATGGCTGCCCAGTGTAGTGGGATAGCCAATAGATGGCTGCCCCGTAACCATAGTTGTCCTGTCACTACTGTGCTTTTTGCTGTTTTTATCTTATTGGCTCCTTACACTGTGTTCTGCGTTCTAGAGCTGCAGCATTGGAGCAATTCAAATCACTCGGTGCCGAACCTTTGGAGGTGGACATAAAAGAATCTGGTGAAGGACAGGGAGGTTATGCTAAAGAGATGTCCAAAGAATTCATTGATGCTGAAATGAAACTCTTTGCCAAACAGTGCCAGGAGGTCGACATTATTATCACAACGGCACTCATACCTGGTGAGTCTCTGGGGAAACAGACTTGATTTTTCTTCAAGTTGAAATAGAATGTGCTGACTTGGCCGGATTTGTAGAGAGTTTTGAATTAACTTGCTTTCGGAAAAAATGGTGCCAAGCATCTCTTGGTCAGACTTCTGCAGCTGTGGGCTTGAAACCAACATTGATTGGGATCACTAGAGAATCTTCTCATTTTATTGGGGTAGATACAATTTCTTTGCTGCTGCTGCTGGCTTAAATGTGTGTGAATTCTTGTGCTGCCTGTGGGGCCTTACCAGGGCTTTTTTTGTAGCAGGAGCTCCTTTGCATATTAGACCACACACTCCTGATGTAGCCAATCCTTCTGGAGCTTACAGTAGGCCTTGTAATGAGCCCTGTAAGTTCTTGGAGGATTGGCTACATCTGGTGGATGTGGCCTAATATACAAAGGACTTCCTGTTACAAAAAAAGCTCTGGGCCTCACGCTTTCTTGATGTGTTTGCCATGGCTGTATCCTCCAGACAAAATAAATTCATTAATCCTGTGAAGGGCCTGATCAGAAGATTGGGAGCCAGTCAGGGGGACTGTTTTTTGATCTGCAGTTTGGATTATTCATCTATGCCACATGTCTCATGTTCTGCCCCTAGCATCTCCAGTTAACAAATAGTAGATGAGGTGAAAGGCCTCAACTTGAGACTTCGGAGATCCATTGCCAGTCAGAATAGACAAGGTTGACCTTGAGAGACTTTTAAAGTATTTATTTATTTATAATTAAAACAATTATTAGTCACCTTTCTTCCTAACAGAGCCCAAGGTGACTTACAATATAAATAAAATACGTAAAACAGAGTGCATAAAAGTACATACAATAAAGGACTTGTTTAATCAAATGCAGTCCTAAAATAAAACACCCATGGCCTAGATGTCTATATTAATTTGCATTGAAAAAGACAAAATATTTTTAGAGGAAAGTGTGACTACTTGCCATGTCTCCAAGTTGGTGTGGTATTGTAAAAATGTCCTTCTTTTCCAGGTAGAAAAGCGCCTATCCTGTTTAAGAAAGATATGATTGAGTTGATGAAGGAAGGATCAGTTGTTGTAGATCTAGCTGCTGAAGCAGGGGGAAATATTGAAACCACCAAGCCAGGAGAGCTCTGTATTCACAAGGTACGGACTTTCATAATGGCTACATCTAGTTGTATTGGCACTTGCAATTATGGACCTTATCTAATCTGTATTTTGTCTTATCATTGCATAATGTGTCTGTTTCTGCAAACAGCTGTGGATGCCATGCATGGAGATATGTTTGTATCTTTGCACAAGCCTCTTGAGGTTAGGCTAGGCTGAAAGATTTTAAGTTGCCTGCGGACATTCAGTAAGGTTCATAATTGAGCAGGGATTCCAATCAGTGCCTCCCTGATCCAGGTTTGACACCATGGGTGTGGCTGATTTAAATCTCCTTCGATTGATATAAAGTGCTCTTCTACCCAAGTGTAAAATACTAATACAAATTTATAGAATAGCATGTGCGTGTAAAGTGCTGTCAAATTGTGGCCAGGTTATGATGACCCTGTAAATTTTTCAAGGCAAGAGACGTTTTGAGGTAGTTTGCTATTGCCTGCCTCTGCATAGTGACCTGAACTTCCTTAGTGGTCTCCCACCCAAGTATTAACCTGATCTGCTGAGCTTTCAAGATTTGAAGAGATTGGGCTAGCTTGGGCCATCCAGGTAATGCCAATAGGATGTTCCTATCATTTTGTTGTAAAAAATGTCAAATGCCTTCATTAAGTATTTCTAAGCCCTGGGAATGTCTTTTTTATATGACAGTGGGAGATCTAGTTCACACTCCCTTTATAAAGTATTTGAGTTGGCTCTCTTCAAGAGGGCTAGCTTGTGAGAGCCAGTTTGGTGTAGTGGTTAAGTGTGTGGACTCTTACCTGGGAGAACCAGGTTTGATTCCCCACTCCTCCATTTGCAGCTGCTGGAATGGCCTTGGGTCAGCCATAGCTCTCGCAGGAGTTGCCCTTGAAAGGGCAGCTGCTGTGAGAGCCCTCTCAGCCCCACCCACCTCACAGGGTGTCTGTTGTGCGGGGAGAAGATATAGGAGATTGTAAACTGCTCTGAGTCTCTGATTCAGAGAGAAGGAGGGGTATAAATCTGCTGTCTTCTTTTTCCTTCCTTCCTTCCTTCCTTCCTTCCTTCCTTCCTTCCTTCCTTCCTTCCTTCCTTCCTCCTTCCTTCCTTCCTTCCTTCCTTCCTTCTTCTTCCTTTCTTTCTTTCTTTCTTTCTTTCTTTCTTTCTTTCTTTCTTTCTTTCTTTCTTTCTTTCTTTCTTTCTTTCTTTCTTTCTTTCTTTCTTTCTTTCTTTCTTTCTTTCTTTCTTTCTTTCTTTCTTTCTTTCTTTCTTTCTTTCTTTCTTTCTTTCTTTCTTTCTTTCTTTCTTTCTTTCTTTCTTTCTTTCTTTCTTTCTTCTCCTGCTGCTGCTGCTGCTGCTATAATAAAAAGCTTCAGATGTTACACAAAAATTACCAAAAAAAAAAGGCAATCAGGATTCTTTTCACTACATCTGTGCATATTAGGATGGTTCAGATCCACTGTAACATTTCTCCATTCCACTGCAGTCCAAAAAACCGCTGCCCCTCCCCCCTCCAAAAAATGCTGCTCCTTTGGGACAGGTGATTCAAGGAGCAGTGTTTCAGGAGACCATTTTGGATTACAGTGAGAGAGGAAGGCAACAGAATTCATGCTATGTATGTGGAAATGCTGCTTGCCATGGAAACTCCTGGTTGGATTCAAACCACTGCTCAGGTGTTAACAGGGATGGGCACTGGAGTTTGGTAGCAACGGCACAGGTACAGCAGGTGTGATTGGTGGACTCCGGAGGCACTGCATCTGCAGCCTGTGTTCAACCTGAGCAGCAGCACTAGGGCTACAGGGTGCGCGTGCATTCCTTCTCTTGTACCTTGCTGCCAATCGGATGCCTTAAATAGATGATGTTGCTTTTCAAAAATGTGCTTTTTCATTCTGTTTTCAGTGATAACATCTCTGCATCCTTACTCATAAATCCGTAACCTTGGCTTTCTGTAGGGAATTACCCACATAGGCTATACGGACCTCCCCAGTAGAATGGCCACCCAAGCCAGCACACTCTATTCCAACAACATCACCAAGCTGCTGAAGGCCATCAGTCCAGACAAAGAGAAGTTCTACTTTGACCTGAAGGATGAATTTGATTACGGTACTTTGGACCACGTTGTTAGAGGCACAGTGGTAATGAAGGTGAGTGGGCCTACTTTGTCGGCGGGGTGGTGGTGGTGGTGGTGGTGGTTAAGATGCCTTCAGATATATATAATCAGATTTGCATCTGGCCTATGTTATGAAATTCCCCCTGATGGAGAGCCTTCAGGGGCTTAAAACCTAAACCACCTTTCCGCTTGCGTCCCACTTCATCTGTTACAGAGGCTGGTTTGTATTGCTGACTGCATTCCTTTAGTGCTCAGCACTTTTCAGCTCATTTAAAGATCTGGTCTTGCGTGAGGGGAAGGGTGCCCAATGCTGTGGGATCTTGGCAGTCATTCTGCATGTCTGCAAGTGGAAACAAGACTCAGGGTCCAAGCTGTGGTGTTTTGAAGTACAGCTGCAGGATCGGTAGCCTCATTTTTATCATTATGTGCTGTTAATGTTGATTTGATTATGCCTGCAATGTGTCTTTTAATCTGGAGTAGTCTCATCAGTCCGTTGATTTAAGGAGAACCAAGCCAGTTTAGTTGAAGGGGAGGGACGGTGGCTCAGTGGTAGAGTATCTGGTTGGTAAGCAGAAGGTCCCAGGTTCAATCCCTGGCATCTCAAAGGGTCCAAACAAGTAGGCATGTAATACCTCAGCTTGAGACCCTGGAGAGCCATTGCCAGTCTGAGTAGACTTTGATGGATTTTGATGGACCATGAGTCTGATTAAGTATAAGGCAGCTTTATATGTTCATTCAAAATGTTAAATACTGTGCGCCATTACTCCAGTGTTTCTTAGCACTAGGCTGAGAAAATCTTTGTTTCTACCCCTGTGTGTACTGCTATCCTGGAATCTGTATGATTTCTCCCTTGTCCAAGTCCTTCATTTTTTACAGGATTTAGCAGGAAAGAATATCACATCTGTTAACCATACCTTTGACCATCTTGCAAGGCATACCCAGTTGAGAGGAGAGGAATTAAATGTCACTTTATTATGAAAAGATAATTGCCATTGATATTCCTTCATTGGTTTTTGTCATAACAGCTTTGTGAGCAGCTCCCCCTAGTGTAAAACCCTGGTTAGCAATTTGGGAATCTAAGACCGTTTTCGCACACAGCTTACCTCGCAGTTACAATCCTGTTCCCTCTGCAGCGTCTGTTGGATTTCCCACCATCTGCGCCGGAGTTACAGGAAGTGCCGCGGCTTTTGCGTAGCAAACGTAAACTGGGTTTTAGTGGTTTACGTTTGCTACGCAAAAGCTGCGACACTTCCTGTAACTTCGGCGCAGATGGTGGGAAATTCGACCAGACACTGTGGAGGGAACAGGATTGTGACTGTGAGGTGAGCTGTGTGCGAAAACAATCTATATGAGTGTCATTTTACATTGCTGCCAGATTACTGCTGTGCAATCTCTTGCAAAATCTCTTGCAAAACTCTTGCAAAAACTGGCTGAGTAATAGGAAGCAGAGAGTGAGTATAAATGGGCAGTCTTCGCAGTGGAGGACGGTAAGCAGTGGGGTGCCGCAGGGCTCGGTACTGGGTCCCATGCTCTTTAACTTGTTCATAAATGATTTAGAGTTGGGAGTGAGCAGTGAAGTGGCCAAGTTTGCAGATGACACTAAATTGTTCAGGGTGGTGAGAACCAGAGAGGATTGTGAGAAACTCCAAAGGGATCTGTTGAGGCTGGATGAGTGGGCGTCAACGTGGCAGATGCGGTTCAATGTGGCCAAGTGCAAAGTAATGCACATTGGGGCCAAGAATCCCAGCTACAAATACAAGTTGATGGGGTGTGAACTGGCAGAAACTGACCAAGAGAGAGATCTTGGGGTCGTGGTAGATAACTCACTGAAAATGTCAAGACAGTGTGCGTTTGCAATAAAAAAGGCCAACGCCATGCTGGGAATTATTAGGAAGGGAATTGAAAACAAATCAGCCAGTATCATAATGCCCCTGTATAAATCGATGGTGCGGTCTCATTTGGAGTACTGTGCGCAGTTCTGGTTGCCGCACCTCAAAAAGGATATTATAGCATTGGAGAAAGTCCAGAGAAGGGCAGCTAGAATGATTAAAGGGCTGGAGCACTTTCCCTATGAAGAAAGGTTGAAACGCTTGGGACTCTTTAGCTTGGAGAAACGTCGACTGCGGGATGACATGATAGAGGTTTACAAGATAATGCATGGGATGGAGAAAGTTGAGAAAGAGGTACTTTTCTCCCTTTCTCACAATACAAGAACTCGTGGGCATTCAATGAAATTGCTGAGCACACAGGTTAAAACGGATAAAAGGAAGTACTTCACCCAAAGGGTGATTAACATGTGGAATTCACTGCCACAGGAGGTGGTGGCGGCCACAAGTATAGCCACCTTCAAGAGGGGTTTAGATAAAAATATGGAGCACAGGTCCATCAGTGGCTATTAGCCACAGTGTGTGTGTATATATAAAATTTTTTGCCACTGTGTGACACAGAGTGTTGGACTGGATGGGCCATTGGCCTGATCCAACATGGCTTCTCTTATGTTCTTATGCAAGTGGTTTGATAGTGGTGATTCCATGTTTATATAGCTCTGTCTCCATTCTGGTCCTGTAATTATTCAGTCACAAACTGCAATAAGACTCTGTTCATGTCTGCTCTGGGCTAAGTCCTATTTGATGAGATAGGAAGAACGGCTTCTTTCCAGGTATTGCTGATGCAAAAATTATCCTTAATATTCCAGTCTCTCTCCTCATCTCCCAGAAGCTGTTCTTTCTCCCTTCCTCCTGGCAGCAAGGCAAATGGACTGAATGGATTCTGGTCACTTCCTTTGCTCCATCACCCTCCAGCCCTTGAGAGGCATGCAAACATGCACTCTTTACCTACATCAGCAAGTTCAAAATTATCATTTCCATATTGAGTTTATCTTCCCCGCACTTAAAAGTAAATCTGACATTGACACTATTCCAAACCAAAACAGAAGGGGGGGGGGGAAGGAGAAAACAAAAAGCATCTTCAACGAAAACAGAATTTTTAGAGTTTGTTATCCCCTTCCTTGGGGTTTGCTGGGACATTTTAAATAGCATGTTTCCTGGGCTTGATATTCCTGGGAGGGTCCTGATTTGGCCCACGGGCCATCTGTTGCTGATTGCTGTAAGCAATCTTGGGTGACCCCATATCTGCTTCTTTGCAGGATGGAAAGGTGATTTTCCCAGCACCACCTCCAAAGAAGATGCCTGAGGCAGCGCCTGTGAAACGGAAGACAGTGGCAGAGCTGGAAGCAGAAAAAGCAGCTGCTGTTACACCTTTCCAGAAAACCTTGACTTCTGCATCCATGTACACTGCAGGTGAGAAGCCAGGTGCCTTCTGTAGACCTTGTGCCCCAAACACTCCAGGTCTCTCATGATGGCAAGTCAAATAAGCAGGGAAGTCAGTTTGGTGTAGAGATTAAGTGTGCAGACCCTTATCTGGGAGAACTGGGTTTGATTCCCCACTCCTCTACTTGCAGCTGCTGGAATGGGCTTCAGTCAGCCATAGCTCTTGCAGAGTTGTCCTTGAAAGGGCAGCTGCTGTGAGAGCTTTCTCTCAGCCCCACGCACCTCATAGGGTGTCTGTTGTGGTGGGGAAAGATATAGGAGATTGTAAGCTGCTCTGAGTCTCTGATTCAGAGAGAAGGGCAGGGTATAAATCTGCAGTCGTCTTCTGGAATATGTTGCACAAACTGTAAGGGCCGGGGGAATTTTCTGATTGCATCGCATTCGTTTTAATATGTATATACATGCATAGGGGCCTTTGCTTTACATACGATGTAGGGTGTTTCTGTTATGTGGCATAGAGTCAATGTGGTGTAGTGGTTAGCATAACCAAATAGAATGGAGGAGAGGAGAATGATATAAGCTGCTTTAGGTCTCCATTTGGGAGACAGGTGAGGTATAAATGAAGTAAATAAATAAATGTGTGCTGAAGTCTATGTACCAGAGGATGAAAAAAGGGCCATTGCTAGATTGCAATCAAGAGGAAATTATTAACATTTAATGTATTTAGACTCCCTTCTTCACTGAGACTTAAAGTGCATTACTCAGAGCAAATTAATGGTAATCCAGACAAAGAGATATTTAGTAAGTATAGTGTAGATGAGTTCAGTCAGTATGAAGAGACATCACAAGAACATAAAAAGAGCCCTGCTGGATCAGACCAGTGGTCCATCTGTTCCAGTATCCTGTCTCACAGTGACCAACCAGTTCCTCTGGAGGTTCAACGACAGGGCATAGAAGCTGAGGACTTCCCCTGATGTTGCCTTCTGGCTCTGGGATTCAGAGATTTACTGCCTTAAATGTGGAAATTCCCTTTAGTTGCTATGACTAGTTGCCACTAATAGACCTGTCCTCAGATAATCTGTCGATCCCCCTTTAAAGCTGTCTGTGCCGGTGGCCATCACAGGCATTTGAATGAGAAGTGTACTAGGACTGGGATTATTAAAATCTGAATGAGTGTAACATGTTGGATATAATCAGGGCTATTTTTGTAGCAGGACTCCTTTGCATATTAGACCACACGCACACCCTGATGTAGCCAATCCTACCGGAGTTTACAGTAGGCCATGTACTAAGAGCCCTGTAAGCTCTTGGAGGATTAGCTGCATCAGGGGTGTGTGGCCTAATATGCAAAAGAGTTCCTGCTACCAAAAGCCACCCTGGATATAATGAAGAAAAATGGCATTATGTCAGTAGAAGATAATTAAATGACAAGGTAGTACGTTTAGCAAACTGATAATCTGTCCTATCCACTATGGTGTAATTCCCAGTTCTAAAGAGCACCTTCCTGAACTATTCTGTTATAGTCCTATTACCTTCATAAAGAAAACTTCCCTGAACAACTCCTTTTGCATAATTCGAAGGATGATAGGTGTATGGAAGCCCTTCTGACCTCTTTAGGTGTGGCATTTCACAAAATGGGTACCACAGTAGTGAAAGCATAAAGCTGTTTCATTTGATACTATTATCAATTTGAAGACTGTTACAAGTTAATCTTCATACTGTTATTGCATATGCAGAAAAGGGTCTAGTGAGTGTTGCTGAGATGAAATATAGGTCAGCACCTGAGGAGGTCTCTGGGAAGATCTCCTGGGAATCCACTTTGAATGCCATGGTTGAAGAAAGGTGAGATATATAGGAAGATAAATCGTGGGTGTCTCTGTTTAAATCTAAAGTCATGCATCCTCCAAGACTTTAATGGCAGCATTGCCTTGCAGGTCTTGGCACTATGCTTGGGTTGGGCATTGCTGCTCCCAATTACGCTTTCACTCAGATTGTGACCACGTTTGGCTTGGCTGGGATCGTCGGGTACCACACTGTGTGGGGCGTGACCCCTGCGCTCCACTCTCCTCTCATGTCTGTGACCAATGCCATCTCAGGTAAGGCAGCGGCTGCTCATGTTTTCAGGCATTGACGTTTTCTGTCTGACATTGTCATTCTGGGCTGATTCGCACCTTACAGTGTTTTCAGCAAATGCACCTAAATGTTAAAAACCTAATATCAGAGTGAGACACAGTGTTTAGAAACAGGTATCTTGTTTCAGCAGACAATCCCTTGGTGCCCTAGGGATCCTTAGACTAAGAGTCTAAACATTAGTAGTGTTTGCTTACATTCTGTAAATTGTTTGGATTTTTTAAATGAAAAAAGTAACTTGTATAAAAATAGGTATAATAGTTAATATTTGGGGGCCTGATCTAGTGATAGTTATTGTGAGTTGTGTGTCAGTCCTTGAATTGGGTTTGTATGCCACAGCCAGCAACAACATGTCTTCTTACTTCAGTGCTAATATCTGTTTGGTGTAGTTGTTAAGTGTGTGGGTTTGATTCCCCACTCCTCCACTTGCAGCTGCTGGAATAGCCTTGGGTCAGCCATAGCTCTCGCAGGGCTGTCCTTGAAAGGACAGCTTCTGGGATAGCTCTCTCAGCCCCACCTACCTCACAAGGTGTTTGTTGTGGGGGTGTGGAGGTAAAGGAGATTGTGAGCTGCTCTGAGATTCAGAGTGGAGTGTGGGATGCAAATCCATTGTCATCGTCTTTTTTCTTTTTAATAAACAGGGTTGACTGCTGTTGGTGGATTGGCACTGATGGGGGGGAAATACCTTCCTGAAAATACGCCTCAAAGCCTTGCTACTCTTGCTGCATTTGTGTCTTCCGTGAACATTGCAGGTACTGCTTGGCTTTCTTGTTGAGCTTCTCTTCGTGGAGAGGAACCAAAACATGGGTGTAGTAATCTGTAATGGCAGATTTAAGTGTGTGTGTGTGTGTGTGTGTGTGAGAGAGAGATGCCTTCCTCCAGAAGAGTAATGTTTAGTGTGGTCAGTCTCTCTCCCCACCCTTGGTCCCCACTTGGGCAATATATTCAGGATTCAGTATGCATCGAGAACATACTGTGGATTGCCATTATAGTGGGGAATTTTTTGCTGTTGTTGGCCCTGGCTTGCCCTCAGCAGTGTTACCCAAGCTAGTGCCTGAGGTATAAAGTTTAGCAGGGATCACTAACCATTTTTGGAGCCTGCAGGAGCATTTGAAATTTTGAGGGGTGGTGGTGAGCACCGCCTGAAAAAAATGGCTCCCTCAGGCAGTAGATCCGAACAAATTACCTCTCCTTCACACTTCCTGGAAAGATGGGTAGCCTGAAGTGGGGATGAAGCCACACATTGACTTAAGGAAAGCCCAGTCCTCCTTACCAGTGGAAATCCCTTTAATTTGAATTAAAACAGTCAATAACAAGCCCCACCTACTTTCTGAAAAACTCAGTGGGCACAATACCATGGTGACAGCAGGTACCATGTTGGAGAACCCTGAAGTGCCTCAAGAGCCTTTTGGGATGTGCAGCACTTTTCCAATCTGTCCTGTCAGCATGACGTTACATGTGTCTAAAGACCCCTCGTATTTAGTCTTTTTCTAGTTCTTCCCTCCCGCCCCAACATCTGTAGTTGCTCAGTGGTATGAGAGCTCTCAAGATAAGAGTCTCATTACTCGCCTTCATTGTAAGCCACTTGTTCTCTGTATATACTTCAATGATAGCGATAATCTCACCAGCTGGGTTTCAAGATACAATAACTTTGTTTTTCTTCCTCATTGGAAAGGTGGCTTCCTGGTCACACAGAGGATGCTGGATATGTTCAAGCGTCCCACCGACCCTCCGGAGTACCATTATTTATATCTGTTGCCTGCTGGCGCATTTGTAGGAGGGTATGGAGCAGCTCTCCAAAGCGGGTATAATGTTGAACAGGTAAAAAAAGATCCCTCAAGATTCTATCATCCTGTTTCCCTGCCATGTATAAAAGTACACACATTTACAGAATCTTTACAAAGCAAGGAATCCAAAGTATAGACAGACCTGGGACCCAACTTGACCCCCAGGTGGTTGCATGTGACAGGAAGTTATTGTCCATAAACTTGTTAGAATAAGCATTGTCCCTGCTTATTCTAAAAGGGAAACTTCTGTACCACTGAATGACATTGCTTTGCCATCCTGCTGCTTCTTTGTGTGCACTGAAAGAGGCAGGATGCAAGGTACCCTTCCCCTCTGTGTAGGCATACTAGCAGTGGAGGTCTTCAAATCAAAAATGGAAGCTTGGAGGGTACCTGTGACCCAGCAGAGGGGTCTGTTAAAACCCATCTGAGTGTCCTAATCTGTCAGCTGAAGATCACTAGTGTAGATAGATAGATAAATAGATAGATAAATTTATTGTCATTGTTCTCAACAAAAGAGAGCAACGAAATTAGGCTGTTCAGCGTTGGATTATCTAGGATTGGTATATTGTGTTGCAGGTATGTTGCCAGTTCTGGAAGAACTTTAGAATAATCACTGCATATAAAGCATTCCAAATAATCATACTGCAAAAATTTACATACTCATTATATTCTAGAGATTTCTTCCAAATACATAACACTTAATACAAATTCAAAGTCCATAAATCAATCCTTAAAGTAACAGTCCAATCTAAGATGCTGAAAGAAAAGTACCAACTCCTGCTGTTTCTTGTATTCTCCGATCCAGGTTGTACCAAACTGAAGCTTGACATGATTCTTGAGGTAGCAGTCCTCTATCCAACTGGTGCAGCAATTAATCTTGCGATTGCAATAAAAAAGGCCAGCGCCATGCTGGGAATTATTAGGAAGGGAATTGAAAACAAATCAGCCAGTATCATAATGCCCCTGTATAAATTGATGGTGCGGTCTCATTTGGAATACTGTGTGCAATTTGGGTCACCGCACCTCAAAAAGGATATTATAGCACTGGAAAAAGTGCAGAAAAGGGCAGTTAGAATGATTAAAGGGTTGGAACACTTTCCCTATGAAGAAAGGTTAAAACGCTTGGGGCTCTTTAGCTTGGAGAAACGTCGACTGCGGGGTGACATGATAGAGGTTTACAAAATAATGCATGGGATGGAGAAAGTAGAGAAAGAAGTACTTTTCTCCCTTTCTCACAATACAAGAACTCGTGGGCATTCAGTCAGGTTAAAACGGATAAAAGGAAGTACTTCTTCACCCAAAGGGTGATTAACATGTGGAATTCACTGCCACAGGAGGTAGTGGCGGCTACAAGCATAGACAGCTTCAAGGGGGAGTTAGATAAACATATGGAGCAGATGTCCATCAGTGGCTATTAGCCACAGTGTGTGTATATGTGTGTGTATATAAATATATAATTTTTTTTTTGCCACTGTGTGACACAGAGTGTTGGACTGGATGGGCCATTGGCCTGATCCAACATGGCTTTTCTTATGGACTGTTACTTTAAAAACATGTCTTTGTACAAAATGTGCTTCTTGACCTAAAATGTGAGTGCTGTTTGCAATATGGCTAAACTATAGACATTTTCTCTTTCATCTTTTTAACCAGATGATGTACCTGGGTTCAGGTTTGTGCTGCGTCGGTGCCCTAGCTGGGCTGTCCACTCAAGGAACAGCTCGACTTGGCAATGCATTGGGCATGATAGGCGTGGCTGGAGGCTTGGCTGCTACCCTGGGAGGCCTGAAGCCGTCTCCTGAATTGCTGGCTCAGATGTCAGGCGCAATGGCTGTCGGTGGCACTATAGGTAAGTGTTGAGCGTGTAAGTACAAACATCTTGGCGTAGAAACTTGAGGGCCAGTTTGGTTCCTTCAGTTGATAAGCTTTTCCCAGTTTCTTAAGGTACACTGACTCTGCATTGACTTTGAATCACTGTGTTTACTGCTCACGTGGCTACAGTCAACATTTCAGCCTTGTCCATTATTAACCGTTCCCTGTGTGCAGAAAGTGCTAAAATATCCAGTTTGTTCTCTGTCTCACAGAGATTGAGTGCATTGTGGAAGTTCTGTATGTCATGGCTATGCTGTAGTGATCGTTCAGCTTCCCACCTTGTCTTGGATGCCTTTATACCTTTAAAAATTCCCCCACGTGCATTCCTTCAAAATTTGACAGTTTATCCTCATTCTTCAGCCACTCTGCCCTTAATGCTCATGAGCTGGTCCTGTGCCCCCACGTCAGAAACCTGATCTCCCCCCGCCCCCTCACATGCTGTTGTTCCTGTGATCCTGTCTGACCTTCTCAACAAAATCAACTAGAAGCCAAAGAGATCTGAGGGAATGGAAGTGAAATGAGTGAAAGGTATTTTCACCTGTCTCTTGATCTATTTCAGAGTTCCCTGGCAGGTATAATTTGCTAAACCAAATCAGATTATAGTAAGCAGTTCGCTAATGTGGTGCTGTGTCTGTAACTTCAATTTTTTTGCTTCCCTCTAGTCTGATGTGAAGATCAACCTTGTGCTGTTCAGGATCTTGGTATACTTAAACAATAGCTATATCTCTATTTAGAGGAACAAACAAAGGAATGTCATACTGACCTGCATGTAATATTTTGCTCCATTTTTTCTTCACAGGCCTGACGATCGCTAAACGTATCCAGATTTCAGACTTACCTCAATTAGTGGCTGCTTTTCATAGCTTGGTGGGCCTAGCTGCAGTCCTTACCTGCGTAGCGGAGTACATGATTGAATACCCCCACTTTGCTACCAACGAAGCAGCAAACCTCACCAAGATTGTTGCTTATCTTGGCACGTATATTGGAGGTGTAACCTTCAGCGGTTCTCTTGTTGCTTATGGAAAGCTACAGGGTAATATGTGTTTTCTTACCTTGGGGTGGGAGTGGGGGGCTAACTCATGCTCTTTATCAGGTCTTGATCACCTCTGTCAGCCTTTACCCCGTGTATATGTATACATGCTTCTACAAAATTTTCGTTTTGCCAGTTTGGTAGTGGTTAAGTGTGCTGACTCTTATCTGGCAGAACCAGGTTTGATTCCCCATTCCTCCACTTGCAACTGCTGGAATGGCCTTGGGTCAGCCATAGCTCTCACAGGAGTTGTCCTTGAAAGGGCAGCTTCTGAGAGAGCTCTCTCAGCTCCACCTACCTCACAGGGTGTCTGTTGTGGGGGAAGAAGATAAAGTAAATTGTAAGCTGCTCTGAGACTCTGATTCAGGGAGAAGGATGGGGTATAAATCTGCGGTCTTCTTTCTTTAGCTCTCACTGAGGTGGTAAACTTGTATCAGTGCTGTAGTACTGCAAAAGTGTATCAACACACACTTCAATATTTGCATGTGCACATTCTTCTGGTCCAACAAAATTAGTGAGTTGAGGAGCAGGCTAAGCTAGAATTCTTCTCTCTGGCTGCCAGTTTTCTAAGCAAATTATATCTTTTGTGGGGAAGAGTTTGTTCATGAAACTGTTCAGCTTTGGTGTAACCCGGACACACATTTCAGTGGGAGCTAAGCTAAGGACATATGAAGCTACTTGATAGGCTAGACCATTTTTCCTGGTATTGTCTACTCCAGTTGACAGCAGCTTTTGCAGGGGCTTTCCCAGCACCTGCAACCTGAGATCTTTTCCACCGTCTTGGCCAGGGATTTTATTTTATTAAGGTACTGTTATATCTGGGGCCAAGTTTGGGACTTTTTGCATGGATCTGAGCCCTGGCCCCTCATTGAGGGCTTGTTTGTAGTATGTTTGCCTTTGAGTCAAACAAAACCCTTTCTCATTCAAATCAATTCAACTGAAGGGCTATGATAGCATTTGCAGAATTCATATCCTAATATGCAAAATGATTAAACTGGTCACATTATGAGAAGACAAGACTCACCGGAAAAGGCAATAATGCTAGGGAAAAGTTGAAGGCAGCAGAGACCCAACATGAGATGGGTTGACTCTATAAAGGAAGCCGTGGCCCTAAGTCTCCAAGACCTGAGCAAGGTTGTTAATGATAAGATGTTTTGGAGGGTTGCCATAAGTCAGAAGTGATTTGAGGGTGCCTAACACACACAGACATACATAAGGAAAAATTCTGTGTAACCCCAGCTTTCATTTTAACACGAGTAAATTTGTGGGCCTTGTGTTGTGAGGGAAAACTTCCTCTCTCTAAATCTTTAGGCAGTTAAGAGCTGATGAAATAATGCCCTGGTGGGAAGGACTTCACTTCAGGAAACATCTCTGAGGTAATCCAGGGAAACCACATTGAGCTCACCAAGATACAGCCTGCATTCCCTGGTTACGCATCCCATAAAGAATGAGGTGATGGTTGGAGTAGCAGTCAGGTTAGAGCTGGACCAGTAAGTGACCAGATTGAGATGGAGAAGAGGCCTAATTTCCTCTCTCCCCCTCCCTTGCTTAATTTCTCTTTCGTGGGTTGTTTCTAGAGCTTGAACAGCGTGTCTTTTACATTTGAAGGTATCCTGAATTCCGCCCCACTCCTCTTGCCGGGTCGGCACTTAATGAATGCTGGTTTGCTAGCAGCAAGCATAGGTGGCATAGTTCCCTACATGATGGATCCGAGTTACACTACAGGGCTGACTTGTTTAGGGTCTGTGTCAGCTCTGTCTGCTGTCATGGTAAGTATGTGTATGTGTGGCAATAGCAAAAAAAAAAGATGAACTGTAATTATGGATGCAGGTCACTACATATTAGTGTTCGGCATGCTGGATACAGGGCCTACTGTAAGCTCTTGGAGGATTGGCTACATCAGGGGTGTCTGGCCTAATATGCAAAGGAGTTCCTGCTACAACCCCCCCCCCCCGCGGATATAATGAAGAAAAATGGCATTATATCAGTAGAAGATAATGAAATGACAAGGTAGTACATTTAGCAAACTGATAATCTGTCCTATCCACTTTAAAAGTTTGGTGTAGAGAGCCAGTAGTTAAGTATGCAGATTCTTATCTGGGAGAACTGGGCTTGATTCCTCACTCCTTCACATGCACCTGCTGGAGTGACCTTGGGTCAGTCATGACTCTCTCAGAGCTATTCTGCACAAGAGCAATTCTGGGAGAGCACTCTCAGCACTGCGTACCTCATAGGGTGTCTGTTGTGAGGAGAAGGAGATTGTAAGCTGCTCTGAGACGCCTTTGTATAGTGAAGGGTGGGGTATAAATCCAGGTTTCTCTTCTTCTAAAAAAGAAAATGAAAAGGCCTTTTCATGTGCAAAAGAAACACAGCTGGCAGATGTCTCTTTCAGTGTCTCTCTCCTTTCCATTATTTAGGGTGTAACTCTGACAGCAGCCATAGGAGGGGCAGACATGCCAGTTGTCATTACTGTACTGAACAGCTATTCTGGATGGGCACTGTGTGCCGAAGGATTCCTGCTGAACAACAACTTGCTGACGATTGTGGGTGCTCTGATTGGTTCCTCTGGTGCTATCCTCTCATACATCATGTGTGTGGTAAGAAGACCATCCCAGTGTGCCCTTCCCCCTCTTTTTCATGTTTGAGTCTTCTGTTTATTCATGTGGGGTAGAAGGCTTTTATGTCTGTGTTTTGTTACTTATGTTTTTTTTAAAAAAAAACATTTCTTCCACCAAATTTCTGCTCGCAAGCTTTACGTTTTAAAGTAGAGTTGTCTGTTTTGGTTGTGAACCACTTTGGCCAAAAGGCAGGATGCATATTCTTTTTAGAAAAACTTTTATTGAAGTCAGCCTTCTGTCCCTTTACCGCTTGAGCTGCTGTCTTTAGTAACAGCGGGCCTGTTCTGTTGACGCCTTTCCACTCCCCTTGCCTTCCTTTGATGGGTGTAATGCAGAATGCAATGAAATTGAATGTCTGAGCTTGTGCCAACAAAATGGAGGAAGAGGGGAAATGAAAATGTTGGCAATACCAAGGAATGACTCTTTTAAATCAGTGGTTCTCGAGATAAGATGGAGATGCCACAATGGACTTTGGTTCTCTCTCAGCTGAGCTGAGAGATCAGAAGAAAATGTTCAGGGTGAGCTGGGCTAGGATGCTCAATGGTAAATCTAGGTTTACCCTCTGCACGATATGTGAAGTGGCCCCAAAATAAGCCTGTTGCTGTGTGATGCAATAGGACACAAAATGGGGGAAAACTAAATATGTTCTTATTCTGTGTTCAGTGATGTCAGATTCTTGCATTTGGTGTGGAGGAGGAGGAAAATAGCAAAAAGTCACTTTGCAAGGGGGTCTCAAAAAGCAGAATTAGAAGTGGGTCCCCTGTTTCATGGTATTCAAGGATCTCTGTTCTAAGTGCATGCAGTAAATACCATAGATGGCCAAGGGAACAGGTGAGTGGATTCTGGATCAATTCGGGCATGGGTTCTGCCTCAAAGCTGAAACTGAACAGAGGCTAATGTGCTTTGGTCACTTGTGGAGACAAGAGTCACTGGAAAAGACGGTAATGCTAGGAAAAGTCAAAGGCAGAAAAGAGGAAGACCCAACATGAGATGAATTGAGTTACTGAGGGTTTTCCCTCTGGGTTCAGGTGAAATTTATTTGCTTCATTTATACTTTACTTAAAGCTGCCCCTGATTGGTTGCTGAATCTTAAGCCTCCTCACTGGTTATACAGCTCCTATCAAATCCTTTATAGGGGATAAATTTAAATGGGGAGCTTGGGGTGGGGTGCCACAAATTTGATAGGGGGTGCTACCTCATGACCCCCTTCCCCCAAAGGCAAAGTGGGGACCTGAACAGTGTACATTGTTCATCTCTTCTCCATTTTGTCCTCGCAACAACCCTGTGAGGTGGGATAGGCTGTGTGTGTGTGTGGCTGGCTCAGTCACCCAGCAAGCTACCATGGCACAGTGGGGATTCAAATCTTGGGTCCAGGGCTTTTTCTGTAGCAGGAACTCCTTTGCATCTTAGGCCACACACCCCTGATGTAGCCAGTCTTCCAAGAGTTTTCAGGGCTCTTAGTACAGGGCCTACTGCAAGCTCCAGGAGGATTGGCTACATCAGGGGTGTGTGGCCTAATATGCGAAGGAGTTCCTGCTACAGAAAAAGCTCTGCTTGAGTCCAATTCTACAGCACAGTGGCTCTCAAAGTCACATAGTGGTGTCAGACACAAATGGCATGACAGTGTCAGGTAACTGACCAGGATCCATTTTTAGAAAATCTCTTTTCATGTGCCATAATTTAAATGCTTACCTTTTGAGGCTGTTTATCAGCTGATAGACACATCAGACCAGCTTGTTAATGTTGCTGCAACAACTTCTTCATTCACTTCTTAGAAGAAGGTTAAAACGTTAAAATTGAAACGAGGTGGGGAAACTACAAGTTTCCTACCAAGGCTCCTGGTTTTAACTGGGGTGATGCTGTGTAAGCTCCCAAAGTACATTATTTTGAGAGTATGTTCACTTAAATTGGCTCGGTTTATAATTCATAATTTTTTAGAAAATGATTTTGATGCAGAGTAAAGTGTCCAGTGGCGCCTTTAAGAACAACAGAGTTTAATTCTGGGTTTAAGCTTTTGTATGCATGCACACCTCTTCAGATGCATACAAAAGCTTATACCCAGAATTAAACTTTATATCCAAAATTAAACTTTGTTCGACTCAAACTTTGTTCTGTTGCTCCAGATTAACACAGCTACCCCACCTGAATCTTTGATTCAGGGTGTAAGTTTTGGATGTCCACTGGGTGGCAGCAAGTGTGCACAAATAAGTGGTTAGGAGACACTCTCTGAGACTTCTCATAGGGATTGTTATACTGATTGTCTTTGCAACAATCCTTACCTCTGTTTTTAAAGGAGGGGGAGGGGGAAGGCAACAAAGAATAAGTGCCAAACATTAGCAGCTGGCATGGTGTCCTTTCCAGTTCATCATTCTCTCCCCCCCAAGTCTTTTTGCCATGTTCTCTTTTCATATATTCCAGTGATATGTTTGTGTATTGTGTAATTGTGTCCTCTTGAAGCTGAAACGCTATAGTAGAACCCAAACTGGGAGCGAATGGGGGAATCCCATGAGAAAATGCTTAAAACACAGCCGACGTCTTCCTTTGTGGAACTGTATCCGTTATGTTAGGTTATTTTCTAATTGACTTTTTTTGTTTTTAAATAAATCCAGTTTTATTGTTTTGTGTGTGATTCCTCAGGCTATGAACCGTTCCCTTGCTAATGTGATTCTGGGTGGATATGGCACAACTTCAACGGCTGGCGGGAAGCCAATGGAAATCTCTGGCACGCACACGGAAGTGAATGTGGACAGTGCAGTCGACATGATCAAGGAAGCCAATAACATCATCATCACCCCAGGTACGATGGGTGCAGGGCGTACCATTTATCTACAAAATTTATCTGCAAAATTTATATCCTGCTTTTCTGCCACCACAAAGGCCACTGAGGCGCAAACAATTTAAAATGTACATGACAAAAAACACATTTTAAAACCATTAAAATCAACCCCTTAAATACACATTACAAAAATTGAAGCCAGAGTTAAAATACTAAGACACACAAAAAAACAGCTATTAAAACATTGCTTGTGCCCTCTGTGCCAAAAGAGTTGCATTCTGTGCTATGCTTAGTATTTGTAAATTAAGAACTAGTTACTTTGTAAGGTGGAGTACTTCATTGCAAATGTGGAGGTGCAAATAGGAAGGAAAATCAGGGGTAGAATTCTAGCAGAAGCTTCTTTGCATATTAGGCCACACAACCCTGATGTAGCCTCTTTTTTGTAAGCTCTTGGAAGATTGGCTACATCAGGGGGTGTGGCCTAATATGCAAAGGAGCTCCTGCTAGAATTCCACCCCTGAGGAAAATAATCTCTGCAGAATGTGTGGCTAGCTGGCTCCTACCTTTATTCCCTGCTACAGTGTCCCGTCCCCAATGGCTTGGATCCCACCAAAAATTACTGTTATCAGCATAGCAACACTTTCTCATCTCCCCTGCCTGCTGCCGCAGCCCAAAATGCTTCTTCTGGAGGATGTTCTCCCACCAAAAATAGCATGAAGGCGTGCTGGGGGTCTGCAGTAGGAGAAGGAATATCAGTGAAAGCAATTCCACCCTTGAATGCCTGGAAACATTATGTGGGATTCAGCTGTATATTTTTCCTTTGAAGGTTTTCCACACCAGTGCTTTGTTTTTAATTTGGATTCACCCTAAAGAAGCGTTGGGTTCACCCTAAATAATAATTTGTTACTTGACTGTTGTTTTTACACTGACTTTATGTCGCTACTGTAAACAGAGCCGTTTCTAATGGCAACGGAGCATCCACATGGCAGACTTCATTGCAATTTCCTTGCCTCAGCCCCCTGACTGGGTTGCATTTTGCAAGATAAGAGACACGAGGGGTGCATTTGGGTACTACAGCAGAGATTGCTATAGTAATATACAAATGCTTCAAACATTAAAAGTGATATACAGGTGCTGAATTGTTAATATACACATTCCAGATGACATAATGGCATTTAGCAAATCTCCTTGCATCATTTGCTTGTTTCACTCACAGTTGAGATTTTTGGAAGAGTAGATGTGTTTTCCCTCCTATTTTCAGTGCATGTTGAAGAATAAAATCTGGATTTTAAGGAAGGTGTTAGTGTTGGTGTTAAATAGTCTGGATTTTTTTCCTGGTCTAAAAATGGGTCTTGTTGCTCCCCTCCACCAACTTCTCAGTATCCCAAATCCTTTGAATTGGGAAAGGGAGAGCCATTGTTTAAACTCTCTGCACATGTCAGCTTTTGTTTTCCTCCACAGGTTATGGTCTTTGTGCTGCAAAAGCACAGTATCCAATTGCTGACTTGGTTAAAATGCTGACCGAAAAAGGCAAGCATGTGAGGTAAGCATGTAGTGGGCAGGAAATGATATGTGAGGAAACAGGTTGTCTGGGGCTGCTTGTTGTGCATACTGGGGATAGTTACATCAGTATCTTTGACCTGACACGGTGGGATGCCTGTCAGGAAATATACTAGAAATGTCATTATGTCAATATACATTAGCAGTAGTGGATTTCCTTTTTGTGGAATTTCCTTCAGAGGGAGGTTTGCCAAGCCTGTTGGAGTTTTTAGAAAGCTGTTGTCTTCTGCTGGGTTTTTAGTGGGTACCTGCTGTATTAACCTACAAAAATGTTTTAAGACTGTATATTCCAATACAGCAACAATGGATATCAGCTTTTAAGAACAAGGAGCCATTTTAGAGATTTTAAGCAGGTGATTCCTGTTCTCAATTTCTGTCATTTCCAATAGTTTAAAAATCTATGATGTTCTTTGCTTTGTGAAATAAGGTAAATGCTTAAAAATAAACGAGCTATACGGTTGACCCACTCCATGTAGCCCTGTGCTGTCTGCTCTGATTCCAGCAAATCTTAAAGGTGTTTCCTAGCTCAAATGGGAAAGGTTTGAATTTGAATCTGACACCTTTCAGCTGCAGGCTGTGCACCCTGCCACTGAGCTGTATCTTCTCTCCAAACAAAATGTGAGCCCTACCCCATGTATCAGGGGACTTCAGCATGGTGGTTTTGGGCACCATGGCATCTGCTGACACCATTCCTGGTACCCACCAAGTGTTTTTAGAAAGTGGGTGAGGCCACATGAGGATTTTGCCCAGCAGGGCTTCCAATAAGACACTGAAAATCTGATTGGCTGTGCAGATTAAGATTATGTTTTCAGCAACAGCTGGCAGCACAGCATTGATTTTATTCTCTCTTATTCCTCTTTCCCAGTATTATTTTTGAAGTTCCTCCTCTTCTTCACTGCATTTAGGCTTGTGTGTGTGTGTGTGTGTGTGTGTGAAATTGGCTCCACCTTCCATGGCAGCCATTTTATGGCAGCATGTGTAATTGGCTCCACCTTCTATGGCAGCCATTTTATGGTGGTGCCTCCACCACCCTGTGTCAATTCCAGTGGTGCTACCAGACTCAAAAAGGGTTGGGAACACTTAGCCTATTGTTCCACTGGGGGCTGGGGCAGTCAATTGTGTGTTGTGCTACGTAATATCACACCCATCCCATTATGGGGAGGGCAATTACTGATGCAGAGAACAGGGAGGGGGGAAGGGAAGATCTGAGTACATACTGCCAGGGGTGGATTTCTAGCAGGAGCTCTTTTGCATATTAAGCCACACACCCCTGATGTAGCCAATACTCCAAGAGTTTACAAAAAAGAGCCCTGTAAGCTTTTGGAGGATTGGCTGCATTAGGGGTGTGTGGCCTAATATGCAGAGGAATTCCTGCTAGAATTCCACCCCTGCATTCAGCAATAATACCACAATCAAGATTCTCATGCTGGAGAGCAGGAATATCAGGCAGGAATATTGGGGATTTTGCACATGGGGGGAAAAAGAAGCTCCCCCCACCTAAGACCTTTGATATGTGTGACGTATATGCTCATTCAGTGAGCTATAAGCCTTTTGTGGCATCGTGCTGACCCCCAGGTTTTTCTCAGTCCATTGGGCCTCTCTTATTGAAAAGCGAAATGTGCACGTTCGTGATTGCATCCTGCCTGCCAGAATCTTTGTCATGGGACCACTCAGTTTCACTCTGCTACCATATAGGATTGTTTTGTTCTGAGAGTATAACACTCTTGAAACAGATCTTGGCTGTCCTTGAAGTGGCTTTCCTGATCAAAAGGCATTAAAACAAGATTATGGGGTTGTTTGGCTCTCCGGTAATTACTAGCATCGTGCTGGTTACTTTGCCTTTTGTCCACATCATCTAGCTGCTTCCTCTTTGTGCTTGGCTTTCCCCTCCTGGCCTTCAGTGCTGGAACAGCATGTTCTGTATTCTGCTTGCAGTGGAGGGGGGTGGGCTGGGAGGGGTCACAGATCATGGCTTCTTGCTTCTGTCCACGTGAACGCAAATGGATTGCACTGTCCTTTTTGACTCTTTGGAACTCCTGCTGGGTTTAAGTGCTACTAGAGAGGTATGAGTGCTAGTATTGCGGGATAATCCAGGGATGAGTGCTGCACTGGACTCCTAGTTCTACACTACAGATGATCCATGAGCAGATTCCCAGGTGTGCAGTTGAATTGCCAAAAGCAGCTGCAGGTGTATGTGCATGATACTGGAACTGGGTGGACTGGCCATCTAACTTAACAGGGAAATTTCCTAATGGGTCACTGCTCTGAAAGCCTACTTGTGCACATGCATCTACTCTGTGCACTGGCTCTGTGCATTGGCCCTTCAGCAACAATGGAGACTGGTATCAGTTCATCAGTTATCTTCTCGTGAACCAGTGCTCCTTGCTGGCACCACTGAGCAGAACAGTCCTCGGTCGGATCATGGGTGCATTGACGTCTCTGTGGAGGTTATATACCCTATCAGAAATGACTCTCCCCAGCTGCTTGTAGCCTGGGCAAGGGGAGAGACCCATATTATGCCTATTTCCCTGCCCTCCCCGAATACTTGGACTAAAAAAGGTACTGAGAAGGTGTTTTCCGATTGAGGACGACAGTGTGAAAGCCAGGGTACATTTTCCATCATCCCCTCTATTTGGGCCCTAATTGTCGGCCACTCTAGCGGCTGCATTTTGTGCCTAAATTGCATACCTTTTTTTAAAAAATCTATTTTTATTTAGTTGTACAACACACTCAAAGTATCGAATTGATCACACAAATCAATAAATACCTTGATTAATACCTTGTACTGCCTATAGTCTGGTCGTGTGTGAGTATTTCTCACTAGAACCTAGGAGGTAATCGTGCATGTTTGTTACTCCAGGAATGTAATCCCCAACTTTGTAACTAAACCAAGCAAGGGCTGGTGTGTTTATATGTGTGCTGTGTTGTTGTGTTGAACAGCTTCATTTCTTTTAAATACAATCAGACACAGCATTAAAAGTTTTTGGGGTTTGTGTGTCTGTTTCATATGAAGGAATTGCCGGTGGAATTGTTTTGAAGCTGCTGCAGTAGATCTTATAACTTTTTTCAGTAGGACTGTGCCACAGTGGTTACCTGGATGAGTTTTAATGAAATAGTTCTGTATTTACCATTTGCGTCCAGTTTGTTCTTTCATTGTTTTGTAGCGCGCCCCTGATGCTCATTGAGCGCGGCTGCTTGCTCTCAGCTTCCTGTTGGCCTTTGGAGCATCAGGGTACCAGCGCCATATCCTGCATCCAGATGTGACACACTTGCACATCTGCAGTGGATAAGTGCCAATCCCAGTGTGATGGTCAACAGTTTATTGTACCTGTGCTGTGCCAGGAAAAATTGCATGTGTTGTGCTGTCATCCTGACAGCGCGCCTGATGTCTGGTCTTGAGGTTCTGTTTGTTCTGGTGAAACTTGCCTCTGGCCATAACATGCCCCTGAAGAGGTCACAGATGATGTAATGTGTTAGATTAATGCTTCTGCTGAAGACATTTGAATGTGAGAGAGACTCGGCAAACCCAGCCTACCTAAGAGTGCAGAATACTCTGTGTTAACTTTGCCATTTGACATAAGGAAAATCCTTGCAGTATTTTGTCAACACACTGAGGATTCAACCTTCTTCAAGGAAAATACTTGTTATATTGCCTTCTTACTGGTTTCGTGCGTGTGCTGATGTGGCTATGTAAAATTTCAGTTGACAAAACTGGATGGGGCACATTTCCTGAAATACCAAACTCTTTCGTAGGACTGATTCACACCTAATATCCTATCACAAAATGGGCCAGAATTGAAATTTGCACTAAAACAAGGATTGGAAGAGGTCAAGGATGAATGTATCCACCCCAGCATAGGTTCATTCTATGAATCAGCTAAGGTGGGCTTCTTGTTACTTTTTCTGTAGTCAGAAAATAAATCAGATAATAGAAAATTAATCTTTTCTCTCAAAAGTATTTATGGTACAGTCTGTTTTGGTCTTAATGCTGTGGGTGGCTGTGTTAAACTGCTTCATATTGAATTTGACCATTAGTCTGTAAAGGATTGCTGTTGTCCATTCAAACTGGCAGTGGCTGTCTTGGGTCTCAGGTGTCATCTTTCATATCAACTGCTTACTTGATTTAAAAAAAAATAGGAGTTTCTATGGATTGGGACTGGGAATTTGTGCATGTAAAGCAGATTTTCTACCAGAGATCTATGAAAGAGTTGATTTACTGAACTTACCTGGAAGTTCACAGTTGCCTTTGTCTGGGATGGTACCCTAAAAAGGAAAGCATGTATTTAGAACCATTCTTCTCTTTCCTCTTTAAAATGGATTCTGGGGCTGAGCCCTGCATGGATAGCAGCAGCTCTTCGTTTCATTTGCTTTGTGACTGCTCTGCTCTTTGCTTTTCTCTTCCCCTTTTCTCTTATTTGTGTCCAGGACACTCTATTAAATGGACCTTGAATTGGTTGGGCAGCCTTCACAGACTGAGATCACTGACAGCTTTCTTAAGTTTTTGGTTTCCTTCTGAGATGGGATCTAATCCTGAGTGGGTTGTGTGTGTTTGTTTTGAGAACTCTGTGTAAACTTACTCATGCTCATTTTAATGTCCTGCACAAAATGTTATATGGCTTGTTTGAAATGGAGAGATGTTCCAGTAATGCAAACTTAGAAATGCCACTTAAATTTAGAATTCATGTAGCAGTTGTGATATTACAGGGTCAAGTGTCCTCAATATTTTCCCTTGAGTGCTTAACTGTAGAATGTAAACATTTTAAAAAATAGGCCCCGCTCAACAAAGGCGTAAAGTAAACATCTCAAACCTTGCAAGTCAAAGGTTTAATGGTTTGCAGCCCCAGAACACAACATAATTAACAACTGTTTGTACCACTCCCTTTATTGCTAAGCCCCTGCACCCTAAAAATATGTATTTCTATTTGGATGCTGTAATGCATTGCAAAAAGTCAACTTCTAGGGCCATCCCAGAGAGCTGGAAGGAGCTTTAAATCCTTTTCCAATTTTCCTCTTTCCCTGTCTACATGTTGTATTCAAGATGTTGCAAAGTTCTGTTGTTTGGGTTAGGGGAAGGCAATTACAAGGGTTTTATTTTATGAAGTTCTGTAGCGAGACAGGCTGGACATGTGCACATTTTGTAAGAAAGAAAAGGAAAAAAGTAAGCATGGATGGATTTGCTTGTTTAGCAGGATTTTACTTTGTTTTGCTTAGTGCCTGGGGGAACCAAAGCTCTGTGTATAGTCACATCTAAGACACCAAACACCTTTCAACAGTTACTCTGATTCAGAGGAGACCACTATTGAGGTGGAACTGCTGAACTCTGTCTCAGAAACAACGGACTCCCAAGTTGGCTAGTCTGATTTGATTATTAGATTTATATCCTGCCCTCCCTGCCGGAGCAGGCTCAGGGCTGCTGAGGAGAACTAGTCTGGGGAGGACCACTCTTGAAGACAATTGGAGAAATGGGATTTGATACACTGTTCTATCTTGGAGGCCAGAGATTTACACCTGATCTTCACATTCAGCAGCTTCAGATGATGATAGGGTGGCAGAAGCTGAGGTGGTAGAATAGATTTTTGTGGCAGGTGGGTGCTTTCTCAGCTCCTTGCCCACCCTGTCAGATCTTCAGGTAGCAGTGACCAAGTTGATTTTAGTTATGACACAGAGCATGAGTGGTCTGTAAGGCAGTTTGTAATGTCTAAAGGAGCTGGATTACATGCTGCTATTACAGGGGAAGCCTAGGGAGATAGAAAAAGAATCTGAGGTAATTTTCTACTACTTCCCATTCCCCTTCTCCTTTGGTGATTCACATCAACACCTTTTCACAACACAAAAGGATAACTTGATCACCTTTTCTTTAAAAAGGCTCAGTGCTTATTGGTTTGATGGATAAGGCAAGGAATGTAACAAGTTATTGGTTGTTTGCAGCAAGGGATAGCAGATCCCTGCTTTAAAACAGTTTCACACACCCTAACCTAGCTGATTCTGCCAGAGAGAGAAAGCTGGAGCTCTTTCTTAAACCCAAGAATCTTAGCCTATTGAAACACGGTTTCTTGGGATAGTTTCCTCAGCTCCCCCACAAGCCGTTAACCTACTATTTCCCTAAGGTAATACAAGATTCCTGCTCTATTCATGCCTTTTTGTCAGCTCCTGTACTGATTCTATAGATATCTGAGTCATTTTCCTCAGTCAGGTGAAGCCTAACTTCCTAACCAGTCTCTTGGCAGATTCAAGTGAGTAGCTATCTTGGTATGAAACAACAGAACAAAGTTTGAGTCCAGTGGCACCTTAAAGACCAAGGATGTTTAATTCTGGATATAAGCTTTCATGTGCACACACACTTCTTCAGATACATAGAAACAGATTTCTTCTAACACCTGGTAAAGGAAAAGAACTCAGTCCTCAATCTGTTTCAGTGTATCTGGAGAAGTGTGCATGCACACAAAAGCTTACACTCACAATCAAACTTTGTTGGTCTTCGTGCCGCTGGACTCAATAAATTTTGTTCTAGTCTCTTGCTAGTTTTTCCTGTTGCTTTTGCAAGCCCTGTCTGAATCAGTGACAGACTTTTCTTCCACTTAAATCTCCTCCTCCTACTCTGAGAGATTCTACAGCTTCTCATTGGCTGATGTGGTTTATTATCTGTCTATTCCCCCTGTAGGCAGGGATTGGCTGGGATGCCTAGAGGATGGCACTAGAGACTCTCCACCTCAGTTTTACCTCTTCACGTGGCAGGTTAAAGAAACTTGGAGGTTCACATTTTGGAAAGATTTAACATAGCCATTGAACTCCCTGAAAATAGGGAACAACCGCAGAGAAACAAAAGAAGAGTTCTTCTCAGATGGAATTTTGTGGAGCAAAGTTGGAATCTATTGCCTGCTCTCCACAGTAGTGCATACTATTCCCCCATTGCATTCTTTGGCATGTATGAGCCAATCCTTGGATGCCTTAAAATGAGGAACCAGCTCTGCCTTAAAATGAGGAATTCCCAGCTCTGTTAGAATTGCAGGGCCCTCATTCTTCTGGGTTCCCAAAGAGAGAAGGCTGTGTGCTGTTGGTGCTCATTCTGTGCCTTCTGCTTAAATTAATGCTTAGTCACAACTGCAGGTGAGACTTTGGCAGTTACGATGACTGCTTTGATATTTAGTGGCTCATTGAAGACCCATTCTGAGAGAATATGAGTCATTTCTGGGAGCTTCCACTGGGAGCTGTCCCAGGTCCTATTCTGCCTGAGCCAGTCAGTTACCTGGATACCTGTTGCTGGATTCTATGCCAGGTGTCTAGACTTTCTTCTGTACTTCTCAGGTTCTCACCTTTGCTGGAATAGGAGACCACACTGAGGCCATTCCTTCTGCTGCTAAAAATCTTCCTGAGCTTCTGGCACTCTGGTTCTTACAATTTCACTCAGCATTGCCAAACTTTCAACTTGTTGTCACCTGGAAGGGCTAGATGTTTGGTGACTGGATTTAAAGCTGATATCCTTGTTCTCTAAGACTGTGTTCAAGACCATTTCTGTGCTAGCAAAATAAGCAGATCCTCTTGGCTGGGATTTTAAGGAATTGAGTTGGGACATACCTGCACAGGTCTTCTTGCTTGGGTGCACTGGTTTTACAACCAGAGACGGTAGTCTCTTCTCTCCCCTCTTAAAAACAAACAAACAAAAAGTAGTCCATTGGTATTATATATTAACACACAGCTTTTATGCTGCCCACCTTAGTCCCAGTTTTCCTGTTTTCCTTAAACTGATAGTGTGATGCAAGTAACCAATCATGGGCAGACTCTTGCTTTTATTTCACCATTGTGATTGAAGCTCCTACTCACAGCTTGTCATGGAACCTGTTTGCTAGGATTTAATTAGAGATCCCTGTGTAAATCGCTTGTGCTGGGATCTAAGTGGTCCTACTGAGTTGCTTCTCTCAGCAATGTTTCTGGACATTGTTAGGAGTTATAAATTCCCGGTGCACTTTGCTCCATTGGCCACTTTACCTCTGATCATGCTAGTGCACAGAATCTTGCTCTGGGCCTGGTATACGCTCAGTTGGGAGGCTTCCTAGAAGTACTTTTCTTCTTCATCGGAATTACGATGTCAGTGAGAGAATATATGAACACCTTTGGTATTGGTGTTTGTGTTTTGAAATATGTGAAAATCAGAGCTCAGGAGAAACTGTGGTAAATACAGGAAACTGTTGTGGGAAAGAAGAGTTTTGTAATTTAATTGCTCTTGTCTGGTTGCATGACGATGTCTTGTCACAGGGAAAGTGAGCAATTAGAGTCTCTTTGCTGCTCAGACCAGTGAACAAAACCTGACTTGGAAGTTTTATTATTGCATAAACTTTTTTCGCTGTCAAGTCACAGCCACCTTGTGGTAACTCTGTAGGGTTTTCAGAGCAAGAGGCATTTGGGGTGGTTTGCCATTGCCTGCCTTTGCATAGCAACCCTTGACTTCCTTGGTGGACTGCCATCCAAGTACCAACCAGGTTTTATCCTATTTAGCTCCCAAGATCTGACAACATCAGGCTAGTCTTGGCTATCCAGGCCAGGACACTGAGTAATCTACTCTGACATTATTTAGGGGGGGTTTCCTTGCCTGGCTGCCAGTTTGTCTGCAGTTCCCATGGTTGGCTGGAGTGGGATAGTACTGTGCAGGTTGAATCCTTACTTCCAGAGCAGATCCTAGTTTGGAATACGATGCACCTCCATTCAAAGACAGAGAGGTTGTGGTCAGTGAACTAAGAAGTTACTGCAAAGAGACCCCTTGTGAGTACATGAATGGATGCCTGGATAGGCACAGAAGTGATTATAAGACAACAATACTCTCAGTTGTCTTCTCTTCTTCATACTCTGTTATAAGCAGTAACAATATTAGAAGCGAAATCCTATTCTCACCTTCTCTTCTGGGTAAAGTCCAGACACGGAAATAAATTTATGTACATGTATGTGTATTAAATACTTTGAGCATAGTCGGGGAGAGTGTGAAGTCCAAATTGGCATTGTAACAAGAACTGCTTAAATGTCATTTATGTTACAAATAAAGGCAAACTTTGTTCCTTACCCGGACTTTAACATGGGCTTCAGCATGTAAGAGGCCTAATATCTTCTAAACACAGATGGCATTTCAGCAGGGTTTCTGGAAAGAACAGGACATGTTCACGAGGCTTAAGTTACTGAGTCACTGGCTGACTTTTGAAATCTTAAGCTTTGCTATATTGTTACCTATTTGTTTTGCTATTCTACATTGGGATTCTACAACTGGCCTTTGTTAGGATTGCAGTGAGATCCCCTCTTAAGTATTCTTGGAACTGTTAATAGTTTCTAGATATGTTTTGCAAACAGAGAGCTTAATATTTATATTGGGTTTCAGTGTAGCAGGAAGTTACTCGAATGCTTTAGTGTGTAAAGCTCAGGGAGTTTGTGCAAGATTCCCTCTAACTTACCATGAACTCTCCTCCTTTGGGCCTTTTCCTCTCTCTTTGAAGGTGACCATTGAGCAGTGTTGCTTCTGCGCTGGTATTAATACTAACCATGGGTAGCTGCAAATCAGAATTTGCAACCAGGGTTAGAAACTAGTCTGTGCATCCTGCATTTTTTTCTACCAAAAAAGCCCTGCATAGCACTATGGACACATCAGCTTCTGGGATCTAGATGCACTGCAAGGAAGATTTGTTGGTTACAGTAAAGTTTAGTGTGTTGAAGAGCTGGTGTGATCCAGTGGTTACAGGGCTGGATTTGGATTTAGGGAAGCTGGCTGATAACCCTACTCTGTACTGAAGCTCACTGTCTGACCTTGGACCAGCCATTCTGTTTTGGCCTATCCTTTCTAATAGGATTGTTGTGGAGACAAGAGGACCCACGTCTTGCACTCTAGGCTCCATGGCAGAAGTAGCGTGCCATAAAAATGTGACTGACAGACTAATGATAGTGTTTTCCATGTATGGGGGAGGGTACGAAGGTGAGTTAATAGCAGAGGGACTGAAAATAAAATAGACATCAGAACTGTCTACCACATAGTTACAGAAAAATAAACAATATTTTTTGGTGTTTTGCCAGTTTGGTGTAGTGGTTAAGTGTGTGGACTCTTATCTGGGAGAACCGGGTTTGATTCCCTACTCCTCCACTTGCAGCTGCTGAAATGGCCTTCGGTCAGCCATAGCTCTCACGGATTTGTCCTTGAAAGAGCAGCTGCTGTGAGAGCTCTCTCAGCCCCACTCACCTCACAGGGTGTCTGTTGTGGGGGGAGAAGACATAGGAGATTGTAAGCCACTCTGAGTTTCTGATTCAGAGAGAAAGGCAGGGTATAAATCTGCAGTCTTTAAAAAAGTCGTCTTAATATTTTTGGATTAGTAGTTGGCTTTTAACTGTTACAAATGTTATATAAGATATGTCATCTCCCCCCCCCCCCTGCATCAAGTCACAGCTGACTTATAGCAACCCCGGTGGGGTTTTCAAGACAAGTGACATTTTCAAGGCATACTATTGCCTGCCTCTGTGTAGTGGCCCTGGTATTCCTTGGTGACCTCCCATACAAATACTGACCTAGGCCAACTCTACCTTCCTTCTGAGATCTGACAAAACCAAGCTACTCTAAGCTATTCAGGTCATCTTAGCATGATTTTTTCTTAACTCTAATTGTATTGCATGTTTTCAGAATATTGACCAGTGTGTTTCAGACACACAAGGACACATAGCATCTCCAAATATGCTACCAATGCCCAAGCAGAATTAATTAATGGAAAAATTGGTCTGTCTTTTCCATCCCTCATCCCAGTGTGCTTGCTTTACTAATCTTTTGACAATGACCTATTAGCTTGATCAGTTCACCTGCTTATTTCTTGTGTGTTTGAGATTTGATTCAAAGATGGCTAAATCCTTGCTATCTGGGACAGAATTTGGCATTTTTAAAGAGCCAAACACCTGTGTGTCTTTTTAAATTCTTTTAAAGAGACATTTCCCATAAGAAGCTTTTACTTTTTGAGTTCAGTAGACTGAACCTCCAGCATAGGGGAAATGGGTTTCCTTTGTTTCTTCAGGGACTTGGGGGCACTGGGTATAGATAAAAACATAAGAGAAGCCATGTTGGATCAGGCCAAAGACCTATCCAGTCCAACACTCTGTGTCACACAGTGGCCAAAAATTTTATATATATATATATATATATATATACACATACATACATACACACACACGCGCGCACTGTGGCTAATAGCCACTGATGGACCTCTGCTCCATATTTTTATCTAACGCCCTCTTGAAGCTGGCTATGCTTGTAGCCGCCACCACCTCCTGTGGCAGTGAATTCCACATGTTAATCACCCTTTGGGTGAAGAAGTACCTCCTTTTATCCGTTCTAACCTGACTGCTCAGCAATTTCATTGAATGCCCACGAGTTCTTGTATTGTGAGAAAGGGAGAAAAGTACTTCCTTCTCTACCTTCTCCATCCCATGCATAATCTTGTAAACCGCTATCATGTCACCCCGCAGTCGATGTTTCTCCAAACTAAAGAGCCCCAAGTGTTTTAACCTTTCTCCATAGGGAAAGTGTTCCAAACCTTTAATCATTCTAGTTGCCCTTTTCTGCACTTTTTCCAATGCTATAATATCCTTTTTGAGGTGCGATGACCAGAATTGCACACAGTATTCCAAATGAGACCGCACCATCGATTTATACAGGGGCATTATGATACTGGCTGATTTGTTTTCAGTTCCCTTCCTAATAATTCCCAGCATGGCGTTGGCCTTTTTTATTGCAATCGCACACTGTCTTGACATTTTCAGTGAATTATCTACCACAACCCCAAGATCTCTCTCTTGGTCAGTCTCTGCCAGTTCACACCCCATTAACTTGTATTTGTAGCTGGGATTTTTGGCCCCAATGTGCATTACTTTGCACTTGGCCACACTGAACCTCATCTGCCATGTTGACGCCCACTCACCCAGCTTCAACAGATCCCTTTGGAGTTCCTCACAATCCTCTCTGGTTCTCACCACCCTGAACAATGTAGTGTCATCTGCAAACTTGGCCACTTCACTGCTTACTCTCAACTCCAAATCATTTATGAACAAATTAAAGAGCATGGGACCCAGTACTGAGCCCTGCGGCACTCCACTGCTTACCATCCTCCACTACGAAGACTGCCCATTTATACTCACTCTCTGCTTCCTATTAATTAGCCAGTTTTTGATCCACAAGAGGACCTGTCCTTTTACTCCATGACTCTCGAGCTTACTAAGGAGCCTTTGATGAGGAACTTTATCAAAAGCTTTCTGAAAGTCGGTAAACAATATCTATCGGGTCTCCTTTGTCCACATGTTTGTTCACCCCCTCAAAGAAATGTAACAGGTTAGTGAGGCAAGATCTTCCCTTACAGAACCCATGCTGAGTCTTCCTCAATAACTCGTGTTCATCAATGTGCCTACTCATTCTGTCCTTGATAATGGTTTCTACCAACTTTCCTGGTATTGAAGTCAGACTGACTGGCCTGTAGTTTCCCGGATCTCCTCTGGAACCCTTTTTAAAGATGGGGGTGACATTTGCTAGATTCCTGTGACTGGCAAGTTGTGGTTGCTGGCATGTGTTTGTGACTGTCTTTGTGATATGTGAAAATATGACCATGGCTGGTTTGCAGTCTGTAGCTCCAGAACCAAACACAACCTTTTTTAAAAAAAGAAAAATCAAATATTTAAATGAGTAGGTAGGATTCTGGAATAACCATTAGGGCAGGAAATGGCAGGCAAAACGTTTTATGGGACTTAAGGGCTTCTTAGAGATGCTTTACAGAAAGGGAAATGATAGAGGTGAATAGTTGCCAGTGATCCAAGCAGCAACCATGCACAGATTTATGCTGGTGTACTAAACAATCGTGCTCCTGTGCATGTCTTTGTTGCTGAGACCTCGCATGCGCCAGTTCCAATTGCCATTCTTCCAGTGACGCCTGTTTCAAGGTTGGAACCAGCGACCAACCACAGGCCCTACCAGGCAAGGGCTTTGTCCACTTTCCTGAAATGTGGGGGCAGGTGCCACATTGGGAAATGATGCTCAGGGAGCACAGGTGGTTCTTGAGCCCCACTGAGTGAGTGTCGCTGGGGCTGGGCAAATGGATCGTTCTGTCTTGGATTTTGATCTCTAAAGTATTTGCTCTCATTAGCTCTGCTAATGAGAAGTTTTGTAAAGCACTTTGAATGCTGTGTTCTGCATATTCAAACTCATTGCCCTTTCCTCCTGCACCCTTAGATTTGGCATTCATCCAGTAGCTGGTCGTATGCCTGGGCAACTAAATGTGCTCCTTGCCGAAGCTGGAGTTCCCTATGACATTGTCCTAGAAATGGATGAGATCAACCATGACTTTCCAGGTAAGAGAGCTGGATAGACTTGCTCTGTTTTGTGCCACAGTTCGTTTGCCTTAAGTCAAACAGTTGAAGCTGTCTTGTGCTGAATCAGCCCCTACTATCTACTCATTGTCTGCTCAGACAGGCACCAACTCTCCCGGGTCTTAGTTTGAGGCCTTTCACGTCACCTACTATCCCTCACCTTTAACTGGAGACTTCAGGAATTGAACCTTTTGCATACCAAGCAAATACTGTAGCTCCTCCCTAAACTTTCCTAAAATAATTCACAACTGTGAATTGTTTCTCTTTTTTTCTATCATAAGCAAGGCACTGTGAAAGCAGATCAGCATAGTATATATTTGACCATAGTATGTTCTTAAAAATCCTACTAAACCAAATGACACCAGGCTTCTCTAGGTCACTCTCTGTCATTCTCTCTGTTGCTTTGCTAAATACCAGTGCTGGAGTTTCCATTCTGATGTTCATTAGTTTTTATGCACTTGGTTTCTAAGCTGCCAGGAAAAACACCTAAATTGCTTTTTTAAGAATTAGTTTTAGGGAGAACCATCCTTGCAAATGTATAGCCCCTAAAAGAAATTAATTTGGCTTTCTTGATATTGCTGCAACCTAAGTTGCTGTTAATAATTGGAATTTTAGTTCTGCAGCTCCTAATTTTTTTTAACATGCTTCTTTTTTTGCCATTTATTTATTTATGTAACTGCAGAAACAGACTTGGTCCTTGTTATCGGAGCTAATGACACGGTTAATTCAGCTGCCCAGGAGGATCCAAATTCTATCATTGCAGGAATGCCTGTTCTAGAAGTTTGGAAGGCAAAGCAGGTGGGTTCACACAACAGTATGGTAGAAATTCTGTGTCTTCTCTATTTGTTGTATTTAAACCTTTGAGCATAATATTACCATATGTCTGAGTCTGCCTTTGTCCAACTTCTCCTCCTGAACTGCTTTGCTAGGGGAAGAAGGTCCAGACAGAAAGGAAAAGGCAGGAATTTCTAGATCTGTAAAATAGTGGTGGCTCAGGGGCCACATGTGGTTTTTGACATGCCATGTTTGGTGCTTCTCAGCTCCGTTCCCAAGTGTGGTCCCTGCCCCATGTTCCAAGAGAGTGGGCAAGGCCCACTGGTCTGTAGGGCTTGTGGTTGGTGGTGATTCACTGGTCTGTAGGGCTTGTGGTTGGTGGTGAAACAGTGGGACAGGAAAACAGGTAAGCCAGGAGTCTTTCTTAGCTGCAGGTCTTGAGCTGAGGATGGAAGTAAAGGACCCATTGTTTCCTTTAACCCTCACCCTTATCTATAGCCTCTGCACTCTCATTTAGTTCTTGTTTTGTGCATTTGTAAATGGTTGATAGTTTCTTCTTTGGTACAGTTGCACATATCTAAACTAGTGGTGGGCAGTTAAAGAGTAAATGTGTAGTGAATAAAGGTAAACTTCAACTGTGTAGTATCAATCTCAGTCTTAAAATTACACTCTTGTAAAGTGAGTGATAGAAATAAGGGTGAGCTTTGGTTATTGGACAAAGGTGGCTGGTTTTGCATAGAGAATTACTGGAAAATGATCATTCATGTCCTGTTCTGGACACTTTACTCACCTGGCATTGTAAATGTCACTTATGAGGAAAGTAAGGAGGAAATTTGGCCATTAGTTGGGGGGGGGGATTTTCAGAAGTTAATGATAAATAAAGTAACAATACTTTTGTTGGCTTCCCAAAATGTTTACTGATAAAGCTTTAACATCAATATTAACAAAGCTTCTGGCATCTACTCCCTAACATGTGAGCCTGTTTAAAAATAAATCTGGTGGTGTCTTTTGTCCATCTCCTTGCTTGCTGTATATGGGCCACTGTTTAAATTGATGGAACCTGAGCTGCCCCTCTCAGCCTCCATTTTGTGGAACGAGGGTTCCCATGTGAATCTATAAATTTGCTCAACAGGCAGTCAGACTGTATATGGTGTCCATTAATGAACATCAGATCTTGGTGTTAAACCCTGTGATGATTATGTAGGTACCTGGCTCCGAATTTGCAATATTTAATTGAGTATGAGATTCTTCCATCTAATGTACACTTTCGGGACTGGATTTATACCTGAGTGAATGGTCGCTAACAGTTTCTTTGTTGGGGTTATGTAATTCCCCTAATAGCAGAAGTATGGTACTTGCCTTCCCTTTATTATGTAGATGTTGTCACTTCTTTCCTTTGCCTGTTTTTCCTCTGATGAGATTTGTTTTTAAAATGAAATAAAAATGTGGGTTTTTTTTTTTTTAAAAGTCAGATCTCAGAAGCGCTAAGCAGGGTTGGCCCTGGTTATTGCTTGGATGAGAGACCACCAAGGAAGTCCAGAATTGCTACATCGAGGCAGGCAACGGCAAACCATTTGTGAACATCTCTTACCTTGAAAACCCTATAGGGTTGGTGGGGACTCGATGGTTCTCTGTCTTTCTTCCTCTCTAAGTATTAGCCAGTTTTGTGTAGCGATTAAGTGTGTGGACTCTTATCTGAGAGAACGGGGTTTGATTCCCCACTCCTCCACTAGCAGCTGCTGGAATGGCCTTGGGTTAGCCATAGCTATTGCAGGAGTTGTCCTTGAAAAGGCAGCTTCTGTGAGAGCCCTCTCATCCCCACCCACCTTACAGGGTGTCTGTTGTGGGGGGAGAAAATATGGGAGATTGTAAGCCACTCTGAGTCTCTGATTCAGAGAGAAGGGCAAAGTATAAATCTGCAGTCGTCATCTTCTTAACTAGGGCTGACCCTGCGTAGCTTCCAAGATAAGGTTAGCTTTGCTTTCCATGTACAGAACTTGTTGATCAGAGGATTCATACATTATTGTATTTTTTTGCTTATAGTTGAACACTTCTGCCTTTGCATTATCTAACATGGTTTCTAGCCATGATAACTAAAGGGAAACTCCATATCTGGAGGCAGTAAACCTCTGATGGTCAGCACTGGGAGGCAACATTGGGAGGCGGGGCTTGGCCTCTATGCCCTGTTTGTTGACCTTCTACAGCGGGGTGGCCAACGGTGGCTCTCCAGATGTTTTTTGCTTACAACTCCCATCAGCCCCAGCCATTGGCCATGCTGGCTGGGGCTGATGGGAGTTGTAGGCAAAAAACATCTGGAGAGCTACCGTTGGCCACCCCTGTTCTACAGCAACACATTGGCCCCTGGGCATTGAAACAGGATATTAGATCACTGGTCTGATGCAGGATTCTTAACTTTTTCTCTGCAGGTTATTGTTATGAAGAGATCTCTGGGTGTTGGCTATGCAGCGGTGGATAATCCCATCTTTTACAAGCCCAATACTGCCATGCTTCTAGGAGATGCTAAGAAGACCTGTGATGCCCTGCAGGCCAAAGTGAGGGAGACCTTGCAGAACTGAATGCCTTCAGTTTTAAAGAAAAGCCTGTCCTTTGGCCAGTACGAACAAAAACTCTCCAAGTGTTGTTATACGTCAAGGTTTATAAGATAGTGAAATGAAAGCTCAGAGAGAAACAAAGGTCCAGAAACAAAGTGAAAAATGTACGTAAGAGTGTAAGAAATTAAGCAACAAAATGGAAGATCACGCTCTTAAGAAGCCACCACCTGGAATAATTTTGTTTTTGAATGCAGTGCATTTCAGAGGAATTTTTCCTTGGTAGCCGCATGTGCAACACAAGGACACTCAGGAATTTGGGTGGGGGAGGGGAATCTGCCTGTTTAGCATGATGTGAAATCTCAAAAAAGTTGCTGCCGTTTCAAAGCTATTTGACTTCTCTTCTCTATTGGTTTCAAGTAAACATAGAATCTAATTAGGCTGATTTTTCGATTGTCAGATCCTGGATCCCTGGCTGGATATTTAAATTTTGACTGTAATCGTAACCTTTTAAAAACCTTTTTTTTTTGGGGGGGGGAGTGCTTTTGAAATGATTTTTTATACATTTCATAATCAGTGTGTTAAGATGCTGGAAACGGGCACTTAGTTGTCAAACATACTCCAGATGCTGGAAAAAGGAATGCAATTTGAGAGTTAATCCAAAATACTTTTGCAGATAAATCATGTGGACAACATGGAAACCCAGTACACTTAAAGAAGAGAGAAAGAGATTAATTGATTACTGGTCTTCCCTTTTAATCTTTCAAATATATATATTGGAAGTCAACAGTTCAGTGGTAAATTAGTTTGTTTTACAGCTTCCAGGGCAGCCTTCATCATGTTTAGTACAATCAAGTGGAATTCAAATGCTTGATTAATAAAATGAACTTGTCATGTTTTGCCTAATCATGTAGCAACCGTTTGGGGTGACGTGGGCACAATAAATAGCTGGGCTTGTGTTAGAAAGCTTTAACATCTGGGAAAGACAGACTACTATGACATGATTAAAACTAAGCCCAACGTTTTAATCCCAACTTGACTGTTAAATCCTGATCTTTGTCAGGGACCGCCTAATTTAATAGCAGATGAAAACTGTCCTTTTAGCTACCTCCTGTTTTCTGTATGGCATGGATCCCATACATTCAAAAACCAGAAGTGGCAGTAGACTTAATTCCAGCAATAAACTTCCAAGTCCACTGAACCAATGGGAATATGTGCTTTCTCAGTTCCTATTCATTTCACTGGGACTTGTGCAGAAGCTGCACCCTGATGGATTGTGCTCGGCAGCATGTATCCAACCATCTGTGAACTTTGCGGGGCAGGACTTCCAAGCTTCCCCCTCTTCCTGCAGTTCACTGAGCCCTCTGAAAATTTGCTGCAGGTGTGTGTGGGGGGAGGGCTATCAGCAGACTCTTGGGAGCAGCACAGGGGCCAAAGTGCAGGAATCATACTCTTCTTCCACAAATGGAAATGCTTTTCCATTGGAGGAACTGTGTGGTTGGATACATTCATGCATTTAGAAATCTTGCTGCTCAGCAGGAAGCACCAACAGGCTGTTCTGCTGCATATGAATATTTGAGCCACAGTATTCTAATGTAAAGCTTTAGGCAGCTGTATTTCAGTAGAACCTGCTTGGGACCTGAATTTGGTTGTATGAATACCATCCATTTCTGTGCAACCGGACTCTTAAATGTGGCTGAGAAGAGGAGCACCAGTTAAGTTAGTCCTGGAGCGCTGAAGGCTGCAGCGTCCAACTGGTTTTAAAATGGCTGTCTTCCTTTTTAGTTTGGAGACATCAAGTGGGTTGTAAGTGGACCAGAAGTACCATTGTTAACTTTAGAAATTGTGTTTATATTATGAAACTGAGAGAATTATTTAAAAAAAATAAAGCTAACAAAATTCCAAGTCATCTCGTAGTATTCTTCTGGTAGTTGATTTTCTTCCTTGTAAAATGCAGATGGAAATTTATGTCCGGTGTCTAACTTACCATTTCTAGGTAAAATTATTGAGAGGGCAGTGGCGTTGCAGCTACAGAGGTTCCTAGATGACGCTTCCGTTCTTGACCCGTGCCAGTCTGGGTTCCGACCGGGCCATGGGACGGAGACAGTGCTGGTCGCCTTGGTAGATGACCTCCAGCGGCATCTGGATCGGGGCGGCGCTGCAGTACTGATGTTACTAGACCTGTCGGCGGCATTTGATACAGTCGACCACCAGTTGCTAAAGCGCCGCCTCGCCGACATAGGGGTTGGGGGGTTGGCCTTACAATGGCTTTCCTCCTTCCTCTCTGATCGGGGACAAAGGGTGGCCATTGGGGGTGAGCGATCCCAGAGGCGCACACTTGATTGTGGGGTGCCTCAGGGAGCAGTTCTCTCCCCAATGTTGTTCAACATCTACATGCGCCCCCTTGCCCAGATTGTCCGGAGGTTTGGGCTGGGTTGCCATCAATATGCGGATGACACCCAGCTCTATCTGCTAATGGATGGCCGGCCTGGCTCCGCCCCGGGGAACCTGGATCGGGCCTTACAGGCTGTGGCGACGTGGCTCAGATTGAGTGGGTTGAAGTTGAATCCAGCGAAGACAGAGGTCCTTTGTGTGGGTCGTGGCGCTCGGGGAGGGGAAATAGCTCTCCCAACTTTCGATGGCGCACCATTGGAACCAGCGCGCCAGGTAAAAAGTCTGGGTGTTTTACTGGAGCCTTCATTATCAATGGAGGCCCAGATAGCAGCCACTGCCAAGTCAGCATTCTTCCATCTGAAGCGGGCAAGGCAGTTGGCCCCCTTCCTGGAGCGCCGGGACCTCGCAACAGTGATCCATGCAACGGTCACCTCAAGATTGGACTACTGTAATGCCCTCTACTTGGGGCTACCTCTGTGCCGGACTCGGAAGTTACAGCTGGTGCAGAATTTATTTATATTTATTTATATTGGGATTTATACCCCGCCCTTCGCACCGAAGTGTCTCAGGGCGGCTTACAACATGATAATACAAATACTACAATTTAAAACACTTACAAGTAAAATTAAAACCATAAATTAATAAAAGCAAGATAGATAAAAACCGGCGGTCTACAGATGCATTTTGTTCCATCCAAAAGATTTCCTTGTCAGTCAGTATTATAGGCCTGCCGGAAGAGGGCTGTCTTACAGGCCCTGCGGAACTGCCCTAGGTCCCGCAGGGCCCGCACCTCCTCCGGCAGCTGGTTCCACCAATAAGGTGCCGTTACTGAGAAGGCCCGATCCCTGGTGGATTTTAGACGGGCCTCCTTTGGCCCGGGGACTATCAACAGGTTTTGTGAACCCGAGCGTAGTACTCTCTGGGGAACGTGTGGGGAAAGACGGTCCCTAAGGTAGACAGGTCCTAGGCCATATAGGGCTTTAAAGGTAATAACCAACACCTTGTACCGGACTCGGAATATTACTGGCAGCCAGTGCAGATCCCGGAGCCCCGGCCGAATGTGCTCCCGTCTTGGGAGCCCTAATAACAGCCGGGCAGCAGCGTTCTGCACCAACTGCAGTTTCCGGGTCCGGCACAAGGGTAGCCCCATGTAGAGGGCATTACAGTAGTCTAACCTCGAGGTGACCGTAGCATGAATCACTGTTGCCAGGTCGTCACATTCCAGGAAGGGGGCCAACTGCTTCGCCCGCCGAAGGTGAAAAAACGCGGACTTGGCAGTGGCTGCTATCTGGGCCTCCATTGTCAGTGAAGGCTCCAACAGCACCCCCAGGCTCTTAACCCTGCCCGACGCTGTTAGTGGCGCGCCGTCAAAAACTGGCAGGGGGATTTCCCTTCCCGGGCCGCAGCGACCAAGGCACAGGACCTCTGTCTTCGCCGGATTCAGCTTCAGCCCGCTCAGCCTAAACCACCTAGCCACTGCCTGTAACGCTCGGTCCAAATTTTCTGGGGCGCAGGCGGGCCGGCCATCCATAAGCAGATAGAGCTGGGTGTCATCAGCATATTGGTGACACCCAAGCCCGTACCCTCGGGCAATCTGGGCAAGGGGGCGCATGTAGATGTTAAATAACATCGGGGAGAGCACCGCCCCTTGAGGCACCCCGCAATCAAGCGTGTGTCTCCGGGACAGTTCCTCCCCAATCGCCACCCTTTGTCCCCGACCGTCAAGGAAAGAGGAAAACCATTGCAAGGCCAACCCCTGAATCCCTGCGTCGGCAAGGCGGCGCGCCAGAAGCCGATGGTCGACCATATCGAACGCTGCCGATAGGTCCAACAACATCAGCACTGCCGAGCCGCTTTGATCCAGAATGCGTCGGCCAGGCTACTGTTAGGGCTCTCGAAATGGGAGCACATACGGCCAGGGCTGCGCGGACTGCACTGGCTACCAATTATCTACCGAGTCCAGTACAAAGTGTTGGTTATCACCTTTAAAGCCCTATATGGCCGAGGACCAGCCTACCTAAGGGACCGTCTCTCCCCATATGAACCCCAGAGGGCACTGAGGTCAGTGGGTAAAAACAAAATGACCATCCCTGGGCCGAGAGAGGTCAAACTCCAACATACTAGAGTACGGGCCTTTTCAGCGGCTGCACCGGCATTGTGGAACCAGCTTCCGGAGGAGGTGCGGGCCCTGCGGGACCTCGGCCAGTTCCGCAGGGCCTGCAAGACCGCCCTTTTTAGGCAAGCCTATAATGACACTGACTGCTGAGTTGCTTGGTGTAAGAACCGCCATCCATAAGACTACCTAAACTGGCAGAACCAGCGCCATAACAGCTCTATCGCTGCCAGATATACTCATATATATTTAGTCTAATGAAAATCATGTATTTTAATTTAACTGACTGGTTTTTATGTTTAATTTTAATTGTTAAATTTAAAGTTTTATTATTTATGTTAATATGTAAGTTGTTGTTAGCCGCCCTGAGCCGCCTAGGCGGGGAGGGCGGGATAGAAATAAAAGTTATTATTATTATTATTATTATTATGTGGCATCAGATTACATATTTCTGCATGTAGGTGTGTTACCCAATTCAGTCCCCCTTTGTCTGACCCATCATGTAGATAGTGTCCTCTACAATGGAAACCCTAAAATATGAGTCCAGGTGAAGAAAGGATCTCAGTCTGTTGTACAGAAGGGCCAAATCTGGCACAAGAAACTTGAGAAGAAAAGGTGGAAGGGGAGGCAAGCCATTATCAGCAGGTAATTTTATTACCCTTTCCAGGGTACAGCTAAGGTAGGGGTGAACATAAAGCTAAAGTACAAGACAGCAAACAATTTCAGTAGTACCATAGCAGTTTCTGTATAGCAACCCAATAAAAACTATTGCATAATATCATATCTGCAAAATCCTACTTGTTTTGTTAAAGGTAAAGGTAGTCCCCTGTCCAAGCACCAGTTGTTTCTGACTCTGGGGTGATGTCACATCATGATTATTTCTTGGCAGACTTTTTATGAGGTGGTTTGCCATTGCTTTCCCCAGTCATCTACGCTCCCCCCCGCCCAGCAAGCTGGGTACTCATTTTACCAACCTTGGAAGGATGGAAGACTCAGTCAACCATCAGTCAGCTACCTGAACCCAGCTTCCACCAGGATCGAACTCAGGTCGTGAGCAGAGCTTGGACTGTAGTACTGCAGCTTACCACTCTGCACCACAGGGCTGCTACTTGTTTTGTTACCTTTAAGCTATACACTCAAAGTTACTCTTCCTCTCATGTGGCTAATCCAAAGCAAACCAACCCAGAGGATGTGGAGGGTTAGATTAAGAAAGCCAGTTCAGTGTAGTGGTTAAGCGCGTGGACTCTTATCTCAGAGAACCAAGTTTGATTCCCCACTCCTCCACTTCCACCTGCTGGAATGGCCTTGGGTTAGCCTAGCTCTGGCAGAGGTTGTCCTTGAAAAGGGAGCTGGTGTGAGAGCCCTCTCAGCCCCACCCACCTAACAGGGTGTCTGTTGTGGGGGAGGAAGGTAAAGGAGATTGTGAGCCGCTCTGAGAAATCCAATATCATCATCTTCTTCTTCTGTTGTGGGGGGAGAAGATATAGGAGATTGTAAGCCACTCTGAGTCTCTGATTCAGAGAGAAGGGCAGGGTATAAATCTGCAATTATTATTCTTATCTGGGAGAACTGGGTTTGATTCCCCACTCCTCCACTTGTACCTGCTGGAATGGACTTGGGTCAGCCATAGCTCTGGCAGAAGTTGTCCTTGAAAGAGCAGCTGCTGTGAGAGTCCTCTCAGCCCCACCCACCTCACCGGGTGTCTGTTTTGGGGAAAGAAGATAAAGGAGATTGTGAGCTTCTCTGAGACGCTTGAGATTTGGAGTGGAGGGCGGGATATAAATCCAGTATCATCATCATCATTAAGGAAGAAGATGGGAGGGAAGATATCATACTCTGCCTGGATGGGAAGGGTCTGATGAGATCATGGTCTTGGTTGGTGGCTCTGGATGAGAACAGACTATATGTGTGGAGGGCCTGAGGTGCTATTTGAATGTACTATTTGTAAAATTCCTTTCAGAGAGAGAATCTGCCGTGGTATTGGTTCAAGGGTGCAGCATCTAGCTTTGCATTGGGGGGAATCTGAATTTTTGGTAAGTGGTGTATAATGTGTACCTATGGAAAGTGGAAGTCCAAATATGCTCATGCCAAGGGAGGTGATGGGACAGCAGGAAGATCTAGATGCCACAAATGAATAAATGAGATTCATTTATTGTTTATTATTTTGGGAAAGCTGATGGTCTCCTTTGGTCCTGTTGTTGGAAAAAGTAGTACTTTGGGTTTTTAATGTCTTTGTTCTGCAAACCTGAGTCATTGCTTATGGCTGTAGATGTAATGTGCTCTGGAAGGCTTAACAAAGGAATCCTGATTATTGTTCTTCTGGAGCATTCTAGCAGTTAGGATACTCCCTTTCGTGATTGCCCTAGCGGAACATGGCCTAGAACATCTTCCTTTTGTGGTTCGTCCATCCTGATGAAGCAGTCTGGAGAACTTGAAAGGCTGTCCGCTGTGGTTTGAATCCAGAGGGGTGGAATGATTTCCACCTGTGGAGTGCAGCTTCACTTTTCTACACTGCACCCCCAAATTCCCACCTGAAATGTCCTTTGGGGCCCCTCAGGTACAACATTTGGGGGTGGTTCTGAGGGCTGCAATAGGAGGGAGTAGTCACAAAGGTTGCACTCTGTATATGGAAATTCTGCTGCCCATAGAATCTCAAATGGAAAATGGTCTGTTATAGTGGTTGATTCTAATAAAAGATAACCACATGGCTCTTGTTTCTGGATTCTGTGCACCCTAAAAAAGAATTGGGCTTTGCTTCCACTGGTGTTGCTAGATTTTAAGTATTTTAATTTGCCTCTGAGCAGGAGGAACTATGTAGGTCAGGGCAACAACGGAGGCTGGTTGTCTTCCAATCCCTTCCAAACCAACTGATGAACCGATTGAAATCCTTTAGCTGCTACCACCTATATGTGTTTGTCCATTGAGCAACTTTCTACGACAGCAGGAAAACTTCTGCAGTAAGAATTTGAATGATGGGAACTTTGGGCTGCCCTCTTGTAGATGCTAGTGGGGAGCTTAAACATTCAACTCCTGAGAGCTGCTAGTTTTTACTGGCCGTTGTTCCAGCAACTGTGGAGAGGCGGTAACCAAATTCTCCTGTTCCCAGGGCCGTGACTTGCATGATCCAGCTGGTCTGAAGTCACTTAGAAGAAACAAATAATTGTATTAATTAGAGCTTCAGTCTACAGGCATGTGATTTGTGCTAAATGAGAGGGTCTGAGTGCTCTATCGCAGCTGGGTCTAGAGCTAATAAGCGGTTGGTGTTTTACTGCTCCCTGTACCCACAAATAATTGAATTGTGAAAAATATTCTTGTAACTAAAATGCACTTTTTAAAAGAGGATGGTTTTTCCTCTCATGCCAACAATCACAAAACCTTTTCTAAAACAGCATATTTTCCTCCATGGGTTGGATAATGATGGAGATAAATAAAGGCTTTAAAAAAAAAATAAGGAAAAATAAACGGACCGATTATTTCAGCTAATTTGTCTCTACTCTTTCCCTCCTCCCCTTAGAATTCCACTACAGTTATACTTTCAGCAGTCATTTCAGTAGCATTGGTATATTTCAGGCTCTGAGATATTTGCCCTGATGTAGCGTAATGCTTTGTGTGATAAGTGTTTCCCTAAATTTTGCATAAAGAAGTTTGTTCTTGATATGTCTCTCTAGTTGTCTGAAGTGCTTTGTATTAAGGCATTTTATCCTCCTCTGTGAGAAGAAAGGGGAGAACAGTTAGCTGAGTTGTGCAGCTCAGAATATGGTTTTGTGGGAGTCCCTAATGCAGAAGCGGGTGGCATCTTAAAGACTTCTATACCTTATGAAGATTAAAAGTGTTTGGCTAAGGGCCAGACTAATTAATACTCTGGGAGATTTGTGAATCTCCACCTTCTTGTGTGTGTTTACCTGTAAATAGGTGATAAAAAGTGTCTAAAGTCTATGCTATGGTAACTTCAAGGCTTAGACTACTGTAATGTGTTCTCTGTTGGGGTTGCCCCCCGAAGGCTTCCTAAATACTTTAGCTGGCACAGAATGCTACAGCACGTCTGCTAGTAGGAACTGAATGGAATGTGCATCTGCCAGTTCCGACAGGTGGCTTATTTGCTTCTGGATTCAGTTCAAAGTGCTTCATCGCCTGAGGCTCTCATCTCTTCAAGACCACCTCTCTCCATACATTCTTGTGCAGAAACTCTGCTCTTTGAATCAAGACCCATTTCAATCACAATTGTGCGAGCAGATAGCAGCAACACGGTCTGCTTAAGCTAGAGGGGTTTTTTTGAATGTGGGGTGATGCTAACAATATGGAATGGCTTTTCATGGGATGTTAGGAAGGCACCCACAGTGCTAATGGCCTGGTACCACTTGAAGGCACAGCAATGCCTAATATTCTCAGCTGTTTAGTGGCTACACTGGAAGACTGTTGCTTACATGTCTAATGGTAAAATGGGACTATGCCTCAGAGGCAGGTCATCTGCTTGGCATGCAGAAGGTCCCAGGTTCAACCCCCAGCAAGGATCAGATAATGAACAATATGAAAGACCTCAACTTGAAATCCTGAAGAGCTGCAGTCAGTTTGACTACACAATATTTACTTTCACAGACTGATGTTCTGATAAGGCAGCCTCATGTGTTCAATCCTGCACAGAGTTATTCCAATCTAAGCCTATTGAGATCAGCATGTTTAGGTTGGAGTAACACAGCATAGAGTTATACTGTCAGAGTTACAGTTACTAGGTTTAAGGGTATATATTAGTTTTAGTTGATATTATCTGTGATACCGTGTGTTAATTCTGAGTCCGACCTAGGGTTCCTTGTGGAGAAAGGATAGAAATGTTTTAAACAGATAAATGGATATAGCATATTCTACCTTGAGCTTCAGATAGTAAATGTTTACAGGGAATAGAAGCCTCAGCTGGAGCCATGGCTCAGTGGTAGAGCATCCGCTTTGCATACACAAGGTCTCATGTTCAGTTCCCAGCATCTCCTAGTTAAAAGGACCTCTTATTTGAGACCCTGGAGCAGGGGTGGCCAAACCTGCTTAATGGAAGAACTACATAGAATAAACGTCAGATGTCTGAGAACCGCAAGGTATGAACATCATATATTTGAGAACAGGAAGGAAGGAAAGCAAATTGATGGGGTGAGGAAGAGGTGGAAAGAAAACAACTGTAAATGCATTATCCAGGCCACTGGCTGACTTGGCTTGGAGAAATTATTTAAAGAGAGAAATGCCCTCTAAGCCATCTGATAGGCGCAATGGGGGCTTTGAGAGCCATACAATATGTGTGAAAGAGCCACATGTGGCTCCCAAGCCACTGTTTGGCCACCCCTGCCCCGCAAAGCTGCTGCCAGAGTAAACAATATTGATCTTAATGGAGCAGTGGTCAGGCTTCCCTTTTCCCTTCCTGAAGAAAGCACAAAGCAAGTGAAGCGTGAAGAACACTGCCCTAGAACTTCATGCGTGCCAAACAGTCTCATCTTGGGTTCTTGCCCTTTATTTATTTGATGGCGTCAGGTGAACATGTGGTGCTGTTATGAGGCTTCACAAAGACCAGCTCTGAAAAAAAAGTAGTTAATAGTATGACAAACAAAAAAAGGAGGGAGTTGGCCAGAAACAACAGAAAAAAACCCTTAATTTTGTATTGCTGCAAAGGCTGCCTGGTTGGGGTCATTAAAAGGAAGCAACCTTTGTGCCTTTTCAATGCATGCAAAATTTGCATTTGAACCCATATTAGTAGCTAAGGTTGCCCACAACCTGAGAGAAAAAGAGGCTTTTACAAAGGCTTAATGAGTGGAAATGGGCAACTGAGACTTTTGATGGCATGGAGGTATATAACCTCTCCTGATAAATAACATCTCATTAAGATTCTCTGAAATGAAGGTTTCTCATTAAGATTCTATGACATTATTTCTCCAGTCAGTTGGCATCCTTACAGAACATAAGACTTCTGTGTGTGTTGTTCAGGGTTAATTATCCTGACTACATGCATATGATTTTGGATGCTGTTCCACCATGGCTTGAACAGAATCCCGCACTCCTAGTTATAGTTAGAAAATTGCTAGCCAAAGGGCAGTAGGTTGGAAATATACAGGGAATATGTTCAGAATATAAGAGCCCTGCTGAATCAGACTGGTGATCCATTTTGTTAGTCCAGTAACCTGTTTCACACAGTGGCCCAACCAGTTCCTCTGGAGGGCTAACCACAGGGCACAGAGGCCAAGACCTTCCCTTGATGCTGCTTCTCAGCAGTGGTATGTGTTCTAAAAGCTCATGCTATAAAAGGCGTGACTGCAAGTAGCTGAGTGGAATTTTCAGCCAGTTTATGCAACCAGTCTCTGCTGGCTTCATGAAGGATGCTATGAATGGGTGATTGGATTGGAACACAGGTTGTTCTGTAACCTTTGAAGAACTAGCAATGAATGGCAGTGACCTCTAGATGTCATGTACTCTGCACCAATCTGGAGCTCTTTTTAGCTGGTAGCACTGTAGAAGCTGCTTTCCTGAGAATGTTGCAAGACAGATGTTCTTGTGTGGCTTGTAGAATTAAAGGAAGAGGCCTGAGCACAGATGTTCTTGTGTGGCTTGTAGAATTGAAGAGGCCTGAGCAACTTTGTCTAATCATTTGCATAAAGATGATAATGCTTCACTTTCCAGATGCACAAAAGAGTGCTTGCTTGTAAGTGCTAAAGCCAGTTTGGTGTAATGGTTAAGTGCGTGAACTCTTATCCGGAGAACTGGCTTTGATTTCCTACTCCTCCACATACACCTGCTGATGTGACCTTGGGTCAGCCACAAATTTTCTCAAAGCTGTTCTGCTCAAGAGCAGTTCTGGAAGAGCTCTTTCAGACCCACCTTCCTCACAGGGTGTCTGTTGCGGGGAAAGGAAGGAAAAGGAGATTTGTAAGCCGCTTTGAGACTCCTTTGGGTAGCAAAGGGTGGGGTATAAATCCAGTTTCTTCTGTGTTCCTCACCTCTATATCATGGTTGGTTCCAGGTTTGGGAGCCTCTCCTCTCCACCCCCAGACCCTCCTCTTACACCCTTTCTTTCCCACCCATCCACAAGCCTTCCACCTGCCTGTGTGTCCTTCCTCTGACTGCCTGTGAGCTCTCCCACCACCACCAATGTTCACAGCTGCCTGCGCTGACTTCAGCTCTTTCCCCAGTGGCACTAGCAGTGTGAGCATCTGGAAGCAAGTGTGATGGAGCGCTAGCAGGTAAGTTGGTGACAGTAGTGGGTCCTGCCAGGGGCCCTGGTAGCTGCCCCTCCACCCCAGGAATACTGGTGCTGGCCCTGTTCTAGCAATTGTAACCCAGTAATTGACTTTTCTAATTTATTTGAAGTAAGTTTTTTTTCTTAAATGCCAACAATAAGTAATGGGAGAGATGTATATTCCAGTACTGAAAAATTCAAGCTGGGGTAGGATTAAGTTGTGATTAAATTGTGACCATTTTATCTTGCCCCAAAAGTGAAGCTATGGATTGGGGGGGGGGCAGTGTCACAAGGCAGCTGACACATGCCAGGAACGTCTAGACAAGTATTCTTCAGCCTTTTTAGGCCTGAGGCTCACTGGTCTGCAAATTTTTTTTAAAAAGTGATAGGATGTTGTAGAAAGAGGGGGAAGCCAGAGGTATAACTGTGGCACTGCCTGGGTTAAGGTTATGAACGGTACACCAAGACTGCAAGCTACAGGAAACACGTCTTCTTTAAAGGGGGATTGGACAGATTCATGAAGGATAGAGCTTTCAGTGGTTAGTAGAAGATGATATTGGATTTATATCCCGCTCTCCACTCCGAAGAGTCTCAGAGAGGCTCACAATCTCCTTTACCTTCCTCCCCCACAACAGACACCCTGTGAGGTGGGTGGGGCTGGAGAGGGCTCTCACAGCAGCTGCCCTTTCAAGGACAACCTCTGCCAGAGCTATGGCTGACCCAAGGCCATTCCAGCAGGTGCAAGTGGAGGAGTGGGGAATCAAACCCAGTTCTCCCAGATAAGAGTCCACACACTTAACCACTACACCAAACTGGCTCTCATTTAGTAGCCATGGTGAGGAAGCTTCCATGTTCACGGTTAGTAAACCTCTGAATACCATTGCCAGGAAGCACCATTAGGGGAAGGCCTCAGCATCCATGTCCTTTTGCTGGTTCTCCACAGGAACTGGTTGGCCCCTGTGTGAGGAACTAGATGGACCACAGTGGATCTGCTGGGCTAGATGGACCACTGATCTGATCCAGCTCTTCTTATGTTCATGGAACACCATGAAGTGTACCACTGTAAGGAAAGAAAAATGGTCCCATGGGGAAAATAGCTTCCATGAATAAACTTGCTGTACTGCTACTCCTTTCAGTGTATAAAAAGGCACAAGAGGGTGTGGTACCTTTGCTTTCATGCACATGAGCATTTCCTTCCTAAAGACACACAAAATGGCAACTTTGTATTTACTTATGACCCCAGGAGGCAGGGCTATGTGACCCACCTTAGGGTCCTGACCCAAAGGTTGAACACTGTCGTTATAACGGTATTTGTAGCAAAATAACTCCAAGAGGATTTAAGGATGTGAGCAGTGCTAAGCTTTAATGGATAGATTGAGTAAAATCTTGCTTACTGCTCTGTGCATCTTCAAACCTGGAATGACCAGTGGATAGCTTGAGGATCAGTCTATGTGAGCAAATTATGCAACATTGAAAGTAACTAAAGGACTAAACATATTCATAATACTGATGGACCACTGGAGATTGACGTATACTTGATGACCTAGCCAAACTGCTATGTATGTTCCTGCCTGGGAATTAAGATCGCAGGCAGAGGCCTTCTTCACTGTCCCAGTGTCTGGTGAGTATATGAGAAATGACCTCTTTGGTGGCAGTAGGGTTGCCAAGTCCAATTCAAGAAATATCTGGGGACTTTGGGGGTGGAGCCAGGAGACATCAGGGGTGGAGCCATGATCAAGGCTGTGACAAGCATAATTGAGCTCCAAAGGGAGTTCTGGCCATCACATTTAAAGGGACAGCACACCTTTTCCATTCCTTCCTTCCATAGGAAATAACGAAGGATAGGGGCACCTTCTTTGGGGCTCATAGAATTGGACCCCCTGGTCCAATCTTTTTGAAACTTGGGGAGTATTTTGGGGAGAGGCACTAGATGCTATACTGAAAATCTGGTGCCTCCATCCAAAAAAACAGCCCCTCCAGACCCCAGATACCTGCAGATCAATTCTCCATGATTTTCTATGGGAATAAATCTCCATAGGGAATAAGAGTTCCCAGCAGACATTTTCCTCCCCTCCCCCTGCTTTCTGATGACCCTGAAGTGAGGGGAGGACCTCCAAACTGGGGGATCCCCTGCCCCACCTGGGGATTGGCAACCCTTGGTGGCAGCCCCACAATTATGCCGATTGGGGTTATTGTGGCGCTTTCATTTTCTCAATCTTTAGGAGTCATCTGAAGATGGTTTTATTCAGGATGGCATTCAATTTGTTCAATTTTTCTGCTTATCAGCAGTTTTATGCAGGGCTTTTTTGTAGCAGGAACTCCTTTGTATATTAGGCCACACTCCCCTGATGTAGCCAATCCTCCAAGAGCTTACAGGACTCTTCGTACAGAGCCTACTGTAAGCTCCAGGAGAATTGGCTATATCAGGGGGTGTGGCCTAATATGTGAAGGAGTTCCTGCTACAACCCCCACCCCCACTTTAATGTATTTTTATGTTTTATGTTCCATTTACACTGTAAGCCACCTTGGATTCCACAAGGCAGCAAAGCAGCCAATAAATGTTTTAAAGAAGTAAATAAAATAAATACAAGGGCAAGGTGAGACAGGATAGTTCATAGGAAGAGGCAGATGTGGCTTAACTCAGCCAGGAAGGTTACTGGGTGGTCTTGGGACAGTCACTCTCAATCTAGTTTCACCAGGTGGTTTTAACAATCACATGGTGATAGGGGCAAGGAGGAGAATGGACACAGCTTTGAGATCCTTGGAAATGGGGACTTCATAGCTCATACTCTCAGACTGTGGCTCCATGGCAGAGCATCTGCTATGAATACAGAAGGACCCAGGTCCAGTCCCCAGTGTCTTTAATCAAAAGGATCAAGTAACAAGAACATGTGTTAACCGCTGCCTTGGTTCACCAAGAAATACCTGTTTTTGGAGACGTTCATGGAATATGTAGGAAAATTCCATTTCTTTGTGAGCCTTTTTTCAACATTCAGTTTGAATTTTTTGTTAATGTGCAGAGCCTTGGAGTAAGCAAGGTAGAAATCAACCAACCCAATTTGATGACTATGGCTAGCTTCCAAGTTTGCATTGTAGATTAGACTATTACAGAAGAAGAAGACGATGACGACATTGGATGTATATTCTGCCCTCCACTCAGAGTCTCAGAGCAGCGCACAATCTCCTTTATCTTCCTCCCCCACAACAAACACCCAGTGAGGTAGGTGGGGCTGAGATGCTCTCTCAGAAGCTGCCCTTTCAAGGACAAGCTCTGTGATAGCTATGGCTGACCCAAGGCCATTCCAGCAGCTGCAAGTGGAGGTTCTCTCAGATAAGAGTCTGCACACTTAACCACTACACCAAACTGGCTTTCTGAAGTTCTCTGAAAAAAAATTCCATGCGGGCTAGTAAACTAAAAAAGAAAAGAAAAAAGAACAGCTGCTTTAAAAAATCTATTAGAACTTTTTTTTTTTTTTGCATACAATGAAGGTTTCCTGCTTTGGGGTAATAGAGTCCCCCCGTAGTCTTGGATTTTCTCTTCCCCTTATGGCTACTTCCTGCTTCTCATTAATTTAGACCTGATATTAATGACCCCAGGCCAGAACTGTGTCATGAGTTAACAATGAGAGGCAATCTTACACACCACTGGGGAAACTGGATTCATGGTCTTAATGACATACAAGCACCACAGCATTAAACGCAAGCCCAGGTTAATTTTGTTTTAATAGCCAAATGTATTTGGCCAGATTTGGGTAAATGATGCCCTACAGGATTCAGCACAAAACTTACAAGGAGGTTTTGCTGTGAAATGCAACCGATTTTGGGGTCTGCCTGTTTTAATTAGCCATGTGAAGAGCAGTAAGCTAGACGTACACACTTGTGGTCTGTGGAAATGTTATATTATGTATTCATTTTCCTCTCTTTCCTTTCCTCTTGCCTTCTTTCCTTCACCCAGAAATGTATATAAAATGTAGGTTGAATTATGATGGAATGTACAAGGCATTATTAAAAAAAAGATTAAAACTCTATGACAAGGCAATCCAAATTGCACCAAAACAAAGTTGAATCTTTTTCATCTATACCTATTACAGAGCCAGTTTGATGTAGGGTTAAGTATGCAAACTCTTATCTTGGAGAACTGGGTTTGATTCCCCATTCCTCCACTTACAACTGCTGGAATGGCCTTGGGTCAGCCATAGCTATCACAGGAGTTGTCTTTGGAAGGGCAGCTTCTGCGAGAACTCTTTCAGCCCTACCCACCTCACAGGGTGTCTGCTGTGGAGGAGAAGATATAGGAGACTGTAAGCCACTCAGTCTCTCTGATTCAGAGAGAAGGGCAGGGTATAAATCAGCCTCCCCTTCCTCCTCCTTCATCTGTCCTGTTTTGCATGACTTCATTTCCTTTTGTTGTGAGTTTGCATAAATTATTCTGATTTTACTAGTCATAGGAAGAACACTGAAACTGAAGCACCACCTCAACCTCTGAAGTACGTTTTTTCCCATACACTTCAATGCATGCCTTCATTGTCATGAGCACTAGAAACTTGACCTTAAAAAAAAAAGGCAGCTGAAGAAACTGGTTCATTCTGAGGTCCTACAAAACAGTCAAATTATTTTTCTGACCCTTCTTCCAAATACCTCAGTATGGCATCTATCACTCTGTCTGCATTTTATCCTCAAATCAATCCTGTGGTAAACCTTGTGGCAAAAAAGAGCATGACTGGCTAAGGTCATCCAGAGAGCTTCATACCCGTGTGGGAACTAGACTTTGGATCTCTCAGTCCTCACATTTGCATTTGCACTGCTACACCACAATTTGTTCTACAGCACAATTTGCTAATGTGGGGTTTAATTCACAATTCTACAGCACAACGCAATGTGGGGTTTAATTCACAATGGCCGCTCCTCATACAATGCAACTGTGAACTCTAAATTGTTAGGCAGCCAAAAATAAGGTTTCGTCAGCCATCTTTATTTTTCATTCAGCTGCTTTTCCCCTGCTCCCTCAAACTGAGATATGGGCAGGAAAGCTCCTTTTATGATCTGATCAATCATAAACTGTGGAGAGTATTCACAAGAGTTCTATTCAAAGCCTTGCCCAAATCTGGTTCTTGTAGGCAGATATACCAGCCAATCAGACAAGCAGAAATGCAGGAAATAAGAACACCCATCTCATTTTCTATTGTCCTAACCTGCTACCTAGCCAAATAGAAGATTTCTAGAAGACAAGTTGTACACTTATTCAGTTCTACTGAACAACCACGGCAATTATGGATAAAATAGCCTTTACCTCCCCAAATGAAATAGGATCTTCTTAAGCTAAATGTCAGAGACTGTGATTGGAAAGTATATTTTGTGACAACCCCAGGACCTTTTTTGTAGAAAAAGCCCTGCATGAACTCATTTGCATATTAGGCCACACTCTGATATCACCATTGTTTCACACAGGGCTTTTTTGTAGAAAAAGCCCAGCAGGAACTTATTTGAATATTAGACCACACCCCCTGATGCCAAGCCAGCCAGAACTGCATTTCTGTGCGTTCCTGCTAAAAAAAACCACACAACAATCCTGGAATCCCCCTCAGTAACTGGCTGCTCAATTCTATGTTTTAAGTTGAATGGGTCACCTGCTTATTTATACATTGATACCCCATTTTTCTCCCCAATAAAGGAATCAAAGCAGATTCCAGTACTGTTCTCCCCTCCTCTCAGCCAACAACCCTGTGAAGTAGATTAAACTGAGAGAGGATGACTGGTTGAAGGTCACCCACTTACCTTCATAGCAGAGTAGAGAATTCCGACCTGAATCTCCCAGATCCCAGACCAGCAATATAAACAGTACAGCACTTTGACTCTGTTTGACTTGCAGGCTAGTGTATCATCCTGATTTTAAGGCATTGAACTATGAAAAAAGAAGTCCCTGGTTCAAGGTCTGTCTTTGCCAGGTATATGCTCAGCATCCTTAGGCAAGACAGCATCAGTCATAATAGGGAAAAAAGATATTGTAGTTTGTAGTTCATTAAGGTTTGTAGTTTGCAGTTCATTAAGATCGCTGCCTTCTCATCACCTATGACTAAAATCCACAAATAAGCTGTCCAGATTTGTTGTTCTGAATTACCTTCCCTTATTTATTTGCACTGCATTTATATGAACGTACAAGTAAACACTAGGATGTACCCCTGTATGGCTTAATTATAACAGAAAGTCACAGGACTGTTGACATTAAAAATGCTATAAATCAGTGATAGAACAAGTTCCATTAGAAGGATGAAAGCCGTGTAAAGAATAGGAAAAATATTGTTAAAAACAGCAAATAAACGCCACCAACTACCTTTTTAATTAGAACTGGGAGCATGGGAAGGTGCTTAAAAGAATCACAGAATCATAGAGATGGAAGGGATCATACAGGCCATCTAGTCCAACCCTCTGTTCAATGGAGGATTAGCCTAAAGCAAGGGTGTTGAACTCATTTGTTATGAGGGCCAGTTCTGACATAAATGAGGCCTTGTTGGACTGAGCCATGTGTGTCATAAAATGTAATGCCAGATAGCAGAGATATAAATGTTACAAAGCACACAGATAAACATAATTAAAGATTTTTTTAAAAAACTGAAACAGTCTTAAAATATTAGCACTCATTGGTCTTAAAGGTACTTTCTTTGTATCTCTCCCATGTGATCCAAGGAACTGGGCAAAGGAAGCTCTGGCTGTTTCCTTCCTTCCCCAGGGGACCAGGAGGGGGAGGAGCCTCAGCCTTCTATTGGCTGAGGCTCCTCCCCCTCCTGGTCCCCTGGGGAAGGAAGGAAACAGCCAGAGCTCAGTAGCTCAGCAGTGCGATTGAGAGAGCCTGTCAACAATAGCAAACTATTCCTTCCCCCTTCCTCCCCAAGGGAGGAGCCTCAGCCAATTGAAAAAAAAATAGAGGCTTTGCTCTGTAGCTGCTGTGTGATTGAGTAAGCCTGGTAAAGCAAGCTGTGATGCAGAAGGAAATGAGGGAGAAGGAAGCATATGACAGCCAGTTGCTTGGGGGCCTGATTTGGCCCCTGGGCTACATGTTTGACACCCCTGTCCTAAAGCATCTCTGACAAATGTTTGTCCAGCTGCTGCTTGAAGACTGACAGAGAGGGGAGATCAACACCTCTCTAGGCAGCCAATACAACTGCTGAACTATACCAACTGTAAATTCCCCCTCCCCTAATATCCAGCCGGTACCTTTCCATTTGTAATCTAAACCCATTCCTCTGCTGCCAACAGGAACAACTCCCTGCCCTCCTCTAAGTGACAGCCTTTCAAATACATAAAGAGAGCAATCATGTCTTCTCTCAATCTCCGTTCTGTCCATATTCTTTTTGAAGTGAGGCCTCCAGAACTGCACCTGGACTCCAGGTGAGGTCTGACCAATGTGGTGCACAGCAGGACTATGACATATTGTCTCTCTCCTGCAAACTGAATAGAGAAGGTCTGGCCCTCACTGTTGAGAAAGGTATAACTAATTTCACAAGGAATTCAGTGCGGTGTCTTCATCCTCTTCAGATCCTGGAATCCACCTTTAGCACCCCCCCCACCCACAACATCATGGGACCCAATGAACTGCAAGCACATGACAGGAAATCATTACAGTCATGTTAAGGTAATCAAGTGTTATCATAGCTATGTGACAGGAATTCAGAGTCATAGAATATCAGTAATGTGACAGGAAGAGGAGGGGCTAGAATTATATCCTCGCTAACACTGAGGGCAGGACTAAAGTCTGCAATCCAAGAGAGCCAGTGATGGGAGATACCAGGAAGTGGACTATAATGAGAAACCAGATAACACAATCAGGTTCAGATACCTCCCTCCCCTAATGCACTTCCTCATCTTTTCTCTCTCCATTTCCTTAGCCAAGAAGACAATTCCTTACCTCCACCAGTTCCCCATTGCACCTTGCCCATGCTTGTAGTGCGGAGATCCCTGACAAGGATCAACTTTTCTGGGAAGAAAAGCTTCAGTGCCACAAGCAGGTATATGGTGCATTGGAAGACAAATATGGAAACGGGTGTCGAGTGGGCTGAGCCCAGAGGGGTGAGCAGAGAGAAGACATGTAAGGCTTTGGGGGTGGTGGTGGTGGTGGTGAACCTGCCTATACCTAAAGATGGTGAGTTTTTTTCCACTGCCCTGCTGCTTCTCTCTATGTGCATGGCACCCTTGCTGCCTGCAGATGTGCACTAGCAGTGGGTCCATCCAAACAGCAGCAAAATAAATGATGGCTCTCTGGTGGCCCACCTGAGCTTCCCAGTCCCTGGACTGAAGACCACTGGTCTGCATTATACCTGCTTTAGCAAGCATCAGTGTCCATAAAGTTATGAAGAAAGTGAAAATGTTGGACTTGTAGATGCTGTTGTGCAGTTGCAATGAGAGTGAAAACTCTCTTCCGGCACTGATTGGAGATGTTCTGAGGTTTCCCAGGTGGTAGTCCAGGTGTCTCTGTGCATACAGAAGTGTGCTACATCCTTAGGGGCTGCTGCAATATTCAAACCTTTGCTGCACAGAAACCCCACCCACTGGAATGACAGGCACCTTGCTAGTTCTTACAGGTCACCTAGAATTCTGCAACAGTGATTTCTTCAAAACTGATGTGAAAACTGAGAAGGACTATTTGGATAGGCTGTTAGTTCCAGCCTCAAAGGTATTCATGGAACTCTTAAGGCAGCGATGGAAAGATGGAGGATTGTCTCAGCCAGTCAACACAAAGGGTTAAAGGAAAACCTGACCACACATTCCATCACATTGAGCAATTTTGCTGACCCAGAAACTCCTCTGTTACAAAACCAGGAATGGCTGTTTAATTCTTATTTGATTTGACATTAACCAAAGAAAGAGAAATGCTTGTTCTGCTCAGAAGAATTAAAAATTTGCAAGAAAGGGGAGAGAATAAGTTACGTTTCCAGCACTTAGTTGCTGAGAAAGGGACTTGAAGAGGCAGTTATTTTTGTCCAACCTGTTTTCTTGCCACTGACATTCAACACACTCCATCAGTTATACTATTGAAGCCGGGGAAGCTGAGGTCGAAAGTGTCAAGTGTGGATTTCAGGGGAAGAGGTGGATGTGCGTGCAGCAGAAAGTGAAAGAGAGTGTTCTAACCTTTCGAAAGGCCTGCTTGTTTTACTTCTAATTTTACAGAAGGGGGAGGGAAAAAAATTGTTTATGCATTTTCCCAGCATGTTTGGTCTGTTTATCTGCCAAGGGGGGAGTCTTGCACCATAATCATTCCAGTTCCAGAAACAACTGGCCTCTTACACTGTGTAAATACTCAAAGCTGACATGACTGCCCTCACCCCCAGGAAAGCTGAAGCAATGCTGTTATCCCCCCCTTCTCTCTTGTGATCAAATCCTGGCTCTCTCTCTTGCTCTCCCCTAATGATCTAACATCCAAGAAAACTTAATGGGAGTTGACAAGGCCATCTAGTCATAAGCTGCTTTATGACAGGATTTTCAAGGCAAAAGACATTTGAAGGTGGTTTGCCATTGCCTGCTTCCATTCACAATCCAGTATTCTTTGGAGGTCTCCCATCCAAATACTACTCAGGGCTCACCCTGCGTAGCTTTCCAGTTCTGATGGAAACAGGCTAGCCTGAGTTATACCTAGGCCTTGCATTCAGTTGAAGCTCACAGGAGCACAGCTCCTGAACCTTTCTGAGCATTCCACCTCCTCTTTCCCACCTTGTCCATTGTATAGTAGGTGCAGCTGCATAACAATCCCTGGATGAGCTCCACCACCTATTTTTCTACAAAAGGACCCCTGGTTATACCTATTATGAAAAGGGCTTTGTGTACTGGGGAAATGTGGCACAGGACAGCCATGCCTGTAAGAATCCTCAAAATGCTTGCTAACCTTCATTCCCTAGATTCCTTGGATGAAATCATGATGATGAAAAATGGGTATTTAGTATAAGTGTTTCAGAGGGTAGCCATATTGATCTGTAGTAGAGCAGCTAGATTTGAGTCCAACAAGGTGGGGCCTGGAGATCAGCTCATCTGGAGAAAATGGCTGCTTGGGAAGGTGGACTCTATGGCATTGTATCATGCTGAGGTCCCTCCCATCCCCAAACCCTGCCCTCTCCCAGTTCACTCCCCAGAGTCTCCAGGTATTTTCCAACACAGACTTGGAAACCCTAGAGTCCAGTAGCACCTTAGACACCAATAAAAAATTTGGTGGTATGAACTTTCCAGAGTCAAAGCTCCCTTTGTCAGAAACCAAAGGGAATTTTGACTCTCAAAAGCTTCCATCCCAGAAATCTTGTTGGTCTCCAAAGTTCTACTGGACTTGAATCTAGCTAATAGAAATGTGTAATGCAGAGCTGATTGACATTTCTATTGAGGACAAAGCAACTCCTTGGCTCAAATGCAAAGTGTCTTTCATGTCACTCCTAATAGTAACCAAAACTACTGAAGAAGTCTCCTTATGCAGGGTAAAACATGTTTAAGGTTACAACAGGTTCTTTGGTATAGTGCACAGCGAAAAGTTCAGGGGTAGTATTGCTGCATTTTAGTTTCTTTTGGAGGAAAGAGCACTCTATGTTGTCTTGCATAGTATTTGCTTTATTTTTTTCAAAAAATGTACACTAGGCACCAGATTTGCTACTAGGCTTCCCAATCCCCAGGTCCCAGAGGGGGATCCCCCGGTTTTACAGGCTTTCCCCCTCCCCCAGCCAGCTGGCTGGCGGGGGAAGCCCCGCCCCCAGAGCCATCATGCACCTCCATGAATGATTCCCATAGGGAATGATGGGGTATCTGTGGGTATCGGGGGCTCTGGGGGGGCTGTTTTTTTGAGATAGAGGCACCAAATTTTCAGTATAGCATCTAGTGCTTCTCCCCAAAATACCTCCCAAGTTTCAAAAAGATTGGACCAGGGGGTCCAATTCTATGAGTCCCTTGAAATGCGATGGCCAGAACTCCCTTGGAGTTCAATTGTGCTTGTCACAACCTTGCTCCTGGCTCCACCCCCAATGTCTCCTGGCTCCACCCCCAAAGTCCCCAGATATTTCTTGAATTGGACTTGGCAACCCTATTTGCTACCCAATATCAGCTTCTCAAGGCCCAGTTATTTATTATGGATTTCTTCTTTTTCTTGTTTGATTTTTCTCCCTCTTGCAAGTGCAGTCTCTGGGAGTGCTTTATCAAGAAGGAGAACTGTAGGGAAGAGACGAGGAGGAGGAGGCGGCGGCAGAAACATTTCTTTCCATGTGATTTCTTTAATGGAAAAACACACCATCAAGCTGTTTTTACTAATCACCAGGTGTGGAATTCTAGCAGGAGCTCCTTTGCATATTAGGCCACACACGCTTGATGTAGCTTGATGTACATCAGGGGTGTGTGGCCTAATATGCAAAGGAGCTCCTGCTAGAATTCCATCCCTGCTAATCACTAATACATGCGCTTAAACTTATCTGATATTATCATTCCTGAACAAATCGGTGCTGTGTCATTTGGGTGTGCTGCACATTTTGTTGTAAAATTCTTTGGGTTTTGGACAAAAAAAGTGGGGAGGACATCTTAAGAAATTCTTGTGCAATATCCAGTTCTTGAGCTAAGACACAAACTCTATTTGGCTTGCAATTAAGCATTTTTTTCTCAACAGATCTCTCTGGAAATGATAAAACTGAGGTGCAATATTTACTAACAATCTGATACTGTGGAACAGATGAAAACAAAGAAAGATTTGAACATCGTGGAAAAACTAGGATTTAGACTACACATCATAATACATTATGTAATGTTACATCCATATTTTCATAGCAAGGTTGTTGACTTTGGATTTCAAAAATATTGTCCTTTTCCAGATGGGATTCATGAAGGGCCTTGCAGAGAAATTTGGCAGACCAAGCAATGATGGTGAAGATGGAATTTGGCCAGAATGGAATCTGGAATTTTTGTATTTATTTTACCAAGAATATATTTGCAAAAGAGCTGAGAAGCTGTTTAAGTCTTTTGTCTTTAGGTGGCCATTCAGGCATGTCAAACATATGGCCCGCGGGCCAGATCCATCCATAAGAGGACTCCAAATCAGGCCCACCAGCAACTGGCCATTGTCTGTTTCCTTCTCCCTTGCCTGCTTTCTTCAGTCACCATTTTGTGTTTCTCCTCTGTGATAAGCCAGCCAGCAAAGCAGCCTCTCCTCACTCTTTCCCTCTTCCCCCTCCTTTTTCCCAAAAGGAGGAGGAGAGAGGAGGAGCCTCAGCCAATGAAAGAGCTTGGTTCCATAGCTCTACTGTGTGATTAAGTTTGTCAGTCTCAATCAATCACACTGCAGAGCTACTGAGCCAAGACTCTCTTCCTTGTAGTGGCTGAAGCTCCTCCCTCTCCTTGTCCCTTGGGGAAGAAAGGAAAGAGCCAGAGCTTCCTTTGCCCAATCCCCATCATTGGGAGAGATACAAAGAAAGCATTTTTAAGACTAAGACTAGTGACATTTTATTAAAGCTATGAGCTTTTTGCCTTTCTGATTTCAGTTGGAATGGAAATCTTAGAATTATATATATATTTATTTGTATACATTTGTATATATTTATTTGTATGTATTTGTTGGGCTTGTTATGGGTGCAGCAGGGTTCCCTTCCTGTTTTTCACTGTATTCATGCCCTCCAGCATTTCTCAATAGGAAAACATGTGAACTATTTAGAAGAGAAATAACAACAAGCCAAGATTAGGCTAAAAGTGTGTGTCCAGCTCAGGTTTACGCAGCAAATTTCCGTTGATTTTTCTTTCACATTTTCTTTTGATTGGTGATCTTGAACTTAGACTTCCCAGATAATAGGCTGATACTGACCACTGTACATTGCTGTTTCTCTGTTCTTGCACTGCCACTTACGAGATGTAGTTGGGGAAGACTCTAGTTTTGTAGACAAGCACATGGCCCTCAGTCTGTGGCATGGTGCCTTCACATGTTCTTGACCAGCACATGAAGCAACTTATGTACAAAAGCTCACAATATCCAGCTGCTTCGTTTTCCTCTTAGGCTCTTTGAGTCTTAGGCTCAAAGCAGTGGCCATGAGATCCCTGTAATGAATGTCAGTAAATCAAAAGTAGGTTTGCAACTTACAGATGTGCACTCCTGTACAACACCTGAACAGCAATTCAAGATTGATATAGTACAGACATTGCCTGCAGTGATGTAATAATTCATAGCAAGAAGTGACATTTATCAAAGACTGTAAAACAAAATATTGCAAATGTGCAATTTTTAATTGTGTTTGTATGTGCCCTTTATAAAGTTTATATGTCTGCTGCTTGGCATTACATTTTATGACACACATGGCCTGGCTTGACAAGGTCTCATTTATGTAAAATCCAGCCCTCATAACAAATGAGTTCGACACCCCTGCTCTAAAACCTCTCTCTCTTTCTCATTCAGGGTACACATAGATCAGGAGCCACGCATCCTACCCTTCTTGTTTCTTTAAAAATATAGAGACCCATGACCATTTCCTCTCTCTCACTCACAGAGACATCAGCAGAAAGGGTAGCCCAGCCCCCTTTACTTGCAGCCCTCACACAACCACTGTTCCATTCACTCAACCACTTTACTCGCAGGGGCTTAACCTCTGTTCCATTTGCATGCTGCTACCTTTTGTTCATTTACTATAACACATATATAGAATGAAATATTAACTTGTGTATGTGTCTTTCCCTGAGGCATGCAGCCCATAGGGTTAATCAGAACAGGAAGTTAACTTTTGTTTATGGTAGAAAGTAAGGTAGAAGTTATAATATTTCCGTTCTATTGAACTTTTAAACTGTGGTCCTATTCCCATAACTGGGATTCTGTATTATAAATTGACTATTTTCAGCCAGCTCTAAGCAGGTCTTCTCCACAGTTTCACTCAGCCAGACATCCTCCTCTTCCTCTCAGTTCTCTAGCTGCCAACTCCCAACTGCCCTCTTAACTGCTGTTTTCCAATAGTCTTGCCCCAACAGTCTGTCAGCTCATATTGTTCACTCATAGGAAGGTTCAGAACCTACCCTGTCTGTCACCAATGCTGTCACCATTTTAAAGGGATTTTAAAATGATCTTCAATGCAGCAGGCTGAGACACAAATGTTCAACCCCCCCCCCCCCACATTTTCAAATGCTGAAATGGCCGCTTCCTTCCTTATGGCTGTTTCAGCTCATGAAAAGTTCTGGGAGGGGGGAGAACAAGAATGCCTGACTTTCTGTGCTGTGGGCCTAATCCTAATTGTGCCCTTGTGACCTTTTAAAATACATTTAGAATGGCAGCAGGATCCACTAATCAAATTTGGCCCTATGGTCGGGGATGAGAAGAAGAATGTCTATGAGAGGATGGGCCACAGTGGCCACATCCAGTGGAACAAATGAATTCAGCTTAGTTAGAGTTCGATCGTGGCAGAAGCTGGGTTCAGGTAGCCGGCTCAAGGTTGACTCAGCCTTCCATCCTTCCAAGGTTGGTAAAATGAGTACCCAGCTTGCTGGGGGGAAAGTGTAGATGACTGGGGAAGGCAATGGCAAACCACGCCGTAAAAAGTCTGCTGTGAAAACATTGTGATGCGATGTCACCCCAGAGTTGGAAACGACTGGTGCTTGCACAGGGAACCTTTACCTTTTTTTTTTTAGATGTATGTGCAAAACTCTTTCTTCATGCAGTTAGGAATCTTGCCTTTTCAGGTTTTGTGCTCACACATGAATAATTGCTTGTAAGTAGATTGTAAAAGACATTCCAATGCTTGTGTATAGCTTGCCACCACAATCCCTCTTCCCCCACTTTGCCCTGTAAAAAAAACCCCACCTCAAAACATCCAAAAGGGGCTAATGTAACCACTGTGACTAAACTGGAAGCTGACAGTGCCAATAGTCTGTTTGTGAGAAACCTGGATGCCAAATTCTTTTCTTCCTTTGGGTAGCGTTTCATGCGTCCAGTGATCAATGAGCGCTCACTGGTGGATCTATCTTGCTGGATTTAGAAAACTTTGTTTTGGACTGAGTCGTAGGTGTCTAAATTTTACACCACTAGCCAAGCAGCTATCATACTGTATATATTCCAGTAGAGTATTAAAGAGCACACACCCACCAATAAGAAATGTCAGTTAGATATAAAGCAGAAGCAGTGAAGATCATAACACTGTACTCCCTCTTACAGAAAGCAGCACTGTCTGCTAAAAGCCCAATATTATTGCTATCATAGGAGAGGGCAAGTCCTGAACCCCAGAGTATAAGATCTGAATATAATAGCTATTCAGTTACAGTGGATTTGCTTGTTCATGTGCATATAGTGCTTCTTTTGGTGGGGGAACATTTCTCCTGCATAAAAATATTCTTCATACACATAACTTACATCAAAGAAAAAGTAGCATACGACTTTCTCCCTGACATGGTATTCTTGTGTATGTAGGGGAGGAGTTTTTGAGGAGAAGCATTCAAACAGCACAGCTCAGCAACAGAATAAATGAGTAAGGATTCTGCTTCTCTGTTTTAGTTCTGTGGGGAAAGGATGGGAAGTCAAATGGGAAGGAAGTTTGCTTCCTTACAATAGTCAAAAAAGGTATAAGGCAGGGGCTGCAGGAACTTATTTGCATATTAGGCCACATTCCCTGATGCCAAGCCAGCTGGAACAGCATTCCTGCTCAAAAAAAGCCCTGGAACTCAATGCTATAGGATGTTGTGTTGGCCATTAGATAACTTTAAAGGGGTTTAGAAAAAGCCATGGAAGACAGGACTACCATGGTGTTATTCACCACTATAACTGAATAAGACTTCCATGTTCAGAGGTGATCCTCTGAATACCACCTGCTGGGAGCAAACAACAGAAGGAGTACTATGGTGCTCTGCTTATGAGTTTTGTAAACTGGAAGTTATACTTGAAGGATACCCAATATAATCCAACAAGCCTCTTTTTATGCTTCCATTTTGCACAGTAAATGTATGCCAAGGCTTTGGCAGCAGAGCAGACACCAAATTTCAGCCAGTTGAGAGAGGTTTTTCTCCATAGCTTGCTTGCTTAGTAGAGCTGGGCATAATGAAATACCTGAACTGAATATATACATGGAAATTGCTGTTTGGGGTCATTATCATGATGCTCTGGAATGTAAATAAAAATCCAGGATTCTTAGAGAAATGAAATTATCCTCCTTGAATAAGTCCATGTTGTTTTCAACTTTGGGTATTACAGTGCGAGCAGACAGCATGTTCTCATGTCCTTCCTTGATCCTACTGATTCATCAAACAATGGTACTTCTCCCTTCCTGTCAGATCATTTGAAGGGAGGAGCACAGAGTGCTTCTAGACAATCACGTTTGGAGACAAGTCTCAGAGAGCCACAGATCTCTTTCCTTCTCTCCTTGAGAGGGGGGCAGAACCCTTTTGTTTTCTATGGCTGGATAAGTAAAGAGCTGGGGCAAGATGTACTAAAATGAATGATAAGAATGCCCATTGGGAACATGTAGGACTACTGGATATAATGGGAGCCAAGAATGCCAACTGACTTATTTTGGCTCCATTGAATTGCATTACAGCACAAAAATTGTATCAAAAATGTGAACAGATTTAGAAGGACGGGGAGGGACGGTGGCTCAGTGGTAGAGCATCTGCTTGGGAAGCAGAAAGTCCCAGGTTCAATCCCCGGCATCTCCAAAAAAGGGTCCAGGCAAATAGGTGTGAAAAAACCTCAGCTTGAGACCCTGGAGAGCCGCTGCCAGTCTGAGAAGACGATACTGACTTTGATGGACCAAAGGTCTGATTCAGTATAAGGCAGCTTCATATGTTCAAGGACCTGCCCTGGGCCTGGAATGACAGTTCCCTTAGTGGAATGATGCCTCCTGGGACTGAACTCAGTAGTCTGGAACTGGAATGACATTCCCAGGGGCAATTATTCCACTTTGGGAACTGTCATTCCATGACTGGAGCATTTTATTTGGGTCCAGAGACTGACATCCTACTCCCAGAGCTTGCTGATGGATTCATCCAGCACAGAAAAATGATGCTATTTTCTATTTGCCTGGGCTGCTAGCCTATCAGCAACAACATAGGCAGCAGTGTTGACTGACATCCATTTTTCCATTCCACCAGTTTCTGACAGTGGTTAAGTGTGCATACTCTTATCTGGGAGAACCGGGTTTGATTCCCCACTCCTCCACTTGCACCTGCTGGAATGGCCTTGGGTCAGCCATAGGTCTCGTAGGAGTTGTCCTTGAAAGGGCAGCTGCTGTAAGAGCTCTCTCAGCCCCACCTACCTCACAGGGTGTCTGTTGTGTGTGTGTGGGGGAAAGTAAAGGAGATTGTGACCGCTCTGAGACTCTGAGATTCAGAGTATAGGGTGGGATTAATGTTCCCTCTAAGCTGCAGAGTCTTGTGAGCAAAAATTCTACTTCATGAGCTATTGGCATTGAAGTTGTGAGCTACTGCATCAATTAGTGTGCTCTGAGGTCATCCTTCATGAGTTAGGACAAAAATGTGTGAACTGGAGGCTAAAAATCTGAGTTAGCTCATACTAACTCAGCATAGAGGGAAACACTGGGTGGGATATAAATCCAATTCCTTCTCCTTCTCCTCCTCCACCTCCACCTCCTCCTCCTCCTCCATCTTCGTCTTCTTCTTCCTAAGCTCCTCTGTCCCCTTGCATGTCCCACAGTGGCAAAGATTATCTTCTACCAGCAAGGCATCTCACTTGCCACTTCAGATACACAGTTGATTTACCTTCTCTCTGAAGAAAAGGAAAAATCCCCCAGGCCCAAGTCAGAACTCTTCTGAACGAAGTGTCAGAGCTATAAAATATCCATCAAACTCAGCCAAAGCAACCTTCACGGATCCTCTTCGATGGCCTCATATTTGGGAGAGCTGTACTAGCCACTGTTGAGTTTCCTACCAAAAGAGCAGACAAATCCCAGAGCACCTGCTATTAGTGCTCACATAGCCCAGAGTCAACACATTCCATCTGAAATTCATAACCTCTAGTACCAAGCAGCTATGAAAATACTGGGAAACGTCTGACACAGGCATTTCCCCCCCTGTTGCTGCTTCTGGGATTAGCAGAGACATTTGGTTTATTGCGAGCGTCAGTTTGAGTGTTCAGAGATGTCATTTCTGGAATCCTCTGTAAAGAATGCTGGTTATCATGTCAGATGAGGAAGCCTGGTGTTCAGGACCAAATCAATGCCACAGTCTGTTTGCCCTGTATTGCCCTTGTTCTCTCTATGACCTAGGATCTTAAATTGGTTTTATAAATATCTGTTGTGTTGTTTCTTCGAAGAATTATGGGAGTCGTAGTTTGAGCAAGCTGCTGAGAAATATCTGCAGGGATCCTTGACTCTTCTCACAAAACTGCAATTTCTAGGGTTCCCTAAGGAACCAGTTAAGCTGTTTCAGCTGAAGGGTAGGTATACCTTCAGTAGACATCAGAACCACATCTCAGTCAATTTGTCCGTCTCAACAGACACAGTGTTCAGTCCATCCTTTGCAAATCCTTGGGTTTTCCTACTGCAATTCTAGGGACAGTTTGAGAGTGGGGAAAATAATTGTTGAAATCAATGGCACTTGCATCCAAGAAAGTATACATAGGATTGGAGTAGGTCAAGTCAAGTTTAATATGGTCAGAGACCCATCCAAAAAAGAAAGAAAAATAAGTAACAAGTGGCATTAGAAAAACCAAGGTATACAATTCAGCTTGGGCACAATATAAAATATTATACATAAAAAAAAACCAGTTTCCGTTTCTAGTTATAAAACAAAGTACATTAAAATATTTCATAGACATTTAAATATTTTTATCAGGGTTTTTTTTTGAGAAAAAATAATTTATTGATTATAAATTCTTCAAATACATTACATTACATCTATATGCCATACATTCTGCTTTTGTTTCCTGTTTCATAATCCAGTTACAAATAAATAAACAAAAACAATAAAATACGAAATCCACAAAATTATTAAAACAGAGAGCAAAGGTAAATTGTTTCCTAAGTTCCTACAATACTTAATATTCTTACAATCCATCCATTCCTTTTTCTTATATTCATCCTCTATTAGTCATTTCTTACAACTTTTATCCCTTTACTTGCTTTTCTCATCTTTGACTCTATTTTGTATCCAATCATATAATTTCTCCCATCTTTGATTTGCCAATTTTTTTTATTTCCCATTAACTATTGCCGTGAGTATATCTGCTTCTGCAGCTTGTAAAACCTTATCTATTAATTTTTCCACATTTGGAGTTTTGTCTAATATTTTTTTTATCAGTTGTTTATGGAGTCTTATAGCTTGTACAGCCAATGTTGCCGCCTTCATAGTAATTTCCTGGTTCCTATCCACTAAAATCTTATCTAAATAAAAGTTAGAATCTCTCCCCAGAAATTGGTCACAAATAGGAACCATATAAGCTGAGCGAATGTTCTGATAAAGTTTACATTCAAAGAGAATGTGCGCTCTCATCTCTATCCTCCCGTCTCCGCAAATAAATAACCTTTCCTCGTAGGTTTATATTTACCTTCTGTGGCCACTGAAGGGAGCATACTCTCTTGAGTGTGAAGCCTCTTCTGTAATCAGGTTTATCTAAATTCTGCAAGTATGGCATCAGAACTATTCGATTCAGGTTTTCTATGCCTGAAGGATAACATTTAATCTGGGACTAGTCGTGTTGTCTTTCAATGTCTAGAATTCTTTGTTTAAGGAAGGGTTTAACTGGACTACCTTTCAACTGCATCATAAACTTTTAGAGACCCCATAATAAGCTAATTTAAGCTGGGTTTCTTTAACCCAAGAGCCCTGTGATGCAGTATTAAAGCTGCAGTACTGCAGTCCTAAGCTCTGCTCATGACCTGAGTTCGATCCCTGGCGGAAGCTGGGTTTTCAGGTAGCTGGGTCCAGGTTGACTCAGCCTTCCATCCTTCCAAGGTTGGTAAAATGAGTACCCAGCTTGCTGGGGGGAAAGTATAGATGACTGGGGAAGGCAATGGCAAACCACCCCGTAAAAAGTCTGCCATGAAAACGTTGTGAAAGCAAAGTCACCCCAGAGTCAGAAACGACTGATGCTTGCACAGGGGACCTTTCCTTTCCTTCTTTAACCCAGTAAGTTGTCATGGAGTCTTTCATTATCAGGCTCATTAGTCCAGTAGGATTAGTCATTAATTTATACCAGTACAGAAAGACAGCAATCCGTAAATGAGCCTGTAAGGTGACCATGCCAGTTTCCACCCATATGAAAGCATTTGAGGATTAGAGTAAGTATGAGTCCAACAAAGTTTTATTCTGGGTATAAGTTTTTGTGTGCAAGTGTAGGTGTGCATGAAAGCTTATACCTTGAATAAAACTTTGTTCTTAAAGATGCCACTGGACTCAAACTTTGCCCTGTTCCTTCAGACCAACATGGCAACTCACCCTAATCTATTTTAATAGGACTGGACCATAAAATAATGAAAGCACCAAGGGAACTTCAAGTGGGCATCTAAAGTTGAATATAAGTTTCAGAAGATAGCAAGAGCAGGTAGAGGCTTTGGCCTCTGGCTCCCTGTTGGCATTTGGTTGACCTTAGTGGGAAACAAGGTGCTGGCATGGAGGGAACTATCAGTCTGAGCCAGCTGGGCTTTTAATAGTCTTCTTTAATC